>NC_077227.1:509371887-509977819 GCF_027887165.1 Monodelphis domestica | reverse complement strand
AAGACAGATGAGAAAAAGTAGGAGAGAGAAAGAAGAGAAAGGAATCCTTCCTCTCTCTTCCCCCTTTCTCTCTCCTCCCTCCTTCCTTCTCCTCTTTCTCCCCCTTCTCCATCTCCCTCCCTTCTTCCCTCCCTCCTCCTCCTCCCCCTCCAATCTCTTTCTCTTTCTCTTTTCTTCCCCCCCATTTCTTCTCTTTCTCTCTCTTCCTCTCCCATACATATACATGGATGTTCTTTCTGTCCTTTGTTTGATCTCTTTCCTTTCCTCAATCCTCTGTCCCTTTTCCCCCTCTCTTCTGCCCTTCACTCCCCTCTCCCCCTTTTCCGTCTTCCTCTCTCTCTTCTCATTCATCTTAGCAGTGGTCCATTTAACCAGTGGGTCTGGCCTGGCCTGGCCTGGGTTGTCCATGGAATCTCAGACTGTCGCCCTATAGTATCTCCCCAGAAATATACTCCATCCAACCCTCCAATCAAAGGAAAAATTCGACTGTGGAAATACCAACTCCCTGCAAGGTTTCAGAAAATGAAAAGTTGCCAGAATCCATACTGGTGGAGGGACTAGCCATGCCTTGTTTGGAGGGAGCCGTCTGGCTAGCAGCGGGGTGGGATCTGAGCGACTCATGGACACAGTTATCAGCAGCAGCACCCTTATGGAGGAGAAGGCAGCAGCAGATGAGAGGCAGAGGCAGGATGTAATTAGGGGCTATATCGGAACCTGTAATGAGCCACTGAGAAGGAACAAAAGGCAGCAGCTTTAGAGGGCTTGTCTCAAACACTCAGGAGCCTGCCTAGCCCAGCAACCGGGGTAAAGCCCGAGTACAGGTCACTGCTCTCACTCTGGGGCTAAGCAGATATTGGGGTTTGGTGGGAAAGCCTGGGGGACTCAGTTGGCTCTGGGCCACCTGCCTGTAGCTGCCTGGAGATAGGCAGGAATTTTGGATGCTAGTCTTTAGATTCTAGCTAATAAAACTAGATGAATTTTCCTTCTTACCTTGGCTGTCCCCTTCACCCCCTCTTTTGATACTGTTTTATTGGCATTGAGAGAGACAGGAAGACCCTAGTTCATACATTGCCCCTGATAATAACTTTTTGATTATAGGTCAATCATTTAACTTCTCTGAGCCTCATTTTGCCCATCTGTAAAATGGGGATGATAGAAACCATTGGGGTTGTCATGAAGCTGATATAATTAACGTATTTTATAGTGCCACAGAAATGTCAACCCTTTTTTTTTGTGTGTGGAAAAGAGTTGCTGCAATGTGGTGTATTAAAAAGAAGGTTGACTTTGAAACCAGGAATGCATGAGTTTATATCTAGGCCCATATTCTTAACTGTAAGAAGATGGATAAATTGCTTAACTTCATTATGCCTCAGTTTCCTCATTTGTAAGAGGAGGGGATGGACACAGTGGCCCCTAAGGTCCTTTCCAACTCACAATCTACATTCCCTGATCCTATATATAGTCCTTACTTTACTAGCTGTCTGAGCAGGAGTAAGTCACTTCAGTGACCTGGACCTCCTCATCTGTAAAAATAGGGATGATAATAGCTATACTTTATGCTGCTATAATGAACTCAAATTTTAAAAAGTCAGTAAAATCACTTTGAAGATGCTTGTTATGCTTGTTGGTTCCATTAGAGAATGGGGAGCAAAGGAGTTTTATTTAAATGGATATTATTTGATTTTCCAAACCTCTCAAACCTGCTCATTGCCTGACAGACTCAGGATTAGGACGGGCTGTTCCTATCCTCTGAAGAATTAAGTTCTCTTCAAATCTAGCTTCTTCCTCTTATGTGGTGTCAGACTCTTGAGAGGCTTGTACTCTGGCTGCCTCCATTTTCCAGCTTCTTGGCTTCTGACTTACTAATGTTCCATGGAGGTGAATAGCGGGGATGCTCCCTACTCTGATGGCTGCCCCTCAATTTCAACTGTGTGGTGCCCCTGAGCTCAGTGGCCTGCTACAGGTGAGAAGAACTTTGCATTTGAAGCCAGAGGTCTGGAACTCAAGTCTCAGCCACTTTTTCTCTTTGTGATTTTAGGCAAATGACTTCTCTCTGGACTGAATGGGGGGGGGAAGGGAGGGGGGAGTTTGGACCTGAAGGCTGCAGAGGTGGAAATGGGTGAAAAGATCAAATCCCAGAATGCTATTAGAATGGGAACATCTCCATGGAGTACAAGTCTGCTATCTGCTTTTCCTATCTCAAGGATGTATCTTGTCCCCAGGCACTAACTATAGAGAATCCTCTGCATTTGAAACAGGTCAGCTGCTGTCTTAACCCTCCTTTGGGGGATGAGCATCAATCCTCTATTGAAAGGCCTCAGCAAGACCTGGCTGGGCTCAAGTGATCCAGCAGCTCCCCAATGACAGCCCCTCCTCCCCATAAGAAATGGATCCTGCATTCTTGTGCCTGGCCTTCCGTATCCCTGAGCACCTGGAGGATGCAGTGGTATTGACCACCCATCCAGCCACAGCTGTCAGCACTCAGTGCTGTGTAGGCAATGGTAGCCACCTGCTTGGCCGAGCTCTAGTCAGGGTGACAATAGGCCAGCCTTCCTGATAAAAGCTGATAAAATATGTCTTGTATATTGCGTGGTTGTCATTTCTGGTTACGTTGGTGTGCCGAGACTCTTCAGAATAACGTGCCTCTTGGCAAGGGGGAGAAGGAATATTTTGGTTCATGGAACACTGTTCCTACAGCGGTGGGTGATGTGCCCCTTCTTCCAAAATGGTATGAATCCTGGATGTTTTATTCCAAGTCAGGGGCTGTGGTCACTGGCTCTTGGCAGGGCAGTTGTTCCTGCCTTATGTTTCCGATGGAGCCCGATACTATTTTGAGTCTCCAAAGACCTTTGCGGGATCTTTGGGTGGAGGCTTCTGAGGGCTGGTCTTTTGTTAGGGGAATCAGCACAAGGTTCAGTGATGAGGAAGGAACATTGACTCACAGACCCCTGTCCAAGGAATAATGACACCTCACCATTACACATAACTAGAAGAGAGAGGCAGCTAAGTGCTACAGTGGACAGAACACCAGACCTAGAGTCAGGAAGAACTGAGTTCCCATACAACCTCAGACATTTACTAGCTGTGTGACCCTGGGCAAGTCACTTAATCCTGTTTGCCTCAGTTTCTTCATCTGTAAAAGGAACTGGAAAAGGAAATGGCAAGCCACTCCAGTATCTTGGCCAAGAAAATCCCCAATGGGGTTATGAAGTATCAGTTATGACTGAAAAATGACTGAAAAGAGTAGAAGACATATATATATATACATATATATACATATATACATATGTGTATATATATATGTATGTATGTACACGGAGACTGGGCCTTCAGGGAAGAGCCAGCCATTGTAACAGATAATGTATACTTATTTGGGATTTGGGCCAGTTTTATGATAACAGTTTCCATTATACATTTGGCCAATTCTATTGCTTCTCTTGCTGAGTTATTCCAAAGTCTGAGTGACCAGTTACATGATTTCTCCAGGGGTTGGGATGAGATATGTTCATTATTCCCCATCTTGCTTCCCCTTTGTGCTCTTGAATCAAGATTATTCATTCCAGGTATTCTGGAGTTTAGCTGCCTTTTAGTGTTGTTTTCTTTTCATATTATTATAGTCATTAAAAATGACTATTCCTTGCTGCTATCCATAGAGTATTTTGGCCACCCCTTTTCCCTTGGGTGAATATGTGTTGTTCTTTCCTCAGATATTTTATGTCCTGTAGATCTCTGGACCTTCATGTGACTTTCCTTTATATACTAGCTCAGAAACTCTTAAAGTACCATCTGCAGAACCAGACTCTAATTCTTTGGGGATTTTAAAAGAATGTAACACCCCAGAATGCAAATCAACTCAACAGCCGTTTAATAAATGCATGCCATGTGCAAGGCAAGTGTGCTAGGTTCTATGGGTACAAAGACAAAATGAAAAATAGTTCACGAGGTATGCCCAGTGATTTTTCAGAGAAAAATTACAAATTATGCAAAGGACAGCCACAGGAAGGATTATTCCAAATTATTAATAATAAGAGAAATGCAAATCAAAACAATGATGAACTTTCCTCTCACCTCCATCCACTTGGCAAAGATGACAAAAGATGGGAATAGTCATTGTTGGAGGGTGTGGAAGGACAGGCATGCTAATACACTGTTAGTGCAGCCACAAATTCTAGAAAGCAATTTGGGAATGATAAGAAGAAAGTAATTAAAATATCCAGATTCTTTGACATAGATCCGATTGCTAGGAGTATCCCGAGGGGTCAGTGATAGAGAGCAAGACCCATATACAGCAAGATATGCATATTAACATTTTTTTGTTTTAGCTGGACACAAAGTTGATATTTGTTGACTGGAGAATGTATACATGATAAATTAGGGAATGACACTACATGAGAGTAGTAGAATATTACTGTGCTATAAGAATCAATGAATATAGAGAATATAGGAAAGCTTGAAAAGACCCACAAGAACAAATACAAAGTGAGGTTGAAGCTAGAAAACCTTTTACACAAAGACCACTGCAATGAAAATGGGTAGAATGATAATGACTAGGGCTACAAGAACCTGAATGCTACTTAGTTCTAATGATCAAGCTTGGCCCTGGAGAAGAGATCTTTTGTTCTTTATCCAGGTGAGGGTCTATGGATGTGGAACTAAATAGCTTTCAAATTTTACATATTTAGAGGTAGGGCTTTAAAGGAGACACTTATCTAGAGCTGGAGATTGGAGCTGAGGAACCAAGCTGTTTTAGGAACCAGCAATAGAATATGTATATCAGGATCAGAGGATCTGGGCAACTTGGTAGCTGAATGAATAGAGAGCCAGGTCTGGAGTTAGGAGAACCCGAGTTCAAATCTGATCTCAGATACATCCTAGCCTTGTGACCCTGGGCAAGTCACTTAACCCCAATTGCCTGGCCCTTACTCCTCTTCTGCCTTGGAACCCATACTTAGTATTGATTCTAGGATGGAAGGGAAGGGTTTAAAAAAATCATAGAATCATAGACATAAAATTGGAAAGTACCTCATGACTCAAGAAGTCATGAAGCTGGGAAAATTAGAATGAAATCAGGAAACAGTGAATATTCTAGGTTAGTTAGAACAGAGAATATAGGAGGTACTATGAAATAAGGCAAGAAATGTAGATTGGAGTCAGTCGTTAAGTCTCTTAAATACTAAGGTAAGAAGTTTGTGTTTTGCCCTTTAGGGAACAGGGGAGCCCTTGAAAGCTTTTGAGAGAGAGGAGGGTTAAGGCATTAGGAAATTGACCTTGCCATTTGTGTAAAAGATAGATTGGAGAAAGACTGTAAACAGAAGATACTAGGTAGAAGGCTGGAACTGGGGTAGTATCTGTGGGTCTAGAAAGGAGGGGAGAGGAGAAATCCAACTGATACTTAAGAGGTTCTTCATAGCTACCATTCTTACCATTGTTCTTTCTACTCAGTTATGTCTTGATATTCATGCATTCATTCATTTATTCAACAGATATCTATTTAATGTGTAATATGGATGGTTCTGCCAGTTTTTAATCCTGGGTCACCCCACACTGTTTGCCTTCTTTGTTCTTCTCCCCAAATGCTGAAAGTTGCTGGAGAAAAGTCCTGCAACTGTGCTGACTGGGTCCCCCTTTTTTTGGTTATCTAATCTCAATTGGGTCCTCACAGTCTTTTCAGTCTTCTTTGGTTAATTTGCTTTCCTCCTACCCTCAGGCTCCATTCCAAGTTCTCTCTCCAAGCTGCCCATTCCAATACCCTATTCAGTCTCAGTAGATGATCTTGATTCTACTTTTTTGAGAAAATTGACACCATCCATCATGAGCTCCTTTACCTCCTCTATGCCACACCCTGAGCCCCCAAATATTTTCACCTCTCATTTATTCCCACTTCAAAGAAGGCTGATCCTTGTTTTTGAAAAGGCTATCACCTCTCTGTGCCCTTGATCCCATATCCTCTTATCTCTCTCCTACTGGAGCTTGCCCCTTCAATTATTCTCTCCCTCTCATACAATTTTAATTTCTTCATTCCTCCTGACTCTTATCCTTTTCTTCAGATATGCCAAGGTCTTTCCCATTCTTACCAAACCTCCATTTTGGGGATGTATGGTGGCTCAGTGGATATAGAGCCAGGCCTGGAGATGGGAGGTCCTGGGTTCAAATATGGCCTCAGATACTTCCTAACTATACCACCTGGGTAAGTCATTTAACTCCATATGCCTAGCTCTTATTACTCTTCTGCCTTGTAAATAATACTTAATATCAATTCTTAGACAGAAGGTGAGGGTTAAAAAAAAGAAGAAACCTCCATTTGACCCAGGTATCCTATCAAACTATCATCTATTCCATCTCCTTTTCATTGCTTCCAAGCTCCTGGAAAGAGTTGCCAGTTCATTCTGCCTACCATTTCTTTCCCAATCTAGTGGCTCTGTCTTAGAATGCTTCCTTTTTGTCTTTTGTCCCTTTGGGCCCCTTCTCCCCCTTCTGAACATTTTTCTCTTCTTTCTTCCCCTGACCTATCAGATGGCTCCCCATAGTCTCTTCTGAGGTCATCTCCTGGGCCCAGGTCTCTTTTCCCTCTATGGGTTCCTTCTTGGCTCCTATGGGTTCAGGTATCATTTCCATGCAGATGACTCTCAGATCTCTTTGGCTCTCTAAACCTACCTCAGTAGTTAACTAGTAGAGCCCTCCACACCGAGGTCCCATTGGCATCTCACACAATACAAGTGAAAGAAATTTTATCTCCCTGCCTAGGATCTACCACTCTCCCATCTACCCAGGTATGTAACATCAACATCATTCTTGGCTCTCCTCTTTCTCATGCTCTATATCCAAGCATATATTAAGTCTTATCAATTGGATTTTCCAAAGATTGCTTGCATTTCTCCCCTTCTTTCCATTCACATGGCTATAATCTTCTCAGCTAGACTGTTGTTACAGTCTTTGCTTTCAGTCTTTTGCTACCAAAATGATAATAATAACAATAGCTATCATTTCGGTAGTGCTGTGATAAGCACTTTACAGTTACCTCATTTGAAACTCATAACACCCCTAGGTGGTAGATATCCTCATTTTACAGATGAGGAAACCAAGGCTGACAGGGATTAGGTGACTGCTCAAGGTCACACATCTAGTAAGTGTCTGAGGTGGAATTTTGATGAAGGTATTCCTGACTCTAAGCCCAGCCTTGCCATATCTGACAGTATTGCTTCCCTGCTCAAAAATCTATACTTTTGAAGGAGGGCAGCTGGGTGGCTCAGTGGATTGAGAGCCAGGCCTAGAGATGGGAGGTCCTAGGCTCAAATCTGACCTCAGACACTTCCCAGCTGTGTGACCCTGGGCAAGTCACTTGACCCCCATTGTCTAGCCCTCACCACTCTACTGCCTTGGAGCCAATACACAGTATTGATTCTAAGATGGAAGGTAAGGGTTAAAAAAAAAGATGGATTGAAATGGGAAGAGACTTGAAGTTCAGGAAACCAATTAGGAAGCAATTGCAGTAGCCCAAACAAGAAGGGATATGGGTCTCCACTGAGGTGGTAGTGAAGCAGTAGGATACAAAGAAAGACACAAACAGTTGCTGCAGTCAAGGAACTCATGCTCTCGTAGGGGAGACAGCATGCAGACAAACACGTACTACCTCTAAAATACATAGAGAGGAGATGGAAGATAACCTTAGCAGGGAAGGCACTAACAGCTGACTCAGTCACACTCTAATCAAGAAAGAAAGGCTTTTTGTAAAAGCATTCCAGCTGAATTCTGAAGGGAGGTGGGGAGTCTGAGAAGATGATGTGAAGCAGGAGAATATTCTACACAAGGGACAGCCTGGGAAAACATAGAGAAATGGAGTGTTGTGTGTGAGGAATAGCAAGTAGGTCATTATGGGAGTAGAGTGTGGAGAGGAGAGCAGACCGAGTTGTCAAGAACTTCAGATGCCAAAGAAAGGACTTTATATTTGATTATATGAGTAGTAGGGAGCCACTGGAGTTTCTTGAGCAGGGGATCACACCAAACTTCTAGAAAGTCACTTTGCAATTCTGAGGGATTTATGACAAAGAACACTCTCCACCTCCTGAGAAGGAACTGTTAGAGCCAGAATGCAGATGAAAGCAGACAATTTTTGAATTATTTATTTGGGTTTATGTTTTGGGGTTTTGTTTTTATGTGATTATTTGCTTACAAAAATGATTAGCATGGAAATATGTTTTGCATGATAATACATGTATAGCCCAGGTCAAATTGCTTGTTAGTTCTAGGAGAGGGGAGGGAAGGGAAGGAGGAAGACAATTTGGATCATATAACTTTGGAAAATTATGTGGGAATTTGTTATTACATGTAATTGGTAAAATAAGATACCTTTATAATAAAAAAGTTAAAAAAAGAAAGGAAAGTCACTTTGGCAGCTCTTTGGAGAACAGATTGGAATGGGGAGAGGCTTGAGGCAGGTAGCCTACTTGAAAAAATATTGCAGTAACTTAGGTGAGAAGAAATGGGGGCCTGAACCAGAGTGGTGGTTGTATAAGTAGAAAGAAGGGGATATGTGTGAGATATATTATGAATAGAAAGGCTAAGAGTTTTGGCTATGAGTTGTGAGCAAGAGTGAGGGATAGAGAATGACAGTGAGGTTGAAACCTTTCTGACTTACCCTTAAAAAAAAAACTTTTACCTTCTTAGAATCAATACTAGTATCTGTTCTAGAATCCCATCTGTGACTTCTGCAACAAGTGCTCCTTCTGCCTCAACTTGGAGGGAGAGCTTTAGATGCAGCCGGTTCTCTTTTGGAATGGTATTAATAGTTAGGAAATGTTTCTTTTCATCCACCCTAAGTTTGCCTCTTTGCAACTGTCACCTGTGGCTTCTGGTTTTGCTAGAGCAGAAGCACAGAGAACAAGTATAATCCTTTTTCGGTATGGGAGTTCTTGAAATATTTGAGTAGAATTATCCCTTTCCCCAGCCTCATTTTTTCTCTTCTCCAGGGGAAATGTCCCCAGTTCCTTGCATCATTCTAGGATTGTTTCCTGTTTCCAAGTCTCCATTCCCTAGCTAGATTACAGGCACCCTGAAGGTGGCAGGTGGAGCCTATGTCTCCTGCTTATTTTATGGTACCCAGTGGATGCTCAGCAGGAGTTTGTGGGTCAGAGTTCATGCCAGATTCATCCTTCTCTGCTTGTGAGAAGTCATGTGCTGTGCTATGTATAAGCTGCCTTTGGTCCTTGGCCCAGATGGGATGTCAGTGCCTGCGGTTGAAAAGATAGACAGATGGGCAGATGGATGGAGTGATGCTAACAGGTGCTCTTTCACATGCCTCAAAGGGGATTTCCAGTTAGGTTATTAGTTCTGTAGACAACTTACCGGAATCTGACTCAGGTCTAGTCAATTTAGTGCTTTACTCTAGGCTAATCTTGCTCTTAACTGATCACATGCCTTGTTCTTTCATAATAAAAGCATCACCTGAGTTGGACCTAGTTAATTCAGAATCTTTCCTTTCCTTCCTCTTGCTGTCACCCTCAGTTCTTTGGGTTTTGACTTAACAGCATCTTCCTATAATTACCTTTTCCTCTTCCTCCCACCCCCACATTTTAAAGATAAATTTTAATTGATCTTTTGTTTTCCTATCATCTAGATTTCCAAATGGGGTAGCTAGGTGGTGAAGTGGATAGAGGACTCATCTTCATGTGTTTCAATCTGGCCTCAGACACTTACTAGCTGGGTGACCCTGGGCAAATACATAATACTTTTGGCCTCTGTTTCCCCATCTGTAAAATGAGGTGGAGAAGGAAGTGGCAAATCATTTTAAAAAAAAATCATTGCCATGTAAATCCCCAAATGGGGTTATAAAGAGTTGGATACAACTGAAACAATTAACAGCAGATTTCTGAATAGATCCTTCTTCCTTCCTCTCCCAGAAAGCCATCTCTTATAGCAGAGAATAAAAGAGAAAGAAAAGTAAAAGTAAAAAAAAAATAGTTCAGCAAAACTAACCAACACAATGTAAAAGTCTGACATTTTATATGCAGCTAGGTGTGCAGTGTATAGAGTGCTAGACTTAGAGTTAGGAAGACCTAAGTTCAAATGTGACCTCAGACACTTACTAGCTGTGTGACCCTGGGAAAGTCATTTAACCTCAGTTTGCCTCAGCTTTTTCCATTGTAAAATGTTGATTACAAACAGCTTCTGCCTTCTAGAGTTGTTGTAAGGATCAAATAAGATAATAATTGTAAAAGTGCTCATCACAGTACCTGAAACATTGTAAGCACTTAATAAATGTTGATTCCTTCCTTCCTTCCTTCCTTCCTTCCTTCCTTCCTTCCTTCCTTCCTTCCTTCCTTCCTTCCTTCCTTCCTTCCTTCCTTCCTTCCTTCCTTCCTTCCTTCCTTCCTTCCTTCCTTCCTTCCTTCCTTCCTTCCTCCCTCCCTCCCTCCCTCCCTTTCTTCTTCCCTCCTTTCCTCCCTCTCTCGCTTTATCTTGCTATTTCCTGGTGTTCCCCCTGCTCCCTTCCAGGGAGTCTCTACTCTGCCTCATCTTTCAAAACTGTGTCTACAAACTGTTCTGTGGGGCTGGTACTAACTCAGAATCCTTGGTGCTCTCCAGAACGCCCAGCTGATTGTCCATCTGCCCTGACTCTTGGCTGCCCTCTAGTGACTCTTTGCAGCATCTAGATGGTCTCACAGACTTTGAGATGGAAGGATCATAGAATTTACATAGAGCAGAAAAGGAGTCTGAGTCCACCCCCACCCCACCCCCATTTTGTATGTGGAACTGAGGCTGACTCTACCACTATAACTAATATGTGGTAGAGTCTGGGAACTTACATAGGTGACCTTGGATGAGTCACTTTACCCCACTGGGCCTCAGTTTCCAATATCTATGAAATGAGGTTAGCTCTCTAGAGGCCTCTTTATTGTCGTTGACTTGTTTTTCAGTTGTGTTCAACTCTTCATAATCCCTTTTGGGGTTTTCTTATCATAGATACTGGAGTGGTTTGCCATGTCCTTTTCTAGCTCACTTTACAGTTGAGGAAACTGAGGCAAAAAGGATGCATCTACTTGTCCAGGGCCACACAGCTAGTAAATGTCTGAGGCTAGATTTGAACTCAGGTAGATGAGTCAACTTGACTCCAGGCCAGGGACTCTATCCATTGTGCACATAGTAGGGACTTGATAAATGCTTGCTAATG
The DNA here is from genome assembly GCF_027887165.1 of Monodelphis domestica. Classification (NCBI taxonomy): domain Eukaryota; kingdom Metazoa; phylum Chordata; class Mammalia; order Didelphimorphia; family Didelphidae; genus Monodelphis; species Monodelphis domestica. The sequence goes on along the minus strand of NC_077227.1, from coordinate 509,966,652 downwards.
GATGTATAACTTTTATCTGCTGTCATTTTGTATCTCTCCCCCTCCAAGAATGTAAACCCTTTGAAGGCAGGGATTGGTTTTTTTGGGGGGGGGTATCTTTGCATTCCCCAGCATGTACTACCATGTAAATACCAGCAGGTATTTAATAATATTTATTGGATTAGATTGGTTGCAAGTCTTAGCATCAGAAGAACTCAAGATAGGAAGAGGGGAGATCATGTGGAGCCATCAGAGCTTTAGAGTGAGAGTTGGGGGATTTGGGGTACTTGCTGGAGGGGGCTAAACTCCTGATCAGTGCTTTTCTTTTCTTCATTTGTCCCAGTTAGGCCTCAGACGGTTTCTGAAGTGAACCAGTATTTTGGGATGGTTAATATTCATGCTTGGAGCTTCTAAGAGCCTCACCTATCCCTGACTCCTTTACTTCAGCACATCCTACCCAAGGCTTGATTCAAGTCCCATCTCCTCCAGAAAATCTTTTCTGACTACTCCAGCCTTCATTGACTTTTCCCTTCTCTGAACTCTCTTACATAATAAAACTCTTATTACATAATAATAATAATATTAACCCAGGCTTCTGTAATACTACATGATAAAGAAAATTCTTATCTGACCCTTACACCAACCCTGTGAAATAGTCAACACAGGCATTTTTCCCTGATTTTACAGATGAATAAAATGGATCTTAGAGAGATTTTGTGACTTGCCCTGGGTTGCACAGCTAGTACATGTCTGAGCCTGAATTTGAACCCTGGTCTTCCTCACTTCAGATCTAGCAGTCTGCCTACTATATGCCAAGTTGTTGGTCATCTATAAATCAGGAACCCATAATCCAATATGCTATCTTATATTGGTCATAATTATGTATGTATGTGTGTATTAGTCTTGAAATCATAAATTTCATAACTTTAAGGAGCTAAGAGGTTGATTAATTTAATCCCTTGATTTTACACAGTGGGGAAAAGTTAGGTGACTTGTCCAAAGTCAGCCTCCTAGACAGTTAGTGCCAGACTGCAACTTGAACTTGGCTTCTTAACTCACATTCCAGTGCTTTTTCCATTAGGTCATATAACCTTCCCAACTAGGACAGGGGCTGTGTGCTCCACTTCTGTATTCCTGACACTACTGAACACATAGCAGGTCATTAGTAAATACTTGTTGATTAACTAGGAAACGACAAGGCGTCTCAGACAAGCTGGGGCATTCTGGGTGTGCCAAGTGCCTGGCTTGGGGGTCAGGGCTCAGTGTGGGGTATGAACTCTGGATATTCCCTACACTGTTGTGAGGGCACTTTTCCTTTCCCGCATTGCATTTATACTCCCTGTGGAAAATCCCACCTGATTCTTTGGTCTCCTCTACTTCCTCAGCTCTCTTCTTTAGCTGTCTTCAAAACTGACCTGATATTGAGGGGTGCCCTGGGGTGCTGTGGCAGGTCTGAGTGTCTCTTAATGGGAGATTAACCTACTTTCTCTCTCTGTCTCTTTTCCTCCCTCCCTCCTTTCCTTTTCTCCACCTCCTTCCCCCCCTCCCTGCTTTCTTCCCCAGGGGGGCTTTCTCAGTTGTACGACGCTGTGTCAAACTTTGCACTGGACATGAATATGCAGCTAAGATCATCAACACCAAGAAGCTCTCTGCAAGAGGTAGGGCCTTCGTCTGGGGCTGGAGGAAGAAGGACCTGGACCCACCAAGGGCCAGGGGTAGCCAAGGGTTGGGGACTTGCAAATGATGTGGCCTTCATCTGTCTAAATTCCTGCTTAGGACTGAATTTGACCACTGGGAGAAAACCTGACTATGTAGATACATTGATATAATCCAAAGCCATGACCCTTTGGATACCAGGACATTTGGTCCTTCCCTGGGGGTGGGGGATGGCTGAGGAAGTATGTGAATTATTTTCCTTCTGATGACCTTATAGCTGGTGAGTGCAACAATTATTTATGTGTTAGAATGGTATAGGATTAGCTAAAGGTATCCTGAAGTGGGTTCAATGTTTGCCCTGGGCCTGTGTCAGTGAACTTATGGTACACATGCCAGAGGACTATGTTCCCTTGCCCCTCTCTACTATGCCTGAGGACATTTCTCACATCACCTACCCCTCTGCGCAGCACCCCAAAGGGAGTGCTTCCTCTTTCTGCTGTTTGGGGTAAGGGAGAAGCTCACATTGTGTGTGGGGGTACAGTTTGGGCAATCAGTCTCTAAAAGGTTCACGATCACTGCCCTAGGTAGTAGATTCTTAGCCAGGTTTGTCCAGGGGAAATAGCCTCACCCATAAGCACTTGCTGCCCTCAACAAGCTTATGTTCTAACTAGAGGATATAACATGTAAAGGGAAGCACAATGCACAGGAAAGGCAAACTTTGGTCCTAACCTGGGTCTGTGAACATGTTAAAAATATAACTGTAGTTCAATAAAATTAGTTTCCTTTGTAATCTTAGGCACTTTATTTAATGCATTTAAAAATATTCCAAGGAGGGGTCCTTAGGTTTCACCAGATTGCTAAATGGGTCCATGACATACACATACAAAAGGATAAGCACTCTCCATCTAGGTAGTCACAGGGGTTGTGAGCAAAGGAAGGGATTATTGTACTCTTTTTAGTAACCATTGATTTGATAATTTACTGAGCCAGAGCAAAAGGTGGGAAGTAGAACATGGTGGTGTCAGTTAGTGGTGCGTGGATGGTGGCTGAATGGGCAGCAAGATGCTCCTGCAGGTTAGATCCTGGTGTCCCAGGGGATGATGGCAGGAGTTTTCACACCTTACCAATGAGATAGTGTCAGGGTTTAGACATGAGGGATTCTGGACCAGAGAAGATGATCTCTGACTTCTCTGGTCCCTGCTGTGTATGACTGTACACAGTATATAGTGGATTTAGGAAATACCCTCCATTTAAGTTCACAGAGCTTTGTCAGAGACTGCCTTGGTCCCTGGAAAGGGCAGACGTAATTAGCATCAACACCCAAATCTGAGCTTATCCAGGAGAATTTAATTTTGGTATCAGAGAGCTTCCATAAATACAGCGTCCCAGTTGCTCGTGGCGTTGTTCAGCTAGAACTTGAGTAGAGAATATGGTGTTATTTCCCTAGGCGAATGGTGAGGGAAAGGGGGCTCCCAGAGAGCCTAGATGAGGCAGGGTGGAGCGGTCTTGAACGCAGATTGTTTAGGAGAGGATCCTGGTGAAGGGTCTTGCACTTTGCTTTTGGTATTTCAAGGTTCCCAGGAAGGCAGGACTGAAACCACCCCTCCCATTCATATCAACCCAAGGCAGATCAGCTTTTTTTCTTGCATGCACAAGGCCTGAGCAGCCCACAGGAATGGTTCCTTGGTAACCTAAAGATGCTGTTGTTGCTGAGAATTTGAATTTTTTTTTTCAAAAGATAGGGCCACCGAGTCACTAAATGTCAGTGCTGGAAGGGGCAACTGGGGTCCTTTCATTTTACAGATGAGAGGCAATGAATATGACATAGATTGTGTGCTGGACTTGGAGGCAGGAAGATCAGTCTCAATCCTGCCTCATGTACTTCCTGATTATGGGCAAATTAAGTAACTTCCCGGAGCCTCAGTTTCCTCTGTGGCTTTCGGCACTTGCCCAGTCCAGTTCATCTGATCTTTCTGTTCCATGTCTGTAAAATGAAGGAGTTGGATTAGATGGTCTCTGAGACCCTTCCAAGCTTTAATCCTATAAGACATGACCCATCCTAGGATTTCTTGTGGCCATGGTCTTTGACTGGGTTAGTGGTAAATGGATGAGTTCACCTGCCTTCTCTCCATGCCCCAATATGCTCTTATGGCTGTCTGGTAGAGCAGGGTTATTATTATCAAATGTGCCTGTAGGATATCTGCTGACACTTCCCATTAGCCCTAACAATAATTTGGTTTGGGGCATCTAAAGAAAAGCTTTCAGTTCAGTTCAACTCAGTAATCACTTATTAAGTATCTGTGTGATACCAGAGTAGTTTGCCATTTCCTTCTCCAGCTCATTTTACAGATGAGGAAACTGAGACCAATCAGGTGAAGTGACTTGCCCAGGGTCACCCAGCTAGTTAAGTGCCAGAGGCTGGATTTGACCTCAGATCTTTTTGACCCCAGTCTTGGCATTCTGTACTTTCCTGTCATCCAACTAATCCCTATTTCTTTAAACAGAAAAGTAAGATAGTATAAGTTGCAGGGGGAAAGTCCTGACAACTGATCAGGAAAGGCTTCCTCTACAAGATGCTACCTGGGCTGCTTCTTGAAGGAAACAGGGGCCTGAAGAAGTGAAAGTGATGAAGGAACAAATAGCACACATGGAGGTGGGAGATGACATATCAAATCATATTAAATTAATATGGAAGGGAGTGTGTAGAAGGGTTAGTCTTGGGGAAGCGAAGAGCCACTTGGCATGGAGGAGGAGAGGCAATATTAGATCAGCAGTGATGAAGGAATACTAAGACAACACAGCAACCTAACTTCCTTTTCTGTAGACTTTCATTTCATGTGGCACCAATTTGAGGGAATTCTTCATGAGTAGAAGCTTGATTACTGGCAGGCTTCCTCTCTGGCTTTACCTGGGCTTTTAGGTCCCTTCATGCCAACAGGAATGGAAAAAGAAGAAATATTTTGATTCAGTCAGCAAATGGGGGATTTTCTTCTGGAAGATAAACTCAGAATGTGGCAAGTTTTTCATTTTCTCCCTGAGGTTCTGCTTAATTAGGTCTTGAGCAGAGGAAAGGAGGGAAGGGAGTTTTATTGCTAAGAGCTGTCAGAGCAAAGCCATTTCATACTTGGTGGGAGGTGGGTGGGGAGCTTCAGGTAATTTTGGCAGGGGGAAGGGAGTTGCTAGAAGATGTTTAACAACTGTCTTGGGGCATCTAGGTGGATGAGACTCTGGACTGAGAGCCAGGCCTGGAGACTGGGAGGTCCTGGGTTCAAATTTGCCCCCAGACACTTCCTAGCTGTGTGCCCTTGGGTAAGTCACTTAACCCCAGTGGCCTAAGCCTTACTGCTCTTATGCCTTGGAGCCAATGCTTGGTATTAATTCTAAGATGAGAATTAAAAAAAACAACTTGACTTTTCAAAAACAAAGGGTGATGAACTTTTAGGTTTAATCTGGAATATTAATTTTTTTCCCCCTGGGGCAGCAAGGTATCAGGCCTAGAATCGGGAGAACCTGGATTCAAATTTGGCCTCAGGCATTCCCTAGCTGTGTGACCCTGGGCAAGACACACTCCAGTAACCTAGCCCTTGCTTCTCTTCTGTCTTAGAATTGATACTGACAGAAGATAAAAGAAAACATCAAACAACATTTTTTTCTATCACTTTCTTACATTGGGTAATCACCAAAACATCAAGCCAGGCTCTGATTTCTGAGGTGTAAATGCCATCACTGAACATTTACCAGTTGAGCCTATTGGAGCTGTCTGCTGTACACCTCTGCTTGGCGGTAACCTGGTCCCAGGGACAGAGAATTTCTTAGTGGGGCCTTTGTTAGTGTAACTTCAGGGGCCTTTGTAGATCCTAGTTGAAAACACATTTTTTCTTGGATTTGGGTACTCAAGTCAATATGTAACCTTTGAAGATTCTCCAAAATACACATAAAATATAAAATACACATAAAATGAGTACAGTGTCTTAAAACGGTAGTAGCTGGAAAGGAAATGGGATCTTTTTAAGAAAAGGAAATCTGTATCAGAGAGCAGATGGATTAGAGATGGTTGCTATGGAAACGATCAAATGAAAATGTTATTTTCCACTACCCCCAGTTACTGTATGTAGATCAGGAGGGGGGGGAGAGGGAAAGGGAGAGAGAAGAGGAGGAGAGAGAGAAGGAAAGGAGGGGGAGAGAGAGAGAGAGAGAGAGGAGAAGAGGAGAGAGACAGAGAGAGAGAGAGAGAGACAGAGAGAGAGACAGAGACAGAGACTTTGAAAGAGGCTGCAAAAGAAGAAAGCAAAAACATGTAAAGGCTTAGTTGCCAGAAAAACTGATAATTGGGGGGAAATATTCTTGAAAGGGCTTTGCACTGAAGTGCAGTTTATTAGAGTCACCACATCACAGTTTCTTTTTTCTGTTTTGACATGAGGCAAGGGGGAAACTCAAGGAAGTCAAAGGAAGCACAGCAACCCACTGGGGGATGAGTAGGCTATGGGTGGGTAAGATAAAGAAGACAGGGAGGGGAATGCCAGGTGGAATGACCTGAGGGGTGAAACATTCAGCCAGAACCAGATTAAAATGTAATTGGACAATGCTAAACAAAGCAAATAGCAATATAATAAGATGGAGAACATTACTTTTTGAAATTAAGTCAATATGAAGCTTGCAGGGATTCTTAGGCACAGTTTAGTGACCCTAATTTCTATTTGAGTTTGACACCACCAATACTATTTCATTTGTTCTCTTTCTCCTCCCCTCCTGTCCCCTCCTCCCCTGCCTTCCCCTTCCCTCCTCTTTCTGATCTCTCTCTTCATTCCCTTCACCTCCCTCCCTCTTCTCCCTCTCTTTGTTTCCCTCTCCTTCTGTCAAGCATGTATAGTTGGATTTGTGACTTCTATACAACCCAGTGACTTCCTCTCCTGCCACCCCCAGATGACTCTGATGCCCTTCTTGTCCATTTGGGAACTTAGCTTTCTATTTCCTCTGAGTTGGTGTGAAAGGTCATATTTTTCTTTGGCTCCACTTCATTAGGACTTCAGTGGTTAGGAATCTGTCGTCAGGCTGAATGACTGGTTTTTGGCTACTTCCCAGGGTTGTTGGGAAGATAAAATGAGGTAATACTTGAAAAATGCTTAGCACAATACCTAGCACATCAGAAGCGAGCAAGGAAGAAAGTACCTGGCACATAAGTACTTAATAAAATATTTGTTAAATGATTGGTGGTCATTCATTTATTTGTTAATTAATAATCTACTTAGTAATTCATTCTTACCTGTTCATCCATTAGTCAATCAACTAGTATCTTTTAAGGGTCTACTATAGGCATAACAGGCAGAATCTGAGTTCAGGTTCAGCCTCAATCACTTACTAGCTGTCTGACCCTGGACATGTCACTTAACCCTGTTCAAATCCACCTTAGACACTTCCTAGCTGTGCAACCCTGGACAAACCACTTAATCCTGTTTGCCTCAGTTTTCTTGTTTGTAAAATGAATTGGAGAAGGAAAGCAAACTGCTTCAGTATCTCTGCCAAGAAATCCCCAGAAAGGGTCAAGAAGAGTCAGGCATGACTGAAATCACTAAAAAACAATGACATAGTCATGATACTAGGCATTGGGTGAGTGACATGATAAAGATGCTGCATTATGAAGAGTTCTCCTCTGGTTAGTATAATGCGAGGATTGGAGGGAGACAAGGGGATGTTTGGTCTGACCTGGATTCACATCCTAGCTCTGTCACTTTAGACCTATTGACTGTGGGCAAGGAAGTCACTTCTGCTCTCTGGGCCTCCTTTCCAATTCTGCAAAATGGAAGTGTTTGAGATGATATCTAAGGTTCTCTCTCATCCTAACATTCTATGCCCCTTTGTGTGAGAAGGGGGAAACATCTGGACCTGTGATTTCACTGGGGCAGGAGACTCCCAGTGTCTGCATTTCCCCTGCTTAAACAGAACATCAAGTCATTTGCAAATTGTTCTCTTAGAGAATTATCGAGGTGTACTGAGAGATCAGTTGACTTGCCCATCTTGAGATTAGTTCTTCCTGGGCCTCCTGGCCTTCTGTCCACTAGGCTGCCTTTCTTTTATAATCTGCCATCTTTAAAATTATAACAGGCTTTAAATGCATGGCATGAAGGTTGGTCAAGGGAAGTGGGCATTTATTTTTTACCAAAACAAGAGAAAATTCAAGGGGAAGGGAGAAAGCATGATAGCTACGTTTTGAGTGACTATTATATAGAAGGAAGACTAGATTTGATTCATTCAGCCCTAGGGGGCAAAACTAGGGGGAAGGGGTAGAAGCTTCCAAGGATCAAACTGTCAATATCAGGAAGAAGCTAACCAAAACTACAATGAGCTGTTTAGAGAGGGGGTGGCTTTCCTCCCCTTGGAGGTCTTTCAGGAGAGGCTACATGACTTACTTGTCAGGTATGTTATAGTGGGAAAGGGAATATGCATTTATTTAGCACCCACTGTATACCTGGCACTGTGCTAAGTACTTTTTAAAAACATCTCATTTGACCTTCACGACAACACTACAAGGTAGGTGCTATTATTATCCCCATTTCATAGGGAAAGAAATTGGGGAAAATGCATTCTGTAACTTGCCCAGGGTCACTAGCTAATATGTCTTAGGCAGAATTTGGACTCTGGTCTTCTTGATTCTGGACCCAGTTCTCGATCTACTGTGCCACCATTTTTTTTTTTGCCTGAACAAGAGAAGTAGGCATGATGATGTTTCTAGATTTAGTACTGTTCTTGGGTTCCCCAGCTAATGTTCCTAGTAGTGGCTTCTGCTTTAAAGAGATGTGGCACAGTCCCATTGCTACTCTGGTCATGAGGATCTTGGCCACATGCCACCTTCTCTGTGATACGAATGGATACTCACACAAGGCAGCAGGGATTCTTTTCATGTATGAACTGAGCAAGATGGCCTCTATGGCCATCCAACTCCCACATTCTGCAGTTTTATTCCTTTAAAACTCTCATCTTCTGCCTTAGAATAGATAGTAAGTATCGGTTCCAAGGCAGAAGAGTGGTAAGGGCTTCAGGGTCACTCAGCTAGGCAGTTTCTGAGGTCAGATTTGAACCCAGGACCTCCCCTCTTCAGCTCTGGCTCTCTACCCACCAAGCCACCTAGCTGCCCCTACGATTCTATTTTTATTATTTCTATTTCTTCTATTTTACCTACCCTACTTCCTGTCCACATGCTCCTGGGGACTTCCTGTGGGAATGAGATGTTTGTCCTCTAGTAGCACCCAGATCACTGTCTATGCCTGAGGGTGACACCTGGCCAACCTGCTTCACTACCAGGAAAGGAACTTCTGAGAGCTTAAATAAAATAAAATGTCGATACCGAATCATTGTAGCTCTTGTGTATGGCCCGAGGCATCCTTGGTGGGATCTATTTGATCTGCTTTTAAACTCCAGAGAAACTCCCCAGGCATCATTCCCTTCTAAGCAAGTAGACATGATGGTGTTTCTGGGCTTGGGTTCCCCAGCTAACGCTTTTAGCAGTGGCTTCTGCTTTAAAGAGATGTGGCAGAGTCCCATTGCTACCCTGGTCATGAGCATCTTGGCCACAGGTTTCGACACCTTCTCTGTGATATGAATGGATACTCACACAAGGCAGTAGGCTTGTCCTCTCGCTCAGGGCACTGCTCATCAACTGGCTCTTGGGAGCCATCTTCTGCCCATTCAAAAGCGCCCCTATCAACAGTGTGCACCTGTTGGTGGGAAGGCACAGAGGCACAGTGTTATCTCTCCTGGGGGAGAAGGGACTATATTCCTTTGTTCAACAAGCATAAATTAAGCTTCTGCTATGTGTCAGGCAATTGGCTTTGATCTGGGAATGTCAAGACAAAATACAGAAATAATTCTTGCCCTCAGAGATCATCCATTCTCTGGAGAGATCGCATATGTATACATAAAGGCAAATACCAAATATATCCAGTCAAGTTGGGGGTTTCAGGGGATGGGGAGTGTGCTAGCGATTGGGAGGAAAGATCAAGATAGACCCTGTGGTGTGTGGGCTGAAGCCTGGAAGAAAGCTAGGGATTCCAGGAGTTAGTGCAGCTATTCCAGATGGGCAGTTGAGAGGAAGCTGGGAGGGAGGTGGGACAGTCTCTGCAAAGGCATCGAGACAGAAGGTAGAATGCTATGCACAGGGAACAGCAAGTAGACCAGTTTGATTTTAAAGTAGGATGCATGAAAGGAAATAAGGTTCAGTGAGCTTTCAAAGGTGTGCTAGAGTCTGAGTGTGAAGCCTGGTTTAAATGCTAAACAGAAGTGACTGTATTTGATGGTTTGAGTCAATTGGAGCCACAGAACTTCTTGGGTAGAAGGGTAGGTAACATGGTCAGACCTAGGTTTTAGGAATATTGTCAGGAGTGGCCCAATGCCAACTAGTTCCTTGGATAAACAGAGCCATGGAACTTTTGTGAGAGGCCTCTAAACTATCTGTTCAACTATGTGGCTGTCTATAATACCCACATTTTCTTCCTTTGATCTAAAGGGAACTTATTCATCCCCTGAATTCCACTGACAAAGACCAGTGCTGCCATAATAACTTACATACCTTTTCAGAACCAAGGAATTCTTGGCTTATGAATACATGATTGAATACCTGGCCATAGAATCATAGAATAGAAAGGGACCTTTGAGGTCTGCTAGACCACCTCTAAGGACAGCGAGGTGGCACAATGGATAGAGTGCTAGTCCTGGAATCAAGATTGATTTTTCTGAGTTCAAACCTGGACTCCAACACTTATTAGTTGTGTGGCCCTAGGCGAGTCTTAACCTTTTTGCGTCAACTTCCCAACTGTAAAATGAGCTGGAGAAGAAAATAGCAAACCATTCTAGTGTCTCTGCCAAGAGAACCCCAAATGAAGTCACAAAGAGTTGGGCATGTCTGAAACTACTGGGCAAAAGGAAAGAGGTTTGGAAGAGACCTTTGGGGTCACCTATTCATTTTACAGATGAGATCCATGGAGGTGAAACAACTTGATCAAGGTCTCACATGTGGTTAAGTAATAGAGTTCGGATTTGAACCCAGATTTTGTGGTTCCCACTGTCATTCCCATCCTGCTGTATCCCTCTGCTTTTTACAAATAGCTTCCTTTAGGTATGTGAATGTGACAATGCTTGGTGCTTTCTGACAGGGAGTCAAGCTGCTAATAATCAGTGCACATGGGGAAAATTGACTTTGTCTTGTATTATAATGATCCCGGATTTCCAGTCACTTGGGACCCTTCATTCCTGCCAGATTGCAGGGAAAATGGCACAGAGCTGGCAGCAGCTCTGGGAGCCTCTGTAACTAAGCAGCAGCACTGCAGTCATTGTCTGGCCCGTACCTCATTGTTCTTGAGCTTCCAGTCTCAATTTCCTCTCCCATCCTCTTCCCAAACCACCAGGGTCTGAGGGGGAGGAGCATTGGGGGGGGGGTGGGGGGGGGAATGCGGCAAATGCCTTGGGTCCTGGCTGCTGTGACAGTTCTCAAAATCCAGACCATCCCTTGTCTCCAAGCTCACCCTGCTAGAAGATACTTAGTATTCTCAGCATTTGCAAAGCCAACCCTGTTCAGAGACAAGGAACACATTGGATATTTCTTTTCCTGGTCGTACTTCTTGATTCTTCAGCTGTAATAAAAAAAATGATTTAATGATGCTTTAAAAAAGATATTACTATCAATGTTCAATAATCCCTATCCCTCCCTCCTTCCCTGTCTCCTTCTCTCCCTCACTCTCCCTCTGCCCCTCTCTTTTTCCCTCCTTCCCCAGCTTTCTTCCTGTAACAGAAAAACCGCAGTTAGAGCAAACAGACCAACACATTGGCAGAGGTGTGCTGGTAAATATTTAACAGCCGGATCTGGGGAGAGGGTAGAAATGTATTCTTGATGCACTTTTCAGTTTGATTTGCATTATTAATGTTTCCTCCATCACTTTAAAAAATCTAGATAAAACCAAACAGTAACTCAAGCCCTGATTTGTTGTATTTGCAAGTTTCAGAGGTATAACTGCTCATTCTGAAAATTTAACATTGGGCTCTTGACAGGTTCTTGCCAGTCCCTTTGGGCCAGCTTCTGGGCACCCTAACCCATTGCTTATGTCTTTCATAGAAGGAAGCCATTCTTGGTGGAGGAAAGAGCATGAACTCAGAGGTAGAAAAGCACAGGAACTGAGAATATATGTTATAGCTGGAGTAGGGAAGGAGCAGCTAGGTGGTTCAATGGATAAAGAGCCAGGCCTGGAGACTAGATATTCTGGGTTCAAATGTAGCCTCAGATACTTCCTAGCTGTGTGATCCTGGGCAAGTCACTTAAACCCTTACCACTCTTCTGCTTTGGAATCAATACTTAGTATTGATTCTGAGACAGAAGATAAGGCTGAAAAAAAAAATAGGCTGGCAGAGGGTGGGGCACATTTGCACAGAGGTGATAGTTGAGGTTTGTCCCTCAGTCTACACCTATTGTTTACCACCTGTCAGTCTTTCAAATCTTAGGGGAGGTTTTTTTACCAGCTTAAAAAAAAATCTTCTTTCTTTGTCACTATTTAGAAGAGGAAGTTCCTGAAGAATTTCTGTGGAAGAACCTCCAGGAACTGATGCAGAGTGAAATTTGCAGAACCAAGAGAACATTATACACAGAAAATGAAACATTGTGGAACAATACAATGTGATGGACTTTGCTAATATCAGATAATCCCAAGGGATTTATGAGAAAGAATGCTCTCCCAATTGAGGGAAAGAACTGTGGGAGTAGAAACACAGAAGAAAACAAATGACTTATTTGTTTATATGGATATATGATTTGGGGTTTTGGTTTAAAAGATTGCTCTATTGCAAAAATGAATAATATGGAAATAGGTATAAGTGATAACATTTGTATAACTCAGTGGAAGTGCTTATTGGATTAGGGATGGAGGAGGGAAAGAAAATGAAATATGGAAATATGGAAAAGTATTTTTAAAATTAAAAATTAAAAATAAAGAAGAGGAAGTTCCATAATTCAATAGGTTAACTAGTATTTCTTTTATTTGATTTAAGCTTATTCTCCAAGAACTTTTCTAATTATTCTACCCTTGGTCCATATTCTAATAGTTTATTTAGGCTTTTGTGAATTTCTTAACTTTGTTTCATCAGTATTTATCTTATCAATTTCTTTAATGATTTTATAGATTTAAATCCTCTTGATCCTTTTAGACCAGTCATCTCAGTTCATTTTCATACAGGGCAGCATCTTCTCCAGACCCTCCATTCTTTGTGATATTCTAGAAGAGTTAGTAATAGAGTCAGAAATGGTTTTCTTCATGTGTATTTCCTCAATTAGCTTCGAAATCCTGAAACTGTGGTCCTTGGGCAGTGTTTTTCTTAGCCATGGTAAATCTAGACTCAGCAATGTAAACATTATGTAATATGTCCTAGGTCAGAGTTTATATTCAGCGTCAGCTAGAAATGAATGTACTGGATGTGCTCAGAATTCAAGAGTTCTTGCTATGTGAGACCCCACCTGACATGGTACCAGCATGTCTTGGCAGGTTTTTTCTCTGAGTCTCCTCACTCTCTTCTATGCTCTGGCTAAGAAAGATTAGTCATTTCTCTCCGCGGATGCCTTGCTCTTTTGTATCTCCTCTCTTTTGGTCATATTGCACTGGGATTTAAAGTTCTTCTACACCTTGCCTCCATCCTTTCTTTCCATCCTTATACATTATTCTGCTTCCTGCACTCTGTATTACAACCAAATAGGTCTTACTGTTTGTCTCATGGACCCTTTCCACCTCCATGTTTTTGCACAAGCTGTCCCCCATGCCTAGAATACCCTTTTTCTTCTCTTTTCCCTTTTGGAATCTTCATTTTCTTTTACAATTCAGCTTGTGCCATCTTCTGTCTGAGACCTTTCTTGGTCCTTCCCCCCACCCCCACCCCTGCCCTCATCAAGGTTACTGTGTTTTCATTTTGTATGTATCCATATATAGAGATGTTGACTACTGTTACAATGCAAATATCTTGTGGAAAATAACTTTTAACTTTTGCTTTATGCCTCCAATACAGTATATGGCACATAGAAGTTACTTAAGAAAAATGGTTGATTGATTGAATGTTCTCTTTCCACTTCTTTTGAATCCCACCCATTTTGTTATTATTTTATTTTTTAAAAACCCTTCCCTTCTTTCTTAGAAATGATACCAAGAATTGATTTCCAGGCAGAAGAACCGTAAGGGCTAGGCAATTGAGGTTCCTTGACATGCTCAGGATCACACAGCTAAGAAAATGTCTGAGGCTACATTTGAACCCAGGACCTCCCATCTCTAGGTCTGGCACTCTACCCACTGAGTTGCCTAGCTTCCCTCATTCTACCCATTTTAAAGACCAATTTTGAAAACTGCATCCTCCAGGAAACCTTCCCTGATTCTGCCTCCTCTTCCTGAGTTGAGAGGAAGGTCTCCATCTTCCACCTCCCAGAATATTTTGTTATTCACTTCTCAATGCTCCTACTATGTGGTAAGCAATATAGTACCTGCACATTTTGCTCCTGGCTCTATTATGGCATTTACCACATTCTGCATATTGCTGCTACTGTGATGATGCTCATTGTTCTTTTTCTGTCTGCTCAATGTTGGAATTCCCCAGGGGGCCTTTTCTCATTTCTTCTCTACATTTTCTTCCTTGGCAATCTCTATGCAGATAGATGACTCCCAATATGCCTCCATATTGTCATCATGGACACAATTTATAAGATCTTGTACTTTTCTGCTGTAGACTCATTTTCTTTCCTCCACCTGGAAATATCCTTATTCTGTTAAGGGTCCTGTTCATCCTTCAAGGCTCAACTCAAATGCCATCTTCTCCATGAAACCTTCCATGACTCCTCCAACCAGATGTCCCTTCTTCCTCTCATGGCAAATATCTCATTCCACTGCCTTGCTTATATATGGTTTTTTGAATACTTTATCTTATCAACAGTGCTGTTTGGAAATACCTTGAAGGCAAAGAGTAGGCGCTCAATAAATGATTGTTGATTTGAATTAAATTTGTGCATATATGTCTCTTCTACCACATGCTCAGTGGGAATTGCATGATCTAGAAGGCAGGGTATTTAAACTGTGGGAACCAGAGAGTAGCAGCTGTTGTCAGTGGAATTACAGAACCTCAGAACTAGACTTGGAGGGCATTTAGTCAAACCAGTTCCTGACTTAGAATTCCCTTTATAAAGTCTCCAACAGGTGGCTAGCTAGCCATTGCTCAAAGATGGCCACTACCCTATGGAGCAAGCCAGTCTACTTTTAGATAGCTCTAATGATCAGGAAATTTGACCTTACCTTGAGCTGAACTGTATTTTGTAATTTCTACCCATCGCCTCTAGGGCCAAGCAGAAAAATGGACTCCATCTTCTCCATGACAACCCATAAGTTATTTGGAGGTAGCTACTATATCTCCCTGAATCCTTTCTTCTCTAGTCTATAAATATCTAGTTTCTTCCACTGATCCTTATATGGCATGATCTCTAGGCCTTTAATCACCCTGGTTATCTTTTAAACATGCTTCAACTTATTGGTGTCTTTCCCAGAAATGTGACTCCTAACCATTCTGATATGGTCTGATCATAGAGTAAAGGACAGCAGAATTCTCATTTTCCTCATTCTGAACTTCATTGCTCTTTTAAAAATAAGCCTTTATCTTCTGCCTTAGAATCAATACTAAGTATTGGTTTCAAGGCAGGAGTAAGGACAAGGCAATTGGGGTAAAGTGACTTGCTCCAGATCACACAGGTAGGAAGTGTTTGAAATCAGATTTGAATCCAGGACCTCCTATCTCCAGACCTGGCTATCTATCCACTGAGCCATCTAGCTGCCCCTTGATTCCTCTTCTATCGAAGACTTGTAAAGCAATAGTTTTTCTGGCTGTCATGTCACATGCTTGACTCATGCTGAATTTGCAGTTAATAAGCCTGATGATTTCAGGTTCAGTATGAGGTTGTGCTCCTACTGTCACTTTCATATGGCAAGGATCTATCATTTTGTAGATGTGAGTGCCTTAATAGATTGTGTTGTTATGGCTGAAACCTTATAACCCTAAAGAAGGAATCAACCTCTCTGCTACTCTAGGGCTACCAGGAAAATCTGGGCTTTTAGGCTAGTGTGGTCTTAGACTGTGGCTGTAAAGCTGAGTGTGTTAGCATGAAGAACAAGAGAGCTAGGTGAGACATGGCTATGGCAGAGCAGTGAAGCTGGAGGGGTGGCTTTCCCAATATGTCTGTGTTTATGTTCCCTTGTTTTGTGTATTCTCTGTCTCTCAGGAAAGTCCTGGGCATTTTCACACTATGCTGTGTTATTTCAAGAGCCTGATTTGGGGATAAAAATGCAGGTTTATTGATTGTGCTAGCATCATAACCCTCTTGACAACCAAAGTCCTCAAAGATCCTGGATCAGGTACCGACATATGCTGTGGGGTGTTCATTATTCAACTCCTCCCTTGAATATCTCAAGACATCTCTAATTGGTAAATAGCAAATTAGGAGGTGGTCCATCAAACTATTCACCCTTCCCCATCCCTATACCAAGGGGCTCAAGGATATGAGAAAAGAACCCTTGTCCCCTTCATTTTTTAACCAAATTTTGTTAAAAAAGAAGACATTCTTTGGGATTCATAAGGACAAAGAGAATACAAAAAGCAGTAGTAAATGGAATAGCATCTGACCCAGAATTCAGACACATGGCTACACTGAGAACTTATTGACCCTTCTATAGAAATTAATATAGTATATAAAAAATAAATTCTCACAGATGTGAGTGTCCTGAGATTTTTTAGGCACAGAATAAGCTGACCAGTGATGTTCAGTGACGACTTTGTGTCACAATTTTGGGATAATTGCCCTCTTAACATCTTCTTCTGAGCCCTTTTCTATTATCTTGGGCATACCTGTGTCAAAGGTCAGTAAAACCAGTATATTCTTTAGACTACCTCCCATCCTAATAATCTTACAGCATCTGATAGATGCAATACACAGGGTAACTAGGAAACTATAGGAAGTAGTTGCTTAGCTTGTACATTGGGAATGGACCAGAGCCAAGTGTGGTGGCTCTAATGTTGCTCCTAGCATTGCAGAGGTCTTTGTTAGCCACAGGAGTCATCAGATTATTATTGTTAGTCTGAAGCACTGCCTTTCCCTTTTCTCCCTCCCTCCCTCCCTCCCTTCCTTCCTCCCTCCCTCCCTCCCTCCCTCCCTCCCTCCCTCCCTCCCTCCCTCCCTCCCTCCCTTCCTTCCTTCCTTCCTTCCTTCCTTCCTTCCTTCCTTCCTTCCTTCCTTCCTTCCTTCCTTCCTTCCTTCCTTCCTTCCTTCCTTCCTTCCTTCCTTCCTTCCTTCCTTCCTTCCTTCCTTCCTTCCTTCCTTCCTTCCTTCCTTCCTTCCTTCCTTCCTCCCTCCCTCCCTCCCTCCCTCCCTCCCTCCCTCCCTCCCTCCCTCCCTCCCTCCCTCCCTCCCTCCCTCCCTCCCTCCCTTCCTTCCTTCCTTCCTTCCTTCCTTCCTTCCTTCCTTCCTTCCTTCCTTCCTTCCTTCCTTCCTTCCTTCCTCTTTCCCTCCCTCCCTCCACCCTCCCTCCCTCATCTTTCCCTTTCTTTCCCCCTCCCTCCCTCCTGTATGGAGGCATGATGAATCATACTAAGTTTTATATGTTGTTTTATCATACTGTAGACTCTTTCCAGCCTGCTAAAACCTCCTGATCTTTTTCACCTGTTATATGTCCCCTCAGTTTTAATACTTAGAATAGTGACATCTCAGACTTTAAAGTTATACCTATGAAATTTGTCTTCTGGAGCAGCTAGGTGGTTTAGTGGATAGAGCACCAGGCCCGGAGGTGGAAGGTCCTGGATTCAAATATGACCTCAGATACTTCCTAGCTGTGTGTTCCTGGGCAAGTCACTTATAACCCAATTCCTAGCCCTTACCATTCTTCTGCCTTGGAACAGATAATCAGCACTGATTTTATGAGAGAAGGTAAGGTTTGTTTTTTTAATCATCTTCTTCAATTCAGTCCAATGTTCTGATCTGCAAATATATTTTTTGGATCCTGACTTTGTTATTTAGTATGTTAGCTGGCCCTCCTAGTTTTGTATCATTTGCACATTTGATAAACATCCCATCTGTATCTTTTCCCAAGTCTCTGATAGACATTTTAAATATGTTTATTTTTAAAAGACCCTTGACTCAGCCCCCTAGAGACTTCCTTCCAAGTTGACTGACTATCCCTGCCTTCAAGGTGCTCACATATTATTGAGGAAGGGGGTGGAGGGAGAGACAACATGAACACAAATGAATAAAAAACAAGATATATACAAAGTAATTTTAAGGAAGAGAGCAGTTGTAATTGGGAGAGACCAAGGTCATAGTGTTGGCCTGTGGAGTAGGTGGCATTTGAGCTGAGCCTTGAATGAAGCTAGGGATGATATGAGGTGGGTGCAACCCAAGTGTGAGAACAGGTGTTGTAAAGGCATTAAGAGGGGAAAGAGTCATAGATGACTTCTTTTTTTTAAACCCTTACCTTCTGTCTTAGAATTAATCCCAAGTATTGGTTTCAAGGCAGAACAGTGGTAAGTGCTAGGCAATTGAGGTTAAGTGACTTGCCTAGGGTCACACAGCTAGGAAGTGTCTGAGACCAGTTATCCCAAATCCTCATCTTCAAAATCATAGTTTTTGATTTCAACCTCCTTCTCAGCCAAGGGTTATATTTGACAAACAGATAATGGAATCTCACCAACCAGAGTCTTACCATCTTGATCCGTATTGGGTTCACCAAAGTCAGTGCTCCTGGTGTATTGACTCTGATTACCTAGCCTACCTAACAGAATGTCTTACAAATAGTAGGTATTTAGTAAATGTTTTTTAAGTTGAATAAAGTTTTACCCAGGGGTCCTAGGAGGTCTTGGATCAGGACCATATGGGGGAGCCATTAGGGAGGTATCTCTGAAAGTGGGCAATAAGCAGCTATCTGGAGATCTCCCCTACTGAGAATATGATTACCCAAAGCTTTCCAGGCCTAGTGAAGATTTGGTATTACTAAAATCTGTTGATGATTTGCTAGCAAGTGCTTTTCTGTTAATGGAAAACCTCATCAATCCTCCTCTGACCCATTTATTCACAAGCAGAGCCTCAATTCTTCATCTTAATTTATGCCCACTTTCATTTACTACAATAGCACTGTAAGGAGGTTTGTCCCACATACAGAGCATGGAGATGTTGTGTGACTTGAAGGGAGGCAGAAGAGGCATCTCTGGCTTCTTCTCCCTGCCAACTCTTCTCCAAGGGAGACTTTATTTTCTTCCAGGAGGGGAAGTAGGAGGTTAGGGTCAGAAGCTTTCCCTATGCTTTCCTCAGAGACAGGGGATATCAGGCTAATATCATAGATCTCTGCCTCCCTAAATGTTGTTAGTCTAGGCTTGTGTTGGCAAACCTATGGCACATGTGCCAGAGAGTACTGGGTTGGATTGCTCTCTTTCCCTCCCCATGTCCACCTGAGAACATTTCTTACATGACCTGCCCCTCTGCCCAGCAGCCCAATGGGAGTGCTTCCTCCCTCCCCTGTCAGGGGTAAGGCAGGTGGTGGTGAGTGTGGTGGATGGTGGAATGAGGGTTGCAGTTTGGGCACTCAATCTCTAAAAGGTTTGCCATCACTGGTCTAGGGGATGTGATTTTCAGCTTCAAGCTAACTTCCAATGACTGTTTCATTATTGGAGAAGAAATATCCCAAGTTTTATATCTGGGTCTTGACTTCCTCCCCATCAAATTCTAATTCCACAAAGACCACACAGAGCAATTACCCAAGAAACCCATAACAGAAATCAGAACTCTGTGTTTCTCTGTATTTGTCTTTATCTCTCCCCTCACCCCCCTGCCATGTTGTGGGTATCAAAGGAAAACGTCTTGTGTGCCAGCTTTTAGAATTACAGCTTTAGAGCCAGAAGCTAGTTGTTGTCAGAGGAACAGAGAGGGTCAAAGAACCAGCCATTGATGACCCCATATCACATTGCTTGGTGAGCTGCTGCCTTCAAAGGGATACGCCTTTCCATATTCTCTTGGCTACACTTGTGTTAGAGGTTATGGGGTTCTGGTAGTCAGTGATCTTAGGACCTCAACAGTAACTCCTCTTTAAAAAATCAATTTTAGTGATAGATTTTCTTTTTACATCAGTAATTTTTGAAAATTCCACCTACTACTCTTGTTACAAAAACAGTTAAGCAGTGACCTCATCTGACAACTTATATAATGTTCTGCCCTAATAAATAGCACCTTTCTCCTACTTCTCAGGCACATATCACTGTCTGTTTTTTGGGACCATTATGAGTGTTTTGTTTGACCGTAAGCTCCTTGAGGGCCTGGTTAGGTCTCTATCATCTCATTATCTCCTGCAGTGTTTATTATACTATTTTATGCACAGCAGGTGTATTATTTATTATTAACAAATCAATGAACAAAGACATTGATTATAATATTAACAATAAAATTTAGAGTAAATGTGATTAGTCAGTTTAGACAGAAATAAAAGTAAAAAAAAAAACCCTTCTCCCTTCAGACACCTTCGAAGAGAATAGTAAAGAGATTTGCCTTGGCAGAAACCTAGCAGCTGGTAAAGTCCAAGTGACTTGGGCACCCTCTTCATTCTTTGTCCCTTAGTGGCCTTACCCAGGAAGCATTAGCACATTTAGCTATATCTAATATTACATTCCTGACTCTCTGCAAGAGTTCTTGGGATTAGGGGGGTAGGGATTAAGGGGGAGTAGATATGGTGTCCAGGAAAGACTTCCCCAAATATAGTAGCCTAGAGGATCAATTAGAAGGGAAAAAGGGAGGTAGCCTAACTTGCTGGAGCAGCCAGGTGGTACAGTGGATAGAGTGCTAGGCTTGGAATCAGGAAGACTCATCTTCATGAGTTCAAATCTGGCCTCAGACACTTACTAGCTGTGTGACCTTGGGCATGCCATTTTACTCTCTCTGCCCCAGTTACTTCATCTGTAAAATGAACTGGAGGAAGAAATGGTGAGCTACTACAGTATCTTTGCCAAGAAACCCCAAATGAGGTCATGAACAACTTCAAGTCCAGCTTGCTGGGTTGAAGGAAGGGAGTCAAGGGTTTCCAAACTCTTGTAGTCAGTCAGTGTTAGTGCTCCCCCTAAATGTCTAGGTCTAGGTCACCCTAGGACCACTCTGGGAGCTACACCAGAACTGTTTCTGGTATTCTCTTTACTAGTCTGTCTTTGAAGATGGCTTGTTCCCAAAAGTTTCTCTATTGACCTAAAATCAGACAGGTATCCTTCTGTTCTTGTAGAGACAAAAGCTTCTTTGCAGCTGAGGAGCTGGAGGTGGTGACCACAGAAAACAGGGAAGAAGTTGGAGAAAGGTAGAAGATGGTGGCTTCCTTAGCTTTTCTTAACTGAACCTCTGGCTCTCTCATATTCCCTTAAGGGATCCTGGGAAAGTCACCAAGGATACTCTTAAGGACGAAATGCAATGAGGTGCACAGAGTGCTGGACCTGGAGTCAGGAAGACTTGAGTTCAAATCCCGCTGCAGATGCTTCATAGCTGTGTGACCTTGGGCAAATCATTTAACTTGTTTGCTTTGGCTTCCTATTTATAAAATGGGGATAATAATAGCAACCCAATTCTCAGTGTTGTTGTGAGACTCAACTAAGATAATATTTGCAAAGTGCTTTGCCAGCCTTAAAGCTCTACCTATATACATGGAAGCTATTATTATTAGATGAAATAAAGTATGGAAATAACAGACTTTATAAGGCAAAAGGTGCTATAAAATGGCAGCAGTGATGATGACGATGACAATGGCTTAACTAGAGTTAAGGTCCCCAAAGATTTCCTCATGTCAGTGCTTTGAACCATCTAGGCCAACTCTTACCTGACCAAGAGTTGCTTTTACAGTATCCCAGGAAGGTGGCCAGCCTATAGTAACCATGCCAGTGGAAGGTGATTTGGGGGCTTCTCTATGCTGTGGGCTCCTCTCTTGAAAGCAGATGCCCCAGAGGAACATGTTATAGCTTTTTCAAGAACAGGTTTGGTTCTAACCCTGAGCCATGTTGTTTTAGTGAGGGGCAGATAATAATGTCAGAGGAGTAGATAAGAAAGGGGATTTGGGTATCATAAAGTAGTCAAAAGAGCAGAGAATCAAGTCAGCCTGGAGGTCTCTGCCTGAACTCTCACCCCACCACTGAATTACTTTTTGATGCCATCCAAGGACCTTGAGTTCTCATAGGTGAATGCACAGTCCTGGACCAATATTGACCGTTAATGGTTATGGGAACATGTGACTTGGCAAATCCTATCCCCTTTTGTGGACCTCCTTCCTTATCTTATAAAGTGAGGGTGCTGAACTATATTATCTCTTGGGGAAAAATCTCAACTTGAAATTCTGTGATCATTCTCTGAGGTGGTGGAGATGGTTGAGATCATGGAAAAAGAGACAGGAGAGGCGGGGGGGGGGGCACTGAAGGAAGGAGCTGGTTTCCTTCTCAGCTGGTAGAGACAAAAGCTTCTTTGCAGCTGGGGAGTTGGGGGTGGTCACCCTAGGGGATAGGGAAGAAGTGGGAGAGAAGAAGAAGAGATGATGACATCCTCAACCTTTTCTTGACTGTCTTTGAATCTCTGCCCTTTTGTTGTGTACAGCAGAAATACTGAGTTATATGTACTCACTAGTTGTGTGTGTGTATGTGTGTGTGTGTGTGTGTGTGTGTGTGTGTGTGTGTGTTTCCAATAATCAGCTTCATCTGTTTTGTCTGTCTCTGACCACACATCTCCAGCCACATACCTCTTAAGGGTCCTTAGGAATGCTCTGACTTTTCTCCATTTGCATTAGCATCATGCCTCCTGCACATACCTTGGGTGTTTTGTGGCTTGGGAGTGATGATTAAAATATAGAAAAGAAATACAGAGTCTGGGGGAGGAAGCCCAGGAAAGGGAGAAAAATCATTTGGCTGCAATAACCTGACCAAGTTGGCTCTTGTGACACAAAACCAAGTTTATGCCTTAAACTCTATCAATTAGTACTGTTTTTTTTTTAAATACTGAATTAAATAGAAGACTATGAGGTATTATTCTGCAGTCTCTGAATGTGGTGAATAATTAGAGATTATTAAACTTGCCCTAACAAAAGCAGTTAGAGAAAAATTAATTGACTGGCAGTAAAGAGATCATTAAGCATACCCATCTTAAAAACAATTTTTGTGTTGTTCTCTGGAGGGTTTTCCCCCTCTTATTGGAAAGAGGGAGAAAACCCTTTCACAAATTCTCATTGTTTTCTTTGGGGGATCAAGTTGTGCCTTATTATGTATATTCATTTGAGCACACATGCATGCGCACATGAGAGAAAGAGAGCGAAAGAGGAAGAGGGAGCAGGAGAGGGAGAGGGAGAGGGGGAGGGGGAGAGAGGCAGGTAACATTTTGCAGTAGCTAAAGAACTGGACTTTTAGTTAGAATGACCTGGGTTCAAATCCTATCTGTGATGCTAGTCATGTGGTATTGCAAAAGACAAACTGAATCTCAATTTTCCCATCTGTAAAATGGGATAACAACACCTTTAGTATCTACATCACAAAGTTGTTTTGGGTTTCAAATATAGAGAACTTTACATACTTTAAAACACTACATAAATGCTAGTTATTATTATTTTTTTAGCTGTGGTGGAGAGATCAGATTGCTACCTTGTTGAATATGAGCCACTAGTGGACTTAAGAAGTTCTTAGAAGCAGAATTCCTTTCCTAGATCAAGAGAATAAATTCTAGGGAAGAAGCGTAATGGTGGAGGAGGAGGAGGAGAAGGAAAGATGGACATAGTTCAACCTCTTAAATTGCACTGATTTTTTTTGGGCGGGGGGAAGTGGCCAAGAATCCTAGAAGGTATGGGTTCAAATATGACCTCAGACACTTCTTAGCTGTGTGATCCTGGGTAAGTCGTCACTTAACCTTCATTATCTAGCCCTTATTGCTCTTATGCGTAGTAAGTTTTTTTTTTTGTAAGTGTTATTGATGTCTTTTGCTTCTCATTGCAGTTATTTCCAGATATCTCTTCTTCCATTACATCCCTTCCTCAGGCTTATAGTGGATAGAAACCTGGGATTGGAGTCAGGAAGACCAGAATTCAAATTTGGCCTCACATACTTATTAGATGTGTGATCCTGGGCAAGTTACTTTAACCTGTGTTTGCCTCAGCTTTCCTGGTTGTGACATGTGGATCATAATAGTACCTACCTTGCAGGGTTGTTGTGAGCATCAAATAAATAATATTTGTAAGGCATACAATATAGCGCCTGGCACATAGTAGGCACTATATAAATACTAGTTACTGTTATTAACAAAGAATGGCATTTAAACAAATATACCTGGTAAAATGACTTTTTCCACATATGAAACTTTCCATACTTGTAGTTTACCTTAAGGAAAGGAAGCAAGTGCATTTCCTTATCTGTTCTCATTATATTTACAGAAGGTTTGCCTAGGGGCAAGTGTTGGGACAAATAGAATGTCAAACCTAGAGTAAGGAAAAGCTGGGTTCAAATCTTACCTCAGCCACTTAGTCCTGCTTGCCTCAGTTTCATTACCTGTAAAATGAGCTGGAGAAGGAAATGGCAAACCACTGCAATATCTTGGCCAAGAAAACCCAAAATGGAGTGACGAAGTATTGGACATGACTGAAACAACTGAATGACATCAACAGCAGAATTTACCTTGGTTTTAGTTTCTTTTTATTTACTTTATTATACATGTTACTTATAGTATTTTCCTAGTTCTGCTTATTTCTGAATCAGTCTTGAATTCCTCATATTCCTCATTTTTATACATTAAAGTAATATTTAATTACATTCACATGTCATAAATTGTCCAGACATTCCTTTATTTTTTCAATTAATTTGTTTGTATGCCTACGTAATTCTGTCTCTCTCTCTCCTCCCCCATTAGAGAAGGCATCATTTGACAAAAAGATAGTAAACTATGTCTTACGCCTTTCTGTTTATCAGTTCTTTCTCTGGAGGTGGGCATACATAAGTCATGCTTCAAACACTATTTCTGTTCTCCTGGTTTTGTGCCATTCCCTTATTGATGGGTGCCATTGATTCTTCCTGAGCAGAGCCTCCAGGAACAACCAAGACTTGTATATTCTTGAATTCTTTTTTGTAGAGCTTCTTTGTTTGTAGAGCTAGTACTCTCCTTCCAAAAACTTTCAGCCATCTGAGTTAGAAAGTGACTTTCTAGAAAGTTTTCAAAAGACTCCTTCCCCCATCTCACTATAGATTGGTAGAGAAGAGTCCCCACCCATTATAGTCATATATTTAATCAAGAAACATTTATGGGAGGGAAAATTATAAAGCACCTGCTATGTGCAGAGCATTGTGCTGGGTGCTGATGGATATGGAATATGAATAGGATACTAGTTGCCCCTACTCTTGTGGAGTTCATCATTTAGTAGGGGAAATACTTCAGTATCTTAAGCATCAATATATGCCACCAGAGTTTAGGGTTTAAATCTAAACTTTGTCAATGTGTGACCTTGGGTAATTCCCTTGGCATCTGTTTTCTCATCTATCAAATGAGGGGGTTGGATTAGATGGCCTCT
Source organism: Monodelphis domestica (assembly GCF_027887165.1). Lineage (NCBI taxonomy): Eukaryota > Metazoa > Chordata > Mammalia > Didelphimorphia > Didelphidae > Monodelphis > Monodelphis domestica. The sequence continues at coordinate 509,941,423 of NC_077227.1, read as the reverse complement.
AAGGTCTGTTCCATCTCTAAAGCCATGATATGTATGATCTTGGGCAAGTTGTTTAACCTTTCTGGGCTTCAGAAAATGGAGGTTTGGACTATATGACCTCTAAGGAGGTCCCTTCCACCTCTAGACTTATGATCTGATGAGCCTTCAGTTTCCTCTGCATGGATGATGAAAATCCCAAGTCTTCTGGACTTGATTGATGGTCTTTGAGAGATGCTACAGTCAAAAAAAATTTCTCTGCGACCAACTTGGTGAGGACCTTCTCCAAACTCAGGTCACCTAAGAAGACAGACATGGGAATCCATCTTGTTGCCCATCTTCATATGCTCCACTGGAAACATGTTCAACATGTTCTGAAATCATACAATTCTTACTAATGCCAGGAAACTACAGCAATCTGGAATTTCAAATGATCACATCCAAGGAATTCTTAGCCCTTGACATTTATCCCCCTCCCCCAGTGCAATAGTCTGCCTCTATTTAAGATGAATATAGAGCATGGGAAATTGAAACTTCTTGCTCCATCAATGAAATAAACACATCAAATTTTTATAAATAAACACCCAGTGAAGAGAAAAATGACAAATCAAAATATCTTTATACACAGAGTACTAACTGCAGATGAGGAGGGAACCTTTGCAAAGCTTCCACTCCAGTGTTAGCTGTCAAAAAGAAGTGATGAGGTATTAGAGTAAGGCTTTAGTGGTTGCTTTGTTAGGGGACCTAATGACAAAAACCCATAAATACAGAGGGGAATGAGGCTCATTGTGGGGAAGGACCAGAGAGGAAATTATGTCTCCCTGATGAGATGAGGGCAGGCTTCCTGGAAGAAGAATCCTTTGAGCTGGTCCATTCTGTTTGAACACAGTATAACTTCTGACTGAAATGCTGTGTAGGAGAGAACAAAGTGGGTGACATTTCTCTCTTGCGCCTCCCCAAACCCTCATATCCTTGGATACCAGGATCTAGCCCCAGCCCACCTTTCTGGGCTTACTGCACATTCGGGTACTCTGTGTCCCCGCCAAACCTTCCGTCTTGCTGTTCCCTGCATTCCATATTTCAGCTCCCATTTGGGTGTCTTCATGCAGCCTGTCTCCCAGGCTTGGAATGTTTCTTTCCTCCCTTCTCTTCTTAGAATCTTGTGTGTGTGTGTGTGTGTGTGTGTGTGTGTGTGTGTGTGTGTGTGTGTGTGTGTGTGTTTTCTGATGAGATTCAGCTTGTGCACCACCTGTAGGAAGCCTTTCCTGAGCTGCTCAGTTCTCTTTCTCCTCTCTGTGGATAGGGTGTTGGTCCTAGAGTCAGAAAGACTCATTTTTCCTGAGTTCAAATTCTGCCTCAGATACTTACTAATACATGGCAAGTCACTTAACTGTTTGCCTCAGTTTCCTCATCTGTAAAATAAGCTAGAGAAGGAAATGGTAAATTATTCCAGTATCTCTGCAAAGAAAACCCCAAAGTGGGATTTTAAAGAGTCAGATATGACTGAAAAGTGACCAATCAACTTATTTGTAAGCATGATATAACTATCCCTCACCCCCATTAAATAGACCTTGAAGGGAAGGTCTGTTTTTATCTTTGTATTGCTGGCATCTGGCATAGCTTTGGGCATATAATTGGTGCTTAATTAGTGTTTGCCGATGATATTGATTTTGAAGGAGGAATAATATGAACAGATGGAGGGAGATTGGTGGTAGTGGTGGGGAGTGAGGGAAGGTGTCATTAGAGGAAGGCATTCCAGGTCTGTGGAGACAAATGGGTACAGGAGTTTACCATCTATTCAGGACCATCAGAGGAATGTCTCTCTTAAGAGTCTGGAGGTTTTGGTTCAGGTCCTGCCTCTGGCATTTCCTAGTGGGGTGATCATGAATTGGGTTAGTCATCTCACCTTGATGAGTCTCAGTTGTCCTATGTGAAATGAGAACTTTTCATCCAACACCTTAAAGGGTTTCTACAGTGAGATCCCTTTATGAACTTGGACATGATATAGAAATGGGAGCTGTTATGACCCTTAGGTTTTCCATAGATAAATAGGATAGAAAAGAAAATCTGAAAAATGTGTAACAGGGGTATGGGATTCTGTTTTTGTTGTTTTTTTTTAATCAGCTTTGCCGGCTTCAGCGAATGCTGTGCCCCTGGTTCCCTTATCATGGGCACTACAAAAGGTTTGGCACATGGGGTTGGTGGTGGTGCAGGACAGATCTCTCTGGCCTTTCTGCTTCCTCTCATTAAACAGGGAAGTCTAAAGTAAGGTAGGACTTATCCTGAATGGGATAGGATCATAAAAGCACAGATTATTTTATTTTATTTTTAGCCCTTACTTTCTGTTCTAAGATAGAAGGTAAGGGCTAAGCAAATGGGGTTGAGTGACTTGTCCAGGGTCATAAAGCTAGGAAGTTTCTGAGGCCAGATTTGAACCCTAGACCTCCCAACTCTAGACCTGGCACTCTATTAACTGAGCCATCTAGCTGCCTCGAGTATAGACTTTTTAAGCTAGAAGGGACCTTATAGCTCATTGAGTACAACTCTAATTTTACAGATGAGGAATGAAGGTCACATAGCTAGTAATTGGCGGAGGCAGGATTTGAACCCAGACACCATAAATCTAGCTATCTTTCCCATGAGGTCTGTTGTCCTCGTGGAACTCCCATGCTTTGGCACTTTGCCGGATAGGACACACGTAGGCATAGAGCAAGCAATACGCAGCCCCTTGTGTGCTTCCGCCCTCTTCCTGGAGCCCCTCTCCGTTTCAGGGGTTCCGTTTGGCCCCTGAGATCTCTGGTCTCACTAGCCTGTCTGTCTGCGGATTCTGTTGTCATGGCAGACAAGCAGGCAGGCTGGCATCCACTCAGCGCTGGCTGAAAGTTGTTGCTTTCCAGCTGGTGCCCTCCCGCCCCCTGCATTATCCGGGAGAACTACCTGGCTCCCGAGCCCAGCCCTCTTCCCCCGTCTTCGATAATAAGTGTCCGGGGAGGAGGCTTGACGCCATTAGCATACAGCTGGGTTAATAGAGGACACTCTGCAGCCCCTGCATTGCAGGTTTCGCTGGAGCATGCTCAGTCTCCTCCCCAGACTGCCTGGCATTTCCCCTTCCTCGGGCTTCTCTTCTCCCGGACGGACCTTTCCCCCGGCAGGTTCTGCCTCCTGGGCTGGGGGCTCTCACTCTCCCTGGGCAGCGAGGCGGGGCGGCCGGAGCTGAAGGAGACCTGGGCCCCCATGGCGGGGCTGGCTGCAGGTTCCTTAGGTCCAGAGGGGCCGGCTGGCTCGGAGCACAAGTCCAGATGCCAGATCCTGGGCTTGTTTGGGGTAACCCAGAAGAGGTGGAATTGGCGTTCAGGGACAGAGGCTACTGGGAGGAGCTGGAGAGTGAGAACTTTTTCCTAGTAGCAGCCTCTGGGAGTGGTCGGGAGGGGAGGCCATTTGACCGAGCCTTATTTCTCCCTCCCAGGGTGCTGTCGTGGAAAGAGCACTCAGTTCTTGCAGTCCAGAGGTCTGGGGTTTAGGCTCCCATGAGCTCATGCAACCCTGGGCAGAGCCACTAACTGACCCTGTAGCCTTGGACATGTCTCCGCCCACCTCTGCACCTCAGTTTCCAAATATGCAAAAAGAGGTAAATGGGATTAGGTTATGTCTGACCTCCGTGAGAGTAGGTATCCTTTCCTTCTTTGTACTGGCATCCCTGGAAGCTCTCTCAGATCCCAGCATACTGTAGGTGCTTAATAAATGCTCCTGGATCCATTCCCATATATTTACAGATATATATTACATATCTATATGTGTATACATATCCCTCTAATAATTAAACATTAAGATTATTAAGTTTCTCTGACCCCACGTTCCTTTCTGATGGGCAACATTATGGGTCCTGTGGTGCTCTCTGCTACGACATGGGTTCTTAATCTGGGGTCCATGAACATATTAAAAAAAGTTTAATAACTGTATTTTAATATAATTGGTTTCCTTTGTAATCCTATGTATCTAAGCATTTAAAAATCTTATTCTGAGAAGGGATCCATAGGCTTCACAAGACTGCTAAGGAGGTCTATGGCTCAAAAAAGATGAAGAATCCCCCCTCTGGCATAGGGGATGACTGCTATCTTTTGAAAGACTAGCAGCAGGAAGGGTAGCCAGTTGCTTCCACATATGTAATGAATGTTTAGTTCAGAGTGGTTTGATGAGACTGGATGAATTTTACATTTGGAGGAAGTAGAAAGAAGACCCGACATCTTTCCAGGCATTGGTTCCCCCGCAATGAAATCAACCTAGTATCCCCAGATTTGAGTTGACCTGGTTGGGACACAGCAAGAAGGCAGACTGTTGACAATGGAGGCCTCAGGTAAAGGGCCTTGGATCCCTAGATTTGTTTCTTTGGAATAACAATCCAAGAGCCCATTGCTTAAAAACAGAAACAAAAACAACCCAAACTTAAGCATCATTATTTTTAATATAAATTTTATCAATAGCTTTTGTTTTCTATATCACCATAGTTTCCTCTCAGTATTCTTTCTTCTTCTCCCTCCCAGAGAGTCATCCCCTAGAATGAGTAATTTTTTTTAAACCCTTAACTTCCATCTTAGAATCAACACTGTGTATTGATTCCAGGGTAGAAGAGCAGTAAGGGCTAGACAAGGGATTAAGTGACTTGCTCTGGGTTTCATATCTAGAAAGTATCTGAGACCAGATTTGAACCTAGGACCTCTCATCTCTAGGCCTGGCTCTCAATCCACTGAGCTATTTAGCTACCCTTCTATGTAATATTTTTTATAAGGCAAAAAGAAAGACAAAAATTGGCAAAACCAATCAGTACATTAAGAAGTCTGAAAATATGTGCAACATGCATCACTTGCTGCCCTCCCACCTCTACAAAGGGGGTGGATTGGAGTGCCAAGAGTCCATCTCTTAACCAAACAGTGAAGACAGCCTGTTTCCCTCCCAACCTCCCTTCCCTTGATTTCCCTTACATGTTTTTTTTTTTAAAAGAGAGTAGTCTAGGCAGTGGATACAGAGCTCGGAAGTCTTACAACTAGGTTCTGTATATGTTGCTGCTATTGTCACACTGTCTGGATGTTTATTTTCCAATAAACTTCTTTCCCTTCACATGAAAAATGGACAAACAAACAAATACCCCGGCAGTGTGTCAAGACACGGTTCCCTTGCTTTTGGCTTTGTGTATGAGGAGCTGACTGAAAAAAGTGGGTGTTGCTAGATAAGGGCATGGGGGTTGGTGAGAGAGGAGAGTGTTGCTGTTGAGTTGTTTCGGTCATGTTTGACCCTTTGTGATCCCATTTGGAATTTTCTTAGCAAAGATACTGCAGTAATTTGCCATTTCCTTCTCCAGCTCATTTGTCAAATGAGGAAACTGAGGAAAACAGGTCAAGTGACTTGTCAGGGGTTAGGGCCACTCTGAGGAAAGGTGTTGACTTCCCATCGTAGAGCATCTAGCTTAGGATGGACTCTTTTAGGACATCCATCCACAAGCATTTATTTATTAAGTGCTTACTGTACCCCAGGGCTTGTGCTATGCTGGGGAGAAAAAGAAAGGCAAGACATGGTCCCTGGCCTCAAGGCGCTTTCATTTTAAAGGGGGTCACAGCATGTAAGCAAATATACCAGAGTGCCTTAAATCTCAGAGGGAAGCCACTGGCAGAAGGTGGGGTATGGGCTGAGACCCACAGGAAGCCAGGTCAGCCCCTCGCCCATGCCATGCAGAGGACAGTCTGCTAAGATACACTCACACCAGGAAAGGGGTGACCCTGTCCTCTCCTCCACCAGCCTCGCCTGAGAACCTGTGAGTGACTTGGGCAATAGCCCCCAGCTGCCCTGTCCTTGGGAGGATGTGTGTGTGTAAGTGTGGGAGGCCACAGGGCTGGTGGAAGGCAGACCCTCTGAGAGGGGCTGAGGCTGCTGTGCTCCTTGGGCATAGGATTATAGAATTCTACACTGAGAGCTAGAAGGGAGCTTACCGAGCATCTGGTCTAGATGCCTTGTTTTGAGGAGGAAGCCGAGATCCAGGGAGGTGGAGCAACCACCTAAGATTGCCCAGATGGAAGGCAACAGAGCTCAGACTTGATCTCAGGGCTCTGGAGTGTAGCCTGCCACTGCAGAACCACCAGAGGGGTGATGGGGACCAGCCCCAAGGCAGTGTCTTAGTCAAAGCACCAGTTGCCCTGCCCTAGTTAAGTGCTCTGGTTTCTTGGTAGAAAGCTGCTGGAGGCAGCCTACATGTGCAGATTACTAACAGAACAGCTAATATTAACAGTGCTACTGTGATATTAATGATAATAGGTAATCATAGACCTGCCATTCAGAACATACCATTTTAGCAGGGTGAATAGTGCATGACAATGCAGGGGATGCCTGAAGGATGAACTCCAAATGTGCCAGATTGTTTATTCCTGGGATCATGAGAGAAAATGCAAAAACACAAATGATCTGGTAAGAGAACAAGTCTGCTAAACAAGTGAGGCTTTTTTGCATTGTACCAACAGATCTCTCTAAAGCATGACTAAGTTCATGACTCTGGAAATAAGCAAGAAGGAAAGCAAGGGAGAGGCTACCTGTGATTCTCAATCTCAGTTTCCTCAGCTGTGAAATGAGGGTGATGGGTTCAGGAAAGTCCAACATCCTTTCTAGTTCTCATATGTATGGTTAGACATCGTTATAACTATTTACAGATTCAGGGATGTGGACTTAGCAGCAAGTTCTCAGGAGAATGGGATTCATTGTAAGGAAGGTTTGTGTACATCTGTGCTTAGAAGTAAGACTATCAGTCATATAGATAGGTTTTGCCTTTGGCAGCCTTCTTGCCAGGGTGTGGAGGTAATTATACACCCACAATATCCAATATAATTTTAATTATGTATATTCTTTGTGGGTGAGCACTCATTTCCCCTAGGTTTCAGGGTGAAAATCTCTACCCTCCACTCAGTTTCAGTACTGTAGTAAGTATGTGAACTTGATGATTTGCCCTTGGAGAAAATGCCCCAGGATGCTCTTCTCTCAGTGCCTAGCACTTCACATTGGTCTTCTTTCCTTGCTAGACCTTGGGCTGGGGGCAACAGGTGTGAGACTGATTCGAGTAGACCTGAAGCCTTGGCACACGTGATCCAGCCCAAGTGGTCTGGATGCCCATTGCCCTTCCAGGAGTCCCCTCTTCTTGATCTTAATGTCCCCCTGTGTTCCTAGCACCACTGTCCTCATGCTGTTCCACCTCTTCTCCCAAGGTCCTAGAGGCTTCTCATTCCCCTCAGGTATTCTTCTTGCTTTTTACCTTCCTTCTCACCTCACCTAAAATGCCATTTTAAAAAATGGTCTGCCATTGTTCTGTTTGTTCATTTAGGACTATGATCTCTTTTGATTACCCCCCTCCACCATTTAAAAAAAATTTAATTTATTTTCAATTCCAAATTCTTTACCTCTCACCTCTTCTCTTCTGCCTTTTGAGAAAGTCTGAAAAATAGAAACCATTACAAATGTGGCAAGTCAAGGAAAACAACTTTATGACACATATCTATCTATCTATAAATATATACATACTCTTCAATCTGTACCATGTCCAAATATATCTATAGATCTTGCTATTTCTTTAGATCTCTATGGAGCTATCTATAAATCTCTCTCTCTGCCTCTCTTTTTCTCTCTGTCTCTCTCTGTCTCTTGTCTGTCTGTCTGTCTCTGTCTCTGTCTCTCTCTCTGGTTGGTTTTCAGTCCTGTCCAACTCTTCATGGCCCCATTTTTCCTCAGACTGCCCCCGAGTTTGTTAGTTCTCTATCAGGAGGTGGATAGAACGCTTTATTATGAGTCTTTTGGGTGACTGGTTATTGTGTTGATCAGAGTTCCTAAACCTTCCCTAGTTATTTGTCTTTATAATATAGTTGTTCATACACGTTTTCTCAGGTTTCTCTGAAACTATCCCCTTCATCATTTCTTACAACACAATAGTATTCCATCACTTTCACACACCCTAATTTGTTCTGCCATTCTCTGATCAGTGGGCATCTCCTCATTTTTCAATTCTTTGCCACCACAAAAAGAGTGGCTATAAATATTTTTGTAGATATGGGTCCTTTTCCTCTATCTTTGATCTCTTTGAGGTCTAGACCTACTGGTGATGAAACTGGGTCACAAAATGTACACAATTTAATAGTTTTTAGGTTCTCTTTTCTCTATAAGATGTTTGCATTTTAATCAAGAAGCAGCATGATATAATGAAAGAGTCCTGTATTTGGAGTTAAAGGCCCTGGATTCAAGTACTTTTTCTGTTACTAGCTGCTGTAAAGTGAGGGAGTTGGATCAGATTACCCAAGTGTCACTGCCTCCTACAGTAGAAAAATAAATTAGAAACTGACCAGTTGAGAAGGGCTTCTGGCTTGAGGGTGAAGTTGATGAACTTGGTTTGGGATTGGAGAGAAGTTGTGGCATCTCAATTGGAAATGTCCAATAGATAGAGCTAATAGAAATGGAGAGAAGATTGAAATTTAGAAATAGATTTGGAGAATAAATTTCTCTGCATCTTTTAAAAAATATTCCCCCCCATTAATATTATCATTAGGAGATCATACTTCATGGAGTCCTATTTAACTTGCTTTGTGAAATATTCAGCAGGTGGGTGACGAATAAATATTTGATGATGGTGGATGATTTTGCTGAAATTTGCATATTGACTCAAGAGGCCCTAACCTGAATTATGCAAAGTGATTAGCCCCAATAACAGCAATTGTATTCTAATCAAATATGTCAGAAGTGAATGACTGAAATATACATATTAGTTTAAAAAATTCATCAAGTTAATCACATCCTAGAAGGGGGGAGGGAGAGAGAGACACACACAGAGACAGAGACAGAGAGAAAGAGACAAGAAACAGACACAAAGACAGAGAGAAGCAGAGAGGTAGAGAGACAGATTTATAGAAATAGCTCTATAGAGATCTATAGAAATAGCTATATCTATAGATATATTTTGAGAGTTGGAAGCCATGAATTTATCAGAAAATAGCTGATTACAAAAGGCTACTTACTTGCTATTTCTACAATAGGTAGAACACTAGACTTGGAGTACAGAAGACCCAAGTTTTATTAGATAATTATTATCTGTGTGACTTTGGGCAAGTCACTTTACCTGTTACCCTTGTTTTCTCATCTTAAAAATGTGAATAATCGTATTAGCTCCTACATTCTAAGTTTGTTATGAGGATCAAATGAACTCATGCATAGATTATATAAAATGGGTGATTTTGTCAGCCAGAGGACTCTAAAGTCCAGAGGAATGTGAGGTATAGGCAAGTGAGGTTTGAAGAAAGTGGTTAGTAAATAACATGAGGGAAAGACGAATTGAGAAAAAAAAGTTTTTTTTTTCTTTTTGTAGATAAGAATAAATATTTTATAGCTAAGAAGTCTGAGGGTAAAGTGATTCTCCTTGAGAAGTCCCCATCCAAATAATCATCCATCAATAACCAGTCCAGCAAAATTTCTGAAATTCCTGCTCTACTGCTGGCACTGTGTCGAGTCAGGAAAATGCTGCAAGACAAAATGTGAAACTGTGCTTGCTCTCAAAGAATTTCCATTCTATTGGATGTAGGGGTAGAGGGGAGGAAGCCATGACCCATGAACAGACAGGCATGTCCATGGTCATTTGAATTTTGGGGAAAGAGCACTAGTGATGAGGGGACTTGAGGAAGACTTTTTGTTAAAGGTGACATTTGAGCTGAGCCTTAAAAGAAACTTTAATTCTGAGAGGCCAAGTTGAGAGTATTCACTCCAGGCAAGAGGGTCAACTCATGAAAAGACACAGAAGTGAAAGTGGAGTACCAGGTTTGAAGAACAACAAGAAATTCAGTATGGCTGGATCCTAAGAGAGTGGGAAGAAGAGTTATATTGCACGAATTGGGAAATGCTGGCTGGAACAATGTTGAGAAAGATTTCAAGTGAAAAGTTGAGGCAATGGGGAGCCATTGATGTTTTTGAACATAGAGTAATAACTAAATACCTTATTCTTTGCTAAGGAGAGAAAATGAGCAGTCACTCTATGGTGAGGAGTTTAGGTAAGAGTGAAAGGGAGCTTCTGATTGTAGGCATCATTAGACTCTGGAACAGGCCACTGATAGTTCACTTGCTGAGTACTTGACTTAGGGGTATCTGATAGCTGTCCAAGTATCTGAGACTGCCAAATGGAAGAAAGATTAGGCTTCGTCTTCTCTGGCCAAATCTAGAAGCAATGGGTAGAAAATTGCAATGAAGCCAATAGATCTGGAGTCCAGACCCTTCCCTCTTCTGGTCGTCATCCTTTGGACCCTCTCTAATTTGTCAACACCTTTCTTAAATCATGGCGCCCCCACTGCACTGACGGAGGCAGAGTCCAGTGGTGTTATCACCTGCCTATTGCTGGAAGCTATGGCCTTCTTAATGAAGCCTCAGACTGCAGTGATTTTTTTTTTTGGCTGTCATATAACATCCAACTCATATCGTACTTGGAATCCACCCACAACCCCAGATCTTTTTACAGATAAATTGTTTTCTAGCCCTGCTTCTCCCACTGCCATTTTGCACTTATAAGGTTGATTTTTTGAACCGAAGTGTAAGCCTATATTTATCCTTGTTAACTTTCACCTTATGAAAAAAGTTCATCCTATTAGATCATGAGGACCTCGGATCCTAGCTGAAGAGCATTAAGCAACCTCAGAAGGCCATCCATGCCAACTCCCTTATTTGAAGGTGAGGAATTGACCCCTAGAGAGGTTAAGCAAGCCCAGTGTGGTGGCCTGTTAAGGGTTTTTGGATATTGACTCTGTCATCCAGCGTGGTTGCTGTCCCTCCTCACTGAATATTATCCAGAGCCTGAGCATGCCATTGGGGACATCATCCAAATGAGTGACAAAAATGTAAAATGCCCCAGGAGCAAGCTCTGGTTCCTGGGCTGCCTCCTTTGGAGAGCCCCTTCCAATGGCACTGAACCATTGGTGGCCGCTCTCCGGGCTTCTAAATCTGAGAATCTTGAGAAAAGGAATCCAATGATTATACTAACAATAATCTCCCCAGGTTTAAAGAAGACCAGAATGTCATGCAAAGCTCCATCAATGCTTTGGTTAAAAAACAGAACAAACACGACCTGGGCAATCGATACCTCAAGCATTCCCTGACCTGCCACTCGAGTTAGGAACTCAGTCAAAAAACACAAAAGTTAGTGTGGCATGCCCTGAAGAGACAGAGCTGGCGGAGCTTTGTTAGGCCTGCTTCCTTTTCTACAGATCCACTGACCACCTCTTTAATGATATGTTTGGGGATTTTGCTAGGAATCCAAGACTAGCCCACTAGCCTATAGTTTATTGTTTCTGTTCTCTTCCATGTAAAAAAAATGGTTCAATATCTCCCCTTTGCCACTCTTGTGGTTCTCGCTCTCATTCTTCATGATCTTTCAGATATCACTAATGGTGGTTCTGCAATCACATTCACCTCTTCTTTTACGTACCGGAGGGTTTTAGTTCCTCTGGGTCAGCTGATGGGCACTCTCTTATTATCTCCTTACTTTTATGAGGTATCAACTCTCATTGCAACTAGGTGGTACTAGACAGAGTGCTGAGCCTGGAGTCAGGAAGACCAAGTTCAAATTTGACTTCAGACACTTACTTATGTGGCCATCAATTAATTTCTTTCTGCCTCAGTTTCTTCATTTGCAAAAATAAGAGTAATAACTACCCTTTCAGGGTTATTGTGAGGATCATATGAGATAATAATTGTGAAGTGCTTAGCACAGTGCCTGGTATATAGTAGGTGCTTAATAAATGCTTACTTGCTTCCTTCCTATTATTCGCTTAAAAAAAAAGTCTTTTCCATTCTGAAGGTCATTCTTAGTTCCTTTCTTTTCTCTAGTGATTTGCTGACCTTGCCAGCAAAGGGCTCCTTTTGGAATGTATCTGATGGGGAGCCTAGAACTGATACTACTTGAGCTCCTTTAATGTTTGATGGGAATTCTCTAGCCCTGCCTAGAGACCAGGAAATGATTTAAAAGACTTTCAGGTGTTTTGCCTTATAGGTTCTGGAAAGAATGGCTGTTGGGCACCTCTTTTTTGGCTACGGTTTTAGGGCAAGGTGATGGGGTTGAAGGCACTGAGTTAAATGTTTTAGGAGTATTGTCAAGAAGACAGATCCAGAGGGGGCAGTCTGGTGGCACAGTGAATTGAGAGCCAGGCCTAGAGACAGGAAGTTCTGGGTTCAAATTTGACCTCAGATACTTCCTGGCTATGTGACCCTGAGCTAGTCATTTAGCCCCCATTGCCTAGCCCTTACTGCTCTTCTGCCTTGGAACCAAAATACAGTATTGATTCTAAGATGAAAGGCAAGGGTTTAAAAAAAAATTGTAACCTCAGCGAGACCTGCAAGGTTTGCTGTGATACCTTTGAGAAGTGAACTAGCTGACTTTGTCTCAGCGTTGTCTATGAACAAGCTGGTTTTATGTAATCCTCAAGACTCCAGTGAGTGTGCCCTGGGTCCAAACTCGTGACCTGGGGATGCAGCTAGGGCCCACAAATTGACAAAAGAATTCCTTAGAGACACAGAGAAGTAGCCTTTGTCCCATGTATAAGTGATGCCCACTTTCCTTCATATATTCAATCACAATCCCTCACTGTTGTGATGCTGGCCAATGCTAGTTTTGCTCTGTTCTTTGTTCTATGCTTTTGAAAAAAAAGAGTTGCATCTTCAATTCTAGGTCTTTGGCTGGAAACTGTTTTATTGGCCAGTAGCACTCTTGCTAATAAACCATCATCTTGCTCAGAGAAACATACCTCAGTTTACTTTTTTGTTAAATTTCATTCACGACACTAGGGAACAAGTGAGTAAGAGGCAGAGGCACTCCTATCTTTGGAAGAAATGGCATGACGTGGAGGTAATCTGGCCTGGCTTTGGGGGCTGGCCACAGTGCCAAGCTGGAACCTGGCTGGTCAGTGAAAGGCTCCAAGCCATGTGACTGCGCTTGAGGGTACACGTGGGGTAGGAAAGGCAGGATGCCTGAAATTGTTCTCCTGACACGAGGTTATTAGTGTCCCTTTGCGGGCCCTGCTTTCCCCGTTTGGCAGTGCCCTTTATCTCTTTGCCAGCATGGCAGCAGGCAGCTGGAGCGGGCGGGTGTGAGGCACAGGCAGGCAGGGAGATAGATCTTTGCCGCAGTTGGCTCCGCTTTTGCCTGAAGCTGGTGGGTTAATTAAGGGTTGTCATGTTGCTTTTTTAAAACAACTACAACAGGAAAAAAAAAATCACCAGCGCAGAAAGCTCTTTTCTAGTATTCCTTCATCCGGGGTTTGCATGGGGTTTCTGGGCAGCAGGAGGACGTTGGCCACACCCTAGACCAGAGGCAGCAGCATCTCAAGAGCCATCCTGGGAGCCCCCAAGGCAGCAGGAGTGAGCTTGTCCTGTGATGGGGACAGTGTGGACCAGCGACAAAACCAGAAAGTTCATCCTTAGGACCCCTCCAGCTCCCGTTTTGAGACCGTCCTCCCTTTGGTACTGCCCCCCTTTCTGTGCCCTCATGGGGACGCTCCCCTCCCCTTCCCACAATGGCCTCTTTCTCCCTTGCTCCTCATAGCGTCACGGACTTTGGGGATCATCCAGTTCCTTGTTTTATCCTTGAAGAATCCGAGGTCAGAGAGGTTGTGGTATGCCTCAGATCATGGAGGACATTTGGGTGGTTTTCTCCCCTATTAGCCTCTGCACTTCTCAAGGGCAGGCCTGTGGCTTTGCGAACTTTGTATTCCCAACACTTAGCACAGTACGTGGCACATAGTAAGCACTTAATATTTGTTAACCAGTAGAATTGCTTGTCATCTCCGGGCGTGGGGAGAGAAAAGGGGGGAGGGGGGGAGAAAATGAATTATGTAACCATGGGAAAATATTTTTAAACAACATTAAAAAATAAATATTTGTTGACTTGAAGGCAGGGGTATGTTGGTAAATGTTTAACAACTGGCTTTGGGGGAGAGTATGGAGAAATAGGCTGGATGTACTTTTAAGGTCAATCTGCTTTCTTAACATTTTTTCCCCATCACTTTCTTGGTTCTAAATCCAGCCTTGATTTGCAGAGTTGGTTTCCAAGGTGTAAATGCTTCTACTGAAAATCTAATAGTTGTCCAGCTGGATTGAACTGGCTCTAGCATACTCTTGCCTGAAAGTTACCCCGCTATTTGTCATTAGGCATTGAGGGCCCTCTTGGTACTACCATGCTTGGTATTGGGCATGAAAGACAAAGGAAAGCGTTTCCTTGACGGAAAGCAACATGAATACATGTAAAGGAATACAAGATATACACATGGTAAAGGCAACATAATTGGAGAATGGGCTGCAGAACATACAGGAGGGAGCACTTGAGCTGGGCAGGGATTCTGAGAGACGGAGATGAAGGAGGGTGTTCTAGACTTGGGAAATGGTCTGCCCAAAGGCCCAAGGATGAGAGAGAGAATGCGGTTGGCCAGGAACAAGTCAGCCTGTGTGGTAGGAACTTGGAATATGAGTATAAATGGGAGAAAAGTGCCATTGACCTGGAAAGAAAGGCAGGAGCCAGGCTGTGAAAGGACTTAAATGCTGTGTACTGCACTTTGTAAACCCAGGGCCTAGTTCTCTTTCCACAGTGTAAGCCTGAAAGGCACTCTGCCTAGCCTTAGGGTTTCCTCTCTCTTCATCTTCTCTGTCCCTTTAGGACTCAACTAGGGGTGGCTGACCTTATAAACGAATTCCAGCTAAATTGTTCCTGGCTGATAATGGACTAATGGATTGCCCCATCTGGAGAACATTTGCATTTATCCAGGACTGTCAATGCCTGAAGGGGAAGAAGAAGTAATGAGGGAATTTCAGGCCTTTGGGGGATGGATGGTGGAGAGGAGGGCTATTTCAGGACAAGGAGACCTTAAAATGCCTCCTCAGTGATACCTGGCAGGCGGCTGCCCACTCTGCCCAGACATGAGGCTGCCTCTGGCTAATGATGCTGAGCTTCTCTCACCTTTGGAATTAGGCCACACATCTCTGTGCACCAGTTGGTTCCCTCAAGGACTTTAGGATTGACTCCTTGGTTTCACTCAGTTGTCATTGTTTCTAGATGCTGGCAGGTGCCCCAGGCAAAACCTCAGGAAGTTTTCTTGCAAGTGGGAGCTGAGCAGCATCTTGGTTACAGAGAGTTTGGGGTTCTCTCCATTTGCCTAGCTGACATTGACTCTTGGATGGAACTTCCAGGTATAAGGAGGCCACAGTCCTGTTGTCCTCTGCCGTGGTCAGAACACATTTTAAGCTACTGTGCTCAATCGTGGGAGCTCCTGTTGAAGGATAGCAATAAGCTAGGAAGGGTGCAGAGGAGGAAAGTGTGCAGGCTCTGAGGATGGCCTGAAGGAACTGAGCATGCTTGGCCTGGAGAAGACTTGGGGAGGAAAGATGCAATGGTGTCTTCAAGTGTCTGCAAGGCTGCAGGGAAGAGGGTTTGGACAAGCCTTACCTGACCCCAGTAGGTAGAATGTGGAAGTTGCAGAGACAAATTGAGGCTTGATGTCAGGAGCTGCTGAGGAATGGAATTTTCCGCCTTAGAGATAGTGGCTTCCCTTTCAATAGAAGTCTTTGATGTTTGGGGAGAATTAGTTGGACCAGGAAGGAACTGAGGTCCCTTCCAATTCCCATTCGGTAATTTTCACCAGGATGGTGAGTGTTTACTATACCCTGTTTTTGACAGCAAAAGTCTTTGGAATCGTTAAAGAAAGGTGGATTTCTGCT
Source organism: Monodelphis domestica (assembly GCF_027887165.1). NCBI lineage: Eukaryota > Metazoa > Chordata > Mammalia > Didelphimorphia > Didelphidae > Monodelphis > Monodelphis domestica. The sequence goes on along the minus strand of NC_077227.1, from coordinate 509,925,688 downwards.
CAGAATGCTCTTAGCATTATATTTGATTGTATCCTGATTCTGTGAAAATCACTAATCTCTGAGTGTTTGGAAATTCAGTTAACCAGAGTACTTGATTTCCCCAATGGCCTTGATTCCATCCTCAATCCAACCAGACTGTTGTGGTCAAAGAAACAGAGCAGAAAGGTACCCGAGAGAAACCCAGGCAAACTATGGCGGCACATCAGGTTGAAGTGTAGGGAAGAGGTGATGATACCAAATGGGAGAGGGATTATCACTGGTAGGCTTTGGACAGGTTTCTGAAGGAGAGGTGAGGAGAATTCTCCCATTTCTGGACGTGGCATGAGCAAGGCCCCAGAGGCAGGGACAGAGAAGTCACATGTGGAAATGGCAAGCAGATTCATTTGAACAAGTATTGGTAAAGCGGGAAGACCATATGGAGGATGATTGCAATAGTCCAGGTGATAAGTGATGAAAGGCTTAATGAGGGTGATGGCTGTTTGAAGTTAGAGAAAGGGATATTTTTTTAAGAGATGTTATAGACATGATCTGGTAATTGATTGGGAGTATGGGAGTGAAGGGAGTTGAGGATGACACTAAAGTTGTCAACCTGGGTCACAGGAATGATAGTGATCCTCTAGACAGTAGTAAGTATTTTAAGAAGAAGGGAGAGTTTGAGGAAAAGATAATGAGTCCTGTGTTGGACCTGTTGAGTTTAAGAGGCTTATGGAACATCTAATTCACACAGAGATGATGCTAGATAAGTAGAGTGAGGTATCATCTGCATAGAGATAATAATGGAACCCATGAGAGCTGATGAGATCACTAAATGGAAGAATATATGGAGAAAAGGTTCCCTGGTTAGAGCCTTGGGGGACACCCATAATTAGTGGGTATGACATGAATGATTATCCAGCAAAGGAGACAGATGGTTTGTTCAGACAGGTAGGAGGAGAACCAAGGAAGAACAGTCATATATAAACCAAGAGAAGAGAGAATGTGCAGGAGGAGGAGGAGGAGGAGGTGATCAACAATTTTAAAGGCTTCAGAGAGATCAAGAAGCATGAGGATTGAGAAAAGGCCATTAGATTTGACAATGAAGAGACCATTAATAATTTTGGAGTGAGTCATTTCATTTGAATGATGAGAGAAGAAGTCAGATACAGTGGGGTTAGAAGCTGGTAAGGAAGGAAGCAAAGGAACTGAATATTGATGGAATTTACCTGAGAAGGTGGTAAACTAAAGTTATTAACAAAAATAGATATAAAATGATAACTGGCAGGTATGGTAGGACCTAAAGAGGGTTTTTTTTTTAAAGGATGGGAGGTAGGAGATTGGGCATATCTGTAGACAGTGGTGAAGAAGCCAGTAGAGATTTAAGATGAGAGAGGGACCACAGGGGGCAATCTGTGAGGAAAGACCAGAAGAAATGAGATTGGGTGGTCAGTAGAAGTGCCAACTTCTCTTCAGAAACTGAAGTGTAGAAGGAGCTGGTGGGGGATGTCAGAGGTATGTGAAACGAAGAGGAGAAGATGAACTTTTAGAGAATGAAAGGAATGCCCCCCCCTTTTCAGTAAAATATGAAGATCTTCCATAGACAGGGTGGTAGCGAGAATACTATCATGGTGACAGAAAAAGAGAATCAATTAGGGAGGTGTAGGATTGCCTTGCTGAAGTGAGGGTCCAGGTGATATCAACTAGCTTAATTTTATAGTGAACTTAGCACAGTTCTGTGATATCCTCTAGTTCTTTTGAATAAGCATGTGAGCAAAGGCTATGATGAATGGCAAGGCATGATGGGTAATAGGACAAAGGAATAAAGGATTCAAGAGTAGAAGATAGTGTAGAGTTGTACAGGTTGAATGAAGGAGCACCATGGGAAGAGAGGGGGCTACACAGTATGGTACTAGCAGATGCCTTATGGCGCTTGGTACTCCAGCGGGCACTTAGAAGCCATCATTCGAAGAGATGAGCATTTATTAAGTGCCTATTATGTGCTGGTCACTGTGTTACTCCCTGGGGATCCCTGAAGACCTGAACACCGCCCCCCCCCCAACAAAACACCAGCCTTCATCCTCAGATCTCCAGACCCAAGCCAGGGGAGTGAGATGCTTCCATACAGACGTTCTAATCGCCTTTCAACTCAGTAAGCATTTATTAGGCTCTTATTGTGTTAAGCACTGGGGATACAAAGACTCTCCTATCCACCCCCCCCCCATGTAAAACCCCCTCCCAAACATACCACTGCCCTCCACTGGAGAAGGCAGCATGAACTCAGTAAGTGCATATACAAAAGAAATCCATGGTCATTTTGAGGAAGTTGGATAGGATAGCACAGTGGATAGAGTGCTAGACCTAGAGGTGGGTTCAGGTGTGGCCTCAGTTACTTGACTCGCTCTTACCACTCTTCTGCCTTGGAAATGAATGCTTTGTATTGATTTTAAGACAGAAGGCAAGTTTTTGTTTTTTAAAGAAACAGGTTATGTTCACATGTAAAACCCAGTGGAATTACTTGTTGGCTAGGGGAGGGGGGTGGGAGGAGGGGAGGGAAAGAATACTAATCATGTAACCATGGAAAATTATTCTAAATCAATGAAATAAACTTAATTTTTTTTAAAAAAGGAAAGAAACAGGTGATTTTGAGGAAGGCTAGCAGATGTGGAAGTTGGGAAAGGCTGACACTGGAGATGAGCTCTGAAGGAAGGCAGGGGTTTCTCAACAGCTGGGGCAAGGCAGCTGACTCTTCCTGGAAGGACACTTCTACCTGTTCAGAAGTTCTCCCTGCCCCTGCGCCCCTTCCTCTGTTTAGACGTCTCTTCCTGGAACCTCCACTTAAGGAGAGTGCCCAGGCCAGCTGCCTCCCCATGGCCCCTTGGGCGCCACTCCTCTGTCGCCATGCAGGATACCTTCTCCCTCACTCTACTGCCCCCTCTCCCCAGCTCCCTTTAAGTGTGGTCTTCTCCATTCAAGTGTCAGCTCTTTGAAGGCCGGGGCTGTTGCTTTTCCCTTGTATTTATATCGCTAGAGCTTAGCATAGTGCCTGGTACCTAGTAGGGGCTTAGTACATGCTGGTTGGTTGCCTGCTTGACCCTGTATGCGCCAGCCACAGGCAGAAGCAGAACACCTGATACACAAATCAAGCTTGCCGGAAGGACAACAAGCAAAGGTGAGGGAGCAGCACCGAGCAATTCAACAACATGCAATCCAACAAGCATTTATTAAGCACCTACTATGTGCCAGGCACTGGGATTAGAAGGGCAACAAACGCCCCGGCAGACATTTATTTAGCTCCAGCTCTGAGACAGCCCTGGCCCTGGAGGAGCTGCAATGTCATGATTCTAACGAAGGTGTTTCTCAAATGAAATGTGTCCTGCCTTTCTGGAGTTTGCATTCTATCTTTATCGTAGTGCAGCGAGGGAAGGGCAGCCAGCTGCCGTGGTGGAAGAAAATCAGAGGGCTGCCCTGAGCCTCTCACAAAGGGGGACACAAAGCGACCAAACGCTTTTTAACCCTTGGGAAGAAGTAAGACTGTGTTGTACAAAGCTAAACTAGCCCCATAAATGCTTAATGATCCAGGAGCTGGACTTGGAGTCTGTGGCTCATCCAAACCCATTGCTTTCTCCAGAATTTTTCTTAAAAAAAAAAAAAAGAATTTTGCTGGTTGTTTGTGTTTGTTTTATCCTCAGTTCTAACAAGGGTTTTTGTTTTTTTGTTTTTAAGTGACTTGCCCAGGGTCACACAGCTGGGAAGTGTCTGAGACCAGATTTGAACCTAGGACCTCCCACCTCTAGGCCTGGCTCTCTACCCACTGAGCCACCCAGCTGCCCCTACTTTTTTTCTTTTTTTAAACCCTTACCTTCCATCTTGGAATCAATACTGTGTGTTGGTTCCAAGGCAGAAGAGCTATAAGGGCTAGGCCATGGGGGTTAAGTGACTTGTCCAGGCTCACACAGCTGGGAAGTGTCTGAGGTCAGATTTGAACCCAGGACCTCCGGTCTCTAGGCCTGGCTCTCTACCCACTGAGCCACCCAGCTGCCCCTACTTTCTTTTAACATCAATTTCATCGATAGCTTTGTCTTTGAGTCAGTCATTTCTGAATGTCCCGTCACTATGAAGACTTCCTTTGTGACCAAGAAAAACCTGAGGAGCAAAACTGACATAGCTGACATCTGCACTTAACGTTCTGCCCCCACAAACCCCCACCTTGCCTCATGAGTCATAGATTTAGAGGAGGTTTTTAAATGACTTGTCTGAGGTCCTAGAGGTTGCAAATGAAAGAGCTGGAATCTGAACCCAGGCCTTTGGGTTCCAAATCCGAACATTTTTCTCGGTGTAAATAAAGGACTGCCTCCCAGCTGCTTTTTTCCCTTCTTCTAAACCTTTACGTCTTGTCTTAGTATCATTTCTAAGGAGAGGAGCAGCAAGGGCTAGGCATCGCCGCTAAGTGACGCAGTCACACAGCTAGGACTTGTCTGAGGCTAAATTCGAACCCAGGTTCCCCCCCACTCTATTCCACCGTGCTGCCTAGATGCCCCCCCCCCAAGTTCTTGAGTCTGGGCTCTAAGCTTTTTTGGTTGCTATGCAAAGCTAACATAATCTCTTCCTCTGGGTCTATTTGGGTTTGGGGTATGTATAATACTTAAAAAAAACAAACCCTCACATTCCCTCTTAGAATTGATACTGGGTATTAAGGGAGAAGAGCTGCCAGGGCCAGGCAGTGGGATTAAGTGACTTGTTCAGGGTCACACAGCTGGTCCCTATGCATGGAGCCTCCCAGCTGCCCCCCTCCCCCTCCTTTCAAATCCAAATTGGCTTTGCTCCGGCCCAGAGCTGAACAGCGACCTTTCTGGGTGGTGGACTTCCTCAAACTGTGCTGCCAACAGCATCGGATTGGTAGTCGGAGGGCCTGGGTTCAAATCCGGCCTGGGTCCATTTGCTTCTGTTCGCTTTGGGTTGCTCCTCTGTAAAGTGAGGCCGTTAGGTAGCTCGGCGGGTAGAGCGCGGGGCCAGCCTCTACGGCCTCGGACGCTTACTAGCTGCGCGACCCGACGCAACCACAAAATGCTTTGCTCAGGCTCTTTGTGGGCATCCAAATGGCACCGGAGAGAGCACCAGGCCCAGAGTCAAGCAGACCCGAGTTCAAGTGGGGCCCGAGACACTCACGAGCCGGGCGACCCTGGGCCTGCCTCTGCTTCCTGGCCTGAACCCTGAGGAGTCCCTCCAGCGGGGCAGCTTTGGAAGTCATCTGCCCATTGCCGATGTCTGGCCTTCATCTCGGTCCATAGGAGCAAGAGGGAGTTATTGGCCGTCATTAACTGGATTTAGGGAAACAGCACCGGGACCGTCTTCTCCTTTGTTCTTGCCTTAGGGACGCGGAAGCCCCTTCCCGGAGCAGTGGGCCTCCCACTCTCTGCAGCAGATCCACATCTGGGCCCGGAGGAGGGAGGAGCACGTTATTTCTGGCCCTTCTTTTTCCGTCTCCGAGGTTTCTTTTTCTGCTTTCTCAGTTGCTTTAATGAAGACGGTCAATAAAAGGAGATTCTCCTTCCCCCCCCCCCCCTGGCCTGTATGCGCCCCTCTTAGAAACCTGGATTCAGACCTGGAAGGGATCTTTGAGGCCCCTCCCTGAGGCCAGCAGCCTCCTCTTAGAAATGAGCAAACAGAGGCGCACGGAGAAGTGGCGACTGTCCCGCCGAGGCTACATCACTAAGAACCAGATGTAGGGTCTGAGAGTCCCAGGACCTGGGTTCAGATTCTGCCGGGGACGAGCGCCTGGGTCATCTCTGTGGTGTCGAGTTCCGGGTCTAGGAAATGAGAAGAGTGGATGAGATGGGGCCTCTCCCAGCCCCAGAGGCTCCTTTGCCCCCTTGCTGCTCCCTGATCTTTGGGCAGACCAAGCAGAAGGGGCTCTCTTCTCCGTCACTGCTGGACTTCCTGCCGGCAGGAACAGCTGGTGTTATTAGTGTATTAATAAGAATGTAATGATCAGGTTGCCAGGGCCTCCTCGATCCCTGGAGAACATCCTGTCTCCATCCAGCTGGTTGCTGAGGAAGTGATGATGCCGTCACAGGGCTGCCGATGGGGCTCCAGGAGAGGAGCCGAGCCCAGTGACCCCAGAACCACGCTCCGCCGCCTTGAACACGCCGGAGACGAGGGGGAGGGCACGGGCCGCAGGACCCCCCTGTTTCCCAGTTCAGGGTGTGGAGTCCCAGGGAGACGGGGTCATGAGGGAGGGAGTGGAGCAAGGATCCGACCTGGGCTCCACTCGCTGGGGATGCAGAGCGTTCTGATGGTGTGTCCATCAGATAGCATGACTTCTGCTCTCCTGCTGGCTCTTGGGCTTCCTCCTGCCCTTGTGATGCATCCCCTCCTGCTCCCAATGGTCCTGACCCTGCTGGAAAGGGGAATCTCCCTCCCCCACAGGGTAGGGAAGGGCCTGCGGGTGACCTGTTGTTCAGGGCTGGAGGCTGCTCCACCTTGGGGTGAGCTCTTCTGGGCAGGAGAGCATCCCTTGGGTTGGGGAAGGGGGGAGGGGGCTGTCTCTCTGCCCCAAAAGTTTGTCAGAGGTTATTCTGAGCCCTCAGTCAAAAGAGTCTTAAAGTTCCTCTACTTATAAAGGTTGGGAGCTTTGTAGGTCATGCTTAATAGATCCACAGAACCATTTGCCTTTCTTTTCTTTTCTTTTTTAAACCCTTACCTTCCATCTTAGAATCAATACTGTGTATTCGTTCTAAGGCGGAAGGATGGTAAGGGCTAGGCAATGGGGGTTAAGTGACTTGCCCAGGGTCACACAGCTAGGAAGTGTCTGAGGCCAGATTTGCTCCAATCCCTAAGCCTGGCTCTCCATCCACTGAGCCACCCAGCTGCCCCCTATGGGGGCACTTTTTTTAATCAAAAATTTTTATTTAATTGATTGATTTAGAATATTTTTCCATGGTTATATGATTCATGTTCTTTCCCTCCCCTCCGCTACCTCCTATAGCCAACATACAATTCCACTGGGTTTTACACATGTCATTGATTAAGACCTATTTCCATATTATTGATATTTGCACTGGGGTGAGCTTTTAGAGTCTACATCCCCAATCATATCCCCATCAACCATGTGATCAAGCAGTTGTTTTTCTTCTGTGTTTCCACTCCCACAGTTCTTTCTCTGGTTATGAATAGCATTCTTTCTCATAAGTCCCTCAGAATTGTCCTGGATCATTGCATTGCTGCTAGTAGAGGAGTCCATTATATTCAACTGTGCCACAGTGCTTCAGTCTCTGTGCACAATGTTTTCCTGGTTCTGCTCCTCTCACTCTGCATCACTTCCTGGAGGTTGTTCCAGTTTCCATGGAATTCTTCCACTTTATTATTCCTTTGAGCGCAATAGTATTCCATCACCAACATATACCACAATTTGTTCAGCCATTCCCCAATTGAAGGGCATCCCCTCATTTTCCAATTTTTTGCCACCACAAAGAGTGCAGCTATGAATATTCTTGTACAAGTCTTTTTCCTTATTATCTCTTTGGGGTTCAAACCCAGCAGTGCTATGGCTGGATCACAGGGCAGGCTGTCTTTAAGCGCCCTGTGGGCATAGTTCCAAATTGCCCTCCATCATTATCTCTCTTCCAGAGCCCTCATCCCTTCCTAATGTCTTCCTACAGCCTGACATCAATATCTCCCTTGACTCTTCTCTTTTGCCCCAGGCCTTCATGGCCTCCCAGCCTCCCCACTCCCATTAGAATGGGAGCTCCCTGATAGGGAGTTTTCTGATTATATGCCCCAGGTCTTAGCTCAGCACTCTGTATGCAGTAGTTGTTTAATACATGCTTCATTCATTCCCTCCAGGCCATTGCTTGACTGTCAGATGAATCATTCTAAAGTCTGACCATGTCACTTTTATTTACTAAATTCTGGTGGCTCCCCGTCACCTCCAGCATCCACTCCAAGGTCTTCTGTTTGGCTTTTAAAGCTCTTCATACGAGGATCCATTCCCTGATCTTTCTGGTCTTCTGATACCTTCATTCCCTGCTGGGATCCCATGACAGGGGCCTCCTTCTTCTTGACAGTACCCCCTCCTCGGACCTCTCTTCTGGCCTCAGCTTCCTGTGTGTCTCCACCCACACCTTGCCCTCCCGACTCCTAGCGCCTTCCTCCGAGGATGCCCTGCACACACCAGGAGTTGAGCAGAGACTGTTCTCTGTACCTCCAGCACTTACTTAACACAATGCCTGACCCAGTGTAAGAGATGCATAAATGCTCATTTAAACCTAGGGCTTGGTTGCATCTCTGGAGCCTCCAGAGTGTCCCGAGGTCCTCTGGCTCTGCTCTCTATCCTCAAAGGCCAAGGAGGCGGAGAGGATTCGGTTTTCTCCAGAGAGGAACATAGAGCCCTCCTGGATGAAGCTGACCTCTTGGCCAGGCACGTGGGGCTGTCTGAGCCCCTCGACGTGGGCTCTGGAAGAACAGAAGGGAAAGGCTCTGTGTTTCCCTGGTAGGACCAGGATGGCAAGGGCTTCATTTTCCTTTTCCTAAATCGGGACCTGCTTCTTCCACTTGGCACTGTTTCAGAATTCTCCTTTCAGATGAGGTAAGTCCCTGGCCTCCAAGCCAGAGAATTCCCCTCCCTTGTCTTCACTCCTCCTGCCAGTGACCCCTAAGCTCTGCCCAGCCCAGGAACGTAGGACCTCGCTCATGAAGGGAACTCCAGAGGCCATCCCCCTTGTTTGACAGATGAGGAAACTGAGGCCCTGTAAGAGTCTTCCTAGGATCATGGACCTGGAGCTAAAAAGGATCGCCAAAGCCATTGTGCCTCACTGTCCCATTTTAACAGAAGGCCAGACAGGCACTGCCAGAGCAGAAGCCTCTCCTTATGGGCTTAGTGGAGGAGGAAGTATTGGGAGCTTCTTCCTGGGAGCGTGAAATCCTCTCCCAGAGCCCCTTCTCCCTTTGGGTCAGACTCAGCTGATTTCCTACATTGGGGCTGATCAGAGATGCTTTAAAATCCTTACGTTCTGTCTTAAGAGTTGATACTGAGTATCAGTTCTGAGACAGAAGAGAGGTAAGGGCTAGACAATGGGGGTTAAGTGACTTGCCCAGGGTCACCCATCTAGGAAGTGTCTGAGATTCTAGATTGGAACCCGGGACCTCCCGTCTCCAGGCCTGGCTCTGGGACTGGGTACTTTTTAATAAAGAGACTTATCTCATCCAATTCAATACAGTAAGCATTTTAAAAAGTGCCTCTTCTTTAAGTACAGGGCACTGAGATGGACTGTGGGGAAGGAAGGAAACAAGCATTGATTAAATGCTTTCTGGGTGCTAGGCACTGTGCTAAATATATTAAAGATATTATTTAGTTTGTTCCTCCGAATAACTCCAGAAGGTAAGCGCCTTTATTGTCCTCATTTTCTAGTTCAGGGAATTGAAGCAAAAGTGAAGTGACTTGCCCAGGGTCACACAGTTAGACAGATTTGAATTCAGGTCTTCCTGATTTCAGACCCAATGTTCTCGTCTCTCTAACAAGCTGACCTCTCCTTATGATATGTATATTTGCTGCAAGTGAGCAGCGAATGTGGTACTGGCAGAGGGGACAGACTGGCCCCTGTTGCCCAGCAGATAAACACAGTTAGCACAGACATATTTCTTCATCCGACAAGATTGTATTAACCCCGACTGCATGCCTGGTATGGCTACTGGGCTTACAAAGATAAAAATTAAAGTCTCCTCCCATCAGGGATTTTCCATTCTCTTGAAGGGAACTACCACATATACAAAATGATTCAAAATATATTTTAAAAAATGAAGGAAGAGGAAGAAACTAAAAACTTGGGGCAGGGGGTTGGCATCAGGAAGGGCCTTAATGAAGCACTTGAGCTGGGCCTTGAAAGACCTAAAGGATGGGGCAGCTAGGTGGCTAGTGGATGGAGAGCTAGGCCTGGAGACAAGAGGTCCTGGTTTCAAATTTGACCTCAGATACTTCCTAGCTGTATGATCCTGGGCAAGCCACTTAGCCACAGTCTCCTGGCTCTTGCCCCTCCTTTGCCATAGAATCAATACTGAATATTGATTCCAAGACTGAAGATAAAGATATAAAAAAAAATTCCAATCTGGCCTCAGACACTTCCTAGCTGTGTGACCCTGGGCAAGTCACGTAACTCCCATTGCCTAGCCCTTACTGCTCTTCTGCCTTGGAAACAATACTCAGTATAAGAAGAAGGAAAGGGCTTTTTTTGTTGTTTTTGTTTTAGTTTTTTATTTTTATTTTTTGTTTTTGTGTAGTCTGTAGCCTATTTTTATTTAATTCCTATAGTTTTCATTGGGTTTTACCACAAATTGTCATTCAAATAGCTGAATATAGTTAGTACCTGAAGACTTGAGTTTAGACTTAACTCTACCACTTATGTTGTATTACCAAAGAAAAATCACTTTATCTCTCTGGTTTTAGTTTCTATATCTGTAGAAGAAGAAGTTTAGACTTGATGACCTCCGAGGTTTCCAAATATTTGATGCTAGATCTTTTCGTTTTTTTATCTATTTGAAAAATTTTATTCAATTAATTTAGAATATTTTTCCATGGTTACATGATTCATGTTCTTTTCCTCCCCTCCAACTCCCCCTCTCTCATAGCCAACAAGCAATTCAACTGGGTTTTACATGTGTCATTGTTCAAGACCTATTTCCATATTATTAATATTTGCACTAGGGTGATCATTTAGAGTCTATATCCCCAATCATATCCCCATCAACCATGTGATCAAGCAGTTGTTTTTCTTCTGTGTTTCTGCTCCCACAGTTCTTTCTCAGGATGTGGATAGCGTTCTTTCTCATAAGTCCCTCAGAATTGTCCTGGGTCATTGTATTGCTGCTAGTAGAAAAGTTCATTACATTTGATTGTGCCACAGTGTATCCATTTCTGTATATAATGTTCTCCTGGTTCTGCTCCTTTCACTCTGCATCAATTCCTGGAGGTTGTTCCAGTTCTCATGGAATTCCTCCAGTTCATCATTCCTTTGAGCACAATAGTATTCCATCACCAACATATACCACCATTTGTTCAGCCATTCCCCAATTAAAGGGCATCCCCTCATTTTCCAATTTTTTACCACCACAAAGAGAGCATCTATAAATATTTTTGTACATGTCTTTTTCCCTATTATCTCTTTGGGGTTTTAGTTTTAGGTTTTTTTGTTTTTTAGTTTGTTTGTTGTTTTTTTAAAGAAAGACCTAAGGGATTGTGTCCGAGGCAGGGGCAAGGAGGAAGGGTGTGCTAGGCTTGGAGGCAGGGGATGGACTATGGTGTTCAGACGCTAGAAAGCAGACCATTTTGTCCAGAATGTAGAGATGCTGATGAGGAATGCTATATGTGAAGCCCAGAAAGGTCAGCTGGAGCCAGTGTCCACAGGACTAGGCAGAAAAGGTTTTCTTCCATGCCTGTTGGGAGTCCCTTGAGTCTCATGAGTAGGGAAGTTACATGGTCAGACCTGGGTTTTATGGTTTCCCAAGTACTTGACCTGCCTATCTCCTTTCAGTCCTCCTAGGTGCCTTGGATGGAAGGTGCCATAGAAGTTATTATGTCCATTTAACAGATGAGTAGACTGTGGTTCAGAGCATTTTAGTGACTGGCCCATGGCCATACTGCTAGTGAATGGCAAAGGCAGTATTCCAGTGTAGGTCTCTGTTGTTCTTGAGAATATTCAAGATAACATAGCTATGTCTATTAATTTCCTTTAAAATTAATTTTTTTGGTTATATGTAGAAACAATTTGAAATAATCATTTATTGACATTTTAGGATTCAGATTTTCTCCTTCCCAACCTGGGGTGGTAAATAGTCTGATATAGGTGATACCAGTTTTACATTTATTTCTGACTTGAACATTTTGTATAAGATGTTTAAAAGAAACCCAATGGCTTTCCATTGGTGAGTAAGAATTTTATATCCACATCACTGATTCCTTAGGACGAGGGTCTCCAACTTTTTCTGCAGAAGTTATAGAACTAGTGTTAGAAGGACCTAAAAGATCATCTGGCTCCAGCACTTCATTTCACATAGAGGGCAACTGAGTCCCAGGGCAGTTCAATGGCTTGCCCAAGGTCACAAAAGGAGTTGGAGGTTGGAGGGACCTGAGCTTGTTTCCTCTGACTCCAGAATCAGTGGCATTTCTAGTGTCCTAGACTGCCTCCATTCTTTGTGGGGAATCGATGATATGCTGCTAGTAAAAATAATGAATGGACCCTTCCCTTGGAGACCCAGTGGGTACCCATCCTAGAGAAAATAGGGGAAAGCTGCAGAGTCCATAACTGGATACCAGAGTTGCAGCTCAAAAAACACTGGATTTGGGGTCAAGCAAGTCCAGTCTGGATTCTGCTATCTGCTATGATGGAATAGTGAGAAAATTGGTTCATTTCCCTGGGCCTCAGTTTCCCCAAATAATAAATGGAAGATTGGACTGTGCAATGGCTCAGATTCTTTTGACCACATAAATCAGTGATGCTTTGATTACCCCAACATCGTGTAATGCATTACAGTGACAAAGCACTGAGCCATCACCAATCCTCTAAAAAGCTCTTTGAGGACCCTAATAAAGGTATTCATCTCATTTGCAAATAAACTGAGGCTCAGAGATTGAAGTGACCTATTCACAGTCCTCCTGCTAGTAAGTTTGGAGCCAGGCTTTGCCTGAATTTCCTCTCTCCTTTTGGGCTCTTTCTATGTCAGTATGCTCATCTCTCCTGCAGTAACTAGGGTCTGGTCTGTGCCTGCCTTAAATAGGACAGAGAATACAGAAATAAGTCTGAAAGGGTGAGAAAGTACACATAGGACCATTTTGGGGGCATACCAGAAAGACAGAGACAGATAAATAAAAAGAATGAAAGGGCTTCTCTTTTTAAAAGAAAGACCTAAGGGATTGTAAAAGGCAGGGGCAAGGAGGGAAGGGTGTTCTAGGTTTGGAGGCAGGAGATGGACTATAGTGTTCAGTCAGTAAATATATATATAGAGAGAGGCAGAACGAGCCAAAGAGGACAAAGACTCAGGGAGAGGGGGTACATTAGATGACCTGTGGTGATTGCTCCCTCCCTGACCCTCCTGGATCACTCAGTGGACACTCAAGTGACAGAGTTGATCCTCATTCTAGATCCTTACAAGTTTCTCCCACTCTCTGTTCTAGCCTTTCCTTCTGAACATTCTTCTCTGGTCTTGTCATCTCTCCCTAGCCTTGGTCTCCTCCCTTCTCTCCCTTTTCCTCTTTTTGGTTTCCTGGCTTCTCCTCTTGCCCTCCTCTGGCTCTCTGGAATCCGCCTCCACGTTCTCAGCCCCCTAGCCCAGCCGGGGGAGGGGAAGAGGGGGGCCCCTTCTGTCAGTTGACAGCTGGGTTCTGACAGTTGGTGCAGCAGTTGGGGAGGGGCCAGTCTCCAGCTCACTGCCCCCGCAGCCAGGCCCTCCTGACTTAAATTCTTTTCTCTCCCCCTTTTATCCCCTGTCTTTCTCTCTCTGTGTCTCTGTCTTTCTCTGTAGCAGTCATCTGCCTTTCTGCCTGTGATTCATACATTGCCTGTCCTCTCTGCTTCTCCTAGAGTGGATGAGCAGGTGTTGAGGAAGGGGAAGTGAGGAGGAGGGTGGGAAGGAGTCTGGTGCCAGCAGATGGGTCTTAACTCTTTCCCTCCCTCAGCCTGAAGCCCTAAGGAGAGACTGTTCTTGACTGGGGAAGGTTCAGGGGACATGCCATGCTCAACAGGCGTCCATTGGATTTGGTCTTTCTCCCTGGGTGGGAGACTTTTCTGGTGTGTCTGTGCATGATAAAAATGAGTTTTCGTTCCCTGTTTGGAATTATGAAGCAAATGTAGTATTACCTCCAGAGATTTTTTCCCTTTTAGAATGCTCAACTTTGGGGAAAAATGGGAATAGGCAGGCAAACATTTCACTAGTAGAGTTTTAGCCAAAAGAACAGCTTCCAGGGCAGTTCCTAGGGCTATTAAAGATGGAGCCCCATGCCCTGATGGCACCCTTAGGTGCTTTTCAAACTTAAGGTCCCAGTTGAGGTAGAGAGGTATTTAGAATATTGATGAATAGACCTCACTGAATTGGGAAAGAAGACTCATTTATTTTAAAAAGATTTTTCAACAAAGGCTTAAAATTTTTAAAAGAATTTATTCACTTACTTGTCCATTATCCAGGAAATTAAATTCATTGGAGCTTCCCCTTCTTCTGGCATTTTAGCTAATTGAGATTTGACTACTTGAAAGAGAGTCATTGTAGTGGGAGGAAAATGATCTGGGTGATCAAGAGATTTGAATTCTGGATCGACTGTGTGGCTTTGGATAAGTGATTTTATTCCTCTGGGTTCTAACTTCTTCATTTGCAAAAATGAGGGATTTGGACTAGATGACACCCAAAATCCCTTTTGAGTTTTAATTTCTCCTAGGTTAATGGATTTGCCTGCTGTCTCTTTTACCCTTTCTATTTGGGTCCAACTCAAGTTGGTCTTGAACGTGTTCCCTTGATATATTCCACCTTTCTAGGAAGCACTACCCTTCAGTTTTTCTGTCCTCACTACTTTAAGATCACCACAGCACCCAGGGCCATAACTGTCCCTAAATTGATATTTACAGATCTAAAATATCCTGAGGTCTCAAGTTTTGGAGCCAGGTGGAATGGTGGTGGGGGATGCTTTGGGAAACAGGGAGTAGGAGTAGGAGCTGGACAAGGAGGCAGTAGGTCCAGGGAAAGGGTTAACTTGTACAGGAAAATGGAACCAGGATGCTCCTCTTCTGTATCACACAACCAAGACAACAATACCTAGCAACAGCAGCATCCCTGCCTCCCCAGCCTTGTACATGCTTGTCAATCTACAGATCATTCTTTTGGGAGATCTCTGAACCTTGAAGCTATTGTTCATTTTAGCCATATTTCATCTGAATAAAACTATTGTGGACATGAATGTGGACAGGCGGGTAGCCCTGCTCCTCTTCCCCTACCTGCCCCCAATTTGCCCCAGTGAAGCAGAAAGCACAATAAATGGGGTCACTGTGAGTTCTGGGTTCTGGATTTTATGTTGGCTCAGAAGGTCAGTTTTCAGGCTCCATGATAGTGGCTTCTTAACATCAAAAATGTTTGATACTCCTTGTCCTCCCTATTCCTCTCCTTATAATATTTTGGTGTATCCTTTGAGAAAATATGTTGATAGCCAAAAGCTAATATGAATTTTGGGAATTTTTAAAAATCACATATTTAATCATGTTTGTTGTGTCTGACTTTTTGTGACTACATTTGAGGTTTTCTTGGCAGAGATACTGGAGTGGTTTACCATTTCCTTCTCCAGTTCATTTTACAGATGAGAAAACTGAGGCCAGCAGGATTAAATGATTTGCCCAGAGTCACACAGCTAGTAGGTGTCTGAAGCTAGATTTGAACTCAAGATTAGTCTTTCTGATTTAAGGCCTTAGACACTATCTAGATTCCCTTAATCATGCATATAAAGAAAATGGAAAAAGTAGTATCTATCTGTATCTCTCCACCCATCATCTATCTGTCTGTCTATGACATGCTGTTCCTCTTTCTTACCCTTCCCACTTCACTGCCAGATTCTCAACCCCCACAGGTTGGGGACGTGCTCCATAGAATTTCCTGTTCCCTTCCCTCCCCAAGGTTCCTTCTTTTAGAGTCACTGGGTTGCAATTCTAGAGTGAGTTGAGGTTTTGCTACTATCATTTGGCTAATCACAGTGATTTTTTTTCTTGCCTGTAACATGGGGGGCTTAGACTAGATGATCTCAAGGGTCCTTTCTGGCCCTAACCTTCTCTGGTTCTCTCTCTCTTTCCCTCTCTTACATTCATGATGATCCCCTGCTTCTCTGAGGAAGTTGGTAGAACCGAGAGCTGGCACCCTCACCTTTTGCCCCTTATCCCTCTCATCAGTCATCTGTAGCTAAGGAAAGTCAAGAGGTGAACTTGGCAATTTAGACATGGGGTGGTGGGGCTGAACCAGCTGGTGGGATTGTTGGGATGGAAAGAAGTGCCTTGTTTACTCTGGGCCCCCTCCCTAACGCTGCTGGCTGGGAATGATAATTAAAATAATAAATAATATCCTGCATAGCAGTCTTCAAACCACTTTCACATATATTATCTCATTTGCTCCTCACAGTTATTCCTGTGAGGTCAGTAGAGCGTGTGTTACTTACTTATAGATTTCAGAAGTGAGGCTTGAAGTATCATAACTTCAGCAAAGTCATACAAAGCTTCTTAACTCATGTTTTCTGCTTCTGGCCCAGGTCACTCTCCAGGCCTGCCATAACTTTCTGCTGATCAGTAAACCAACAAATATTTCTTGAATACCTACTGTGCACGCCCAAGACTGAGGTGGGACCCCTGGGAACTCTTTAAGACACAGCCCCTTCCCTTACAAAACTAACTTTTGATTTTTAAAAATTATCTTAATTTTCAGTTATTAAGCATTCATTTTTTTCCTTCTCTATTTCCTCCAACCCCATCCACTGGAAAAAAGGGATATGCAGAACCCCTCTATTACCTATAAGCACAGTTGAACAAAACAAATTCCCCCTTTGTCTATATCCCAAAATGTGTTAGCTGTTCTGAATCATGGGCTCCATCTCCCAGTCATGAGGTAGGAGGCCATCTTTATCAGTCCCCTGGAATTATGGTTGATCATTTAGTTGACTGGAGTTCTTAAGTCTTTTAGAATTGTAGGGTTTGGGTTTTTTTAGTTTTTTTTTTAAGCTTTTTTTTTTCTTTAACAATATCAATGCTAGCCAAACAATTCAATGTTATATGGAGAGACTGTTTGAAGGGCTGGACTTTGTTGAGGTTCCCCAGGGCCAGGAATCAGGCCATTGCTTCAAAGGTTCCCAGTCTTGGTTTTTGCTCTTTCCTTCCAAGGTGTGGATCAGGCTCTAGGTTGATGGGGCAAACTAACTGGGCCCATAAGCCTGGCTACTAAACCAGAGCACCAATTCATTAATTTACGATGAGAAATAGAACTGCCAGGCAGAGTGGCGTACTCCCATTAGCTGTTCAATGCGATGTCTTCCCAGCAGGAAAGTCTACTTGAGGAAGAGATTAATATGGGAAAGTTGCTTGGCGGGCACAGTCAAGTATTCTTCATGGAGGATGCTCTCAAGCCAGGCAGTCTTCTTTACTTCATAGAGCAAGTGCATAACTAGTGATTGTGGTGCCCAGGAAAAATGTGTGAAAGTGTGCCTGGGGCAAGTAGCAGGAAGTAGGACTCCAAATTCACTGAGGGTAAGAAAGAGACAGACAACAGCTCCTCCTGGGAAGGAGAGCCCAGGATACCAGGAGCTACATTAGGAGAGGACCTGAACATTTACCTGAAGTAAATATTCTTATTCTCTAAATTTTGATGCCCTAAAACAAAACCCCCATCATCGTGCCCTAGTTACAGCTTTGGTAGGGATCAGAGCTGCTGAGCACCCCAAGTCCTCAAGCTGGTCTCTCAGGGCACCCTTCCCCTAAAGAACACTGTCCTCAAACCAGCTTTCTCTCTTCTGTATTCCTTCTCAGGTCTCTAAATCATAAGTAGGCTTCTTGTGCATGTTACAGTTTTTAAGATTACAGCTTGTCTCGTGTTAGATATTTTACATAGATGCTGCCTTTTATCAGGGAGATGTATGCAAGGTCCCTGGGTGGACGGGTTCAGGATGCACCCTGGTCTTATTCACAGACATGGGCAGAACATCTCCTGGGGCAGAGGGGTAGGGGTACACTTTTTTGCAGTATCTCGTCTCATCTCTCACGTGGTACTCCTTATTGGTTTTAGGACTCGGAGGGTGCCTTTGCCCTGGAGTCTGTGGCCCTCCACAGATCCTTGCCCTGTGCCCTGCAGTCTACCTGGGGACATGAAATGGGCACATAAAAGAGGGAAGCACATGAGTGTTAAGCTATGTGGCACTGGCTTGAGTCAGAATTGGGGCTGAAAGAAAGGAAAATTAACAGGGGCTGAAGTGATTGAGCAAAGCTTTTGTGGAGGAGGCAGGACTTGAGCTGGGTTTTAAAGAAAGGAGTAAGATTTGGACTAGCAGAGTTGAGGGTAGAGGTAGACTACTTGGGGTGCCACTGTAAGATAATAGATGATGGGCCAGGTGAAAGATCCCAAACCAATAAGACACAGTCCCTGGCCTGAAGGAGCTTACTTATATTCTCTCCTTGAGCTCCAGTCCCGGGTCTCCAGCTGTACTTTGGATGTTTTCTCCTAGTTGTCCCACTGGCATTTCCAACCCCATGAGTTCAAACCTGAACTCATCATCTTCCCACCAAACTTGTCCATCCTTCCAATTTCTTTATTTAATTTGATGGCACTACCATCCACCTAGTCCCCAGAACTGGAAAAGTTTTGTTCTTCTCTCCCTTCCATCTTCAGTAATTGCTTTAGGTTTGTCCACCTCCACTGCTGCTGCCATCTTCATTGACCTCTCTGGGGAAGTTAGAGAAGGTAGTCTTCCTGGCCCCCTCCCCCGGGCCTAGGTTTGGTAGAGTTTCTATTGATGGAAGACTTTGACCAATTCTGGAACTTGAAGGGGGTGAGTTCATTCTCAGATCCTCTCCTCTAGCTCCCAAGTGCTAGGGATAAGCCCTAAGTACACAGGGCTTGGAAATATTTCCAGTACAAATCCAACAGTGCTTTACTAAAGTGGGATGTGGGAGATGGAGGGGCTATATGGAGTGGTTGGTTGGTTGGTTGGTAGTATGGGCCCATTGATTTGATGGGTGCCAGCATAACAGGGGGTGGATACTCATGAAAGAGCAGAACTCCACAGTCAGTAGGCCCACTGGGCTTACTGCTTGAACAGTAGGGAAGGGTCATATTGCTTCATCTGCCAGCTTCTTTGAAGGTCTTTTCTGTTCCATGTGCAAACCAAAAACCTGGCACTTCCTTTACAGAGGTCACCCTACAGCCAGAGGGGTTTCATGGCTGTCCACTCATTTCTTATAAGACCTCTGCAAATAAAGTATTTGTAAGTCAGCCTGTGCCATCTTTCCCTCCCCCAGGCAACTGTCTACTGTTGACTGTGAAGTGGGGTGGGTGAGGTGGTGAGGAAAGGAAAGGACTGAGGTTCAAAAACCATAGTTTGAGGGCAAGAAGGGGATATTCAAAGATGGTTTGTTCCAGCATAAGTGAGACAATCTATGGTTATAGCATAAAGCTCAGTAGTGTTTACAGCCTCTATTGAATACAGAGTGAGGTGCTGCTGGGACCCTTCTCTAGGGGTTTCTTCTATCTTGGTCTTAAGACAAATGAAAAGGGGGTGGGATTGAGTTGTTGTTACAGCAGCACCCTACAGTATGCAGAAGGGCCTAGCATTCCTCCTGGTGGTAGGAAGTGTAATGGTACAGGTACCGTTCCTAGCATCCTATTCGTCCTCTCTGAGTGGCCAATGAAGAGGGGGGCCCCTTGTGCAGTGGTGAAACCCTTAAACTGGAGGACAGTGAATAATGTGGACCCCAAACCATGTGTAGTGGTGGACCCCAGTCTGATGTGAGGTGAGATGGAAGGTCATGGAGGCAACCATTCCTCTAAAGGAATGATTGAGCTCTTTTCATCTCTTTGGGGCAGGGCTACTGGGAAGAGGGGAGCTGTTGCTGGGGGATGAAGAGAACCATTTTTGTGAGGGTTGTCTGCTTGCTGACTGCTAGTGGTACAGGAATGTAGCTGTGGGATGGCAGCTGCTCAGTGACAAGATTGGGAGTGGTTGTAGTAGCTTAGGTGTTTCCTCTACTGGATCCTTTGCTCAGGTACCTACCTCACAGGACCAGACATATTAATATGGCAGATATAATGCTGGAGATGGGACTGGTAGCATGCCATTCCCAGGTGATCCTGGATGTTCTCCCCTACACCTTACCAAGCTGTTGCAGCAGACTCAGTACTGACCATCAAGGACTACCCTCCCCTGCTCCCACGTTGGGGGATGAAAAGGTCTATCACATGTTCCCCTCACTGAATTGGGGAGTAAAGGGTCCCCTCATGTTGGCATGGTTGGTCCTTAGACTAGAGGCGCTGTTCCCATTGTGCTTGGTTGATGACCAAGGATTTGGCATAACATTCTCTAGATGTGATTGTGCTTACATGGGCCCTAGTGGTTCATCAGTTGGGGGAGGGAAACTTGGATGTTTTTCATGGAGAAATTAAATCAGAAGCAAACTGTTTGGAGCCTGATTAGAGATGCCCCTGGTCCTCATGGGCCCACTGGACTGACGCATATTGCTGGGCCCCTACCAGCGATGAATGCCTTCAAGGCCAGAAACTCTTTTTCCCAAATTGTTTGTTTTTTTTTCACAGCCATAGAAAGCTATTGAGAAGGTGCATACATGTGTGCTCATACACATGTCACATTCACATGGATGTGCACACACATGCACATGCAAGTTTACACCTAAGACTAAATATCTTAGTGGGAGGTGGTGGTGGTGCTGAGACCAACTTGGAAGAAGGGATTTCTTACTGCCACTTTGTTTCTAAGCCCAAGAATGTTCTTGTATCTTAGAATCTTAGTACTGGGGCTATGGTAGGGAATCTTTGAAATCTCTTTAAGATCCTTTCTAACTGAGGGAGGTCCATCTAAAAGTCAATGATTGGCAGGGAAGATCTGTGGAGGAGGACAGTCAAGATGAGCAATTCAGGATACAGTAGCAGTCTCCCTTGAATCCCTGAACCTCTTTGGTCCTGTGTACTCCTTTCTACAGTGTCTCTCTATTTTTTGAGTGTCTGTATGAACTGTTCTTCCCTCTCCTCACAACCTCTTTAGACACCAGGTACCTGAACTAGTGTGCTTCTAGCTTTACACATAGGTAGTTGGGGTGCAGATGTTGCAAGACATTTTTTTTTACCTCAGTGACAAACTGGCTGGGGGACCAGGAAGAGATCTGAATATCATAGAGTTACATGGCCTCTCCCTATGGGTCCTGAAAAGGAGGTGACATGACATCTCCCCAAAGCTTGGAAGTGTTGCGTAGTCCAAAAGGCTTGACTCTCTAGTTACAGTTAGCAAATAGTACTGCCAAATGCCACTAGCCCTTTGGGCCCTTGGATGAAGTAAGAGGCAAAGATCACCAGTCCCATTCCAGAATCACAGAGTCTAAGAGCTAGAAGGGACCTCAGAGACTATCTTGTCCAACCTGTACCTATTTGAGAAGCCCCTCTGTGCCCTCCCCGGCCACTGGGGAGCAGCCTCTTTTTGGGGAACACCCAACTGCCATGGCAGCCCATTCCACTTTTGGATGGCTCTAACCATTAGGAAGTTTTTCCTTACATCAAGCCGAAACCTGCCTCTCTGCACCTTCCATCCACTGCTCCTAGTGCTGTCCTCTGGGAAGGAGCAGAACAAGTTGAATCCAGCTTCTACATGATACCCTTCAAATACTTGGAAAGCAGCTCTCATGTCTCCCCTCTGAGTCTTTTCTTCTCCAGGCTAAGCATTCCCACTTCCTTCGACCCATCCTTGTATGGCACGTTCTCTAGTTCTCTCACCGTCCTGATTGCCTTCCCCTGTATATACTCCAGCTTGTCTGGGTCATTCCTAACATGTGGTACCCAGAACTTAACTCTGTATAGTCTCCTTGAATAGCATGGAGGTGCTAACAGAGGAGGGAGGAAGGGAGAGATGAGCACTTTGTTCACATTTTCCCCCAGGAGTTCTTGGAATATTTCCTTCTTGAGCCTGGTAGGGGAATAAGTGTGCTTCAAGGGTATGAGAACTTTCTGGACCAAATGAATTGCCACCACCCTAGGGCTAGTTGAGAGTTGTTGGGGTAGGGAAAGGGTGAAGTGCCTCTACCTCGTTAGCACTAAAGATGTCCTGATACTAGTGGTATTGGGGTGGCAGCACTGGGGTCTCTAGCTCCGGCAGAGCACCTTGGCTGGCTGCCCCTTGCTTGCCTTTCCAACAAGTGTGGCAGGTAGGAGGCAGAGCAAAATGATCTATCTGCCTCTTGAGTCTTAAGAAGGGCCCTGGTGATGTTGATCCTGCTCCTGGATCCCCAGGATACTTGGAATACAGGGTAGGGGAACTTGTGACTTCAAAGTTGATAGGCCATCCTCATTTCCTCTCCCAGCTCCCATCCCATCAGGCTCACAAAATCCTAGTTTTTTGAGTTGATGGTCCTGACTGGTAAGGCCACCTATTGATAGCCTTTGCTGTAATGGTGTATAACTTCCCCTTCCCCAGCCCTTGTCCCCATATCATGAGGCTTTATGCCTCAGTGTGTGTGGTTGGTTAGAAGTGGGTTTGGGAGAACTCTGCTTGCTTGTTCCTTACTCCGTTGTCCCTTTATTATGGCAGAATCTCTAAGAACTTAGGTCCGGAGTCCTGTTTGTTTTAGATCACAAAGAGGTGCCAGAGGGGAGCGTTGCTTCCCCTCTTCTCAATCCATGCTGTTCATCTGCTCTCCTGGGCATTTGGCTGACCACACCACTGTGTGGTTCACTGAGTATACCATATTATAAACCTGTCCTCACCCATACCTGCTGTTTGAGTTGGAACCCATTTATGGATTGGGTGGGTTCTTTAGGAGTGAGGCAGGAAGACTTGCTTGAAGGAAGTACGCAATGACCTTCAAGAGGTTTGTTCCATACTTGGTGCACCCTCCCTCTACAGCTTTGCTTCTCAAAATGTCTCTCTTCCTTCGTGACCCAGCTGGGTCATCACCTCCTCTGTGAAGCCATTCTTTCCTGTCCACTGCCACACCCAAATGAAAACTGCTCTCTTATAAGCCTCAAATTTCCCCCAAGCATTTTGCCTGGCTGCCTCCTTTGCTTATATCACACTCTTAAAAGATCTATATTAAAAACATACTTAGTGAAATTCAGTGCCAGAATAATGATCCAAGCTTCTCCAGATTGGGGTGGGGGGTGAGGATGGTGGTGTTTGAGTGGGCTCAGAGCTTAGGGAAGATGGCAAGTGGCTGAATATTGGGGGCAAGTGTTGCTTCTCTGTGGGGATAAGCAAGGAGGGCTTTTTGTTGTTGTTATTGTTGATTGATTTTAAGACCATAGCCCAGCCTTCTCTGTGCCCAGTGAGCATCTTTGGGGCACTAGCTCATCTTCCAGGCAGGTGTCTCCAAGCAGAGGAGTCCTTAAAGCTTCTAAGGACCCTTTGTCAGACTAACAGGGCTGAGGGATTGCCAGTGATGTTCCATTCTACAAGTTTATCTGAGACAGGCTTCTCTTTCTAGTGGAGAAAAGAGAATGGTGGGAGGGAGGCTTTTCTGTTGTTTCTGGATCTCCCTAAGAGCACGTAGCCCTCTCTGGTGGATGGGGGTGGGAGGTGGTAGTGGTGGGGTGGGGTGGCAGAGTAAGATACAATGTTGGAGAATCTGTGTGTGTGGGGCCTCTGCTCTGTTGCCTGGGTGGGACTGGGTCAATGTGAGGGCCTCTGAGGGGAAAGGAAGGAAAAGGAAAGGGGGAAGATGAGAAGCTCTGTGTTCTTGATGCTATTTTCCACCGCTTCTTGGGCTACCCCCATTTTCTTGTGTAACCAGATATTGTACTCCCTAGGCCCATTCTAATCTGAACACTGGCATTCACTCCCTCATCAACTCTGATCTCTTTAAGGGTCAGAGACTATATACTCTTGCAGCTCTAGTTCTATTCATGTAACAGGCACTTAATGTTTGTTGTTGGGAAATTCTGATGTGCAGACATCTGCCTTAGCCTTGCCAGTCCCTTGGTGACTCTTCTCCCCAAGCCCACCCCTTGTGGAACTCCTCAAGGGCAGGAAGCACAGTTATCATATCCCCTGATGCCCTAGAGCCCCTGGCTCGGGATGGCTCACTCTGACCCAGGGAGATGAGGGAAGCTTTTACTCAGGAGGCTGAGACCCTGACTGAGGTAGAAAGTAGAGGGTCTGGGGAAAGCAGTCTTCTCCCTGATGCTGGTGAAATGAATGAACTGTGCTCTTTTCACTGTCCTAATGATTTGAACCCAGAGAAATGGTTTAGCTGCTTTGGAAAATGAGAAGGAAAGGAAACATTACATGTATGTATAAAGAGGCTGACAAGGCCAAGTTTGGGAAAATGTCCACAGGAACTTGAAAATTAGGTCAGGAGCAAAGGGAATAGAAAGAATCCAAGAATCAGGCAAGGGACCAAAACCCCCAAACTGTACCCTAAGAAGAATCTTCTCTACAACATATCCACCAAGAGGCCATCTAGCCTTTGCTTGAAGTCCTCTAGTGAGGGAGAATTCTTACTGTAATTTTGCATTGTCTGCGTGTCTTCAGTTTGGGCAGACCCCTGATAACACCTTCCTTCATAATCAGTTGGATAACTAGGTCTCTTGTCTTGATACCCAAACTGAAACCTGTCAGGGAATCTTTCAAAGTAGCCCAGTCTTTCTTGTACCTGTGATGTTGATTTTTTGATCCCAAGTGTAAGACTTTATACTTATCCCTGTTAAATTTATTTATTACACTTGGCTGAACAGTCTAGCCTGCTAAGAGTTATTTTGCATCTTGACTCTCTTATCCAACATGGTAGCTCTTCCTCCCGGCTTTCTGTCAATTACAAAATTCATAAGAAGACTCTCTTTGCCACTATCTAGGGCACTGATAAAAATGTCAAACAGCATAGATCCCATAGGCACTCCTGAAGCTGATGGCAAACTCAGTGACAGTTCTTTGGGTTTGGCCATTCTGCCAATTCGGAATCACTCCAGCCACACTGCGATCTACTTAGCTCACATCTCTCCATCTTGTCCACAAGGATAGCATAAGAGACTTTGTCAGTTGCTTTGATAAAATCCCAGGAAACTTGACCTACTGTATTCTCCTTATCAGTCTAATAATTACCATATTGAAAAAGGAGATGAGGTTAGTGCCTTGGTGAAGAAGTCATGTTGAC
The DNA here is from genome assembly GCF_027887165.1 of Monodelphis domestica. NCBI lineage: Eukaryota > Metazoa > Chordata > Mammalia > Didelphimorphia > Didelphidae > Monodelphis > Monodelphis domestica. The sequence goes on along the minus strand of NC_077227.1, from coordinate 509,900,852 downwards.
TCATGATGATTGCTTTCTTTGGGGGCTATTCTCTAGCCCACTCTAGCCTTAGAAGACTCTCTTGGAGCTTCCCATGGTTCACCAATGAAAATACATTTACTCCACTTACTCAGAAGGTTCTTACGCCCAGAGTACTTAGTCTGTGCAAAGCACTGTGCTGGGTGAGGTGGAGAGATTCAAAGATGTGTAAGAACTGTGTAAGAAATCATCCTTAGCTTCTAATGACTTCTTATCTACTAGGATCTTAGATTTAGAGTTGGTGTGTGCATGGAATCTCAGAGGTCATCTAGTCCACCCCCCTCATTTTACAGATGAGGAAACTGAGGCCTGGAACAGTCAAATGACAAGTAATAAGTTTTGCCTTGCTCTGTTTTCTAAGCGACTAGCTTGATCTGACTAGCCATACTTTCTTTAGTGCCTACCCTTCAAAAATCTGAATCAGGAGTCTAAACTAGCCACTCTAACTCCAAGTCCAGTGCTCTGCCCATTATACTGTGGGCTGTCTACCAGTGAGACTGATGTGATGGTGGCATGCTATATAGAGAAACTTATTGCCTCTGGCCATTTTGGCTTTTCTCCTTTCCACCTTGAGCTGTATCTTCTAGCACAGATCTTGGGTTCTCTTTTGGAAGAACACTGGAGAGCCAGCTCTTTGGGGCTGTCTCTTTCCCTTCCTAACTGCTCTCATTAGTTTACAATAGAGAAGCTCTCCTAGGGATCCCATGCTCCTGGTTGGGAGGTGGTAAGCTCTACTCACTTGTCTACTTCCTGTAGCAAGGGCACTCAGGCTATGAGGTCTGGAAGAAAGTTGAAGGTAGAGTAAACCAGGGAAAAGCCTTGTTTCTATTCTCTCTCTCATCTCTTGCTTTATTTCAGTAAATTAGGCCTCCTTCATCCCCCCTTGGCCCTTGCCATACCTTCCTCCAAGTATTTGCTTTGACACCACTTCTCTCCTTTTGGTTAAAAGCCTCTTTGTAATCCAGTATTCCCAGAAAGCTAGCCAACTACAGTGAGTTGGTGTGCATGGGGTTGACAGCCCAAACAAGCAGGCGTGTTCTATGGTCTGTTCATCCAGGCGAGAGACTCAGAGACAATCCTCAGGTCTCCACCTTCTTTGTAATGGCCCAAGGTCTGCAAAGAGCAAGATGCAGTTTTGGGGAATTTGAATGATAAGAGTTGGGAAAAGTGCAGGCTCATTTTTATCCTCATTTCTTAGCAAAGATGAGTTGTCTGTAAATGCTCTTTTTTGGTAAACGAATTCTAAATTTTACCTGATTTCTTTTATAGAAGTGGTGGGAGAAAAAGCTTAAAAATTTTTTTTAACTGTTTTTCTATATTAGTATTAAGAATCACATCCTCAAGAACACATATACACACCCCTTTTCTATAAGATGATTCAAATTTGGCTGCTTTTTCTTATTTTGAGTAAGTGAGAGTGTGTGAGTGTGTGTGTGTGTGTGTGTAATCTGAGTTCTACTTTGAATGAGTCAGTCTCTAGGCTTAACATACATCTTGGCATTTATTTCCTTTTTCTCAAGTAGTTTAGGGTTAAAGATTTGGAAGATGCCACCAAGATTTTAGTGCTATGTGAACCTTTGCAAGTTTGATTTTAGAATGGGGAAATAACTTGTTTTGGAGCCAAGGCATGCATGCGTGCGTGTGACTTACCAGGAGAGTAGGATTTTGGGAGGGAATAACTGAAGCTACCATCTTTTGACCCTTCCCTGAACTATACCCTGTAGCAGCCAGGCGGCCAGGATTCCCTTATCCCTCTGGACATAGTGCCTGATGAAATCAGAGACCAAGAAAGGCTGTTTCAAGCCAGAGGGTTGGCTAGGCAAGAGCTCTGAGAATCAGTAGTTCTGAAATACTTGACAGACAGTCGAAATTGCATGATGCTCCAGAGAGACATGGTCTGTTGATGCACTGACATTTCAATTTCAACCCCAAACCTTGTCCTGGAGATTTCTTAAGGATACTACTTTTCCTTTGCCTTGCTCTGTTTGTTTTCTAAGTGACTAGCTTGCTTGATCTGACTGGTCTTACTTCCTTTAGTGCCTACCCCTCAAAATCTGAATTAGTGATTATAAATAAGACCATGTAACTCTGAGTTAGGACTGAACCTAGATACCACAGCTTGCCCTGATTTCTTCACCTTACAGGTTAGAGACCCTAGCAACAGAGATTCAACTGTAATAAGTAGGAGTGGGGGTCAAAGCATGGCACTTGAATGAAATATTATTGTTGGAAGGGACCTTAGAGATAATCTAGTCCAACTCTCTCATTTTATAGATGAGGAATTTGAGGTCTTCAGAGGGGACATGACTTACCCAAGGTCTCACAGCTGAATACTAGCAGTCAGGACTGGGACTCAGTTCTCCTGCAAAATGACTGTCTATTCCATATTAATGACCCTCAGTAGAACTTCCTCAGATTTTGAATGAGCATTTCTAAAGGAAGACTCCTTTATCCCCTTCTAAGAAAATATTCCTTTGCCTTGGGATTGGGGAGCTGCTGAGTTTAAGACCCTGAGCTCTACCACTTCTCAGGGCTTTGAAGTTGCCTTTCATCCTGGCACTTCTGGTGCAAAGGTCATTTGAAATGGATGTAGTTGGCCTCTCTTGAAACCAGTTTATCATGAAACTTACCATTAATCAGTTAACTAATAGATTTGATGGCCTTTTTGGGCTCCCACTCTAGTCTGATTGCTTCTCTGTCTCCTTTGCTGAGAGTTTTAATTTATCTCTTATCTAGCTATTATTTACCTCTTACTTAGAGAGATATTATTTACCTTTTACCTAGTAAAGGTGGGAATCCTTCAAGACTGTCTAGAATTTTTATCTTTTTCTACAACCTGTTTAAATGTTCTTTTTTTAAAAAAGGTTCACTTTCTTTTATTTATATCAATGTCAGTTCCATATGCCATCCATCTCTCCATAACACTCCCCACTCTTAACAAAGAAAGACAGCTATGCAAACCAAATGGACACATTGACCAGGTGTCCCCTCTTTCTTTCTTGGTGTTCTCATCAGTTCCTATCTCTCCCCAGATGACAACCTAATTGTTCTATCCAACCCTATATTTTCTCTCGAAAACCAGACCTGGATCACCAACTCCCTGCTGGGCACCTTCATCTGCAATGTCCTGTTGGCATTTCAAGTTCAACATCTCCTGAGTGGAGTTCCTTATTGACAGCCTCACCCCCACCCAACCTGCTGCTCCTCCCAGCTTCCTTCTTTTGTTTGAGTGTGCCACTATCTTAGTCACGCTCCACCCCAACTTGGAGTTGTCTCTGAAACTTTTCTCTCCTTCCCACTCCTCCTTTTCTATCATTTGTCAATTCTTTTTAGTTCTGTCTCCATAGCATCTCTCTTATCCATCCCCTTCTCTCTACTCACAGACTAGTTCAGGCCCTCATTACATTTCCTCTGGAGTGTTGCAGTAATCTCCTATAGGGCGTCTCAGCTTGCAGTCTTTTCCCTTTCCAATTGAAGCTTTCCATAGCCGTCAAATGAATGTTTGTAAAATATGGGTCTGATCCAGGACAACTCTGAGGGACTTAGGACAAAGAATGCTCTCCCAGAGAAAGAACTATTGGAGTCAGAATGCAGATGAAAGCATACGATTTTTCAGTTGTTTATTTGGGTTTATGTTTTGGGGCTTTGGTCTTATAAGATTACTCACAAAAATAAACAGCATGGAAAAAATAAAATAAATAAAATTTTCAAATAGGTCTGATCTCTCACCACTCTGCTCAAAAATCTTCCATGGCTCCCTCTTGCTTCAGAGGAGAAAATATAGATTGATCAACACAGCTTGTAGTCTTCCTCAATATGGTTTCCTCCCGCTTTTCCTGCTTTATTTTATGCTATTTGCCTTCATGCATTTGTGTTCCAGGCAAACATCAGTACTAGCCATTCACCATCATCCATTTCCATGCCTTTCCTCCTCAGCTCCATCACTAAAGAGTCCCTCAAGACAGAGCTCAACTTCTTCCTCCCAAGCAAAGTCTTTCCTGAATCCCCTTTACCTTCTAGCTGTTAGTGCTCCCTGCCACAAAATTATTTTGGATTTACTTCTCTGGGTCCCTATGAAATATATCCCCATAGCAATTGAATGTAAGCCCCGAGAGGGCAAGAACTGTTTTGTTTTTGTCTTTGTATCCCCAGCATTTAGCATAGTGCCTGGCATATAGTAGGTGCTTAATAAATGTTGAATTGAGTCTAATCAATCTGCATTTGTACCCTAGGTAAGAATCACACTGTCAGGGTACCCATGTAGCCCATATCTCAGCATTATTGAGGAATGGGAAACACATACATAGTCTCTAACTTAGAAAGGGGCCTCACCCATAGGTCTGAAACAATGGGATCTCTCTTCCCTTTGACAGCTGGCCTTTTCCCTAGCTCCAGCTAAGGGTGAGATTCTACTTTCAGCTGGGATGAAACTCTGTGCCTCTGGGCCAAGGCATTTAGAATCATTCTAGAGAGCCCGTCTACACAAGTTGCAGTGGCACACCCATAGGATACAGGGGCTGGCTGGTGCTAGCAGAGGCCACAACCTCATTTTCGGCTGTTGTCCATGAAACCAAGGTCCTGGCCACGAATTTGAGGGATTTCCCAGAGACCCTAGTCTTCAGCTTGATCCAGTCCCTCTTTTTCTGTAGTCTTCTGAGAGGACTAAGTTGCTTGGGGCAACAGAATACCTCTTTTGGTGGAATTTGGAGGTTTAATTTGCCTGATATCTCATAAACTAGCTATGGGGCATCTACCTGACCTTGTGATTCAGTCAGAGCCATTGTCAGGAGCCCTCCACTTCAAGAGGTAGTAGTTAGTACCACCACTGAGAAAGATGTTAGCTTGCTTCACTGGGAAGAATGCTGCTATTGCAATGACATTTTCTGCCTACTTGAGGTGCTTATTCTCTCCCTGTATTAGCAGTATGATAGTGTGGGGAGGATGGGTCTGGCCCCTCAGGTTCTGGTGGGTCACATGGAAGTTTAGCCTCCGAGCTTGAGGCTAAACAAGGCTCTTTGGGACTTGATTGATGGGATCCTGGGTAAAGCTTATGTTTATTAGAACTTCCAAGTCCTGGACAGAGGCTCTTTTGCATTTTTCTTTTGTTTTAGTTTTTTTCTTTTTCTTTTATGTGAGAAGGGAAAAGTGGGTAAGGATTTCATCCCTGATGATTACTAAGTCTTTGGGTTTAAAATCAGGATTCTTTGGTCCTGATCACATTGACCTTTGACATGGATACTTATAATCAGAACTGAATGGGACCTTAGAGATCATATAGTCCAAACCCTGCATTTTACAGATGAGGAAACTGAGACCCAGAGGGGTTAAGTGACTTGCCGGAGATCACACAGTGAGTTAGCTTGTGGCACTGAGCCTGTTTCCCAGGTCTCTAGTGGTTCTTCCACTACACCATGATCAGCTTCACATGGCTTTGATTGATAGCAAGTTAGCCCTAGTTTGGATACAAGAGGAAAATGGAAGAAAGATGGATTTCCGTGACCGGTATGGGAACTCTTTATTGGGGAGCCATTTGGCCTTTGTAGTGCCCCAGTCATCTTTCATCATCTTATGAATGGTAGTTTCCCATAACCTTCTGAACTGATAAACTATAATATATTTAGACCAACTCTAAGCTTAGACTTATGATCTTTGGCAGTCTTAGCAAGGTTATGACAACTAGGTGCCAAACCAAACTGGTACTACTTTTGCCTGGTCTAATGGCCCAATTCTACATGATCTATTTGAGATGCTCAGTTATTTAGTGTGGAAGTGACTCAGGACTCTCAAAGCAAATTCAGCAGAGCTTAAGATCTGTAGGCTATGAATGTAAAAAAAATACAGGCTGTGAAGCCTACAAGTGATAGACTTGCTCTTCAAGGGCCAGCCTGGTTAAGGACCCAGAGGCTTATTAATAGTAGTAGGCTGGGCACTTGGTGATGAAGCTTTTAGTTATGGCAATTGAGGAAAAAAGAAAACCGCAAAATGTTCCTCAGTCCTAAGTGATCCCCTGATGCTTCTGCAGTAATGTTTGCAAAGTGGTGGTGGAAGATGGGCAGAGAGCTCCAAGAATCGCACTTTTAATTTTTTAGCCCACTTGTTTGTAAACGAATCTAACTTGTTTGTATAATGTGTTGACCTTCTGTAGGCATTTTTGGTTTTGGTTTAGACCTGTGATTTTAAACGAGGAACTCTTGATTTGGATACTTTTTCCCTCATTTGCAGATTAGTGATTTATCTATAATTTAATAGTCTTATAGATTAGCTTGAGGCATTTGTCCATGGTTTTATAGCCAGCTAGTATGTGTCAGAGGCAGAATTTGAAACCAAGATCTTCGTATCTCTAAGGTCTGGCTTATGTCTGCTTCACCTTTGTATCTATTAGGGAAACAGAATCATATTAGCATTAACATTCTCTCTCAAAAACAAAACCAGAAAATAAAAGGGAAACTGTTGCTAAATGAAAAGATGGTTTAGAAGGGAATAAAAGAGTTGCCTTTTTTGTTCTTCCAAAACCAACAAGAAACATCATGGAAGAATTGGTTATCTTGTATTGGAGTGTTCTTGATGAACATTTGTTGAAAGGCCACCATGAAGATAATTGCAACATCTGTTGTAGAGAATGAGTAGGCAATAGAAATTCTCTGAAGAACTTGATAAAAGCTTCCAAGTTAAATTAATGTATACTTTATTTGAAACCCTTTCCTTCTGTCTTAGTATCAGTTTTAAGACAGAAGAGTGGCAAGCACTAAGCAATTGGAGTTAAGTGACTTGCCCTGGGTCACACAACTAGGAAGCATCTGAGACCAGACTGGGACCCAGGACCTCCTGACTTCAGGCCTGATGCTCTATCCTCTGTGCTACTACCTGTAGCTGTCCCTCAGTATATACTTTAATACTAAGAAGAGCCTGATGGACATACAGAATGCTGGAAAATATGTCTTTAGGATGAAGAAATATAGGCGACCAATGACTTGGAGACTATAGAGAATCTTCATGCCAGCGAATCTTGAATATTTTCTTTAAGAAGAGGTTTGGGAGGTGCCTGCACAGAATAGCAACTAAGTAACATCTCAAACGATTACACTCATCATTGCATTCTAACAGACAGAAAACAAATGGTTAGAAATGAAGTAATTTCCAAATCAGCTAACTACAGATAGCTAGACCATCTGCTTTTTAGAGAAAAGATCAATATCAATATAGTAAATTGGGAGAATAAATATGAGAAGATAATTTCCCCCAACTTTGTTTAAACGAACTCTTGATGTCCCCAAATGTAAATTGGATAAAAGAACAGGCACTGACATAGACTGTTATCATTTACTAAGATGTTTAATTCTGAAAAATTAAACCAGTTGCCACAATAAGGAAACCAAAAGAACCCAGGAACCTCTCCAAATTAACAAATAAATGCTTGATCTTGCTAAGGGCAACACCAGCTTATATTACAAAGTCATTTGTAACACCTAGTGGAGGAATGTGGATGACTATATGAGCAGTTTTGCCTGATAAGACAGGAAAGAACTGCAGAGGGAAGAGAAATAAATTTACCAGAAGCATGATGAGAGTCTCAGTTAAAGGGGATCATCCTGAGAATTTTGAGAATGGAACTGGAAGGGGGCAAACAAAGTGGACAGAATTTGTCAAGACTTCTGTGGCATCATGGCTAGAAAACTAGGCATGAAAAGAGAAAGATCTCAATTCCAACAGTGCCTTAGATAGCTGTATGACTTTTATGATGATACTTAATAGCCCCAGTTTCCTTTTGTATAATAACAGTTCCTATCTCATAATGTTTTTCACAAAGATAAAATATGATCATTTATGTCAAGAAATTTGCAGGCCTTAAAATATATAGGCAAAATTCTAACCCTTGATAAAGGTAGAGAAAGGAACAGGCAGATTTTTACAATATTTTCTCTAACAGATCACATACCTTTATAGTCACATATAAAAGACCAGGAGGTCTGTAAAGTAGAAGATCCCATTTCTGCTTTCATTTATTTACTATAATAAAATGGTTCAGTAGTGCAAACAGTTTTTCTCTAACATGATAATTCCCATACATATTTAAAATTATACAAAATTCCTTGAAAGATGCTACAACAGAGATAGCTTTTTCCACAATCCTCTGATATCAAGAGAGGCATAAAATGGAGATAAATGCACACCATAGGTGTTTTCCACTGTCATAGAGGGTGTCCTGTGCAAGTCCAAATGGAAGTGTGATTCCCAGTAAATGGAGAAGTCCTCTATAGAGTTTCTCTTTTATTTAGGAGGCAAACCTAATTGTGATGCATAATCATTCAAAAGAGTTTGACCAGTTATCTACATGGAACAAACCAAATGGATGAAGAATGCCTATTGTCCAGACTATGCTATACAGTTGGGTGGACAACTCACACAGCAGGCAACAAGCAGAGCCTGGAATTGAACAAGAGGAATAGAGCTGGATTTCCTTTAGGAAATTGCATGGTACTTTTAAGGACCTCAGTCTTTTTCCCTGGAACAGCAAGGGAACATTTTTTTCCCTTAGTGGTTCATGGATGTTCTTCTTGAGAGGATCTCTACTAGTTGTGAGAGCATTGCTTCAGTGGTGCTTGGGGATTCTCCACCTGCTGAGTATATGCGCGGATCTCTTCTTTTGTGGTGTTATAAATTGTCATGATGGCTTCTTCATCCGCAGGTGCTAAGCCCCGCCATTTTAGAGGAGGCTGAGACATGGCATCTTCAACTTCTCTATCAGTCAGGCTAGACAGAGATTCTTTAGTAGACCTGCAATCTCCAAATGAATTATCCGTTTTTCTCTTCCAAGTGTTTGCAACTTTGCACAGATTAGGATACTTGACAGGTGCTAGAGCCTCATGACCTGGAAACCCGAGGACTTTGGTGTATGGAAACTTGGCTTCACCATGTTGTATCTTTAGTTGTTTCTCTGCGTCCAAGAAAGAGTGAATCTCAGTTGCAACTCCAGGCAACGTAAATTCTTCTGCCAATGACTGTGGATCCTTGGAATGCCTTGGAATCCCCTAGTCTCCAAAACGTGAAAATTGCAGAGCACCCAGAGGCTGATAGAGAGACACATGGTGGGTGTTAATGGGCTGCAGCTCATTACCAACAAAGGACTGTGCAGGAGCAGCACTGAGCAAGACATCAAAGAGATGTCTAACTGGCCAAGGGGTTGGGTAGGCCACGTAGCAAGAGTGAGAGATGACAAATGGACTGCCTGCCATTAGTACAATGAAGTGTCAGAAGTTCAAGAGGAAGGCCTTCAGGATGTTAGGAGGATCTCCTATTAGAGGCCTGATGAGATGACAGGGACAAGGATTGCTTCAGAGGGAAAGATGTCTGTCAATTGCCATTTTTATCCTGGGAGGAAATAGCCATATGGATCAGATCAGAAATCCTTCAAATATTGAAGACATGGAAAGACCTGTGTCCTCTGCATCAGACACCCTGGATTTAATTCTTACCTCTCTCCTCTGCCAGCTATGTGATGTAGGGACAGGGCACAACTTCTATGAGCCTCAGTTTCCCTCAACTATAAAATCCAGATCAGCATAATCCTTCCTTAGAGACTGGTTGTGGGAATCAAAGGAGATAATATATGTGAAAGTGCTTTGTAAACTGTAGACACTATAGAAAGAAGGCTAGGGTAGTTGGAAGAGCACTGGACTTGGAATCAAGTGAAACCTGGGTTTGAATCCTACTTCTGACTCTTATTAGCTGTATGATCTTGGGCAAGTTGATTCTGAGCCTGACTTCAATTTCCTTATTGGTCAAATGAGCCTTAAACTGCCTGTGGCATCTACCTCTCAGTGCTACCTTATTATAGAATTGATGTAAAGCGTTGGATCTGATTATAAAATTGATATAAAATGTTGGGTAAAGCTTAAAGCGCTTTGTGAAAGCAAGTTATTATTATTCCTCATCACTGCTATTATCTACCAAGGCTTCTACAGGGACACTTGTAAGCTTTGGGCACCCTGACATGAGCCCTCTCAACCCAGGTTGCCTCTTATAGTGTCCCCATATAGGTGAGAAGTAACGTAACTTTTTTGTGTAGATGCTGGGGAATAGTCGCAACCTAAATTGTCCAATACTGGGGAGAGTATAACAGTCTCTAAAAGGACGGTGAGGGTGCAGGAAGGGGGCTGGTGTTCTTCCTCATATGAGGACACTAAATTTGGGACCCTCTTTTTAAACTATATACTTGAGACCAATCTTCTACAAATAAGTAGAAATGAGCTCATAAAAATCATTTATGAATAAAATCCTACAATGTTCTATGTTCTTCAGTGATCTTCAAGTTGCCTGGAGAAAGGGGCCTGAACCAAACCCTCATAAATCATGCTGTGGTGTTAGAAGTGACAGCTCTGGCAACAGCAGACCCACAGGTTTTGCCAGTGACTTAAGCTGTGAGATGAGTTATTCTTGACCTGTAAAATGAAGGAGTGGGACCAGATCATCTTGAAGGTCCCTGGCAGCTTTCTAAGTATTAAAAAAAATACTTAAATACACATTTCCTTTCTTACTGGGTTCATCTCAAGGTCCGATGAGAAGGATTAGAAATAGAACTAATGTCTTGGGTAGGGAGGAAAGTCATGGGATGATCCCTTACCTCAGCCCTTCATTACCCCCGATCTGTTCCAATCTTGTCCTCCCTCCTTTGTGGTATAAAAACAAGCAATATCACTCTAGGGCTCTGCTGCTTTTGTGGTGTCACTGAGACACCACTCTACCAGGACAGATGGAGCCTTGTCGTGTCAGTGTGTGCCATTCCTTTTCGTAATCCCTTCAGTATTTCACCCATGTGTTGTTTTGTCTGCCTAAGAACCTTCCTCCATCATTGTTCAGAGCCTCTTTGTTGTCTGGTAGATGGCTTTCAAGGGCAGTCTGTCATGCCTTAGAACATCGCATTCCTGTGGCCTATCTGGTGAACTTAACAAGGTGGCCACAGATGACAAGATCTGCCCCCTACACAAAGTGCTTCTCCAGCACCACTGACATAGCCTGCCAGAATCAGGGTCACCTCCTCCATTCTACCATGGAGAACTGAAGTAGGATACTAGGTGGCATAATGGATGGAGTAAGTGCTTGACCTGGAGTCAGGAAGACCTGAGTTCAAATTCCATCTCAGAAACTTACTAGCTGTGTGATCCTAGGATTCACCTAACTTCTTTCAGTTTATTTCCTTATTTATAAAATAAGAATAATAATTAAGGCACCCCTACTTAGCAGACTTCTTGTGAGAATAAAGTAAAATATTTATAAAGTGCTTTGCAAACCTTAAAGTGCTATATAAATGCTAGCATTATTTTATTATGTAGATTGCCTATATATACATGTATGTATGTGTGTATATACATATGTGTGTGTATATCTGTATATCTGTAAAAACTTAGTATGCCCAAAATAAAAGGGATAAGAATAAGGAATGATTCCTTATTTCTGATTTCACTTATATAAAGAATATAGAAAACTCATATAAGAAAACTCCATGCATAACTCAAGTGAAAGTAGAAGGGGTAATAAGGATGGCAAATGGAGTGGTGATGTCTCTGCTCTCCATCGGTTAGTCCTGTGGTTTATTTCTCTTTTTTCCCAGATGGCATTGCCATCTGCTCTGCCACTGGAACCCTGGGCTTTGCTATCTGCCCTACAGCTGACTTTTCTCTATGTGTGGTTTCTCCCAGTTGTAAGTTGCTTGAGGGCATGGCTCTTTTTTCTGTCTGAATTCTCAGTGCTTGGCACATGGTAAGTGCTTAATAAATGCCTTTCCGTTATAGTCTGGGAAAAATGCAGCTAATCAACTATATATATATTTGTATGCATGCATGCATATATGCATGTGTTCTAGTTATTTTCTATGGAAGTCCAGGTGCTGCCTCAGTGATCTTCTGTTTTTTTTTCATCAGGCCCAACAATAGTTGTGCCTCTCTTCTTCTTCATTGCAATGATGTGTTTTTCTGTTCTTCCTCAACCTGTTGTCTACTCCTGTGACCCAGCTCTGCCTTCTTCTGTCTCCCTTGCACCTTTGCCTACAGTCTGCCTCCCTTTTCATTGATTGAACCCCTTCCTTTCCCTTAAAGTCTCAGTTGAATGCCACTGCCTTCTCTGGAAGCCTTCTCTGATCCTCATGGTGAGTGGTGATCCTCCCAGCCCACATAGCACTTTGTTTTGCAGATTTCTAGTGGACAAGGTCATTTTAGACCTTATCAGACTCCTTGCTGTTACCTGACTTGGGCATCCTACCTGTATTCCTTTGTATGGATGATCCCTATGCTTTTGTTGATGTCTAATCTACCTTTCAGATGATAGACTCCATGAGGGCAGGGGTGGCATCATAGACATTTTGGATCTTCCTCAGTACTGTTCTTATGAGATGTTTAAGGGGAAGAAACAAGAGGTAAACATATAAATATTTTGAGTTTATTAATGGGGAAATGGGATAGGAATGAGGGTAACAAGGAGAAGGGACATTTCTAAATCTTATCCCCAAAATTAATTTTCCCTAATAACTATCTTATTAGCTAACTTCTTAAGCTAAATAAGTTAAGTCCCACATAAATAGTATCTTACAAAGTTGAGTCCAAGATGGGCCAAAGTCCAAAAGGAAAGATAACAGCTCCCCGCCAAGTAGATGAATCTTCCTTATACTGTCCAGTCCAACTGACTTGCAGTCTGGCTGAAGTAGTCTCCCTCCACAGCTGATGTCTTCCGAGGACCTTTGTATAGTTGAAAATGTTTGCTTACGACAGTACTTAGCTTAGTGCTCTGCGTCCATTAGAAACTTTAGAAATGCTTGCAGAGTTCAGAATATTGAATGTTCAAACTCATTGATTTCCTTTCATAGCCAGTTTGATTTTGTGCCTGCATCCCAGGATACCTAATCTCACTGGGGCTCCCAGTAACAATAGGAGACTCCTCCTTCCTTCTGTTCCTGACTAAAAGTACTAGTCTGTTTGCTCTCCCCAAACCTGGTCGTTCCACTTCACCTCTTGTCAACTTCTATGCCCAGAATGTAGTCCTTCTTTCTCTTCCTCCTCCTCCTTCTCTATTTAATTTGCCTCTTAGTGCTCTTGACTTCTTTCAAGGCTTCTTTTAGGCACTATGTGCTATAAGAAACCTTTCCTTTTCCCAGAATTGTTAGTACTCCCCATCTCTATCCTCAAATTACTGTCCTATCTGCTTATCTGATACAATTTCTGGTAGGTATCTGTGTGATTGAGTGAGTCACCTAACTCTTCTGTGCCTCAGTTTCTTCATCTGTAAAGTGGGGACAATAATGGCACCTACCTCACAGGGTTGTTGTGAGGATCAGATGAGATCAATATAAAATGCTTCCTAAACCTTAAAGAGCTACATAAATGTGAGCTATTATTAATATTATGATCATGTTGTAGTAGAATGTAAGCTTCTAGAGGACAGGGACTTTTGTCTTTGCATCCCTGGTGCCTAGAATAGTGTCTTGCACATAGCAGGAGCTTAAAAAAATGCTTGGGGAGGGGGGAGTAAATTGAAATGAACTGAATGAAAAAGGGTTTTTAGTAATCCCCTTTAGTTCACTAATTCATGGCAAAATGTCCAGAGTATAAATGTTTCAAATCCCAGGTATTGAAACACTGTCATCAGTGTCATACAGGGGAAGGGGCGCCAGCTCTAAAGTCAGAAGACCTGGATTTGTATCCTGGCTCTGATCTCAGTTCTTAGTGTGACCTTGACCATGTTGTTCTCCCTAAGCCTCACTTTCCTCGTTTGTAAAAGGGGAATAATATTTATGCTTTGCCCTGCCATGTTCTAGACAATTTGGATGCCTTGAGTACTGTCTGAATGTAAGGGGTGATGATGATGGCAGACAGAGTCCCTACCTGCCCTCCTTATGGTCAGACTATGACATCCTCATTGGCATCCTACATAAGATATGAGGACTTTTTTTTCAATCCAGTTTGATGGACTAAGAGTCCATGGAAGGCTCTTTACAAAGATCAATGGCTTTTATCACTCTGCCTCCAAGCAGGGCTTTACAGATGTCATCTTCAGATCTTCAGGAGCCCCTTGGGTTTGGGGGAGGGCTGTGACTAGGTCACTGCCTTTCAGCTCCTGGCATTGCTTGGACAATTATGAAAAGAAAGAGAGAAGTTTGCCCAGGAGTAAACCAGTTCCCCCCCCCCCCCCCCCCATGCAGAATATTCTCGGAAAACACTTGGCTCAAGATGCCTTCACCTTGTGCTGTGAGATGTTTCTGACCAAAGTGTTCTGCCATGGTGTAGATGATGGAAATGTGGGACACTGGGCAGCTGGGATAACAGTGCAGGCTGTGGAGAAACTTGGCCTTTGTTCCCCGCTGCTCTGTGTGGATCCTCCTCTTTTGGTTGTCTTGGAAGCTAAAGAGGGGAGTGGATGCATTTAACCCTACCATCACTACCACTTCTGGCTCTCAGTTTCACCGATGGCTCAGTGAATCTGAGGATCAAACAAGATATTATTTGTAAAGCACTTAGCATAGTGCCTGACACAGTAGATATTTAATAAATGCTTGTTCTTTTCCCTTCTCCCCCCTTCCCACCAATGTGAAAAAGGGTTTGGAATTGAACCAAAGGAGAACCAGGGTTAGGAGGCATGGGCATTGTCTTCTGGGGCCTTTAGAGCGGAGCCCTTCATTGTTCTGAGCAGCTACAATGCTAGGCTGACTCTACAATGATGGAATTTAATAGGGATAAATGTGAAGTCTTACTCTTGGGCTCAAAAATCAACTTCACAAGTATAAATTGAAGGAGATGAGATGAGGAGGCAGTAGCTTGTTTGAAAAAGATCTGATGTTTTTGGTGAACTCTAATCTTGATATGGAAGCTAAAAAATCCTAATGAGATCTTGTGCAATATTAAGAAAAGCAAAGCTTCCAGCAATAGGGTGGTTTTAGTCAGACCTCATCTGGAGTATTGTGATCAGTTCTGGGTGCCATATTTTAACAAGGGCAGTGATCAACTGGAAATTGTCCAAAGGAGTGCAACCAGAATGGTTGAAGGCTTTGAAATGAGGATGTTTAAGCTGGAGAAGAGAAACCTGGGGCAGAGGTGGTATATTCGAATTACTGGTAGAGGGATTAGACTTGTTCTGCGTGGCCTCCAAGGACAGAATTGAAGAACAGTGAGTGGATGTTACAAAGAGGCAGATTTATTATTGGTATACTGAGAAATGTCCTCATGATCTGAACTACCCAAACTTAGAATGGGCTGCCTTTTGGATACAGTGGAATTACCCACTTTGGAGGTCTTCAGGCAAAGGCTAGATGGTCAATTGTTGGGTATGCTAGAGAGGGGATTCTTTTAGGGGGTGGGAGTTAGATTAGATGACCACAGAGGTCCCTTCCAACTCTGACATTCTATGATTCTAGAATGTCTCCTTAGCCACTTCAAGTCATCCATCCATCCCCAACACAACCCCTTGCCCCATACTGTGAATGTTGTAATTGACACAGTTAGAAACAGCCAGAAGAAGCAGGAACTCTTTGGCTTCTTCACAGGCCTCGAATGGGCGTTTTGGTGGTTTGAGTTTACAATGAGCATTACCTAGGGCCTCATGTTGAATATTATCCATAATATATATACTGTAGTTAAATCTTACTCATTGGGATTAATTGGGAGAAGGGTAGTCTGAATTATGGAAAGGAAAACTTCTAGATTTGTATCTAAGTTTAGTGTTAGGCTTTCCAAGTGCTCAGTCTCCTTCCTCTCCTCCACCAAGATCAATGACAGACTGGTATTAGCCATGTGAGGTCCTGGCAGATTTCCTTTAATGACTAGTTAAAGGATCATTTAAATGAGCACATTTAAGTGCTTCTGTGCAAATAGGTGCTACTAAAAGTTCTTCCAGATAGGTTTAAACATCTCTCCTGCGGTCTTGTTTTCAGTATTCAGTGAGCCAGCTCCTTCTTCCCCATCCCCAGAAGTGGGCAGAAGTAAACTTTAATCCTGTATGGCTCAGAGTGATCACCAAATCTCAGAGCTGAATGGGACCACTGTGAGAATATAGTCCAAACACTCCCTGCCCTGGAATTCCCTCTACCACACATTCGATGTGGCCATTCGGCCTTGCAAATACTTAAAGAGAATCATCACATTTCCCATCTTTTTCTGAGGCAATTCAACATACATTTATCTGTGGAGTACTATGTGCCCAGGACTTGGGCTAGCCAATGAGGATGCTATGACAAAGATTAAATGATCCCCATCCCCAAGGAGCTTGAATTCTGCTGGTGTTGGGGTTGGTGTAGAAATGAGGTATGTGAAATAGCATGTACCCATTTAAGTAAATACAAAGCACAGATACTCTTAAGTTTCCCCTTTATTTTAGCCCAGATAGATGCCCCTGTGACACAGCACAGATATTGCTATCCTTTTCCCCTTTGAAATGTTTTGATTCTTTTTTTCTTTTTATTATTGTCACTTTCCAATACTCCCTCCTCCTTCACCCTAGAACCTTCATGTAACAAACAAAATCAACACATCGGCAGTGCCTGCAAACATATTCCTCAATTTGCCTATAGGGTCTCTTGGCCAAGAGGCAGAAGGTATGCTTCACCATCAGCTTTCTGGAATTCTGATTGGCCACTGCATTAATCAGCATTCTTTGAAGTCTTATTATTATTGCTTTCTTTTATCTTATTGTGTGGTCATGTAAAAATTTCCCCTGGTTCTACTAGCTTCATTTATAATAGCTCATATATGTCTTCCCAAGTTTCTCCAAGTTCTTCATATCTGTCATTTTTGAGGGTATAATAGTATGACATTACGCAGTTTGTTCAACCAGCCCTGAACTGATGCCTACTTTTCTTTCAGGTCTTTACTACTATAAAATGCTATTAGAAATATTTTGGTATATCTGAGATTTCCCCCCTCTGTCTTTGACTGGTTTGGTATGTAGTAGTGATATTGCTGAATCAGAGTAAGTTCAGTATAATGTCTTAGATTCTTTTTTTTTTTTAAAGCAAAATCAAACTCTTCCCAAAGAGTTGGAACAATCCCATAGTTCTACCACCAATGATTAGGTAACCCACCTTCCCACAGCAACTCCTGATATTTATTATGTTTTTCTTGGGTCTTCTGTGTCAATCTTGTTGGAGGATATGGTGAAAGCTCAGTTGTTTTAATTTACATTTCTCTTATTATTCGTGGTTTGGAGCATTCTTACATATAGTTATTGAGAGCTCTCATTTCTTCTTTTGCAAACTTCCTGCTTGTATCCTTTGGCCCCTAATCCATTAGGGCCTGGCTCTTGGGACTCACTTGGTTTTTTTTGAGTCATGTCCATCTCTTTTTTTAATGTCACATTGATAAGGACCTCTCCAGCAGAGTCAGTCATCAATTCCTACCTCCTGTCTCTCCTTTCTGTGCTGGTTGGTCTCTCACCTAATGGCTTTAGTGTGTCCACATTATCTTTCTCTGGAAGGACAATGAACCCTGGATTCCTCTTGTGGGTGACTGCCTTCCCCTTCCTTGGGAAGGGCCTCACACTTGTTCCTCAGCTTTAAGGCTGTTGGTGGTCTTTGTTCCTTTTCTTCTCTCCCTCCAGGCCCTTCTTCCTCTTCAGATCCATTTCCTTCTTTGTTTTTACCTTGAAACTCTTTCTCCAGTTTTTTCAAGGAACACTTCATTCTCCCTGGCAACCTGGAAAGAGGAAAGGCATTCTCTGAGCCCCTTTTACCTTTTCAAGGAGGGAGACCAGCTTGCACATTGAGTACAGATACTTATTTGATTATGGCAGAAAAACAGATGTCACCCAGTGCAGGAAGGTCACTGCTGAATTCCCTTTATCCTTTTTACTTGCGAAATGTAGCGTCTTCAGTTTTTATTTGCTCCTGTGGTTTCTTCCTTGGAACTCCATGGCATCAGAGCTCTCCCTCTTCCTCACTGGGCTTCCTCTAGAACAACAGCTCTTAGGAAAGTGGTTAACAATGAATTGCTTAACTGGATTTGGTAGGCAGCTTTCTGTTGTTGATAAGAGTTGGATCTCCCTCTCCCTCCCTCTTACCACACACAATAAAAAAATCTGCCCCCTAGCCACCCCCCCCCCCATGTAAACTCCTAGATCCAGCCCAGAGCTTGGGAGGCAGGAGGAGGTCTCAAGGGACAGGCCATGGAGGTTCTGGCCAAGGGAAGCAGTTGGTCTTGGCAATGCACAGATCTGAGAACTTTCTCTTTTCCTTTGGCCTGCCTGTTTGGTGGGGCAGCAAGAAGCATCTTGCTTTCTTGGCTTCTTTCTTAGCACACATTTTACTCTCTTTGCATGGTTTGGAGCTGGGCAACCCATGCGACCTCAGCTGAGCACAAGAGAGGCAATCTGATTCCATACTATTTACAGGAATGCTTGTGTGCCTGTATCTTTAGGGTTATGACTAAGAACTATATTCTCAACTTAGAAAAAATATTCTTGATGAATTTCGAGGTTCTCAATGACCTGGGAATCCTCCTCTCCAACTTCTACCCCTAAGTCTTTAGCCTTCTTAGGTCTCAATTAAATATCTCTTTTCCCCAACCAAATTCTCTCTCTTTATTCAGTGGGGTTTAGCCTGTTGTATCCTACTCTCTAGAGTCTAAAAGATCCCAAAGTAATTTCTAGAAATAGGAAAGAGGACATTTATACCCCTATATATATCTTTTTAGAGGAAAGGTCTTGACAAATTTAACCAATAACTCAGAGTTTAAGAGAAATAGTCATCTGAACATGGATATGGCCTAAAGTCCCCAATCAGAAACCCATCCAAACGAATATTGTTCATTCATTCATTCATTCAACAAGTATTTGTTGAGCATCTACATAGTACAAGGGTGTATCTTTATATCCCTAGTAGAGTGTACCCTACTTAAGAGTGCTAGGCTCCAAATGCTTTGGGGCTCAGGATTTATACTATCAAGTTTTGCAAACTTGTTCTATTATAACGAGAGAGAAAATAGGACTGTAGTTTTTTCCTACTGTCAGACCTTGGGCTCATCCTTACAGCATTACCTCTAGATGAATGACACACAGATAATAATAGCTTTTCAGAGCTGGAGGAACCTCAGTGATTATCTCATGCTATAGATGAAGACACAGAGAAGTGTCACAACTTCCTCAAGGTCACACAGCAGAACTGGAGCCACCAAGGGAGGCTCTCTGTGGTGATCTTTTTCACCAGACCATTGCATATCAATAGCATGGACTAACTGCGCCCCTCTTCAGTGAACTGAGAAAACCAGGCCCTGTTCCTTTTAACTGGTTTGTCTAATTACTTGCCCTGAATCCTTGCTCAGAACTGACAGAAGCATGTTTCCATGGCTTCATCATGCTTTTATTGATCACATATGGCCAGCCTAGGGATGATAGAAGCACAGAATTTTGGCATTAAAAGGGATCTCAAGGGTCACAGAGTTCAACCTATACTTGGGCCAGAATCCCCTCTACTCTGGGAACCAGATGGCAGAGCCAGCAAGTGGTCATCCAGGTTGTTCCTGAAGACCTCCTGGAGGGGAAGGTGGGGCAGCAAACACAAGGTAGCCCATTCCACTCTGGGACAAGCCTAAACATTTGCCTGTTGGAAAGTCCCACCCACTGTTCCTGGTTCTGTTCTCTGTGACAAAACAGAACAAGTTGAATCTGTCTTAAAAAAAGAAAAAAGCCATCTTGTACTCCCAGAGTCATCTCTTATCTATGCTAAATGTCTGTTTTTTTAACCTGATCCTCATATGGCATGGTCTTGAGGCCCTTCACTGTCCCTGTTGCCTTCGCCTCCTGAATGTTCCCCAGCTTAACATCTCCCTAAAATGTGACGCCAAGAATAGATCACAATATTCTCTCTGTGTTTTAATCGGGACAAAATAGGCCACAAATTACAAATTAGCCAAATTTTTCCTAGATTAATTGATGTGGTAGACAGACCCTCCTGCTAGGGACTCTCACCCTACCAGGGCCTGAGAATCTGTTTAGGAACAGCCTTGAAGGTCGTTTCCAATTCATTCTGTTTATCTGTGGAGCCAGCATGGTGAAGTGAAAAAGAAAGGTGGATATGGAATCAACAGATACAGGTCTTCCTTGGGCAAATCACTCTCTAAGCCTCAGTTTCCTCATCTATAAATTTAGTGAGAGAATGGTAATGCCCATTCCAGCTCCAGATCTCTGATAAGGAAGCCTGAAGCCCTTCCCACTCTTCTGCCTTGGAGCCAATACATAGTATTGACTCCAAGACAGAAGGTGAGGGTTTGTTTTTTTTATTTTCTTTAATGGTTCATGGGAGTTTGCTGAGAAGACAGTAGCCCGGTGAGCTTTGTCAACATCTCTCAGGAGGCCTGAGGTGTCTGAACTCTCCTTACTGTCACAATGGTGATCTCTTCTTGAGTTGCACCCAGGACCTTGATCATGTCATCAACAGAGATCTCTGTCCTCTTCAGAGAAGGTTGTGAAAGGGCTTCTTCTCTTTCCCCATCATGTAGTGTGGATAGGGTTTCCTTCATGCTCTTATAATCTTTATTTGTCCCATCTAGCTTTCTCTTCCTAGAATTTGCAACTTCAAAAAGGTTCAGAAAGTTGGCAGCTTCAAGCTTCTCCTCACACAATCATCCAGGGAATGGGGGGTGACTGCCTTCATCTCCTTATGCTCATATTTAAGGGAAGAGTTCCCCTGAACCCTGAATGTGATTTCTTCAACACTTAAAGAATTCAGAGGGGCCCAAAGGAATTCCTGTTCCTTTTCCAAATCAGTTTGCTGATTTAGGAATGGGGTTTCAAAATGAACACTGTGTGAGGAATGCTTTGCTTGGACATTCATTATAGAGGACCAGTTCTCCTACTACTGTTTTAGCCGTCTTGCATGGAAGGTGTTGGGGAAGATTCCACCTGTGGTTAGTTCCTGTTGATGAGACTGCCATAATGCCTTGCAAACTATAGGTGCACCATAAATATTAGGAGGAGTTTGGGAAAACTCCAGTCTAAGTACTTTAAAAATTTGCCCCAGGGGCATCTTGGTAGGGGGAAGTCAAATGATTTCTCTAGTCATTGCCTTGGTTCTAGTTGAGAACCATACCAGCATTTTAGAAGCAAAAAATCTTTTTGCTCTGTTTGAAAATTCTAGTATCTGAAATCTTCATTGCTTCATATATCTTTTCAAAGAGTCATTCCTCAGTTGACAAGTAGTCCAAGGATAGAAATCATTTTCAAAAGAAATGCACAACAATAACCAAGTGAGAGAATGCTCCAGATTGCTAAGAGATAACTGAGGTTTCACCTTATACCTATCAAAGTGGAAAAAATGATAAAAGACCAAAATGGTAAATGTTAAGAGCGTCTGTCAGTAGTCAGACATTCTAATATATTGTTGGGGATCTTGGAAATTGGTCCGATCATTCTGAATGAGAAATGAGAAAATGAACTATGTATAGCCAGACGTTCCAGGCGTTCCACTTCTAGACATATATCTCAGAGAGGTCAGAGAGAATATGAAGGTGTCCAAAGATAACAAAATAGTCACAGCATTTTGGGGGGATGGTTAAAAACTGGCCCATGGATTGGGCAATGGCTGAATAAATTGTGGCCTATGAATGCAGTGAATATTATTCTACTCTAAGAAATGACAAAGATGAGGAAATCGAAGACACTTGGGAAGACTTGAATAAATGGTAAAAGGAAGTAGAAACAGGAGAGCAATGCCCATATTGGTTCTAGGGATGCAAATGAAAAACAATATTCAAAACCACCAAAGATCAAATCTAAAACAATCTTGATTCCATAGGGCTGATAGTGAAACATGCTTCCCTCTTCTTGGTAGGAAAGTGGTGCTTTATGGGTACAAAATGGTATGCTTTTTCATTGTTATAAGGCAGAGTTGGGGATGGGAAGAGGGGGGATTATTGGAAAGAGACAGTGTAAAAGTGTTTTTTTAAAGAAATTAAATATTTTTCCAAAAAAAAAAATCAGTCTTTTCCATTTTTTACTTAGGACCAGACAAGAAGTCCTTTCCCCCCCTCTGCCAATTTCCTCCTATCATTTCCACCTGTCTCACTTGTCCCTGCAGTTGTTTAAAACAATGATCCTTCAAGGCCCAACTTGAATATTGCTTCATTCTGGAAGTCTGCCTTGATTCCTCGGTCCTGCCATTTCTTCCCCCTCTCCCCTGCTCAGGCTCCTCTAGAGCACTTGGCACATTCTGTTGTCTGGCATTGTAATTCTCAGTCCCATCTTCTAGCCTTTGTTAGAACATAGGAGCCCTTCCGGGCTCTCTATCTTTCTTCTTATTAATCAGCTGCCCCCCCCCCCCTTATTTTGTGCTTTATGACTTCTGGAGGCCTTTTCATGTTGTCTTCATAGCACTCCTGTGAGGTAGGTAGTATAAATATGTTCACTGGGGTTAGAGATTCTAGTTCAGGGAAGGACCTTAGAGAACCCTCCTGGAAGCAGTTCCCCATGGCTTAGTGTTCATGTGTTGGACTTGGAGTCAGACAGACCTGGCTTCAAATCCTGCCCTTGATATGACCAACTTGTGTGACCATAGACAAGTCACTTCATTACTCTGAGTCGCTTCATTATCTCATTACTGTTTTTTCAGCAGTAAAACGAGATAGATAATACCATTGTTTCTACTTCATAGGCTTATTGAGAGGCTCAAATGAGCTAACAGATAAATATTTACCTCATCCAACTGAAGGGGGAAACGGAGGCAGAAGGGTAAAAGAAAATGGCAGACTCAAGGTCACGTGTCTAGGAAGCAGTAACAGAGTGGGTTCTGGAGTTTAGCTTGCTGATTTCAAAATCCAGGGCCGTTTGCCCTTAGCACAGCATACCCGCTCCCATGACACCCCTCTTCTGTAGGCACTAAATATCTGTAGAATTAACTGTTATAGGCACAATTCCACGAGCAGCATTGTGCTGAGCTAACATTCTGCTGTTAGGAATAGCCCGTGATAAGCACTGGGGAGTTTTAAAAGATAGGGAGCTCCCTGTGAGAAATCACCCTGTAATAATGCAAATTAGGGCCTGTTGGGCACTTTGCAATTTATGAGACTGCCGTACTAGCCCGATATCAACCCGCCTCTGTTCTGAATCTAGAGTGACAACCAAACAGTTCGCCAAAATGCTCCTTTCATTATGACATGGACCCTTTTGCCAGTCTTATGAAACCTCTGGACTCTTTCTCAGAATCATGGTGGGTTTTTTTAAAGTCATAATTGAAGGAAATGGTAAATTTTGGTTGCAGTTGAATGAAAATGAAGATGTAATTTTTTTTTTCTCCAACCAAATTCATGAAACCTCTGAAATCTCCCCACCGTGATTCCAAACTAGAGGGAAACAAGACATACACAAATAAGAATAGCATTAGGAAAACTGAGGAAGGAAATTGGGACAAATCACTTCAGAAGGAGGAAATTCGGGGAAACTTCCTAGAGGAGGTGGCACCTGATCTGAACCTTGAAGGGTTTTGAGAAATAGAGAGGAGGTAAATGCATTGAGGCGTTTATATACAAACCTTTGGAGGTGGGAAATGAAGTGTCTAGTTCAGGAAATGATTAGTAGACCAGTTTGGCTGGAATTGAGGTTGGAGCCAGGTTGTGGAGGGCCCTGAATGCCCTCCAGTAAGGAGTTCGAGTTTGAAGTCATGTTTGCCAAGCTCTCTGAAATCTAGAAAGGGCTAGCTAGCAGCTACTATTTTTTGGTGGTGGTTGTGAATATTATCAGAGGAGTAAAAGATGTCATCAGAAAAATGTGTGATAGAAAGAGAAGATGGGCTGGTTAGTGGCAGGGTACACCCTGGGGACGGCCACACCGCTCTACTGGTCTCCTTGAGATTTCAGGAGAAAGTGAGGAAGACCTTCCAGCATGTTGGGAATACCCTGTGGTATCATTACAGGCAGCCAACATGGACTGCAGTGTACCCTGTGGGAGAGAACTTCTGAACAGATGAGACGAGAGAGCCATTTGACTATATTCTAGGCCACCGGGTGCCACAGCTTGCACCCCACCCTTTATTCGGTCCTCTATTCAATTGCTGGTTTTACTCTGACAAATACAGCATTAAGGGGGAAATGGCTAAAGGAGTTTGGTGGTCTAGGGGTAGTGACTGAAGCTGGAGTTCTGCCATGCCCTTAGTGACGGCAAGGCTCTCATACATAGGACCCTGAGCCCACAGGGGCTTTGAGAGTTACCTTTCTTGGAGCTGTCTCAGGCTCAAGAGCGCCTCCAACAGCCCCTCTATTTTTCATGCAACAGTGCTGGCGTGTGAGAAGGAAAAGTCAAGACTCCCCATGTGACAGGGGCGCCAACTTTTTTTTCCTTCAGTACCTTCTGTTTGGAGGGCTCTTTTGTACATGGAGTCAAGCAGACGAGTTTCCATGAACCAGGCAGCAAGCAGTGGGAGTGGGTGTCTATATCCAAGACTCTCCAGTTTATTTCTAGGTGATTTGCTGCCTTGCCCTGGGCAAGTTCTCCCTTCTTTCTGATTTGGTTTTCCTCCTCAGGAGAGGATGCTGCCAGTGCTGCAGAAGACCAAGAATGTAGTGCTTCAGCAAAAAAGGTTTTGGCTATGCAGTAGGTCAGATTGTGTTGCCACAGATAGTGGTGTTAAGGCGGCTAAGGACTGATCGAATGTGGTGGGCCTGTGCATTTGGCTGTCAGGAGACCTCAGATTGCCAGATTTTTTATGAAAATGGCTTTTCTAGCCAAATGATCCGATTTGGTTATTCCTTGAATAGGGCACTTCATCTCTCACCTCTGTATTTTTGGACATGCTATCCACCTTGCTTAAAATGCATTCTCTCATTTCTATCTCACTTTCTTTTAATTATCACGTCTCATGACCTTTTCCTCAATCCTCATCCTTTTTTGACCTTTAACTTTTGACACTCGATCACCATTTCTTTCCTCTTGGATTCTCTGGCCTTTCTCAGTTTTCATAATTCTCCTGTCTCCTGCTCTTCCGCCTATCTATTGACTTTTCCTCAGTCTCCTTTGGTGGAGGTCACTCCATTTCCTGTTGGTGTCCCTGAAGCTTCTGTCCTTAGCTCTCTTCTCCCTCCTCCCCCCACTATCTTTTCTTGATGATATCATCAGCTTCTATGGGTTCATTTATCATCTCTATAAAGATGATTCTCTAGTTTATATGCCCAGCCCTAATGTCTTTCTTGAGCTCTAGTCCTGTACCAACTGCCTTGTGGATATCTTGAGTTGGATGTCCTGTAGGCATCTCAAACTTAACATGTCCAATCAGAATTCATTATCTTTCTTGGAAAGATGCCTTTCCTTTTTTTCTTTCTTTTTTTTTAACATAACCTGTACCTTCTTTCTTAGAATCCATACTAAGTATCGGTTCCAAGGCAGAAGAGCCGTAAGGACTAGTCAATTGGAGTTAAGTGACTTGGCCAGGGTCACACAGCGAGGAAGTGTCTGAGGCCAGATTTGAACCCAGGACCTCCTGCCTTCAGGCCTGGCTTGATCCCCTGAGGCACCTAGCTGCCCTTCCTTTCCAAACTTCTTAACAGGTTATTCCTCTCCACAAGTGATGTGGCTACCTTGGCCTTCTTGCTCTCCCTTAAAGATAATACCTCCCCTCTTGACTCCATGCTTTTGCTTTTGTAACGTTCTCCTTCTTCTGCCTCCTGGCTTCCCTGATGGCTCAGCTCCTTTCCTGCCTCTTGTAGGAGGTCTTTTCCGGTCACCTTCCCACCCTCTTCTGAAATGTCTTTCCATTTATATTGTATGTGTGCATATATGTATCTGGTGGGTACTTGGTCATTTGCATGCTGCCTCCATTAGATGTGAGCTTCTGGAGGGCAGGGGCTGTGCCTTTGACCTTGGTCCTCAGACCTTGCAGTGGGGTGAATTCAGCTAAGTGGGAGGAGGCAGGGCACCGTGGCAAGGGGCACAAGCTGTCACCAGTGTAGGAGAGAGGGCTAAGTGTATGTGCTCAGGTAGGGACCAACCCTTGGAGAGGGTGCCAAGGCAAGGGTACCTGGAGGCAGTTCCTGCTCTGTACCAGAAGAGGACTATGAGGTAAGAAGCCAGGGTGGAAGTTGTGTTGAGGAGAAAGCACTCCCTTCTCCCTAGGGATTGCCAGGAACTTGGGGGGAAAGCCCTGTGGGCTCCATCCGAGTGATGACTCTACCTAGACATGGTTAGTCGCCACCATTCGTTGTCATATCCTTTGCATGCAAGGTGATGCCTCTTTCTCTCTTTTTGTCTTCAGATCACCAGAAGCTGGAGAGAGAGGCCCGGATCTGCCGTCTCCTGAAGCATTCCAACATTGGTAAGTCCCTCTTTGAGAAGGTTTGTCGGGGGGTGGGTGGGGGGCTGGAGATCCCTGCCTGGGGAATCCTTTCTAGTTCTGAGTAGAAAACGGTCCGCTTCACTCGACGGCCATCTCGAGGGCACGGACTCTACCAGAACCCTTTGGGCCTGATGACTTTAGGATGTCAATGAGTTCCCCTCTTCACTTCATCCTTGGAGCTTCTCCTGCCTGACAAATGAAGCTCTGGGCCTGGGAGGCACTAGGAGGGACCGGTGACACAAATTCCCCAGCTCTTTCCCCACAGAGGGCACCCATCTTAGAATTCTCCAAATCCTCTGTTAATTCAACCTGGCCCACTCGTCACTCCCCATTCCTGGGAAACATTTAGAATGGGTCACAGGTGAACACCTCGAAAAGAAAGCTCGGATTACAGAGAGCTGTCCCAGCTTCATCGAGAACAGACCATGCTAGACAAATCTTATTTCCTTTCTGGAGAGGGCTGCTATACTGATAGGAACAGCATAATGGAGCTTAAGAGAGCTGGCCATGGAGCCTGGAAGACCCAAGTTCAACTCTGGGCGAGTCTAACCTCTCAGGGCCGCAGGTCACTCTCCAAGACTAGAAGTTATAAAAAAAGTTTTGGTCTGCATTGATAGAAAAAGTTTCCTCACCTGGAATCCCTGCCCTCTCCCACTGAAATCAAAGGGCCAGTCTGTGTTCCTACTAAGCGGGTAGAAGGATAATACTGTGAGTGTCATTTATGAAGATTTTACGGAAGCTTTTGATGAAGTAACTCATTGTTCTTGTGGGGAAGAAGGGGAGATATGGACTAGAACAAACTCTGGGCCTGGGCAGCTTGACTGTTCCAGAACCAGACTAAAATGTCATTGGGAAATGTTTTCGAAAAATAAAGAATGCAATACAACATAGATAATGTGTTTATCTGTGGTTTTCTGAGCCAATGTTTGAATTTGACACTACTAGACTAGATGATCGTATAATTAGATGGTTTCAGAACTAGTTGGATGAATGGACTCAAAGAGAACTTGTTAATATAGTTCACTGCCAAAGTGGCAGGAGGCCTCCAGTGGGGTCCCCAGGAATCTGTGGTTGGCCCCATACTGTTCAATACTTTTAGTAGTGATACAAATAAAGATGTAGAAGGCATGTACCAAGTTTTCCAATGATGCTGACCTCAGAGCTTTATTTTACATATTGGATGATTGAGTCATCCCAAAAGAATTCAACGAGCTACAACATTGGGCTAGATCTAATAAGAAGAAATAAAATAGGGAAATTTGTAGAATCTTACATTGGGTACACAAAAATTGACTTGACAAGGACAAGATTGGGGAAACATACATAGACAATAGTTTATCCGAAAAAAAATCCAGGGGCATGCCTAAAGGCTGAGGAATTGGCTTTTAATTAATAATTAATAATTATATTATGGTTCTTAGTCTTATCTACTTCATTAGATTGCATACTCCTTGAGGGGAGGGACTGAACCTTTCTCAAGCTCTATCAGTGCCTAGTGCATAAAGTGAAAATTGAATATTATTTGGATAGATTCTTGTTTGGAAATTTTTGTGGTGCGACTGAGGTTAATGGTCCCTTCCGGCATGTGATGATTAGATGATTCAGTCTAATGAAAAGGTATAAAGGGATTTAAAAGTCTTTAACTATGGAGTCCCTGGCAGGCTCTACCATAGCAGGGAAACTTCAAGTATGAGCCTAGGGACATAATGTTGGTTGAAGGTGAATTCAGCCAAGTTCAGGGAGCCTCAAATCCAGAAGTTTGGCTAAAAGGGGATGAATTTTTTGGCCATAGAATCTACAAAGATCACACCGAAGGATCCGGGGCTCCTACCTCATGACAGAAAGGTGGTAGGCTAAGATGTAGATGACAAATGCATTTTGGGATGTCACCAGTGTGGAAATTTGTTTTGTTTGGCTGTACTTAGCTGATACAGGAGTTCTATATTTCTTTCTTGCTTTTTAGTGGCTGGGAAGAAGTGAGGAGAAAAAATAAATTCTTGATCATTAAAAAAAATGTATCTTAAAAACAAGAATGGGAACCTTAAAGCAGGCTAGAACCACAGATTGAAGAAGCAAGATCTTGAAAAATCACAATCATAAGATTGCAGATCAAGGGCTAGAAAGGATCTCAAAAGTCATCTAATCCAGCTAGCTCATTTTACAGTTGAAGAAACTGAGGATGCCCCTAGGGATTATGACTTCCCTGAGATCACATTGGTAATAAATGGTAGAATCAGAATTGGAAACCAGGATTCCCCTGAGCCAAAAGTCTAGCCCCTTTTCCACTAATATGATACTGCCTTTGAGACTTCCATGCCTCCAAAAAAGAGAGAGTAAGTAATGCTTGGAAAACAAACAATACTCCAAGTAAGTCAAATACAAAGGAGAAAGTTCTATGTACCCATCTTCTTACTTTACTTTCCTACCTGCCTGCCTACCCACCTGTCTCTCTCTCTCTCTCTCTCTCTCTCTCTCTCTCTCTCTCTCTCTGTATCATATCTGCCTCTCTCCCTGTCTATCCATCTATCCAATTCATCCATCTGTTTGCCTCCTATACATATATAACAATATACAATACATTATTGCATTTAATATATACACACATAGTTGTGTGTCTAGGTGGTGCAATGGATAGAGCACTGGGGCTGGAGATGAGAAAATCTGAGTTCTAATCATGCTTACAAACTATGTGGCCCTGGGGAAGACACTTAATCCCTATTTGCCTCAGTTTCTCGTCTGTAAAATGGGGACATATTAGAGAAGCAAATGTCAGGCTACTCTCTTTGTCTAGAAAATCCCACAGACAAAAACCTAAAGTCAGATACAACCAAACAACAAAATATACATTAATAGCAGCACTTTTTGTGGCAATGAACTGGAAAGAAAGCTTTTCATAAAATGGAGAATGTCTGGATAAACTATAGTATATGTATTTAGTTAAAGAAACATTATTGCATTATAAAAAGAACAAATATGGAGAATTCAGGGAATCTTGTAAAGACTGTTATGGACTGATGCCAAGCAAAGTAAATAGAAGTAGGGGGATTGGATTCAGCAAGGTAGCACAGTGGATAAATTTGGGAGTAAAAGTGGGGTAAAAGTCCTGGAGATGGGAGGTCCTGGATTTAAATCTGGCCTCAGATACTTCTTAGCTGTATGACCCTGGGCAAGTCACTTAACTCTCATTGCCTGACCCTTAGTGCTCTTCTGTCTTGGAATCAATACACAGTATTGGCTCTATCTTTGTAGAAACGTGGGTGTGGACATTGGCAGATGTGACCAACGTTTCCTGTTGATTTGTTGATTTGTGTGTTGAGGTGAGGAGAAGGGCCACTGGAAAGCAATAGATTTTTAAAAAAGCATTGCTAACATTTATTTGTTGATATTTTATTTAATCTTTTTTTTTAAATCAGATTTGGTTTTATATTACTTTACAAAAAAAACTTTTATCTTTTGTCTTAGAATCATTACTAAGTATTGGCTCCAAGGCAGAAGAGTAGTAAGAACAAAGCAATGGGGGTTAAGTGACTTGCTCAGGATCACTACACCACAGCTAGGAAGTGTCTGAGATCAGATTTGAACCTAGGACCTCCCATATCCAGGCTTGGCTCATATCCACTGAGCTGTCCTGTTTTACCCTACCTTTATTTCCAAATTTATCATTCTCCACATCCCTGCCTAATGAACCATTCCCTTATTAACAAACTTTAAGGTAAAAAAAGCAGTTCCATACAACCAACAACACGTGAGCCATGTCTAACAGCGTATGCAACATTCCATACCTATAGTCCCCCACCTCTGCAAAGAAAGAAGAAACATTTCTCTCAGCTTCTCTGAGGCCAAGCTTGGTCATTATATAATTTCACAATGTTCAATTTCAAAGAAGATTTGCTTTTTTAAAAAAAGAAACAAATCAAAGTGCACCCAATTATGCATTCCGTTCTGGGTTTCTAAGATTTGCTGACCCACTTCCTTAGCCTTTGAATTCTGACAAGCCCCGAAGCTCCCCGAACTGCCCGAGACTGTGGAGTCAGCCGTCAGTCAAGGGAAGGGCAGGAATGTCATGTGAAAACAAAAATGGAGTAACTATTGACTAAGCTGTCAGGAGCTCTGTGACAGGGAAGCCATGAGGAGCGACAGTTTGGGGACAGCGAAAGGCTGGAGGAATGAGAACTGGCGGTGCGTCTCGAGGCTGCCCCTCTCCCGGAGCGGTGCTCCCTTTCTGGGGCTCTTGTGAAGTTTCCTCTAGTGGGGCCCGCCTTCAGGGCCGAAGCTGCGTCCGAAGAGCTTCTATTTTGTTGTTTTTAGGAAGGTTTCTCTCTTCCCCCTTTTCTAGGTGTCAGTGGTGATGGGCGGGGGAGGAGGGCAGGGCTAAGAGGGGGTACCCTGCCTGGAGCAGGAGAGAGAACACTGGCTGGGAAACAGGAGCCTGGAGTTCTTGTCCTGTTCTGCCCCCACACCACCCTGTGACCTTAAGTGAGCCAGCGCCGTTCTCTGGGCCGCCTCCTTCTCCCCCTGCCCCAGCCCAGTCTTCCTCTTTCCATCTCCTTCTGCCGGTCCATCCGTGGTGTAGGATGAGGAGCTGTGCCCCCACCCCAGAGGTCCGGAGAGAGCTCTTCCTAACCCTAACCCTCAGCCCCGGCTTTGTGCCTCCTCAAGCAAGGAACGCCGGGGAAAGCCTGATGACCAGCGCGGGGGAGGCAGCTATTTGGCAGCTTCCTTTCTCGCCGACTTTCCCAATTCCCTAATTCCTCGCTGCTCCAACATCCCTTTGTCCTTCCTCGGCGTCTTCTTGGAGGACGATGCACTGAGAGAGGCGCCGCTTCTAGGACCAAGGAGGGGATGCTGTCCTCTGCCCTGATCGGGCCACCGCTGGAGGACCATTTCTGGGTGCCATCTTTTAGGAAGAGTATTACTATTTGGAGAGTGCCCAGAGGAGGGCATCCCTGTGGGGAAGGGCCTTGATTTTGTACCATTGGAAGGACGCGCGGGTGGAAAAGAGGCTTCGACTGGCTCTCTCCAGCCTCAGAACTAGAAGCAATGGATGCAGGAAAAATGGCAGGGTTTGTACGTCTCACCTCGGGCCTCTCCCCACCTCAGACGGGGCTCAACCAAACCTCGGCCCCCTGTGCTCTGATACGGGCATCACCCACCCCGTGGGCTCTCCTCCCTTCGCTGTGCGCTTCTGCCCGTGCCCCAGCATTGCCTCTGCTTATTTCGGGACCCCCCCCCCCCGCGACCTTCCCCCTTGGCAAAGAGCCTGTCGGTGCTGCCCGAGCTTTGCTCATGCACACAGATCTTGCTTTGATTCCATTTGGAACGTGGCCAAGTATTTACTGAAGGTCCCCTGTGTGCAAGGCATTGAGCACTAGGCACGCGGCAGAGGCACCCAAAGAGCCCGGGGCCGAGAGCACCAGGCCCGGAACATGGGCGTCAGACCCTCGTTAGCCTGCTGACCGGGGGCCACTCCCTTAACCTCTGCTTGCTTCAGTTTTTCCATCTGTAAAATGGGGAGAATAGCACCTCCCTCCCGCATTGGTGTATCAAATGGCAAATTGCAAAGTGCATAGCACCATGCCGGACAGGGAGAGGGGAGGAGGGGGGAGGGCTCCAGGGCCGCCAAGGTAAGCAGGGGCAGTGTCCGGGCGCGGGCACCAGCGCAGAGCCAAGGGGAAGGGCTTCGTGCCCAGGAAGGCGACCTTCCCTGGCGGGGAGAGGCCCGAGGTGCGGCCCTCAAGCCTGGCTGAGGGGTTTGTCTTGGAAAAGAGCAGCCTGGGGGGGGGGGGGCGTGCTGTGGCCGTCCATGGGCGCAGAAGGGGCGGAGACGCTGCTCTGAGCAGAAACTGATGACAGAACTGCTCTAAAGCGGAATAGGCTGCCTCAGGAGGCCCCGAGTTTTCCAGCGCCGGAGTTCTTATATAATAGGAGGAGGAGGGTGCTACGTCACATTAGTCCTTTTAGGGCTCACCAGGGTCTTGCGTGCATTTTCTCATTTGATCCTTCCAACAACCCTCGGAGGAAGGAGCTGTTTTATATTTTCCTCATTTTATACAATTCCTATAAAATTTAAAGAGGTGAGGTGGATGAGTGGGTGGAAACCTGGATCTTGAGTGAGGAAGACCCGAGTTCAGATCCTACCTCAGTCATTTATATGACCCTGAGCCAGTTGCTTAAATTCTCTGAGTCTCAATTTACTTTTCTATAGAAAGGAAATAAAAATGTTAACTATGAAACGAGGCAGGATTTGAATGCAGGCCTTCCTGATTTCAGGACCAGCACTGCTACTATTACTAGAGCACCTACTGGCCATTCTTTACGTACCTTGTTGGGGATGTTGTAGAAAGGACTTATGCCAATTGGATTAGATGACTTCTAAAGACCTGCAATTTTTTTAAACCCTTAACTTCCTTTTTAGAATCAGTACTGTGTATTGGTTCCAGGGCAGAAGAGAAAGGCTAGGCCTTGGAGGTTAAGTGACTTGCCCAGGGTCACCCAGCTGGGAAGTGTCTGAGGTCAGATTTGAACCCAGGATCCCCCATCTCTGGGCCTGGCTCTCCATCTCCTGAACCACCTATCTACTGGGGCCTGCAGGCCACACACCGCACCTTCACTGGCTGCTTCCAGGGATGTGAAAGCGGAGACAGAAGCCTCTCTCTTGGCCACCTCACCTGGGGCAGAGGCAGCCAGGCTTTGGGTAGGCATCTCCGGAGGATGCAGGCTGGGTGGGAGCCTCGTCCCTGCTCAGAGCAGCCCACCCGCTCTTCCATTCCTTCTCCCTCTCTCATCTAAAAGCGACACGCCGGGGCCTTTCTCTTGCTAACCCTGGGCAGGGGTGGGCTGACCCGCTGGGCAGCCACAGGCCCCCCGGCTGCTTCCTGGGGGCTCTGAAGGGGGCCCCTCGGGCACTTGCAGAAATTCCGTGGCTCGGGCCCTTGGAACCAGTAGCCGCGCTCCAGAATCCCTCCCCCTTTAGCTCTTGGTTTGACTGCTATCTTAGCTCAGTGATCCATATCGAGTCTTCCTGTCTTCATTTTCTCTGCTTTAAAATCCATCCCATGAGGTCCTATCTGGAAAGCACTTAGCACAGTGCCCTGAAGAGCGTCATGTGTTTCAGCCCTCCTTTTTTCCATCTTTTCCACAACTGCAAAATTGATATTCCTAAGGCACAGATATGACTGCGTCACTCTCTCGCTCCGCACCCTTGGGTGGCTCCCTATTGCTTCTAGGGCAAGTACAAACACTTGTGTTTGGCATGGAAGCCCTGCACACCTTGTTGCTAACCTGTCTTTCTAGACTGATTCTATGTGACTTTCCCTTCAAGTTCTGTTCTAGTCCTGCTGAGGGAACTTGCTGCTGCTTATTTATAACCTTCCATTTACTGCCTCCATCCCCCATATCTGGAATGTTTTCTTGCCTCGGCTCTGCTTCCTGGAATCCCTTTCTTTTAGGCCCAGCTCAAGTACTACCTACCTCCTTCAAGAAGGCTTTTCTGGGACAGCTAGGTAGGTCAATAGAGTGCCAGGCCTCGAGTTTGGAGGTTCTGGGTTCAGATCAGCCTCAAGACACTTAACTGTGTGACCCTGGGCAAGTCACCTGACCCCCATGGCCTAGCCCTTACCACTCTTCTGCCTTGGAACCGATATTCAGTATTGATTCTGAGATAGAAGGGTAGGGATTTAAAAAAAAAAAAGAAACAGAGGTTGAGAGGTTAGAAGACAAGTACCCGGCCTCTGTGCTTGCACACCTGAAACAGTCATTTAAAGGTGAGATTATGTGTTTCTCATCCCCCTTGCACACAACACTCTGCAGCAGGAGTAGTGTCGGAAGGCTTCGTGCTGGCTGGGGGCTGGATCGAGGTAAATGTTCTTCTCCTTTGATGCCCTGTCAGTGAGGTTTACTTTGTACACGGTCATCTTGCCTTGGCTTGAAGGTGTGCAAGGGGGCAGACTCCACCACGTCTGGCCCGATGTGGTGCCCAGCACACGTCTCTATTCTTCCCTTCCAGCTTAGAAGTAAAAACGTCATTAAAGGGGAAGGGCGCTATGGTGCAGGCTCGGCTTGGGGACTCGTGTTTGTCCTCGTCCATCTTCCATTAAAAAAATGTTTTTTTAAACTTTTACCTTCCATCTTGGACTCAATACTGTGGATTGGTTCCAAGGCAGAGGAGTGGTAAGGGCTAGACAAAGGGGGTTAAGTGACTTGCCCAGGGTCACCCAGCTGGGAAGTGTCTGAGGTCAGATTTGAACCCAGGTCCTCCCATCTCTGGGCCTGGCTCTCTGAGCCACCTAGCTGTCCCCTTCATTTCATTTTTATACGTCCTTATAAAATGGGGCGACCGGTCCCCGACTCCACCTTCTCCTGTTTGGATGGTGAGTCTGGGGAAGGATGGAGGATGACGTCCCAGCAGACATTTTAAAGATCCTCTGATGTGGACAGTTCTGCTTTGTGTCCTGGGAGAGATCAAAGAGGAATAGGACACAGTCCCTTCCCTTGTGGAACGTGGAGCCTAGAGGAGAGGGTGTGACCCCCATTCAGAGCACCGTAATATAAACTAGCACAGGAGAGTGGGAATAACGGCTCTACGTACGGTGCTATGCAAACTGTAAGGGCCGGGAGATGATCCTTGCGGGCAGGGAGGGCATCAGAGAAATATTGCAGGGTCGTAGATTCAGGAGTGGGTGGCTTCAGAGGGGATATGATATCTGAGGTGGAGAATTTGGAAGGCTGGGAATAGTATGGGATGGAGAGGGTTGGAGACCTGGGGAAGAGAATGGGCATCTGGGTGGCACAGTGGATAGAGTGCTGGCTTGTTGTCAAGAAGAATTCTCTTCTAGGGGCAGTAGATGGAGAACTAGGTCTAGAGATGGGAGGTCCTGAGTTCAAATCTGATCTCAGACACTTCCTAGCTGTGTGACCCTGGCCAAGTCACTGAACACCCACTTACTAGCCCATACCTCTTTTCTGCCTTGGAACCAATAGAGTATTGATTCTAAGATGGAGTCTAAATCTGGCTGCAGACAGTGATTAGCTGTGTGACTCTAGGCAAGTCATTTAATCCTGTTTGCCTCAGTTTCCTCATCTGTAAAATAAGCTGGAGAAGAATATGGAAAACCAATCCAGTATCTCTGCCAGGAAAACCCCAAATGGGGTCACAGAGAGAGATAGACATGATTGAAATGGCTGAACAACATCAGAGACCTACAGGTGAGAAAACATGGTGAAGTGTACAAGGAATAGTGAGAAGTACTGTACCATTTAGCCCAAATTGATGTGTAGAAGACATGAAAATTCAGCTGGTGCCAAGTTCTGAAGGGCCTTCAATTACTCAGGAAGGCTTTATTTGACAGGTAAGAGAAGGGGCCTCAGAGGCCATTTGGTCCACTCCATATTTGAACAAGCATCTCCACCACAACATTCCATCAAATGGTAGTCCAGCCCCAGAGAGGGGGAGCCCACCATCTGCTCTCAAGGCCCACTCCACTTTGGGACAGCTCTAATTGTCAGGAGGCTCCCCCCCCCCTGACATCAGTTCTAATGCTGCCTCTTTACCAGGGCCCCTTGCCCCTTGCCAAGAGCTCTGACGCTTTCCTGGTTCCTGGGAAGAAATCTGGAGTCCAAATGCATGATCTTGGGTTATAGGAAAGATGGTTCAGTAGCAAGAAGATGGCTCCAACGCGCCCTTCTACTTGAAGCTTTTTCTAATTCCCTGCTTCAGATGATGTTGTATTTTATCTTGTCTTTGGGGCATGATTATATATGTGCATATAGAAGAGAAAAGGGCAATATGACTTTTGTCTTCGAATTCCCAAGACGTAGTACACACTAGGTGCCAAATAAGTGCACGTTGATTGGTTAACTGGGAAACCAAGCCCACCACAGACAGCCAAAAGTCCCTTGTCCTTGCCTACCTGATCGGCGTCCTTAGTCGGGAACCGCACTAGGCGGATTGCCAGCTGATCTGGCCCCTTGACCTGGACTCAGCCTGAGGGAGCAGGGATGATGTGAATTGGGAAAGGGTAGCTTGCGAGATGCCCATGCAATTCCTTCTCTGGGTTAGTTCTCTTGCCTGAGCTTTCTGTATTAACCAAAATATATGTAGACAAGGCAGGATGTCCTGTTCTGCCCCTCGATTGCCATCACCATTTTTAATAAAGCGTCTTAAGAAAACAGATTCCATGGCTCCCTATAAAAGCCCTGTCCTGTCCTTGCTAGAGCCACTAACGGAACAAGATTAAGAAGAAATTTCATAAACATTATCCAGAAAAATAACAAGATTCTGGCATTACTGCAAGCACAAAAGGCCTGTTTGGCAGGGGCAGCCTCAGGAGAGGTATCTCAGCATAGTAAAGAGAGTCCTGGAAGGCAAAAAGACCTAGGGTCACATTCTGCCTCCTCCTCTAGACGTGTGACCCTAGGCAAGTCATCTGACTTCTCTGAGCCTCAGTTTCTCATCTGTAAAACGGAGACCTCCTTCACAGAGTTATGGTGAGGCCCAAATGAGAAAATGCATAGGAAGCACTTGGTGAACCTTAAATGTAAATGCTTTTATTAGTATTAGTCATATTCCAGGACCAAATTCCCACCAGTGAAGTATCTCATCTACCACTCTTTGAAAAACTTCCTCTGCAGATGTTCATGCTGATCCTCTTCTGGTGACTCATTTGGGGCTGACTCTGGGAGCCCCTGTGCCATTTACCAAAGGCATTAGAGAATGCTGGGCCTTTGCCAGAAACAGCCCATCTGGCCTCTGGCCTGGGGCCTCCTAGAGAGAAGAGCCAGTGTGTTAATCATCTGGGTAGCCTCCCCTCTACCCTTCTTTCCAAACCTAGCACCAGGGGCTCTGGAGAGGATTGCTAGGTGTGCCCAGGTAGACATGCATGTCTTTGGGGGGGAATAAAAAAAGAAAAAAATATTAAAAATGTCTCACTTTTCAAGTCAGTGTCTTTAAAGTTTAATTAGGCTCAAGTTTCTTTAATTCATAATTTCACTGTTTTAGAGCTAGAAGGGCCTGAAGAGGTTATCCATTCCATCTACCTCATTTTACTGATAAAAATAGGCCCAGAATTCAAATGACTTGCCCAAGGTCACCCTGCTACTAAGAAACATAGCTGGGACTTGAACCTCTGGTCTCTGGCTTTAAGTACAGCACTGCCTCCATTGTACCACATTGCCTATTCAGCTTGTTTAATGAATAAAGTGTCTTGTCTGCTTGAGTATTCAATAGATGCTCACCTTACAAAATGAAAAATTCTGTAGGTGCCTCACCCACTGAAATGTGCTGCAAGTATCTTTGCCCAAGATGGGGCCTCACAACCAATACCTGTTTGGAGAAATGCACAAATGAATAAAGCCACCTTTGAGTCTTTCCATGGAAGTCCAGCCTGTTCCCATGTGGGTATCTTTTAGCTAGATCCGTGGCCATGTGGGATTGCAGAGTGACAGATGGAGCAAGGCTCTGGCACTTGGTAAAGGCCTTGTGCCAAGCTGGCTGTTTCCCTCTTGCTAGTATGACTCTAGGGGACATAGGAACTGGCATCCTCCCCAGGTAAAGCCCAGCCTTAGGATTGCAGGAGCCTAGATGTAGAAGTAGAAAGGACTTTAGAAATGATCTAGAACAGTGGGGTCAAACTCAAGTTGAAACAGGGACCACTATCCCATGCCTAAGGATCCCTGGGGGCCACAAGTTGACTTAGAAAATTAATGTTAATAATATCTATATCTTATTGTATTTTAAAAAATATCTTGTTAAATATTTCTTAATTGCATTTTAACTTGGCTTGGGCCACACTGTGGGAGCATGGTGGGTGGCATGAAACCTTAGGTGTTTGATACCTCTAACCTAGAGCAAACCCCCTCATTTTACAGATGAGGAAACTGAGGGCCTGGAGAGGTCAAGGGTTCTTTTCCATAGCCATGCAGATAGTATCAGAACTGAGATTTGAACCCAGGTCTTCTGAGCTCATTTCCACTATAACATATTTTGCTATGCACCAACCTGCTCAAAGTAGGTTTGACTTTTCAGCTGCATTCCCTTTCCTCTATAGAGTTGGGGTGTGGGGAAGGTCTAAAGTCTCTTCCTTGCTCCACCCCAATTTGCTCTCTTGGTGACCCAATGTCCTGGGTCTTCCCCCTCCCCAGCGGCTGACACCTTCTGTACTCTTTCAGCCTCCTTCACTCTCTCCAGAGTTAGACTGATTCCCCACACATGGCATCCTCCTCTAATAGTATCAGACTGCCCGACTGTCCAGTGGCACTGATTTGTCCCCTTCCATTCTAGCTTCAACCTTGTAGCTGTTGCAACTTAAACCATGCTAACTTGACCCAGGTGGTCCCAGATGAGAGCTTAACAGGAACTGACAAAAGGAGCAAGGGTATTCAAGTGAAAGGAAAGCTCACTGGCTGGTCAGAGGGAGAGTCTCGTGGGGTGTCCCCGGCCCTGGGGAAGGCGAGGCTCTGGTCTTCAGCTTTGCAGATTCAGAACTTCAGACCTATGAGGTCCCTAGCAATGAGGAGGTCGTCACACCCTCATATACACTAACCCTGAACCGGTGATTTTATTGGGACAGGGAACTCTGACAAGAAAACTCTCTGCCAGGGTAGATCAGCCTCTGCCCTGCTGCTTAGATCTTAGAGAATTCTGTGGGACTATCTAAGGTTAAGTGACCTTCTTTAGTTTCCCTCTTTGTAACTTCCACTCATTCATTGTTCCTAGTTCTGCCCTTTGGGGCCAGCACTACACAGTCCCTCTTTCTCCCCATCAATTACAATTTTCATTTCCTTGAAGTGAGTCTTGCTAAAAGAATATAAGGAGGCCCCTTTAGCCATTGGATTTGAGCTCTAGTAATCTCTCAGCTAAAAGGCAATTCTTTCCAGGTCTATATCTTTCTTAACTTTTGTCCCTGGATTAGGGTATAGAGGAAGGGAGGTTTGTAGACTTTTAATTCACCAGTTGCCACTCACATCTAAACTCTTGTCCAAGTTTAAATGGTTGTTATTGTTAGGCCATTTTTCAGTTGTGTCTGACTCTGTGGCCCAATTTGGGGTTTTCTTGGTAAGGATACTGGAATGGTTTGCCATTTCCTTCTCCAGTTTATTTGATAGATGAGGAAACTGAGGCAAAAAGGGTTAAGTGGCTTGCCCAGGGTCATGCAGCTAGTAACAGTGTGAGACCAGATTTGAACTCAGGAAGATACCTTCCTGATCCAAGCCCAGTGCTCAGTCAGACATTGTCACCTAGCTGCCCCAAATTTAAATGACTACCCTCCAACTGGAATCTGTAATGGCATTTAATCTTTTGAATCTGCTAGCCTAGAAATGCTCTTGGAATATCCCTTTTTTGGTGATACCCTCCAAGATTCCCAGGCACTGCTAGGAATTAATTCACTATTCAGATTATACTTGAAAGGCTGCTGAGGAGACAGTTTATGGAAGTCATGTTCTAAACTGTAAAAGCTGGAGTTTCTCAATCTCAGAGCCCACGTGGCCTGCATTTTTGCTAATGTTGGATAAGCTTATTGATGGTTGGGGAAATGGGGAACAGCTGAAATAGGAAGTAACTGCCAGCAAAGGGGAAAAGTCAAAATCTTGTCATCTCAGTGCCAGATGGGGGTTCTGAGACCATATAGTCTTATCTGCACAGGAATCAGCCCTTGCTTGAAAACCTCCAGTGAGATGGAACTGGGTGCCCTCCAAGGTGGCCCAATCCACTTTGGGACAGCTCAGATGGTTTCGTCATTGACATCAAGATCTCTTTGCAGCTTCCGCTCTCTGGGGCCAGGCAGGATAAGTCTGATACCACCCCCTCTTTTTATTTTTTAGAAAACCTTTGAGGCAGCTAGGTGACTCCAGACTTGGAGACAGGAGGTCCTGGGTTCAGTTCTGGCTTCAGACACTTGCCTGGCCCTTATTACTCTTCTGTCTTGGTGATACT
This sequence comes from Monodelphis domestica, assembly GCF_027887165.1. Classification (NCBI taxonomy): domain Eukaryota; kingdom Metazoa; phylum Chordata; class Mammalia; order Didelphimorphia; family Didelphidae; genus Monodelphis; species Monodelphis domestica. The sequence continues at coordinate 509,860,617 of NC_077227.1, read as the reverse complement.
TAAGATTGATTCTAAGACAGAAAGAGGGTAAAGGTTTTTAGAAAAAAGAAAGTACTTTGTATATACTTTGTGTTTATTTAACTCTATACATTTGTATCACTCTGACCCCCATGTCCCAATTTTTTCTTTAGGATCTTTTGTTGTTATTTGTTCCTAGGGCTTGGCAGGCTATGATGCCTGGTACATAGAAGGATATTAATAAATATTTGTTGAACTTATTGAATTGAAACATGACCCCAATAGAAAGAAACTCCTTGTCTTCAACTTCATGGTCTGGCCTTGAGAAGGTTAGTGGCCCCCATTCAGCTATGGCTTACTTTTATCTGGTCGTCGCATTTATATTGGCCTCACACTCTGGCTGCCAGTCTTCCAAGGAGCCTTTTGGCCTTTTGGCTGGAACGTCATGTTAAAGCATCATTGGATGGCATCCTCCAATTAGGGTTCGAAATGCCTTCCAGCCCTGTTTTGCCTTCTGAATTCTCAGGCTGCATGTTGGGTCACCGGGGGAGTGTGTCGAAGAGAGTGACTCCTCATTTGAAATGAACTCTCTTTCCAATTGACTGCTTTTACAGAACACTTTGCTATTTTAACTATAGGAGGGACCACTTTTCATAGTGAACAATAGCCAGCCCTCTTCTTCGGCTTCAAAGGCAGCCTCTGATTGATGCCTTCTCCTCTCCTCTCCTCTCCGGGCACAGTCCCTTAGTGACAGGTAGTATATGGTGCAGCCTGCACCCTGCAGGTGTGGGGAAGACCTGGAGTCGGACAGATTGACTGACTCCTAATTGTCACCGGTCTGAGGATTCCAAATCAGCATTCGGGTCAGCGAGATGGCTCCGCAGGAAGCGCACTGCCAAATGAGGCCATGGCTGCCTCTCGGGAATCGCATCGCAGCCACTCTGTCTGGCCCTGCTGGCTCAGCTCCTAGAGCTGTCATGGATTCTGAGTGGCCAGCTGGTTCTCAGGGGTGCCCTGAGTCTTGGGGCAGAAAGCTGCAAGGTGGAGGGGGAGCCCTGTCTTTAAGATGGCCTGATGAATGTGTAGCCAGGATTCCAGCAGTTGCTGCCCATGAACTGCCTCACTGCTGAGACTGGTCAGGAAATCTAAAGCCAGCTTAGAAGAGAGCCTTTGCTGCAATTGTTTGAGGCTGTGTCCCAAATGGCGGTTAGGAGGCTGCTGACCCAGAACCTTGCTGGCGTATCAGTGCAAGGCAGGGGACACATGGCTGAGACATAGCTGTGAAAGGACAGATCATCTCATACAAATGGTCAGCTCTTCCAACACACTGTATACTCATCTGCCAAACAGTATGTCAGAGAGCAATAAAAAAATCCTTACCTGATGTCTTAGTGTCAGTTCTAAGACAGAAGAGTGGCAAAGGCTAGGCAATCAAGGTTAAGTGACTTACCCTAGGTCACATAGCTAGAAAGTATCTAAGTCAAATTTGAACCCCGGTCTTCCCAACTCCAGGCCAGGAGCTCTATCTGCTATTCTTCCTAACTGCCTACCAAAAAGCTTTCTTTCTTTCTTTCTTTCTTTCTTTCTTTCTTTCTTTCTTTCTTTCTTTCTTTCTTTCTTTCTTTCTTTCTTTCTTTCTTTCTTTCTCTCTTTCTCTCTTTCTCTCTTTCTCTCTTTCTCTCTTTCTCTCTTTCTCTCTTTCTCTCTTTCTCTCTTTCTCTCTTTCTCTCTTTCTCTCTTTCTCTCTTTCTCTCTTTCTCTCTTTCTCTCTTTCTCTCTTTCTCTCTTTCTCTCTTTCTCTCTTTCTCTCTTTCTCTCTTTCTCTCTTTCTCTCTTTCTCTCTCTCTCTCTCTCTCTCTCTCTCTCTCTCTCTCTCTCTCTCTCTCTCTCTCTCTCTCTCTCCCTCTCCCTCTCCCTCTCTCTCCCTCTCTCTTTCTCTCTTTCACACTCTCTCCCTTTCTCTCTCCTTTCCTTCCTCCCTTCCCTTACTTTCTGTCTTAGAATCAATACTAAGTATTTTTCCTAAGGTAGAAGAGTGGTAAGGGAAAGGCATTTGCGGTTATATGATTTGGCCAGGGTCACACAGCTAGGAAATGTGTGAGGCCAGATTTGAATCCAAATGCTCTGGCTTCTAGGCCTGGCTCTCTATTCGCTGTGCTACCTAGCCTGCCCCCCAAAGTATCTTTTAAAGGCATGCCATGGATGTTTCCTCCTAATCTAGCATTCACCTGTAGCCGGAATCTCTGCTTTTTTCTGTTTATCACAGTTCCTTGAATGCCCTGGCCTTTTGCTGGTTTCAAATTTGGACCTCATCTCTTTCCTCAAGAACCTGTTCTCAAACAAATGTTCATCCATTCTCCAGCCCCTGAAGCTCTTTTCCTAGATGAAGTGTTCCATGTGGTGAGGTGGGCACAGAGTGGCACTATGGCTAGATGGTGCTTCATTCCCAAAAGGTCCAGCATTTCAAAAAGGACTGCAGGCTCAGTGTCAATCAACAGAACCACATGGCAGCTCCCCCCAGGCTAGTGTGATCTGGGATGGCAGTTAAGAACAGGATACCTTTTCCTTCTTTGCTTGGTGATATAATCCTTGGTGATATAATCTGCCTTGACCAGCCCACATCTGGTGTGCCATGTTCAGTTCTGGATGTCCTGCATTAGAAAGGGCATTGATTAAATGAAGAATATCCAGAACAAAGAGCTCAGAGAATGCATCCCATATGAGGATCACATGAAAGAATTGCAAATGTTTACCCTGGAGAAGAGAAGGCTCAGGGGTGTATGATAGCTATCTTCAAGTATCTGAAAGGCTGTCATATGTGGGAGGGATTAAGTTTATCCTAGCTTATCCTGTTTGGCCCCCTAGACACAACAGATGTGGTCTGGAAGTCCAGGAAGCATCCTAACAATTAGAGCCAAGCCAGGCTTCCCTTCTAGGGGCAGGACTCCTATCTTCTTCCCAAACCTTGTGACAGGGTCCCTGCTTTGCAATCAGTCATACCTATCTACCTAGACCTCTTTTCCTTTCTAGCTGTTGGATTCTCCTGGTATGGACTTTCTTGGCTGCCTTTTGAGACTCCTTGATGCTGAAACCTTTGACTCCTTCCTGGTCCCCATGCTTTGGGCTTCCCCAGATTGCCCGCCCCTACCTAGTTAGCTTAGTTTTAGAATCCTAGACAAGCTGTGGTTGACCTCCCTACCAACAAGTGGACCCCAGTACTGACACACTGGGAAAGGGTTCAACCAGTGTTCTATTAGGACACCTGCGACCTGAGTTTGATATTTACGTTGGTCCAGGCCACCAAAAGGCAAAGCAGATGTGTTTTCTCAAGCAAAGTTAAAACTCAGATAATAAGCCCCAGTCCCCCCACTCCATCTGTTGCTAGAACCTAGGCTTTTGCTAACAAAGAAGCCTTCAGTTATTTCCTAGTAGCCTGGCATTGTTTCATCCTCTATCAACACTTGAGAAGTGGGGCTAACTGACCACAGACTCACTTTGATGCAGTTGTTTGGGGGCAGGAAGGGATCCAGGCTTAGAGATGGCCATTTATGAAATATATTTTATTACTATTATTCCATCTCAGAATCAGTACTGTGTATTGGTTCTAAGACAGAAAAGTGGTAAGGGCTAGGCAATGGGGGTTAAGTGACTTGCCCAAGGTCACACAGCTGGGAAGTGTCTGCGGCCAGATTTGAACCCAGAACTCCCATCTCCAGGCCTGACTCTATCTACGGAGCCACCCAGCTGTCCCCTATTTTAGAAGCAATTCTTATTAAGGCTTAATAATAATAGTGTTTCAAGGCTTGCAAAGGACTTTACCAATGTTATTTGATTTGATGCTCACAATAGTCTTGGGAGGTTGGTATAATTATTCACTTCATTTTATAGATAAGGAAAATAAGGCAGATAGGAGTTAAGTAACCCCAGGGTCACATAGCTAGAAAGCATCTGGGGGCATATTTGAACCTGGAATGCCCAGATTCCACATCCCATGCTCTATCCACTGTGGACCTAAATGGAGTTCACAGCATCATCTGGGAAGTTCCTTGAGATTCTGTGATTCTGGAAATAGGAGGATGCTTCAGTGTAAGCCACTGTAGGAGACTATAGGGAAAGGAGAGGCTGTCATCTCCCTCCCCCAAACAACCCTCCTTTACTCTCTGTATACACTGGCAAATGGAGAACAAAAGAAAAGACCAAAACAACCAGAGAGGGATTTCTATCTATTTTACTTCCGTGGTGTATCCATTTCAAACACGGGTAGCTGCCTCCCTTTGACATACTGATTCTAGGACTCGGTGCACATTCGGTGCTCAAGGGGTGTTAATGATATTAATGATGTGGCATCTCAGGATCCCCCTCCACCCCCACCTCCAGAACCTGTACCGAGCGCCACGTATGGAATTCTCGGCTCATTTCTAGCATCCTCTGAATAAAGGTGTCCAGAAACCGTGTTGGATTCACAGAGCATCTGCGTTGGGAGGCAGCTATGGGGGTGTCTCCGGGGGGAGGGGTGCTGCTTGAGCAGATGGGCCACCAACCTGCTGGCTCCCAGCTATCTGGATTTATTAGGCAGTTCCAAATTAGAAAGGAATGGAGGACGGGAGAAGTGGGGGAGGTGAGGGAGAGGAATAAGCTTTTGTTTAACTCAAATGATCTTGGGAGGGTCCAATAATGAGAGGGAATATGCGTGGAGCGCTCTCCTTGTGAATTAGAGGGAAATGAGTGAGTGACTCCTGAATGATTCCCATGGTGATTCAGGATGGGCCACAAGCCTTTCTGAAATAGACTGTGAGGGGAGGGCAGTGAAGGGGGCCTCGAGGATAGGAAGAATCCTTGGCTAATGAGGCACCAAGATGTAGGACAGGGCAAGGACTGGGAAGCCTGCTTCATTGTATGTCTGTGTCAGCAGAAAGGCAGGTAGTACAATCAATAGTGGTTTGAGGGGCGGCTGGGTGGCTCTGTGGAAAGAGCCAAGCCTAGAGACAGGAGGTTCTGGGTTCAAATTTGGACTCAGACACTTTCTAGCTATATAACTCTGAAACAAGTCACTTAACCACCATTGCCTAGCCCTTATCACTCTCCTGCTTTGGAACCAGTATACAGTGTTGAGTTTAAGATGGAAGGTAAGAGTTTAAAAAAAAAAGTGGTTTGAATTTGGAGTGGGGGAAGCTGGGTTCAGATCCTGCCATTAGCACAGTTGTCCTTGTTAGTTCTATGATTTTGGCAAGTCAGTTGATCTCTCAGTGAAGCATGTTTTCTCATCTGTAAAGTTGTGGGGGAAGGGGGTAGATAGATGGCCTCTCTGTCTCACTTAGCCTAAACTCGATGCTCCTATGATCTCATCTCCAGGGGCTCTCCCAGCTCTTCAAGGGCACAATTCTAACTGATCTATCTGCATGGTGATGTCAGTAGCAGCCAATTATGACTTAATGTCATCCCTTCTCTGAGCATATGCCTTTTAATGGCAGTTTTCTGGAAACCATGTATGCCTTAAATTCAGATAAATCGTATTCAACTCAATTGAACAAAAATGAATTTCTAATGGGTATTTCTAAGGAGCAGAGCAGCCTAAAGAGGATTTTTTTTGGAAGGGGGGAGATTGGTCTTCCCAAATTCCTTCGAATCTAACCAACTAGACAAATGTAATCTCTGCTTACATAGCCTCCAGTGCTGATAACAACATTTATATAGCACTTTTAAGACTTACTGAATGTGATGTTGATTGTTGCTCCAACATGTCTGACTCTTTGTGACCCCGTTTGGGATTTTCTTGGCAAAGATACTGGACTGGCTTGCCACTAGCTTATTTCATGGAGGAGGAAACCGAGGCAACCAGGATTAAGTGACTTACCCAGGGACACTCAGCTAGTAAGTGTCTGAGGACAGATATGAACTCGGGGAGATGAGTCTTCTTGACTGTATACCTTGTACCACTTTTTGGCTCTGTGTAGTACATGCTATACTTATCCCCATTTTACGGCTAAGGAAATGGAGGTTTAATTAGGTTAAATTAAATGAGATTGAGTGACTTGCCCAGGGTCACACAGACAATAGTGTCTGAAGCAGAATTTGAACCTAGGTTTTCTTGGTTCCTACACCTGGATCATTCAGGTTAGGTCTTCTTGATTCTCTAGGCACAACTTAATTAAAACAGAAGCAAAACTGAGCTAGTGAAGAGAATGATTGCCCTTAGCTGGTGTAGGGAAGAATCTGCCTTGGTCCTATGTAACCAAGCTGGAAATGGGGGTGATTCAGAGAACCACAGAGTATTGGAACTCGATGGAACCTTTAAAGAACTCATCTGGTCAAAGGACGTTTATAGATGTGGAGCTAGAAGAGACCCCAGATCTTGCCTGATCTAGCCACCTCACTTTACAAATGTGGACAGTAGGGATGCCGAGGTTGGCTGTTGTTTGAGTTCAGGAGTTCTGAACTGCAGTAAGCCTAACTCCAATCTGGTTGTCATCATTAAGTCCAACTGCAATATGGCGAGCCCCAGGGATCCCAGGCACTGGCTGCCTAAGGAGAGGAGAACCAGGTCAGCTCGGGGAAAAAAAAAAGATTGGGTTAAATCTTCCAAGAGGATTAGTATTATAGCCATAGAACTTCCAGCTTGAGTGAGACAGAGAAATTCAGCCTTTTAAAAAAAACAACAAAAACCAAATAAAACGTTCCCTCTCAAACCCTCAATTAATGAGGAAACTGAGGCTCGCTGAGGTAATATCAGAACCTGGATTCCAGCACAGTGCCCTCTCACCCAAGTGCAGCCGTCTACCCTTTCTACCACGCTTCCTCTCCTTTTAGACCGACCCTCTTATTTTATAGCGATGGCAGCCAAGACTCAGGAAGGGGAAGCAATTTGCCCAAGGTCACACAGCTAGCTAGTGTTAGAATTGGGACTAGACCTGGCTCCTGAGTCTCTAGGCAGTGTCTTCCCACTGGATAAAGCTGCCCTGGGGAAAGTGAGGCAGCTTTGTAGGGTGGGAAAACACTGCCTCACTTTCCTCCTGGAGCATCCTTCTTGGGCCCCGTGGTCCCTACTACACGATTGGTGATGAGGCAGAAGACGCCCAGCCCGCGTTCCTGCTGGCCAGCCCAAGCAGATGCTTTCCCAACTTAACAGCCTTCTCTCAGGCCCACCCCATGGAAGGGGGGAGGGCTGTGGAGAAGGAGGACGCTTCACAGCCAGTCAGAAATTAGGACACGAATTGGAAAGCAGCCGAGAAAAGGGGACAAAGCTCAAAGCCCAGCTGCCTGTTGGTGCTTGAAATAAGTGGCTGTTCTGGAGGTGTGGGAGAGGAGGCACTGCTTCCCAGGAACCCCTGAACCAGCAGCAGCAACATCCCAAGCAACACAGCCATTTTGGAGTGTCTCTTTGAGGATTATTTTATAGGGTTCAAGTCACAGCTTTGGAGCTGGTTGGAAGGGGGGCAACCTTAGGGTCATCTCAGCCAACTTTTTTCCTGTCATTTTACAAATGAGGAAACTGAGGCCTAGCAAAATGAAATTATTTGTCCATGGTTACACAGGATAGTAGGTGGCAGAGGGAGGATTTGATTCTAGGTCCTCTTCTTCTAAATCTAGTCCTGAAGAGGAAACATGAATAGCTTTTGAATGGACCATGCATCCTCCGCCTCCCCATCCTCCCTGGCTGGGTAGAGCCGTCTGATAGAACTTTATAGTTGCCATGTAGATGGGATATTTTTGCTGTCCATCTGGCGGTGGCAGCTCTAGAAATGGAATCAGGGCTGCTAAAAGCCAACCAACTGGGGCAGCTGGGTAGATCTGGATAGAGTGCCAGGATGTGAGATCCTGGGTTCAGATTTGACCTCAGGCACTTCCTAGCTGTGTGACCCTGGGCAAGTCACTTCATCTCCATTTTCTAGTCCTTACTGCTCTTCTACCTTAGAACTAATACACAGTATTGATCCTAACACAGACCATAAGGGTTTTAAAAAAAAAAGCCAACAAACAGAAGTCACTGAACAATATAATACAATCACACCTAACTCTTGATTGTTAGAATTGAGAAATACCTCTAAAGCCTTCTACTCCAGCACTTCCCAGAACCGGATACCTTTTCACACACCCCGTAGGCTTTACTCGAAGACCTTCCTGATGAGGAACTCACCCTTCCTCTAGATGACCCCTTCCCCTTTAGGGTGGCCCTGATTGTCCAGGGTGATAATATACTTATAGTCCCTATTTCACTGGATTATTGGGAGGCTCAGATGAAATAATGTATGTTAAGGTACTTTGTAAATCTTACAGTGACATGTTTTTACTTTATTTAAACCCTTACCTTCTGTTTTAGAATCAATACCATGTATTGCTTCTAAGGCAGAAGAAAAGTAAGGGCTAGTCAATGGGGGTTAAGTGACTTGCCCAGGGTCACACAGCTAGATATGGCTCTCTATCTACTGAGCCACCTATCTGCCCCTAAATGCTCTATATTTATAAATGTGAACTATTATTATTGATCAGCCAATCTGTAAGCATTTATTAAGCACCTGCTGCATGCCAAGAACTGCTCTGAGTTGTTGTGGTTCTGTATTTTAGTCATATCTGTCTCTTCATGACCTCATTTGGGATTTTCTTGGTAAAGATACTGGAGGTTTTGGCATTTCCTTCTGTAGCTCATTGTACAGATGAGAAACTGAGGCCAATAGGGTTAAGTGACTTGCCAGGGTCACCCAGCTAGTAAGTATCTGAGGCCAGGTTTTGAACTCAGGAAGGTGAGTCTTCCTGACTCTGGGCTCAGCCCTTTTTTATCCACTGCTCCGCCTAGCTGCTCATATTACCACTCTGAGAACTGGTGGTATAAGTGCAAAACTGAAACAACTCCTGCGCCAAAGGAGATTACAAGCTATTGAAGATGCAGCAAGGACCACTGCCTCCTCTGTACTTCAGATTCCCTTGGATCTGTTCTCTATACCTCTCCATATGTGTTGTCTACCCTGGTAGATAGAATGCAAGTTCCTTGACTGTTTTCTTTTTGTCTTTATATTCTTGGTGCTTAACTTCGTGCTGGGCACATAGTAGGCATTCAATAAATGCTTGCTGCTTGTTTAGAGAAACTGCGGTAGACAGAAGGGTATAGCTGAATTCATTCATCCTGACCTTTTTGATAGCACAGATGAATACTGCCTCACATTTATTTAATGCTTTTCAAGTTTACAAAGCAGTCTCCTTAAACCAATGGGGTGAGATGTCATTGTTATTATACCCATTTCACAGATAAGGAAACCAAGGTTCTGAGAGTAGAAACAGTCCATAGTTACATAGCTAGAGAGTATCAGAGCTGAGAATTTGAACTCAGATCTTGTAACTCCAAGTCCAGTGCTCATTTCCACTCTCCCAGGGGTTCCCAACCATTTCAGTGTTGAGAAGCCCCTTCTTAACATCCTATCATCCTATCCTATACTATAATCACTGGTTTATCTTGACTTTGTCTTGCCACTAGACTCTGGTGACTCTGGAAGACAGTGAGGCTGACAACATTGTGCCACTCTGCCTCATGTAAATCCAGTTCACACACAAGTCAAGCCATCACCCCATGATGTCATCAGTCCTTCTTTACAAAAGAACGATGAGGGCCTTGGAAGAGTGCTCTCCTGATGGCTATGGCTCCCAAGCCTCTCAGCAGTAGGCTTCCCATTAATAGCTAGACAGTAGATACCATTAGTCTAAACCAAGATATTTATAGAGGTAATGCTAAAAACATAGTTTGTGGGTAGCCTTGAATGGCATGCAAAGGATTTACAACTTTTCTTGGTGGACACTATGGAGCTACTGGAGATTTGTGATGCCTTTTCCTTCTGGTTCAGTCTCAGGATTATGAACTTGGGATCTGAATCCATCTTGGGCGCAACACTGCAGCTAACTTCAGGCTGTATGCTGATTTTTTGTTGGTGTTCAGTCGTTTCAGTCATGTCTGACTCTCCATGACCCCATTTGGGGGTTTTCCTTGGCAGAGATGCTGGAGAAGTTTGCCATTTCCTTCTCCAGCTCATTTTACAGAGGAGGAAATGAGGCAAACAGGCTGAAGTGATTTGCCTAGAGTCACCCAGCTAGTAAGTGTCTGAGTGTGCTGACTTCTTGGCACAGATAAACGAAGTGGAACACCTGGGGATTCTTCTCTTCCCAGAAATATCTGGGTCCAGGACACTGAGAAATCAAATATTCTAGAAAAAAGGCAGAGAGCTGAAGGAGTGAGGGGATGATTAAATCATGTGTTTCTCTCTACCTGTCCTTGCTTTCTCTTTCCTTCTCTTTATGCCTACGCTCTAAATGACCTCTTTCCAAATCCTCATTTGGCCCTGGTATAAAACAAGGCACTGATAGGGAAACTGAGGAATCTTTCAGTTGGAAGGGATCGGTAAAGGTCATTTGCTCTAACCTTCCCAACCAGGTCAGAACATCCCTGCTTATCAACCTGGTCAGATGGATATTCAGCCTCTGCTCAGTTGTCTCCAGAGAAGATGTGCTCACTTGCCTCTCAAGGCTGCCCCAGTCCATTACTGGACAGCTCTAGTTATTAGAAAGTTTTTCCCTTTTATGCTGAGCCAGAATCTGCCTTCTTCTAACTTCAGGAGCACAAGTGATTAAAGATAGCCCTTGGCTCGTGCTCCCACCCCTTTAGAAGTGATGAGCCAGCCAAACAGGGGTGCCACTTCCAAATGGGAGGGGAAGAGAGGGCCTTGAGCGCCGCTTACAGCATGTTCCCAGAATAGCCAGGTATATTTGGTTACAAGGACAAAAGATAATCATATCAAAAGAGGAATGATGGGGCTAGGTAACCATACTTCATTCTCTCTCTCTCTCATCTCTCGTCTCTCTCTCTCCTCTCTCTCTCTCTCTTCTCTCCTCTCTCCTCTCTCTCTCTCTCTCCCTCTCTCTCTCTCTCTCTCTCTCTCTCTCTCTCTCTCTCTCTCTCTCTCTCTCTCTCTCCTCTCTCTCTCTCTCTCTCTCTCTCTCTCTCTCTCTCTCTCTCTCCCCCCATCTCTCTCCCCGTCTCTCTCCCCCATAATAGTGGTAGCTAGGTGAAAAATTCTCCAGCTCAATAAATACTCCCAAATTTCAGGTGACCCAGCTAAGTGCCAGGGGCAGAGGCCCCCTGGGTTCTAAGCCCTCCTCAGCTGTTTACTATCTCTATAATTGTCAGCAGGTTACTTGTCCTCTCTGGACCTTAGTTTCCTTATCTGTAAAATAAGGGCGTTAGACTAGATGACTTCTCAGGTCCTTTCCAGCCCTATGATCCTACAATCTTCTGCCATATCTAACTTCCCCTAAGGAAACTTGTGTTCCTTGATACCCATGGACAGTTACCTTTGGCACTGGAGAACAATGATGGAAATCTAGTGTTGAAGTCAATTCAACTTTTAACATTATAGCTGGAAGAGATTTTAGAGATCATCTTGGCCTCATTTTATAGATGAGGAAATTGATGCTCAGTGGGGCTGCAGGATTTTATCTCAGGTCACACAGCTGATTAGTGACAGGATTGCTGTTGGAACCCAGGTGATCTATTTGTCCAGGGCTCTTTCCAATGGTATGATGGTGCCCAGAAGGAAAGCCAATGACAGTACCTGAAAAGAGAAGGGAGGAAAACCAAGAGGTGGGATGGGGAGGGAAAATATTTCCAGCAAAGCTTGACTTCACATGCCACATCTACACGAAACCCTCCCTAATTGTCAAATTGTCAAACACAGATTTCTTTTGCATTTACTTTGCACAATCTAAATACAAGACCTAGGCTTGAAGCAGCCAGTGTTAGATATGATCTAGGATCTGGTCCACTTTGTCTCTGGGAAGACTACTCTGTTTTGTTGGAAGCAAAAGGAGGGTTGTAGCTGGCCCCTCATTCTTTATTCTGTGATTACCAAGAGAGTTACAAGATGAATTTTATCTATTTACTACACATCAGATATTTGCAATCTAGAGGCATTATGCTGTTTGTGGGTTCAAGATAAAATCCACTTTCCTGGTTGCCCCATAGGGAGAGGTAACAGTGAACTTACTTAGCAGCTTAGCTCCTTGCTGATTATTACACAAAAGAAAATCATGGAGGGGGCAGCTGGGTGGCTCAGTGGATTGAGAGTCAGGCCTAGAGATGGGAGGTCCTGGGTTAAAATCCATCCTCAAACACTTCCTAGCTGGTGTGACCCTGGGCAAGTCACTTGACCCCCAATGCCTAGCCCTTACCACTCTTCTGCCTTGGAACCAATACACAGTATTGATTCTAAGATAGAAGGTAAGGGTTTATGAGAGAGAGAGAGAGAGAGAGAGAGAGAGAGAGAGAGAGAGAGAGAGAGAGAGAGAGAGAGAGAGAGAGAATGAGAATCAATCTAATTATCTAAAGCTATTGAGCAAACTTGTTTATCAAAATATAAACAGACAGTTTAGATGAGCTAATAGAACACATAAGAATCTGTGGTGCTTTCACTTAGAAGCAACATGAACTCTAAGCCCAACCAAGGAGAGAAAAATCTCATCCAAGAAGGCCGCCATTCTTGGCAGTCTCTGGGAATTGAAGGCTGGCTTTCCTCATCCTGGAGCTCAGGGAAGGGCTCCCATTTGCCATCCAAAATCCATACCTTACTTTCGGTCCCTTCTTTCTCAAACTTGAATTCTTTCTCCTCTGAAGTCGTTCCAAAGCCAGACATGTCTCTCATTTCACCTGTGTGTAGATTCACTCTGAGGACGCTCAGCCATTGGGAGTCACATCTCTCTGGACATATGCAGTGTATAAAGGATTGTCCTTTAGAGAACTGCCTGAGCCCCCGAGTGGGAGTATGCGTGTATCCTTTGTATTTACTTATCTGTGTACGTATCTTTCCTGCCTCACCAGCCACTCTGTAAGAACACAAGGTCCTTGAGATCAGACTTTTATTTCTGTCTTTGTATCTCCAGAGCCAAGTATAATGTCTCTCACAGGCAGACTCATAATAAATGTTGGCTCAGTTACATTGAATGGTGGCTGAAAGGAAGGTGGCCATGGGAGTGTGGAGAAAAATTCAGGGACATTTGCCGCTGATTTCTGGGAATCCTTTCTTTTCAAGTGAGAGTTTGGTGTTTCTTTAATGAAAAGTACCTAGAAACAAGACACCTTCTAATAAGTAGACTTCCATGTCATGAGTTGGCCGTTCATGTATTTCATTTCTTCAAACAGAGGAACTGGTGCTTAGCATTTTGCAAGGCTGAGTTTTTCCATTGATCCTCATCCTTTTTCTTGCCCCTAGAACCTAGAGATCTTATTATAAGGAAAAGTGGATCTTCCATAATCATTGTTTCTGAGTTGGAAAGGAATTCAGAAGGCATATATAGCAGTAGCTTGGTATAGTAGCAAAGATTTGGAGTCAGAGGAGCTGGGTTCAAATGATGACTCTGGAACTCGGTAGCTATGTGATCTTGGACAAATTGCCAGACCATTCATGGCCTCAGTTTCCTCATTTGTAAAATAAAGGAATTGTACTCCATGACCACTTACAGCTCTGAATCTGTGGACCTTCATTTTACCGGGAGGAAACTGAGCCCTAGAAAGACTTAATGCTTTGTCTTAAATTGAATGACTAGTAAGTATGGAAGCAGGACTTGGACCCAGGCCATTTGACTCCAATCAGGTCATTGGGTTGTCCTTCCACTGCATCACACAGGAAGACCTTGTTGTCCTGGGGTCTTCTATCCCAAGTTTCTGTCCATCAGAGAGCTGGTGCTCTTCTCTGATGGCTGTGCCTAGATTCCCCTGCTGGGTCTCCTTGGCAGACCAGCCAGCTCCAGCAGTGAGCTACTTGGGTAATGGATGGCTCGCCCTCATATGCCCTGTATCTTTTGTTTCCACAGTTCGTCTCCATGACAGCATTTCCGAGGAAGGCTTCCACTACCTTGTGTTTGATCTGTAAGTATGGGAGAAGGCTGTTTGAAGCTGGGGGTGGGAAGTGGTTGGAGGGGGTGGTCCCGAGGATGCTGGCACTGAACTCTTTGGTGACCCCAGAGCTCACATGCAGTTACTCTTCCCTCACTAGCTCTTCCCTTGCTGAATAATCGGCTTCCACAGAACAGGCAGGTCACGTTCTGTCACACAAGTATGGGATGGATGTCGGTTCCTCCTTCTAGGGACTTGTTTTATACCTTTTCCTATATTGCTGGTCAGGGCTTTCCCATCCTGGGGATAGGAGGACATCTCTGGCATCTTCACTCACCTCCCTCATACCTTCTCCTCCCCGCCAATGCTCATCTTTCCTTTTCTCTCTTGCTGATCATCCCTTCCTTTCCTCTTCCCTGTCTCCTTCCCTTCATCTCTCCGTGCCCCTGAAGACTGGCCCCAATCCTAACCCTCACTATTCCCTCCACCCTAAATCACATCCTAATTTTCCGTTTTATTAAGATTGCAACAAAAATTTAAGATTAGACAGAGACAAACTCTTAAAAATCCATTCCCTAGATGCAACTAGTTCTTGACCAAGAAAGGAGTGGAAAGAGTAGCCTAAGTAGAACAAAGGCCTAATGAGAGTCCTCCTGAGGGAATTTGTCATTCTTGCCTTGATCATAGATTGAGAGCTGTAATGGCTTTGGTAGCACTAAGAAAATTGAGGTTCGAAGAAGTTGTCATTTGCCCAATGTCACACTGGTAGCAAGTGGAAACCTAGGACTGGATCTCGGGTCCCTTGACTCCCAAACCAGCCCCTCCTGAATGACACCATGCTGCCTTTCTTTGGTCCTGGCTCATGCCCCTAGGGGTCCTGTACCTTGTAGGGGTACGCGTGTGCGCAGGTGTGTATATGGGGGCTCTGCCACAGAGAACAACTTGTTTGCCCCAGCTCGAATGAGTGTCTGGGGGCTGGTGAGGAGGCACTCAGCTGCCTCTCACTTCCTGCCAGATATAGAAGCCGGGTGATCTTATCTCCCCCTGCTCCCTGACAGCTCCTGTTAAGCAGCAGGCTATATTTAGCTGTTCTGTGTGAGTCAGTGCCGCACTGAGACCCTGGAGCGGGAGGCATATAGACCTTGGCATGTCCCTGCATGGCCCTGCCTCCACATGAAAAAAAAAGGAAGGGAACCTCCAGGCCATTGGTCCAGGTGGCAGTGGCTGACTGACTCCCTGCATCCTGTTGCTATGGTTTCACTGGACTCTTCTTTCTTCCCCACCTCTACACATATGGGTATGAATTGAAAAAAAACTTCTAGAGAGGCTAACATTAGCTCTTTATTTCCAGAAATGCTTGTTGCCCAAGGCAGTAGGAAGTTGTAGTCTTAGGAAATTACATTAATGTGGGCCAGGGTGACATGGACCCAGCCTTTGTACCCTGTAGGCTCATCTGGACAAAAGAAACAAATTGATACCAGAACTGACCTTGCCTCCATATCAATGTACCCTTCTTTGAGGTAGATATCACCTGGGGTGGGGTAGAGTGTGTGTGTGTGTGTGTGTGTGTGTGTGTGAGAGAGAGAGAGAGAGAGAGAGAAAGAGAGAGAGAGAGAGAGAGAGAGAGAGAGAGAGAGAGAGAGAGAGAGAGAGAGATTGGGGGCATCAAGAAGGGGATAAGGGAGTGTAGAAATCATCTAGTCCCAACTCTCGTGTTACAGATAAGGAAACTGAGGCCTGGTGAGGATAAGGGATTTGCCCAAGGTCACAAAAAGGGAGTAAATGGAAGAGCAAGGATTGGAACCCAAGTCCTTTTGATGACAAATTCAGTGTTTTCCTTCACCACAGCCTGGGAGCCTGGTTATTAAAGGGATCAAGGTGTAATTGCTAGGTTACCCTTCTTGAGGTGGTTCTGGCATCAGATGATGGAATATCTGGTTGATGCCTAGACCTGTAACCATTCAGTGTCCTTGAGTCCCTGGTTCCCCTCTACCAGCTAGCCTCTTCCACCAGGATTTGGGGCTCACTTGCTTTTCTCCTGGTTCTTGTAGAGATGCTATAGCTGGCACACAGTTCCTCAAAGGAGAGAGCTGGCCTAAAAGTCAAGGAGGGAGAGATAGATGTCCCAGGAGTTTGAGTTTGCAAACAAATGGCTGCAGATATTTTTGGTGCAGAGATGGGGGATGCAAGTGGGCGGGGGCAAGCAGGAACCGGGACTGTTGCTGTGGAAGGGCTCGTTCCATGAGATGACAGGGCAGAGCACAGTGAGGGGGCTGCAGGTGGGAGGGAGCCTCTGACAGGCCTGGATGGAGAGGGGAGGAGAAAAGGAGGAGGACTGATAGGATGGGCATGCAAAACACAAAGCAAGGGGAGCTAGTTCCTTAGTGCTCTAACTTCACAGGATTCAAAGGGCCCCAAATAACCATATCACCCCAACTTCAGTGGACCCCAAAGAAACTCTTAAAGGGATGTGTCCCAGACATTTCAGCATAGTTTTGGAAAGAGATTGAAATAGGAGGAGGAAGTTGTGAGCCACAGAGGCAGGAATTGGGGCTCAGGGCCAGAGGGTGTGAAGGGTCAGTGACAACATTTTAAAAAAGCAACGCAATGGGGTCTCTTCTACCCTCATATCTCCTTTGGTTTGGCTCCACTTCCAAGAGACTCCTGAGGACCCTTGAGGTCTGAAATAAGAGTCCTTTCAGGGGGGGGGCAGAAGAATGGGGTCTGATCTGATTACAGCATCCCTTCAGAGAATGGTCTCTTGCTGAATCAACCCACTACTCTGGGGTTCTTAGAGTCTGGTCTAGGCCTAAACTATTCCACATCAGCATCAAGGGCATATCAGAAAAGCAGAGCTCTGTCAGATCAAGAGATAAATCATGGGAATGGGAAGAGGTAGCAAGCTGAAGCCAGGACCCTAATTACTAGGCATTGGGATTCTGTAGTTTTGGCCTTCCAGCAGCAACCCTGAGTCTTGTGGGAAGGAGAAAGCAGAAAAAGAAAAGCAGGAACTCTCAGAATCCCCTGGATCAGCTTGAGAAACTTGCAGCAGGGTGGTGTGTGGCAGTGTCCCATAGTGCCCATTGCTTCCACCCAGGGGCAGGACTTTGACTTTGATAGATCCTTCATGCACATCTAATTGGGGGTCAAGGAGCTAACTAAGGGTACATCCTAAAGGGCTATTCTTCATATCCACACACACACACACAGACATACACACAAACAAATGATAGAATCAGAATTTTAGAGTTTAGAAAGATTTCAGCCTTAACTTGAAAAGTTAGACAAGAGATCATACATTTGCTGGTTGAGGATCTTCAGTAAAGAGATGGGGAGAATTGGCCCAGGGGAAGCAGGAAGGAGTGTTCCCTACCCCATCTCTACCCCACAAGGGGTGGGGGGGGGGGTAATTCCAGGATTTCCAGTGAAGCTTCGTGCCAGAGACAATGTGGTTCCATGGAAAGAGCCCTAAATTTGAAGTTGGGTTAAAATCCTGATTCTACCCTACAACCTTGGGAAAATCACTTCTCTTTCTCTGAGTTTGTGTCCTCACCTATAAAATGAGGGGGGTTGGACTGAGGTTCTTTTCAGCTCTAAAGTTGTGACTGCCTTAAGGAGTTCATGCCTTAATGTGGAAAGCTGAGATTGTTAAGATGTTTTTCCTGGAATCAAATCTAAATTTGCCCTTTTGTACCTTCTACCTTGGGACCAATGGGTAGATGCTACTACAAAAAAGGAGGACTGTCTAGCTCTGATCTGCGGGGGGATTTCTTCTAGTTCCCTTGGGCACAGTCCACACGGGCTATGAGGCTACACTCTGGAGTACAGAGAATATTCCTTCCCCTTCGTGTTCCCTTTTTTACCAGCCTCCACTGGTCTGCCTTAGGAGAAGGGTTCCATCAGTCTTGCTTGATATACTGTTGCTACAAGCCTGGCTTCCTCCAGGGCTGCCCAGGAGTCAGCAGAGGCCACAAGGCACTTGGCAGTATTCACATGCTGCTCCATAGGAGCTCAGGAGGCTGGCATCTCCCTGCCATCTCCCCTATCCTGCCCTCAGATTATCATGGCATCAGCAGAATCCATAGCTTGAGGTCTAAGCATCGCCACTGAAACAGAGAAGTCTCCCAAGAATTCTTTTTCCTTCCCAGGTATTCACAGTCCCTAACCTGAGGTTCTGCTTAGAAGGAGGGAGGGTGGGGTGCGGGGTTTGAGCTGCTGCATGAATGTCCTGAATCTGCCATCTGGAATTAGGTCTCTTCCCAAGGCTGGACTGGCAGGGCTCCTGACTTCCCCTCAGCAAACAGCCTGAGGGAGCCCAGGGAACAGGGGGAATGGGTCTGCATAGGGGGGAGTGGGACTATTTCTGAGCAAGCTTTCCCTGGTGGGTCATCCTGCCTCATTTTAGAAAATGTGCTCATCAGAGAAAACAGTAGGGGAAGGATAAGGAAGGAAAAACGAAGCCAAAGATAGGAAAGAGATGGGGAATGAGCAAGGCGGAGCCTGTTTTCTGAAGAATGGCTGTCAAGTAGTTTGGTTCATTTCCTAGCATGAGGCGTCTCTGCAAAGATCAGAACTCTGTGCAGAACGATGGGATGTACAGAGGTCACGGACAGAGGAGCCCATAGCCCAAGCACACCTGCCCTTTCTAGCCCAGGGCTTTCCCTACAAAGTGAGCCCTTTGGGGGCATCACCCTGGATAAGTCACTTATCCCCCATTGCTTAGCCCTTGCTGGCCTTCTGCCTTAAAGCGGATCCTAAGATAGGAAGTAAGGGTTTAAAAACCCAAACAGAACAGAGCAACAAAGTGAGCCCTTTCAGTGGTGGTGATGGAGAAAGTCCCTTCTTAACAAAACTGCCACACAAAACCTTGTACCAGTACCCCTTCCCTGTTGCTATAAAGCTGTTCCATATGTATTCCATATTGACTCCGAGAACTCTGCCTTTACTCTCTACTCTAGGGTAACAATGCAGAATAAGGGGGTACATGTAGGTCACAGTGGACTGCTAGCCTTTGGGCACTTCTTTTTTTTAAACCCTTTCCTTCCATCTTAGAGTCAATACTGTGTATTGGCTCCAAGGCAGAAGAGTGGTAAGGGCTAGGTAATGGGGTGAAGTGACTTACCGGGTCACACAGCTGGGAAGTACCTGAGGTCAAATTTGAACCCAGGACCTCCCATCTCTGGGTCTGAATCTCAATGCACTGAGCCACCCAGCTGCCCCCTGGGTGCTTCTTGACGCAGTGAAGTGAGTACCTTGAGGGCCAGGGAATGACGTCCTTCATGCCAATCCTGACCTTGTTTCTGGATTCCAGTTCTATTCCACATCACTCTTTAAAAAAAAAAAAAACCTCTCTCCTTCCATCTTAGAATCAATACTAAGTATTGTTTCCAAGGCAGAAGAGCAGCAATGGAGGTTAAGTGACTTGCCCAGGGTCACCCAGCTAGGAAGTGTCTGAGGCCAGATTTGAACCCAGGACCTCCCGTCTCTAGGCCTGGCTCCCTATCCACCGAGCTACCCCTTCCACATCAATGGGAGGAAGACTTGGGCTTACAACTTAGAGTCACAGAATCACCGAATTTTCAGCTTGGAAGGACTGTCAGGCCAGGTAGTCCCACTCTTACCTAATTAAGCAATGATCCTCACTACACGTACCTGCTGAGTGGTCATCTAGTCTCTGCTTAAAGGCCTCAGATGAAGGGAAATGCTGGGAGTTAGGGCGGTCTGCAAAGGAAATGGACTGTGTCCCTGGGGGACAAGGGAGAGCGGCGCCTCAGGGGTGCTTAGATTAGGGCCCTTTTCCAGCTCTTGAGGTGGTGGCACTCACTGGCTAGGGCATAGCCGCCGTAGAGGGGACCCTCTTCAGGGCTTACCTCCTATCAGCTTCCCAGCAGCCCCTGCAGACAGCTATCTCCTCCTCTGGATTGATTTGCCCTTTGAAATGTTTACTGCTGAGTTGGTCATCGGTGCCAGATGTGGCCCCATAGCCCAAGGGAAAGAGGCATATGGATAGGCTGTTGGGAAAGGCCCACACTCACTTCTTGTTGACATTCAGGGCTTTTACCCAGCTCCACTGTTGGGGCATTACTTGTCTCCCTAAAAGGGAGCACCCAGGATTCAGCGTGTGATGAGAGGGGATGGGCAGAAGCCTCTGGCTTTGCAGCTTCTGGCCACTGCAGACCATGGAGTGGGCAGCCCCCCCCCCCATTATGGCCCTGGCCCTGGAGTCATGCAACCCTGAGAGGCCAGAGCCAGACTCTTGGATTCTGACTTCTGCAGCAGCTTCAGCTTCGGGGGAGTGGACGTGAGGTTAGAGGATTGGAACTCTTCTCCAGGGGTCCTGACTCTGTGACTGACCCTAGAGAATCACAGAATTGGAACGTCCGGAGGCTCCAGGCTTGTAGTCAGGAATAGCTGGGGTAAAACTGTAGCTGTGTGACCATGGAAAAGCCTCCCGACCTTTCTGAGCTCTGGTTTGCTCATCAGCAGAAGGGGAACCATAACACCTTTGGGCCTACCTCACAAAGCAGCTATGAGAAAAAGTCCATTTGCAACCTGCAAAAATAGCATATTTTATCTCTTCAGAGTCTTCTGTCGGCTTTAATGTCTACAACACATTTTATACATCATCTTATTTGAATGTCACAGCAACTCTGGGAGGTAGGTGTTCCTACCTCACCGATGAGTAAGTTGAGGCCTATAGGTTTTAAGCCATTTGCCTAGGGTCAGTCTACAGAGGGTCCGAGGTGGAATTTGAACTTGGGGCTTCCTGATGCTCTAGCCAGTGCTTGGATCTACTATGACACGCTGCCCCCTACAGCACCCAAGACAAGGGGTCATCCAGCCTCTACTCAAAAGCCTCCAGTGCCAGAGAATTTGGTATCCTGGCAAGGTAGCTCATTCACTTTTGGACAGCTCTAATTGCTCGTAAGTTTTTCTTTTTCTTTTTCTTTTTTTAAATATAAACCCTTACCTTCCCTCTTGGAGTCAATACTGTGTATTGGCTCCAAGGTAGAAGAGTGGTAAGGGCTAGGCCATGGGGGTCAAGTGACTTGCCCAGGGTCACACAGCTGGGAAGTGTCTGAGGCCAGATTTGAACCTAGGACCTCCCGTCTCTAGGCCTGGCTCTCAATCCACTGAGCCATCCAGCTGCCCCCTAGTTTTTCTTTTTAATGAACAGAAATCCAGCTCTTCATAACTTAGAATCATAGATTCTGGTCAGGTAGATCCTCTATAAGATAACTTTATTGATTCCGTGATCCCAAATGACCCAGTATCAATTTTGTGTTTATTTTGTTTAAACCCATATTGGGTGTGCTGTCTCCCTTGAGAGAATGTGAGCTTCTGGAGGACAGGGCCTGCTCCGCTTTGTCTTTGCATGCCAGCAGAGTGCCTGGCACTTAGTAGGCACTCCGAGAAGCCTTTTGATGGATAGCTTGGTTGATTGGTCCGGGATGGATGGACCTTTGGATTCATCTAGTCCCAGGCTCTCATGAGCTGTCCATCGTTCCCATTCTTCCCCAAGGATAACAAGGGTAGCCTTTGGTGTCTGGGAGCCCAAGTAACGTTTCTTCTACCTGTTTGGCCCTTTCTTCCAGGGTCACTGGTGGAGAGCTCTTTGAAGACATTGTGGCAAGAGAGTACTACAGTGAAGCTGATGCCAGGTGAGTCTGGAGCCCCTTCCCCTCCCGCTCTTCCTCCTGCCCACCCTTCTCTCCCCACCCCCACCCCACCCCGTCACCCGCTTTTCTTTCTGTTTCCTTAATCCCATCCTGTCTGTCCCTGTGCCACATTCACCCATTCATAACCTGGGCAGAGGGGCTGGGCCATGGGGAAGCTTTGAGTCGCAGCCAGAGCCACTTGGCTCAGAGCCAAGGCCCTTCCCCAGCCGTGATTGTGGAATCTCCCCTCTCCCCAGGCCATACCATACATGTCTGGGCTTGGTGGAGACTTCTAGAGAAGGAGAGGGAGCTCCTGTCCAGGGCTCGGGTCCCAGTGGGAGGGGAAGCCCCATCGTAGCCTGCCCGTGCTGAGCGAGGGCAGGGGTCAGCTTGGCCTCTTGTCACTGGATGGGTTTGAGTTGCTCTGGCAGCTCGGCCCCTGAGGCAGCATGAGCCACTTGACAGCACGTGAAATGTAGCCAGAGCAGGAACATGTGCTTGACTCAGGCATAGGAAGAGAAAGCCAGGGAAGAGAAGGAGGACCCAGCGGTGAATCCCGGCTCGGCCATTTAGTATTAGTGGCTTCCATTTCTACAGTGCTTACAAGGTGCCTGGCAATGTGCTCATCACTTCTATTGATTATCTCATTTGTTCTGCACAATAATCCTGGGAGGTGGGTGTTATCATTACTCCCATTTTACAGGTGAGGAAACAAGAGTTGTGACGTGCCCAGAGCCACACAGCTAGTAAATATCTGAGGCCAATTTGTACTCTGGTGTTCCTGATTCTGGGTCTGAGGCTCTATTCACTCTGCCCCTAGGAACCTTACTAGCTAGGTGCCCTTTGGCAATCATGTGCCCCTCTGGGTCTCATTTTCCCCCTCTGTAAAGTGAAGGGCTATACCAGATGACTTCTAGGACTTCTTTTAGCTTTTAAATTCTTTAGGTCTTGGATCGCTGATTCTTGGAGGGGTTGTAGTAGCTGGATTTGGCATTTCCTGAGAGAAGTTTCCTCTTCGGGGTAAACATTCAGCTTAGAGCTCAGTGACATAATAGCAGAGAGGACTGGGCTGGTACCCAGTAGGTACAAATCCAATTTTCCCAAGTTTATTTGCTGGCACGTCCCCCTCAGGACTAGGGCTCCAAGGTGGATCTTCTACATCAAGGGCTCCCCAGCACCAGAGCAAACACTCCTGGATTAATAGATGGAATAAGAGCTGATGATGAGAGTGAATAGGATGATCGGTGTACCTTGGGGCAGGGTGACTAGCTTCACCCCCAAGGGTACCTCTGCCTCTGTCCCCTACTCTCACTCCTACCTTGGGGCAGAGAGCATTCTGTCTCTACAATGGGACACACACATCCAGGCACACAAAGAATGCTGTGGTTCTGTTCTCTATCCACCCCAGGAACCAGATTTGCAGATGGGAAACCCTGGATTCCCCAGACGCAATACTAACACATGGCTATTTCTACCCATTTCCTGTCCCCAGTCCAATGCCATTTAATGAAGTAAGACAGAGAAGTGACGTGGGTGATGGAGGAAGGTGTAAACTGACCCTTCTTTTCTCCTTCCCCCAATACTCTGGATCTTGGTAGCCTCCCTTGTAAAAGTAGGGGGCTGTACTAGATGATGTCTGGGAGCCTTACCAGCTCTGAACTTCTGAGGCTACAGCCTTTCCAGCATTGCCAACACATCCTTCTCTCAACCATTGTAATCATTCAGTTCAACTCAATTTACCAAGCATTCATTAAATGTTTGCCATATAACACATGGGGCAGCTAGGGAATACACTCGATAGACTGGAGTCAGGAAGACCTAAATTCAAATCTGGCCTCAGACACTTACTAGCTGTATGACCCTGGACAAGTCACTTAATCCTGTTGACTTCAATCTCCTCATCTGTAAAACGAACTGGAGAAGGAAATGGCAAACCACTCCAGTATCTTTGTCAAGAAAACCTCAAACATTTTGGTCTGACTTAAATGACAACAAGTGTACCTCATGAGAGGCATCCTGGTAAAGCAGATAGAGGGCTAACCCTGGCATCAAAGGGACCTGGGTTCAAGGCCTGCCTCTGATACCATGGGCAAGTTACTTAATTTCTCAGTATTCTAGGAAACTTTCTAAGACTGTTTTTTCCCCTGGAAATTCCTTACACTAATGAAATCATAGAGCTAGAGTCAAGAAAAAGAGAAAAGTCGGGCACTGGGTAGAGTCCCTTACTATGAGAGGTCTGTTTTCCCATAGATTTGGACATTCTCTCCCCAAATGCATAGCATAACCTATTCAAGCTTGCCCACATCCTGGTGCACCATAATCTAAAGGTGCTAAGGATGCAAACTAAAGGGAAATGGTCCTGCCCTCAGGGAGATTATCTTCAGCCCATGGAAACACTGGATGCTCATGTTTTCAATGGTTTCAATAGGCAGCATGGATGCTTCTGGGCAGAGACCGATCCTTTCCCAAAGAAAGAAGAGTGGGATTTCTTTTTCTTAAGCAAAGCAGAAAGGGAAACTGTGCTGGCCCTATTCCCCTCTGTACTTTGGGAGCAGGAGTCAGGAAGCTGAGCTCACTGGTACTCTGAGCTCACCGTAGAGATTGGCCAGTTGCCCTTCCGTTTGGCATATCACGAATCCTCTCTGTTCATGATGCTAGTTGTAGGAACTAGAGGAGAGAGGAGGCCTGGAGGACACGACTTAGAAATCATTCCTGAGCTCTGTGGATGCCCGGAGCTGGTCGATGAGTGGCATCTGCGGGTCTGAAGTACGAGGCATGAGCCGAGGAGCCAGATTGTTTCTGACTCTGGACAATGAATGAATGCTCTAGCCTTCCTCAGGCAGGTGGCTAAGTGGCACATACTAGGCACATGGGGATTCAAAGATAAAATGAAAAATAATCCCTGCTCAAAGATTTGGCATTATGGTAGTAGTAAAGTCAGTCAACAAGCATTAAACAAAAACCAACCTTGCCTTATCTTAGAATTGATATTAAGTATTGGTTCCAAGGCAAAAGAGCAGTAAGGGCTAGGCAGTTAGGGTTAAGTGACTTGCCCAGGGTCACACAGCTGGATTGTGTCTTGAGGCCATATTTGAACCCAGGACGTCCAGTCTCCAGGCCTGGCTCTCTATCCACTGTGTTATGTAGTTGCCCTTCTAACAAGCACTTTCTTAAGCACTTACTATGGGGCAGTGGGATATAACAGGTAATAATTTGACTGGGTAGTTTATAGCCCTGTCTTTCATCCTAGATTTCTATTGGTTTCAGTTTTCTCTGTGGGATGTCCAACTGGGGCCTCAATTTATTTTAACAATGGTAGTGGCAGGAGCAGCTAACATTTATGTAGCATATGTGCCAGGCACTGTACTAAGCACTTCACAATTATCATCTCATTTGATCCTTGCAACAACCCTGAGAAACAGGTGCCATTATTAGCCCCATTTTACAGAGTAGGGAATTGAGGTAAATAGGGGTTAGGATCGCACAGCCAGTGTGACTCCAGACTCAGGGTTCTGTCCACTGTGGCATCTCTATAAAACAATGGACTTAAGAAGATACATCTTCCCCCATCCACCCCCATTCTCCTAAGGTTTTTGTCAAAGAGCGAGTTCCTCAAAAGTCATCTAGTGCCTATTTGCTGAGCCCCTATTCTATGCTGGGCGCTAGGCAGAATCTTAGTGTGTGCTGTGCCAGGCTTGGCATTAAGGGGCTACAGGAGGGTTGCCAGTGCCATAACCTTGAGGAGTGGCCCTTCTGATTGCTCCTTAGAAACAAGTATCCAGGTGGAAGGACAGTCCCTTCAGCCCCTTAACCAAGGGTTATGCACAGTGCCTGGCACATAGTAGGCACTTCATAAATGTTTATCAGTTCATTGGCTTGGCTCACCTTGTTGTCCCAGAGCTCTTCTGCCCATCCTTGTTGGGTCCCAGATGCACGTATGGTCTTGAGTTCCTTTCCTCCCGCACTGTCTCTGAGCCTGTGTCCTCACCCTCAACCCAGTCACCAGAGGTCCCCACCTCTCCCCTACCCCTCACCATTAACAGCCATCTGTGCACACCTTGTGATAACACCTGTGGTCTCTGAGCTTTCAAAACATTGTTTCTCTCCTTTTCTCGTTCCCCCATATCCACCCTCCCTCCCTCCCTGCCCTTTCCCTGTCTGTCTGTCTTCTGGCACTTCTCTCTCTGGGCCTCTCCTTGCCACTCTTCCCTCACCCCCTCCTCATTTAATCCACCCTTTTGCTCCCCGGACTTGCCCCCTCTCTGATGTGATGTTTGGATTCCTTCTGTACGTCTCCCATTGCCCACTGTTCCTCTTTGTTCTCCTTCCTCCTCCTCCTCTTCTTCCTCTCTGGCCTTCCTCCTTTCCTGCCCCCTGGGGATATTCTCTGTTCCCCTCTCTCCTGCTGCTCCCTTCTCCTCCCCCATCCCCTTCTTTTTCCTGACCCTCCTCCCCTGCCTGCCTGCCTTCCTCCCTCCCTACATCCCTGTTTTGTTTTGCAGTCACTGTATCCATCAGATATTAGAAAGCGTAACATACATTCACCACTATGCCATTGTACACAGGGACCTGAAGGTCAGTATACCCTCCTCCCCTGCTCACCCCCTTGGGCAGGGAGTGCTTTTGCTGTCACAGCCAGAGCTGAGCCTGTCCAGGATGGAAATGCCACATGGGGCTGCTGTCAGAGGGAGTGAGGGCTTGGACCACAGGCTTTGGTGGGGTGTTGTTGGAGCCAGGCATGCATGTGCTAGAAGTCAAGGCTTGGGTCAGGCAAGAGTCCCCTCCCTCCCGTTGGTGCACATGGCTGGCTCCCCTCGCTCCTGGCCCTCCTGAGGGAGGCCAAGGACCATCAGAATCATCTACTCCGGCGCCTTCTTAGCCCGCAAGGCTTTCATTTCTCTCCCTTCTTCAGAAAAGCGATGAAAAGAAAATAGAATAGCACTAGCTGGTCTTTATTCATTCTCTCTCCACTTTTCCTCCTCTCTTTTTTGTCTGTCTCTCTTTCTGGCTCTCTCATTTTTATGTGTCTTTTTGATCTGGAGACAACTCCATCCCACCTGGTTCACATACGACCTTTTAGGCTTAGTCCTCCTGTGACTGGGTAAGTGATTTAACCTGCCTGGGTCTTGGCCCGAGATCAGTGGCCATTTCTCTATGGTGTCCTGGTCTTGCAAATGCTCAGAGAGGACTGCCTAGAAAATTAATTGATTGGATTAGGTTGCCTCCCAGATGCCTTCCAGCTAGAGCTCTGCCCTCCTGCATGTAACTAGGCTCCTCTAAATGTCTGAGCCTTCTTGCCCAGGGAAGCAGGAACTGAGTGTCAAGTGGGATGATGGGTTGCCAGGGAGTCTGAAGCTTGTGAAAGTATCTCCACCCCTAGGGAGCAAAGAGGGGCTGATGAGAACTAGCAGATCCATCTTGAAAGCCAGAGCTCCTCAAGCCTACTTTCTCCTCTCAGTCTTTGGCCCATCCCAGAGCTCCTTCAGGCTCCTTTGGGGCTGGGTTTGCCTGGTCTAAGTCAAGGCTTGACTTTGGAGACAAACTCAGTGAGTGAGAAGAAACAACAACTCCCTTGTCTGATTTCGGGGAAATCCTTCCAAACCACAGAGCCTAGAAATCTTCTAGATGGTGTAGGAGAAAAAATGGCAGATCTGGAATAGGGAGCCTGGGATTGAATACCAACTCTGCAAATGACCGTGAGCGAGACACTAAAGTTCTTTGAGCCTCGGTTTCCTGATCTGTAAAATGAAGTGGTTAGAGTAGATATTCTAAGGTCTCTGAGGACTTTGACTTTATGAGTCTATTAGCCACGTGGTTTTGTGAATGGGTAGTGGGGCTGGTACCATGAGTCTGCTGGGGGGCAGCATAGATCCTACTACTGTAGTGTTTGCTCCAGAACAGGTGAAGCCCAGTGTTGAGTGCTCTGTGAAGCCAAGGCAGCAGTGGCAGGCCTGGGAATGGGCCCCAGATCCTGGGCACTTGGGCTAGCGCTGATTAAAGTCTTTGTTAATCATTTCAGGGGCCTGGAAATGGGGCAGGGTATCTGAGTGAAAATGGTAGAGTGAGGGTGGGATGGAGTTCTACCTGGGAGCTCCATCTTAGAGTCTTAGAGCAGTATGCTAGCCACCGTTATTCTTTTTAGACACAAACAGTGACCCTGAAACGCCTTCACTCGCTGTGTCCTCAGTGATTGCCACATCCCTAAACAAACAGTAGATGATACTCAGGGTTGGTGTGTCCATTGGGTAGCATGCTTATGGCCTTGGGCATCTACATAAAAGCATATAAAATATAGACAACTTTACATTTTGATAAAAATAAGCAAGTAGATATACAGATATTCCTGCTATCTTGGTGGAAAAGGACTTAGAGCTAGGATATTCAACTCAGTTCAACCCAAAAAGCATTAATTAAATACCTACTTGCATGCAAGACACTTGTACTAAAGACCTGAAGACAAAACAAAAAATGGTTTTGTCCTCAAGGAGCTTATATTCTCCTAAGGGGATACGCTCTTTAAATAAATAAGTAGATGTATCATAACAGAGAAGGAGAGAGCATTAATAAGTAGGCTGATGGGGGCAGCTAGGTGACACAGAGAGCCAAGCCTGGAGCTGGGAAGACCTGGCTTAAACTCTGACCTGAGACACTTCCTAGCAGCATGGCCCTGGGCAAGTCATTCAACCCCAGTTGCCTAGCCATTATTGATCCTCTGCTTTAAAATGGATAATTCTAAGGCAGAAAGTAAGGGTTTAAAAAGTGTGGTGCAGGGAGCCCTTTGCTTGAAAGTGTGTGCTGGGTACCAAGATTATGAGCTAGGTTTGAGACATGGTTAGGCAGAATTAAAGCCAAAAGGAGAGAAGAACAGGAAATATTCTATTTGTGGGAGGATGCTGGAGACCATCCAGGGAGGTTTAATTCAGTTTGACACATATTGAGCACCTACTGCATGCGCATACTGTCCTCTCCTAATGAGGAGAGTGGATGCTACTTCCTAATACTTTGAAACTTTGATGGACCCGTAATCTCGCTGACATGAGTGAGCCTCCAACAGTGTAGACAGCGACCCCTCCATGCCTTTACATCTTTTGCCACTCTTGCCAGGGTCCTTCTGTAAAGATGGCGAGGCCTTTCCACTGGATTTTTGATTTTGTATGGTGACCAATGGGAGCCTCTAGGCTCTCCACCTCTCACTCTCACTACGGATTGGTCTCTCTTTTTCTTTTCTACTTAAACATCTCTCTGATGAAATCCTTGCTATCACTTTTAATGCAGAAATTCTCATTTATAATGTGTTGCAACTGTATTGCACCCACTGTGGGCCTCTGTGTTGACCTTTGGGTGACTCTCGATTTCACTTATTCAAAGATTATTTTATTCTGTGACTCATAGCCACATAGTGTTACTGCAAAACTATAATCAGAAAAATCAGCCTTTGTTCCAAGGAGAAGCTTGAGGTCATTAAACAAAAAAAGGAAACCAAAAAAATGCTCAATTTCCCAAAGGCAATCCAACTCCCTCTTCTACTCTTGTTCAGTTTCCCCCCCCCCCCGCCCCCATTCACTGTCCAAGGCCAGTGTCCGTCGGAGTTCTGTCTTCTGATGGAACAACTCTACGAGGTGTCCATATGATCTCATGTCCTTGTGACATCGATTCTGAAACTGGCGAGAAGGCATAATATGGTAGGAAGAGGAGATTTCTGGGATCCAGACACCTGCTGGAAGTCTCATTCTAAAAGTACAGCATCTGGCAAATTTAATGACTCGCGTTACGGACAATTTAATCTCTGGAGAGGAAGCAGAGAAGAGAACTGGGCTTAATCCTGACCAATAAGGAAAAAATGATTGGTAATTAGGAAGTGACAAGAACTTGGGAGTCACTTATCTTGAAATCCTTAGCAGAGGAGCAGCTAGGTAATACAATGAATAGGGAACCAGTCCCAGAGTGGGGAGGATCTGGATTCAAATGTGACTTCAAACACTTCCCAGCTGTGTGACCCTGGGCAAGTCACTTAACCCCCAATGCCTAGCCCTTACTGCTCTTCTGCTTTGGAACCAATACACAGTATTGATTCTAAGACAGAAGGTAAGGGTTAAAAAAAGGTAAATAACCAAACTAATCTCATTTTTGGGGGGAGATATAGTTTCTATATTTGCAGCCCATAGGAGTACATTTTTAGGTACTGATATATTTTCAGAAGTAAAACACATAGCAACACGTTTTGGCAAAGTCTCCCATGATGAGGATAAGATAATGAATTGTGGTCTAAACCTGGGCCTTTAAGAAGATTCAGAGCATTTAAAATAGCCTTCAGAATGCCCAAGAATATCTTGATGTTATGCTAGGTATATACCTATATACATATGTCTCTTGTAGTGTCCCACAAGGCTCTGTCCTTGGCCCCATCCTGTTCAACATTTTAATTAGTAACTTAGAGAAAGACACAGGCTTTTTTAGTCAATCAATTTCAACAGGCACTTATTAAGTGCCCACTATTATTATGGGGCACTTTATTATTACCATGACAGGATCTGGGCCAAGTCCTGTAATTCAGAGATAAAAAACCAGAATGGTCCGTATTCTCAAGGAATTTATATTCTGTGGATTAGCATTCTATAAAATTATGCCATTTACAGATGTCCTAAACCTGAAAAGAAAGGATAATGTGATTGATGACAGAATTAAAACTTAAAAATTTCTCAATAGCCTAGATGGCTGAGATTAAAAACTAAAGACATTTAATTTGGGTAAATGAGAAATCTGACATCTCTATTAAAATAAAAAAGTCACTACTTGGGTGGCCAGGGTTGGGGAAAAGACCGAGAGGAGATTTTAGTTAACCATCAGCTAAATACAGGTGCACAGTCTGGCAGGGCTGCTTTAAAGGGACTGACAATTTAAGGTTGCTCTGTAGGAGTATCAGCAGCTAAGTGGTGTAGTGGTAGAACACTGGGCTTGAAATTAGGAAGACTCCTCTTCCTGAGTTCAAATCTGGCCTCAGACACTTACTAGCTGTGTGACCCTGGGCCAGTCACTTCACCCTGTTTTGTCTTCTGTCAGATGAGCTAGAGAATGAAATGGCAAACTGCTCTGGGATCTTTGCCAAGAAAACCCCGAATGGGGTCACTGAAAAATGACTGACCACCACCAACAAAAGGAGCTTCATGTACAGATGAAGAGAAATAATCATGTACTTGGCAATGCATCACTCATATTGAAAGAATTGTGTTGATTTCTGGAGCATGACAGTGTCAATAGATCATTGATAAACTACTACATAGTCAGAGAGTGGTGAGCAAGAGGAAACTAGAATCCATGTCATCTAAAGAATAGTTGGAGGATTGGCTTGTTCAACTTGCAGAAAAAATAAAAGAAAGATAATGGTAGCTTCCACCAAGTGATTTAAAGGCTGCCACAAAGAAATGGAAGTTGAGGACTCATTTGTACTGCTTTAGAGGGAAGAACTGCCTCTGATGACCTGGAATGGGGAGAGTTGATAACTTTTAGGTGATAAACTTGACATAAAAAAGTGACTAGAGCTATCCCAAAGTGAAATGGGCTAGTGAGCTCCCTGTTGCTGAGAGTATTTAAGCAGAGGCTGGACGATTTCCTCTTACAGAGGTCTTAGCAGGTGTTGTAAACTAGTTGTTGCCTTTGAATCTGTCCGTGGGGCCAGCCACGAGAGAACAGGACAGGCTGAGAGGAGGACTAGGTCGCCATTGCCTTGGAGTACAGGACATAGAAGGAGGCAGAGCCACTATGGCAGCTAGCATGGGCAGCTGAGATTAGCCAGTTCTTGGGGACTTATTTGGGGTGACAGCATGAAAGAACTCCAGACTTGGGCTTCTGAAGATCCCTCACATCTTTCCCTATTTTTTTCTTTGGACCTCTGTCAAGATTTAACCTCAGATAGCCAATAGCAGATAGTATAGAAGGAGTATTGGCTTTGAACTGGGGTTTGAATTCTGGCTCTGGTTCGTTCAGCCTGTGTGACCTTAGGTAGCTTATCTTTCCTCCCTGGGTCTCTGTTCTCGTCTATAAAAAGAAGTGGGTTGGACTCAGTCTTTAAAGTTCATTCCAGCCCTCTATCTTTGCTTGCATGAGGATTGCTATGCCTTAGAGGGATCTCGCACCCTACAGAGATTTGGCCCAGAACCAGATAGTCCATCTGTTCTAGGTATCTGAAAATCAGCTTTGACCACTCTCTGAGGGAAGGGGAAAGGAAAGGAATAAGCATTTAAATAGTGCCTACTGTGTGCCGGGCACTCTTAAGTAAAGAGAAGAAAGATTTCATTGAGGAAATGGCCTCTGGGGCTCTGGTTCCTTGGGCAGATTGAATCCAGTAGCCAATAGAGCAGAGTTTGGTAAAGTAGCCTTCAAGAGTCTGTGGGAGTTCAGTAAAGGCTTGCCTCCCTCAGGGGACCAAGGCATATTTTTGTGCCCAGACCAAGGCAGAATGAACTATGACAACCCACTTCTATTGATAATCATAGCAAGCCAGGATTGGGGTTGGGTTTGGGGACAGGTCAGAGAGAGAGCTTGATCCTCTCTCTCTAGCTGGCACTTTCAGATTTTCAGGAAGAGGGAGAAAGGTGGAGGCTCGTCTCTGAAGAGGAGGAGTCAGTCTGAGAAAGAGGAGGCTCCATCTTCTGTGGGAAGTTGGGACCACTTTAGCCAGCCTCCTGTATGGAGGCACAAAAGCAAGAGGAGATAATAGTGGACCTTTACATTGGGAATGAATCTTTTTCTTCCTTAAGGCCCTTATTCTTCTAATCTGGAAAGTGGGCTTGATGCCCTCTGGGACACATACTGTAAAGAAAAATAAGGAAATAAGGCCCCACCCCCTATGTAGTAGGCTGAACCTCTCAGGAAAGAAGGCTCTGTCCACTTAGGGCTCGTATAGTATTTTGTGGCAAAATTCTAGTTAGTTCACTTGGGCATCAAAGGTCTGGTTGCTAGGAGAGCTGGGAGTCCAGTTCTGTAAACAGCTTTTTAAATAAATAACTCGGTTTGATTCAGTGACAATTTATTAAGCACCTACTGTATGTCACTATGAGCCCAATTGGAGGCAGCCCGGACACAGGAAGCCATTGAGGATTGTTGAGAAGGGCTACAACATCATTCAACCTAGGCCCAAGAATATTATTTTGGCCAACTGAGGGATGATGAATTGCAAAGGGAAGAGACTATAGGCAAAGAGATCAATTAGGAAATTCTTGGGAATTCCAGCATAATTGGGTCTGAAGCAGGGTATTGGTCCTGTGAATGGAGAAAAAGGAAGGTATTGGAGGCCAGGCCCAAGTCAGGTTCAGGTTGAGATTGGAAAGAAATGAGGCAATTGGAAAGAAAAGCCGTCTAATAGTTGACAGAAGGAGGTTTGGTTGGGCTCTGGCCCCTAACTCCTCTCTTTTTGCATTAGGAATAAAGAGATTATAGGCAGGATCAGTGGAGTGTGATTTCAAGGCTCTTTCTCTAGCCTTCAGAATTGGTAGCCAAAGTCCCCTTCCACTACTAGTGACTACTTCAGTAAAGGGATCATTACTGATAAAAGGAACCCTTGGGTCTGACCCGACTCTAGCTTATCTTCCTTCTTCCCTGCTGGACTTGCTGATGGCCAAATGTACCCATTTTCCAGATGGCAGAGCTGCCCTTTCCAGCAGTGATAGGACTATTTTTTAAAAGATCCTCACTAGGATGATTCCAGTCAATTTGATTCTTCTCCACAACATAGCAAAAGAGGGGATTGAGTAGCAACCAGAGTTGCATGACTGGAAGGCATCATCAGCACAAAGCAGCAGCAGCAGTGCAGGAGATCAGAGCCAGTTTCCCTGAGTCACAGCTTTTTAAGAGTTCCATTTCAAAGAAGATGGAAATCACAGATTGGAAAAAGCCCACCCAGAGTCACAAAACCAATTGGAAATAGGGGACTGATGGGTCTTCTCAGAAAACTTCTACTGGGGACATCCAGGTGGCTCAGTGGATAGAAAGCCAGGCCTAGAAGCAAGAGATCCTGGGTTCAAATCTTGCCAAAGACACTTCCCAGCTGTGTGACCCTGGGCAAGTCACTTGACCCCCATTGCCTAGCCCTTACCACTCTTCTGCCTTGGAACCAATACACAGTATCAATTCTAAAATGAAAGGTAAGAGTTATTAGAAAGTGCCCTATTTATCTATTTATATGATAACCATAGTGTCCTCTTCTGTAAAATGAGGGAGTTGGCCAGATAACTACCCATTGACCCCATTGCCATTGGGCAGGGTTTGGTAGGATACTAGCACTTCTTCTGTCAAAAAACCTACTGGATATTGCCTAAAGGGCCTAAAAGGAAAGTTCTTCTTTTTTTGTTGTTGTTGTTTTTTGAAATCTGGGACTGTCCTTTAGAATTTTATGGTAGATAAAAGACAGAGTTTGTACCTGGTTTGCCTTTAACTCTGCTTCTCAGCCGTGTTCACACCTAAAGCCAGGATAGACCAGGAGAGCCAGAGTCATTGGAGAGGGGGACCCCATGGCACCCCTTCCCCCTCTGTCTGTCTTCTGGGCTGTTTGGCATCCCTGAATGGGAATGACTGGGAGGAGACACCAGTCCCCGGCACCACCAGGGGTCACAGGCCAGCTGCAAAGCATCTTACTTGTGAGCAGATATGGCTCAAGACCAGGGTGGGACAAACCATGACATCTCTACCTCACAGGGCCGCTCTTTCCCACCCTGCCACATGCACCCCCTTTTCTCTCTCTTCTCTGTCTGTCCCCCACTCTTAACTCCTTTCTTCTTCTTCTTTCACCCTTCTTGTCATCCTTGGACCCAGCCTATGTCAAGACTGCCAGGAGATTACCCCCCCCCCCCCCCCCACGCTACTTAATCTGCTGTGAACATCAGGTTAAACGAGTAGAATTTAGAATGGAAGGTTGGTGTCATGGGCTGGCCAGCAGCCTCTCCTCCAGTGGAAATTTGGGGCCTTTGAGCTTCACCCTGTGAACCCCCATTCCTGCATCCTTGTTCCTTTCAGCCCCAAGTTCATCCCTAGGGAAGGACAGCCTGAACTAAGTAAGAAATTAGAGGAAGAAAACTTGTTTCTTCGCTTTGAAAGTGCTTCACCATGTGAATAATTCCACCACTCTTTAATGTCCATGGGCATCCCTGTTCTTTCCTTCTGAATTCAGTGAGCAGTTGAGGGTATCGGCTTCAGAGAGTGGAGCTGAGATGAAAGAGGAGAGGGCTGAGTGCGAATGGGGGCAGGATGTGGCTAACCCAGGAATCCCTGGCAGAACTGCTCCATCTCAGGGCTTTCTGGGAAGACAGGCTTTTGTCCTTCCTTCAGATCAGGGCAAGGAGGTGGAGCTCTAGGGAAGGCTCCCGAACTTGCTTTTTGCCCAACTGTCTGCCATAGATATGAGGCCTAGAGGAGGGCCAAGTGGCTGACTTGAGCCTGGCTGGCTCCCTCCCTTCTTCTCTTCATGGCCTCAATGATTCAGATGCTGCTGCCTTTCTGCTTGGGTCTTCCTGACTGCCTAGATGTTGGGACCTTGGTGCAGGCAGAGACCACTGGGAGATGGGAAAATCTCAATTAACCTGCTGTGCTCCTCCAGCTGGCTCTTCCACCCTCCAAGCCATAGGTGCTTCCTGGGCACTAAAGATCCCTGCTCTCCTTCCCTTCTTTTTTTCTTCCCCTTCCCTCCTCTCCTTCTACCTTCTCTTCCTTCTACCCTTTCTCCAGGTTTCTGTTGACAATGTGAACATTTCTTTCTTTATAAACACAGCTCATGGACCTCTCTCTCTCTCTCTCTCTCTCTCTCTCTCTCTCTCTCTCTCTTTTTCTCATACACACACACTCGACAGAGTTTGGTGCTCTGTATCCTCTTTCTCTCTTTTTCTCTTAACTTCTTTCTCTCTCCATTTCTCTCTCTCTCACCTTTTCTCCATCTTTGTCTCTCTCTCCTCCTCCCTCTCTCTTGCCTGTCTTTCTCTTCTTCTCTCTCTCTCTCCTCTCTCTGTTTCTGTCTCTCTGTCTCTGTCTCTCTGTCTCTGTCACTGTCTCTCTCTGTCACTGTCTCTCTCTGTCTCTGTCTCTGTCTCTCTCTCTCTCTGTCTCTCTGTCTCTCTCTCTCTCTCTCTCTCTCTCTCTCTCTCTCATCTCTCATACACACACACTCGACAGAGTTTGGTGCTCTGTATCCTCTTTCTCTCTTTTTCTCTTAACTTCTTTCTCTCTCCATTTCTCTCTCTCTCACCTTTTCTCCATCTTTGTCTCTCTCTCCTCCTCCTCCTCCCTCTCTCTTGCCTGTCTTTCTCTTCTTCTCTCTCTCTCTCTCTCCTCTCTCTGTTTCTGTCTCTCTGTCTCTGTCTCTCTGTCTCTGTCACTGTCTCTCTCTGTCACTGTCTCTCTCTGTCTCTGTCTCTGTCTCTGTCTCTCTCTCTCTCTCTCTCTCTCTCTTTCTCATACACACACACTTGACAGAGTTTGGTGCTCTGTATCCTCTTTCTCTCTTTTTCTCTTAACTTCTTTCCATTTCTCTCTCTCTCACCTTTTCTCCATCTTTGTTTCTCTCTCCTCCTCCTCCTCTCTCTCTCTTGCCTGTCTTTCTCTTCTTCTCTCTCTCCTCTCTCTGTTTCTGTCTCTCTGTCTCTGTCTCTTTCTCTCTCTCTCTCTCTCACACACACACACACACACACAGAGTAGGCTTTGGAGGAGAAGGGCTAGTTAAGAGGAGATGAGAGTCTTTCCATCAGTGCCAGACATTCTCTCTCCATCCTCCAGCACATTGTGCCTCACTTACCCAAGGAGCCTGCCTTCCTTCCCTAAAGTACTGAAGAAGAGATCTCTCACGTGGGGGAATTCTTAGCATAGAAGCTGAGGTCAAGGGAATCCTTTGTTCTCCATCCTCTTCCTTTTCCCTTTCCCTTTCCTCTTCTTCCTCCTTGTCCTCCTCCCTTTCCTCTTCCTTCTTCTTTTCTTCCTCTACCTCTTCTTCCCCATTTCTCTTCCTCTTCCATCTCTTCCTCTCATTTCTCATCTTCCTCTTCTTCCTCCTCCTCTTCCCTTTCTTCCTTCATCTTTTCTTCCTCCTGTTTCTCTTCCTCCTGTTTCTCCTCCTCCTCCTCCTCTCCAGTGTCCTCCTCTTCCTTCACCTCCTTTTCCCTTCTTCCCATTCCCTCGTCATCCCCTCCCACCAGCCTTGTGGTTGTTACCACTCACCGTGAACTAACACGCCCCCTGGTGTTTGCATGCAGTCATTGCATCCAGCAGATCCTGGAGGCTGTTCTCCATTGCCACCAAATGGGGGTCGTCCACAGAGACCTCAAGGTGAGTTTTCTGCCCCAAAATGCTCTGTCCGTCTGTCGTCTTTCCGTACGTCTTCGTATCTTGCATGCTTTCTAGAAAGAAATATTTTCTAAAATACTGGGTCAGATGTAAGTGGTTCCAAGTGATTTTTGACAGCCATTAATCTCCCCCCTTGACCCACCATATTGCTATATTTGTATGTATGGAGAGTGATATGGTGCTAACAGGACATAATCGATGCCCTCCGCAGGGCCCTTAGAGTGCTTATTGCTACCAAGCCGGACTTGCAGGCAGGGTAGCTTAGTGGTAAGAGCTCTGAATTTTTGAGTCAAGGGACTTGGGTTGGAATCCCAGTTCTACTACATACTCTGTGGATTTTAAAGAAATCACTTTGCTGTTCTGGGCTCTCTCATCTGTAAAATGCAAAGGTTAGACTGGTGAGCCTCTAAGGTCTCTTTTAGCTCTAAACCCTTGACTATTTTCACTGAGACACACTTCTGGTTAGTCCGCCAGGTGGCTCGTTGGGTATGTGATGAAGAGGTAGAGATGGGGCCACTGCATTTGGACAGGCTTTATTACTCTTCCACAAACAACATAGCCTTTTTCCCATTGTCCTTTCAAGGCTGCCATCCTGGTATCTGGGAGCTAGAGGATGGGCTGAGCAGGTTTTAACTCGGGTTTATTGACAAATGGTGCCAGGATGGAGAACAGCTATTTGAAGTGACCCAGAAAGTGTGGCTAAGAAGCCATGCATGAGGAGCAAGGTTTCTCCCCCTTCTGCCATTTTTCACCCTTCACTTCAAAAAGAAGCCCTTTATGGCCCTTGCCAGGCCTTTCTCTTTAGTTGATTCTCAGCCTCTTCTCTTCCTGTGGGAAAACTGGGCTGTGATCAAGGAACCCTTTGGCTGAAAGTTGGTGCCCTGAGCCACAAGCAGGTCGTACCCTTTGCTCACTGACCTTAACCTCACTTAGTTGTGGGCAGCTGTATTTGCTTCCCAGATGGTGGCAAGATAAGTCCATCTTGTGGTCTGGCACTTCTGGGATCAGTAGGGCACCTGCATTTCTGCCCTTTTGTGGAATGGGGAAGCCATGCCCCTTTCTACAGTATCATGAGTGTTTGAGTTAGCAGCTGTCACGTAGAAAATTGGGCAGGACCCTTGTGTAAAGGAGTGGGAGAGACTTTCAATCCCAGTTAGGGCAGGAATGTTGAAACCATCCCATTAAGCTCTAATTTCATATTGGAAACCCACATCATTGCAATCAGAACTTCCTGCCCCAGAGATCAGTTCTGATGCCCCTTTCCGAAGGCTAAATGGCTATTCTCCGGTCTGCATGCCTTGTCTGGTTTGCTCTGTGTCCTAGTCCTTTGCTTTCTGTAACCTTGTAGGTGCCCCATATTTCCTGGTTTTCTCATGCCTCTTCCATGCAGCCCAATTTCCTGCCACAATGAGAAAAGGGGGAGTCCCTAGCTGCTCTCCAGACTATGAAGGGATAACTACCCCTGCCCCTACAACTCTCTTGGAGGCAACTAGCCAATTGGGTGGGAGTGTGTGTGTGCGTGTGCGTGTGTGTGTGTGTGTGTGTGTGTGTGTTTTTGTGTGTGTGTGTGTGTGTTGAGGGTATTGCTAGGGTTGGCTGGGAATATCTGGATGTCATGGTTGGAGATTCTCAGGTATTGGGACAATAGACAAGCTAGATTTTTCTCTTGTTCTTAACCTCATTGTTGCTATTCATTATTTCTTTAACTCTGGAACCAAGATGCTTCCAGTCTGTGCTTCCTTTCCCTCTCCAGGTATTTCCTGCAAACAGGGAGAGAATCCTTGCTGAAAAAAGAGGAAAAACAAACAAAAATTTCCAAGTTACAAAAAAATCTTGTGTCTTTTGAGTGTAATCAGTAGAATTCCAGGATAGCTTCAACCTCTTCCAATAGGAATATGGCCACAGACAAGTATTCTACCATAGGACACAACTCTTCCATGTTGCTATTGGGGTTAGAGTATCTAAAATGTTCCAGGGTGAAACTCCTTCTTTTTAATTACAATGGGCCTACCCAGTGTCCTGGAGAGAAAAAGGGATTTGATGTTGTAGGATGGACCAAGAGGTTAAGATGAGAATCAATGACAGTGAGCCTTAGAGAAAACCCCACCAAGCCTATAACCGCTCATTCCAATGAAAGGGTGACCAAGGGAAAACTGATGGTAAGGTGGACTTCTTATTTCCTCCTTAAAGGGTCTAGTCCAGTGCTATTAGGTCTCTGTTTGACTCAGGGCTTTGGGAGCCAGGGCTAGAAATGGACAAAATAGCTGCCCAAATAATTATAATTAATAATGCCCATTCCACTAGTAATGTACTAGGGAGCATAATTGAAGGAGATTTTTCAATATGACTTTTATGATTCTTAATGCTAGAAAATTCCACCATCCATGGTGTAGAGATAGTTATTTCGTGATCAAGTGATTTCTAAGATTCCTTCTTGCTCTGAAATCCCATGATTCATGTCTTTTTTAAAAAAAATTACAATAGATTTAAACCTCCAGTGAATGCTAACACACAAGACATGATTTTCAGACATGGGTGAAGGGTGGAGAATAAAATATAATTTTTGACCCTTGCCTTTGACTCTGAGATATCCCTTCTCTACTCTTCTTGGGAGGGTAAATAGTTTCCTGTCTGAGAAGCTGAGCCCTATCATGGATGATGAAGAAAAGATCATCTCAGCCAAAGAGGAGTTTTCCCAAAGGGAAACCTTGTCCCAGCGCACTGTGGCCCATTTTTTTTTGCCTACTTGGTAGGAAGTAGAAAGCAACCCAGTATCACTTTTGCCATTCCTTAATTCTCACTCCCTATCTGTTGCTTCTCCTTCTAGCTCCATTTAGGGAGAAACTCTTTCATAAAGTGAATCCTTTCTGCCCACCACTGGAAAATGTCTTTGCTATTCTGTCCTGGTGAGGGGCTTGTTTATGTAAAAGCTTTAACTGAAGCCATACATTGACATGACCAGTTTTGGATGAGCTCTGAGGAATATGCACATAAGACTCCTGTCCTTCCCCACACCTTTTGATCTCCCCAGTCTTACTGTGCAGAATAAAAGCCCCTTACCCAGAGCCCTTGCATTTGTTAGAATGAGCCTAGAGGGTTAGGGTAGGAGGCAGTACTTGCTTGGCCCCTGCTGATAAAGAAAAGATGAAAAACAAAGAACATTGATTCTAACAACTCTGGTGGCCCAGGAACCATGTGCAAACTCAGGAGCCAGAGCCCTTGACAGAGTATAGAGTCAGGAAGGAAGGGCTGGGAAGCCCACCTACCTGGTTCATACTCCATAGGCAGCAACAGTATTATGTGGTCCTGGGCCACTAGCCAGGGCGGTGATGTTCTTACAGAATCTGCTGGAAATTTCAACCCCAAAACCAAGACTTTTGGCCCATGGGAATGCCCTTGATATTCTGGACAGGCACAGCTCATAAATCCTTTGAAGAGCCATTGACCATTTCCAGAACAGTATGAATCTCAGAGTCTTGGTCACCATCTCCTGGGCATCAAGTCTGTCTCCTTGGGCAGATTCCATTGGACATTGCTAGGCATTGTAGCTTTGCTATTTCCTGCCCCCATCCTAGTGCCAATTAAGTGGGGATAGCTAAAGCTTCAGGTGGGCATTGCCAGATGAAGAGAAGCTACTTCATCAAACTCGAGTTTTAGGCTTTGGACTTGGTATTTAGCTCCACTCTATGCCATCTTCTTGGAAGGTGGGTAGTGACTATGCCCATTATTGCTCTGACAGTGTGGGAAAGAATTCCCCAGAACACTGCATTTAGAGTAAAAGGATCTTTCTCCTCTGTAAAGTGAGGGGGTTGAACCAGATGACTTTGAAGGATCCTTCTATTTCTAAATCTGTAATCAATAAAATGCTTCCAGAGGACACCCTTAGCCTAGATTACATGGCTTTGAGAATTTACTAAGGGTTATGTTAATGCTGTGATCAGCCCAACTTATTCTTGCTAAAGTTTTGACTTAAGGCCTTCAGAGTTTGAAGTTGGACAACATGTGTGTGTTGAGGCACTGAGGTAGTGGTGGTGATGTTAGGATCCTTTTAGCATCTCATTTCCCTTGTTGGAGATAACCCATTCTGAGTAACTTTACTTTTAATCTGTGCTATTTTTAAAATTTAGATGGGGGAAATAAGATAAAGACTCATAACCAAGCACCCAGCCAGACTGTGGGGCCAATGTGGATCCTTCTAGAAAGAATTTTGGGGAACTAGTGTGGTCATGATGATTTTGACACAGTAACTTCCCCTGATGGTTTTCAGATCTGGAATCAAGGTTGGGGCTGGGACCATATCTTCCCTGAATTGAAGCAAAAATGTTGTTTTCTGAGGCCAGGAGTTCTTACTCATTTATTCTTACTAGAGTAAACTCAGCCAGTTTCCCAGTGGTTTTGTTAGGATTCAGGAGAGAACTATTATTCTCAGGCAGAAAATCCCTGTTGGAATTGTTTGGTCGAGTCTTCCTTCTTCTGTAAAGGATCTTTCCAGTAACACAGCTTCTCCGTAGACTGGGAATCTGTGTAAGGTGACCTGAGCTGGGAATGATGGCCTTTGGTGTCTGAAGTTTTCTATATCATGCTACAATGGCCATGGGAGTAGGCCAAAGTCATTTTCTCTTTCCTGACTCGAAGGCAGTATCATAAATCACAAGATAACCTGGATATTTTTGTCGTCCTGCTGCCCTCTATGGAGCTAATGCTTGAGCACAGTGAAGTTTCCATTCACTCAGAGAACAGAACTTCTTTCTGGAGCAAGATGTCTTTATCTCTTATAGCAGGGAAAGCATTAGAGACAGCAGCTACGTAGGGCCTGTTTTAGGAAGCAAAGCGATTCAGTGGAATAAGCACAGCTTTGGAATCAGGGGGTGTGAATTCAAATCCTGCCTCTGATGCTTATTGTCTGCAGAACTTTGAACAAGTCACTTAATCCTCGTGGGGCTAAATTCCTCATATGTCAAATGAGGAGGTTGGATGAAATGGCCTTAGGTGGTTTTTCCAGTTCTAGATCTGTGACCCTGTGAATGAGCTCTGGGTTTTGGTTTTTGCTTCACCCTAGGGTGAAATGCAGAAATGGGAGCCGATGGCTTTCTAGAGCTGGTAAAAGACACTTTAGGTGACAGTGTCTGTTTTGGACTGTGATAACCTACTGTCCTTCAAAGTAGCAACTGGACCACCTTCAATTCTGTCCATCTACAGTTTCCAGGGGAGGCCATTGAAGAGCCTGTGAAGCAGCTGTTCTGGTCTCTCATTGGGAGAGACTGAGTTTCCCAGGCTGGTTGAACCAAGCATTACCATCTACAGCATGGGCAAACAACTCAGAAATGTCTAGGGAATGTGGGCCCTAAGGGCAATAGTGATTGCTAGTCAGGAATACTCTCTTTGATCCCAGGAGAAGACTTGAATGCATTTCCAAGTACTCCATTTTAGGGTTAAGGGAGACTGCTCAGAGGAAGAGGTTTTAGGTT
The DNA here is from genome assembly GCF_027887165.1 of Monodelphis domestica. NCBI lineage: Eukaryota > Metazoa > Chordata > Mammalia > Didelphimorphia > Didelphidae > Monodelphis > Monodelphis domestica. Next base: position 509,818,345 of record NC_077227.1, on the reverse strand, counting down.
ATTTGAATGGTGGCTTTTAGTACCCAGGACAGCTCCAGTACCTATACTCTGAAGCCCTAGGTTTGGGATAGACACCCAAAACATCACATCACAAGTACCTAATGGGAGTCAAGACAGAGTGAAGTGGGTAGTAGTGGGAGGAGGTTGCAGGAGACCCCCTTCTGTGATAGAGCCATCAGGAAAAGATGATTGAAGGAACTGGAGTTCCTAAGAATCCCTAGAATTGGGAAATCATAGGTCCTGAAGCACCAACACCTTGTCGCAGATGGGATGATGATAACAACATACCTGATGAGGCTGGATCAGAGCAGCTATGTGGCATGGAGTCAGGAAGGCTTGGGTTCAAATCTTGTCTCTGATATGTGCTAGCTGTGTAACCCTGGGCAAGTCACTGTGTCTCTATGCTTCCATTTCCTCATCTGTAAAATCAGAGGTTTGAAACTGATGATCTTATCTGTCTCCAAATTGATGATCTTACACTATGTGATCCAGAGGACATTTAGAAAGTGAAGCTCCCTTAAGCCACCAAGGCTGTCAGTTGCCTTCTTCTCTCTGCCCTGCTGAGCCCAGTTCCTGACAAATTGGATTTGTGGCTCTGGGAGTCAGTTGAATGAGTTCTCCTCCCAGGGTCGGGCAGCCTCTCCTTGGCAGAATTCAGTCCAAAGTCTCTAACCCTTTTCTGCAAACTGTTTGTTGTTGTTTCTGTTTTGTTTCCCATTCCCCACCCCTGTCTCCCTCTTAACCCTCCCCCTGTGTTTTCACAATATTCGGTGCCTCTTGTACACTTTGCTGACTGGCTTGGCCCAACAGCCAGAGAACCTCCTCTTGGCCAGTAAGTGCAAAGGAGCCGCAGTGAAACTTGCAGATTTTGGCCTGGCCATCGAGGTGCAGGGGGACCAGCAGGCATGGTTTGGTGAGTAATGGGGGGGAGGGGAGGGGAGGGAGGGAGGAAGGAAGGGAGAGAGAGAGAGAGAGAGAGAGAGAGAGAGAGAGAGAGAGAGAGAGAGAGAGAGAGAGAGAGAGAGAGAGAGAGAGAGAGAAGGAAAGGAGAGGGAGAGAGAAAAGGAAAGGAGGGGGGAGAGAGAGAAGGAGGGGAGAGAAAAGGAAAGGAGAAGGGGATAGGAGGGGGAGAGAGAGAAGGAAAGGAGAGAGGGAAGGAGGGGGAGAGAGAGAAGGAAAGGAGGGAAGGAGGGGGAGAGAAAGAGAAGGAAGGGGAGAGAGAAACAGAGACAGAGAGTCAGAGAGAGAAAATGAACATGCTTGTGTGTACAGATATGGTCATGGGAGAGGGCAGAGGGAAGTGGCAGTGAACAAGCTGAATCTGACATTCCTTCCCAGAGAAGATCCCTAATACCCCATCTCATGTCTCTACTCTTTCTTCCTGGCCAGGTTTTGCAGGCACTCCTGGCTACCTGTCCCCAGAGGTTCTACGCAAAGAGGCTTACGGCAAGCCTGTGGATATCTGGGCTTGTGGTGAGTCTAGCAGCAAGGCTACATGGGAGCTGGAGAACAGCCCAACTTGGGGAGGGTAATGGAGTGAATTAGGATAGATGCCGTTAGGAAGAAGCACATGCCAAATGCTCATTCACTTGACTAGCCATTGCTAGAAGCCCTGATTCGTTGGGTTAGTTGTAAACTAGATACTGTCATTATGTAGCTGTCTGTATTTGTTGTTGAGTTATTGGGGTTTTCTTGGCAAAGGTCTTGGAGTGATTTGCCATTTCCTTCTCATTTTACAGATAAGGAAACTGAGCAAACAGGGTTAACTGATTTGCTCAAGGTTACATAGCTAGTACATGTTTGAGGCCAGCCCTTTATCCTTTGTACCACCTAGTTGTCTGAAATGTCTTACAACCTTGGACAAATCACTTTATTTCTCTGGGCCTCAGTTTTCTTATCTATAAAATAAATAAACTGGACTAAGAGAACTATAAGATCTCTTCCAACTCTAAATGATCCTCTGAACCTGTGATCTTCATGAGAGATGCTCATTCATTCTCTTAAAAATGTATTCGGCACCCAGTGCAGAGATATATCACATAGATTGTATATATAATAATAAGAAACAGCTTGGCCTAATGGAGAGGGCCAGTTTTATTAGGCAGATCTGAATTTAAGTTCTGACACACACTAGCTGTGTGACTGTCCAAATTACTGAACGCTTCAGTGTGGGGCAGGTAGGTGGCTCAGTGGACAGAGCCTGGACCTGGAGTCAGGAAGACTCATCTCCCTGTGTTCAGATTTGGTCTCAGCACTTATTAGTCACTTAACCTTGGGCTGATCACTTAATCCTGTTTGCCAAAGTTTCCTCTTCTATAAAATGAGCTGGAGAAAGAAATGGGGTCACGAAGAATCAGACATGACTGAAATGACTGAACAACAGCAGCAATAATTGGTGTATCCAGGCAGCTCTCCCAAACGAGAAGTTATACATTAGTGTCCAAACTGAAACCAAAGAGGGAATTTTCACACTCGGCGTACTGAAGTCACCGTCTGAGAGTCCTCTCCTTTAAAAAATATAATAGTCACAAAATGTCAGAAAATTGTCAAAAATGTTTCTACTTAAAATTGGGGGGGGGGGGTTAAAGTTAAAATATATATAATAGCACAAGTTTATAAAAATGCAGATGAGGGACAGATGACTATTGACCGAAAGAGGCTTTGTGGAGAAAGCAGCCTTTGAGCCCAGCCAGCCATACAGAATAATATGAATGAAGGCTTGGGAGGAAGAAAACTCAGGACAGGCTGCAGCTTAGAGAAAACCATGGAGCTAATGCTTTGAGGCTAAAAGGGAGAGGCCAGATTGGGGCAAGCCTGAAAGGCATTTCTGTGGAGTTTGGATTTTCTCCATCAGGCAATAGAATGTCATTGAAGGCTTTTGTGCAATGGAAAACGATCATACCTGGAAAGAAGTAATTAGGGGGCAGTTAGGTGTCTCAGTGAGTCAAGAACCAGACCTAGAAAGGCAAGGTCCTGGGTTCAAATGAGGCCTCATACTTCTTAGCGGTGTGACCCTGGGCAAGTCACTTAACCCTTACCACTCTTCTGTCTTGAAACCAATAAACCGTATTTATTACAAAACAGAAAGGAAGGGTTTAAGAAAAAGAGAAAATTGTGTGTGTGTGTGTGTGTGTGTTTATGACTATAAACTTCTATGGTTTCAACCTTTGCCAGCAGATATAGTATTTAAGAGGCAGCTAGTTTGTGGATAGAAGGCTGGTCCTGAAGTTCCAATTTGGCCTTAGACACTCACTAGTTGTGTGACCTTGGATAAGTCACTACCCATTTGCCTCAGTTTCCTCATGTATAAAATGAGCTGGAGAAGGCAATGGCAAACCAGTCCGGTATCTTTGACAAGAAATCCCCAAATGGGGTCAGGAAGTCAGACATGACTGAAAAACCACAAATAAACAATGGTATTCCAAGAGCTGTACTAGGCTCACAGGATATGAAGTCATAAATTAAGGAGCCACAATGAAACTGTCAGATGTTGGCCTGGCCATTGAGGCGCAGGGGACCAGCAGGCAGTTTACATGACCCCTGCCCTGAGGAATCTTATATTGTACAGGTGGGAGTGAAAGGCTGAGCTTGATGATCTCTGAGGTTCCATCCACTTCCAAATCCTGCACTCATTTGAACCTCACTGTGCCTCAGTTTCCTCATCTGTAAATTTAAGAGGATTGACCAGAAGGCCTCAGAGGACCTTTCTAGTAGGCCTGTGATTGTATAGGAGGGAAAGTCAGAAGCTCTGTGAGCCAGCTTAGCTCACACCCTTCTCACATGAACCTGTTAAATCCCTCATTGAGGAGACAACAAAAGGGGGTCTAAAACAGGGGTCCGAGGTGTATGTGGATGGGTGAGGGAGCTCTTGGTGCCCAAGGCATGAGATCTGCCTCCCTGAGCCTGCATGGCTGACTTGAACAGCTATGGAAGCCAGGACAAGATCGAGTCTTCTTTCCCTCCCCATCTCCCTGTTCCTCCTCAGGTGTGATCCTCTACATTCTGCTGGTGGGCTACCCCCCATTCTGGGACGAAGACCAACACAAACTTTATCAGCAGATCAAGGCTGGAGCTTATGATGTAAGTTCTTCTGTTGGGGACTCTTTGGCCTTTTCTTCACAGAGCACAGCTAAAACTCTTCCCTGCCCTACTCCTAGGACTTTCCCCCTTTGCCTGGTGGGAGGGGGGTCTTTTCATCGGTCAGCCCCTCGACAGTGGGACCCATCCGAAAGGGGCATTTTTCTTGTTCCTGCCTCATCCCCGAGTATACAGCATTTGTGAGGGGTCAAGGCAAAGGGATCTGGGGAGAAAGGTGGATGAGCAGAGGGGGGAGGTAGGATTGGTAAGGAGGCTTATTTTGAGTGCTGATGATTTAGTCTCTTGAGAAAATTTCAGGAATCACTCTGGATTTTTTCATATGCTTTTTTCCCTCTTCCTCCTCCCCTAGTTCCCATCCCCTGAGTGGGATACTGTCACTCCTGAAGCCAAAAACCTTATCAACCAGATGTTAACCATCAACCCTGCCAAAAGGATCACAGCTCATGAGGCCCTGAAACACCCATGGGTCTGCGTAAGTATCTCCCTTAGGGCCCCAGGATTTGGCACATGGGTGCTGAGATGGTCAGGCTTTCTTTATGCACCCAGGAAATGATAGGGATGAGGGTGAGCACTCTTATGGGATCTCCTCTTGCGTTCTAGGGATACTAGGTTCATCCACTTTTGATAACTATAATCTCTGGAGCTCTTACAATCAGGACAGATCAGGAATCTTACTCTTTCCAGGTTGGTAAACCTATAATCGGTCAAGGCAGCTAAGTGGCTCAGTGGATAGAGTGCTGGGCCTGGAGTTAGGAAGATATGAGTTCAAATCTAGCCTCAGATACTTCCTAGTGTTGCGGGAGAAACACCCAAGTTTGTAGCAGAGTCTTATCCCAAGAATGTGAGACTCAAACTGTTCGATCCAGAAGTAAGAAAAGAAATTTTATTTGAAGAAGAGGTTTATGGTGGCATAATAGCCAAATAGCTGGTGGAATAGTCTGTGGGCTAATCAGGTAGCCCTAGGGCTGATGGGTTAGCCCAAGTCTAGTAGAATAGCCTCTCTGGAGCTGATAGAATGGCAGCTCTCCAGGTGTAGAGTATAGCAGCTCCAAGTGGAGCATAGTAGCTCTGGAGCTGACGGAATAGCCGCTCCATAACCCTGAGCTGATGGAGTAGCCCTTGGGGTGGATGGAATAGCCTAGCAGGTCATAGAGTAGCAGCCCCGGGTGTGGATCAGGGTTTGCATATTTATTATTTATTAGGATCTGGGGGTTAGGCATCTCCTATTCCAGAGAAATCTTCACCTTGCCCCCAAACCCTGGAAAATGGGCATGGCCAAATTCAGGTGGAGGTGTGGTTTGGGGGACACATCACCAGAAATGGAATAAGGAGCACGAGCAGGTTTGAGGGATCCCTCTGGAATGCCAGAGTCCTTAGTAACATGCCCCATGTTTCCCCCATCGTCCACCTGCCACCATTTGTCAGTGTAGGAGAATTCTCACTACCCTTCTGGAATGGGAACGTGGGGAGGTGAAGGAGGTGGGATACACCATGATCCTAACGGTTCAGAACTAGGAACAGTATGAATAATTAATAAAACAGATTTAGGCACAAAGCTGATGCCCAGTCAAGAATATGACAGATCCAGTACAGGAGAAACCTCCAGTCTCTATTACTAGCTGTGTGACCCTGGGCAAGTCACTTAACCCCCATTGCCCAGCCTAACTTACCACTCTTCTGCCTTGGAACTGATATGCAATATTGATTCTAAAACGGAAGGTCGGAATTTCCAAAAACAGATATAGAAGTACACCAGAGGGAAGGATAGTTTAAGATGGTGCTGGTTGCTCAGGAGATGGGTTGGTTTAAGCCACCAAAGCTTCCCAGAGTCAGGACTTGATCTTTAATTAGTGAATTTGTGTCTCTGAACTGTGTCATTGGGACAAAGTAGCCTGGTAGTGACACCCTCTTCAGTGTGATGCCACAGTCTCCTTCTCCCCACCGGCCCCCTTTCCTGGTCTGCAACAGAATAATGTTTTCCCTTCTTGAGGGCTTCCTGCTGCTCTTCTAACAGAGTCTCCTCCTTCCCCCAGCAACGCTCAACCGTGGCCTCTATGATGCACAGGCAGGAGACTGTGGAGTGTCTGAAGAAATTCAATGCCAGGAGAAAGCTCAAGGTAAAGCCTTTTCTTTTCTTTAAAAAGGTTTTGGATGCTTCTGTGTTTACCTCCCAGATGTCTGAAGGCATGACCCTCCCTCTCTCATCATGTCCCCCTACCTGAACTGAGCTCGCCCTTCTGACAAAGAAGAATCCAAACCCCCCACATGTCACTTCTGCCAGCATCTGTAGCCTCCTCCATTCCTCCTCAGCGGAAACTCTCCTTGCTTTTTCTCAGGAAAAAAATGGGACATTGGGTAGGGCAGGTCATACAGTGTTTAAAAACTTTATCAGTGTCTGTTTTTGCACACAGCCATTCCCTGATGGACCGTCAGACACATAACTCAGTGAACTTCCCTAGGTAAAAAGATAGCAGTCAGGCAAAGCGCACCTGGCCACGTATCCGGTATTCTTCACCCATGTGTCCGCTTCTCCGAGGAAAAGGGGGGGTGCATTTTCTCCTTAAAAAGCTGCCTCCTTCTTGGCTCTCCCCAAATCTCAGAGCTGTGCTTAGGGTTGAGAAATCCGCTATAGAATGTGAAGGCTGAAGATAAGGACTATTCCCCGAGCCTTCAGGGACGCCTAGCGTGGGTTTGGTCCTTGGGGTGAGAGCCAAGAATTTCTGGGCAGAGCAGTTGGCCAGGGAAGGCAGACTCTCTTGGAGGGGCTTGGGGTGGAGCTGTACAAAAAATAAGTAATAAAATGCCTCACCTTGTGGATCCCAACTTGGGGTCGGCTCAGATAGCCAGCATCCAATGAGTGAGCTGGGAAGGGAGAGGAAGGGGCATCGAGGCTCTGCTTCCTTCTCTCCTCTCCTCTGCCATCCTGCTCCCTACTTTGTACCTTGCTAGCTAGATGGAGAGCAGGTTTTTAAACTGATTTCATAGGTGCCCTCAAGGCTTTAGAAGTAGAACTCAACCATTTACTGTCACCATAAAAAAAGAAAAAACAAACATAAAGCAGATCGTGAACCTGTTTGCTTAATCAGGACTTTCAGGCAATTAAAAGTAAAGGTCAAGGCCCCATAGGGCCACTCCTTTCCAGGATACTCTGATTTTCTACAGAATGGGGGGGGGGGGGAAGCCTTCCTCACTAGCTAGCTGATGCTGAAAATTCCCCAATGAGATATTCTTTCCTTTGGCTCAAAGAGCCTCATCCTGTGTTAAAATGAAAACATCTTGGGAGGGGTTGATTCCACATTCAATGTCAGCAGCCATTTAATCCTTAGTGTGAGTTTATTAGATCCTTTTTTGCTAGCCGGCACTGTAGTAACTTCCTAAAGGGTCTCCTTGCTTCCAGTCTGGCCCCTCTCCAGGCCTTCCTTCACACTGCTGCCTTCATCCAGAATAATCTCCCCAAGGCACAGGCCTCCTCCTTGCCCCAGGATCTTCACTGTTTCCCTGTAGCTTCTGGGAAGGGAAAAATCTAAATTCCTCAGCTTGGTCCTTGACAATCTGGCTTAATAGCATCTATGTTCTCATTTTTTCCTCCTAGCAGCACTGAGTACTGCCACAGATCTTATTGCCCCCATTTTATAAATGAGGAAACCAAGCTTGGAGAGGTTTAATGACTTATATGTGATCACATAAGTAGAATGTGTGGAAGGAAAGATTAATAAGAATACAAACTGACCAACATGCAATAAATACAAATATAAATGCTGGCCCCGAAGCATAAATATATGTAGCATATAAAAAGCTGCATCACTACCACATTAAGGGTTTGCAAAGTGTTTTATAGACACTATCCCACTGAAACCCAGAATTCTAGCCCAGGACTTCCTGATTCTAGGTCCAGCCCCAATGTGTTGTGCTCCCCACCCTGCTCTAGCTCCTTTCTGCTCTCTAGATTTTAATGCTATATGATCCCCTCCTTGTGCATTTGTACTCCAAACAAATGGGAATACCTGGCATTTCCCAATCCTAGTACTCTGTTTCCTGCCTGTGGGCCTTGAATATACTCTCTCATCACCTTTAGCTTTCTGTCTTCTTTTTTTAACCCCTTACCGTGCTCTCTTAGAATCAGTACTGTGTATTGGTTCCAAAGCAGAAGATCGGTAAGAGCTGGACAACTGGGGGTTAAGTGACTTTCCCAAGCTCACACAGCCAGGAAGTGTCTAAGAACACATTAGAACCCAGGACCTCCCATCCCCAGGCCTGGCTCTAGCTGCCCCATTTTTAGCTTTCCTCAAGGTCTGGTCCCTGGGTTACTTTCCTGATTCCCCCTCAAGTGTGAATGATTGAACCCTTCTCATGTTTTCTTATATTTACTAATACATTTACATGTTATTTTCTCCCAAATAGTTTCTTGAAGGAAGGGATGATCTCACTTGGTATTATATCCCCAGTGCTCATCACACTGACTTCCTTAAATAGGCATTTGGTGACTGACATAAGGGGATTTTTCTGTGAGGATTTCCATGGTTGCTTTCCTCTAATGGAGGCTGTGTGGCGCAAAGGATCAGTAGAATAGGTGGAGAGTCAGGAGATATTCCAGATGTGACTTTGGGCAATTCTCTTCTGCTACTTCAGGTATGTCCCCTCATGAATAAAATGAAGAGGCCACATTCCTGGGAAGTCTAGTATGGAATGCCCCTTGCAACTGTGAAATCTCATCATTTATCTAAGAATTTTGAGATGAGAAGGATTATCCCATTGGCCTAGATGGAGGTTGGCCCAATGGACTGTAAGCTTCTTGATGGCAAGCATAGTTTTATTCCCAGGACTTAGCAGAGTACTGTGCACCCATGGGCACTTAATAAATGCTTGTTGAATAAAACAATTTTCCCAGATATCCACAAGGGGCTCATGATGAAATATGCTATCCATAAGTCAAAGAAAGAACTATTGGAATCTGATTGCAGATCAAAGCACAACATCTTCTACTTTATTTCCTTCTTGAGTTTATTATATGTGTGATACATGTCTTCTGGCACCGCATGAACAATATGAGAATATGTATTGTGTGAAAGCACTGGTAATCTAGATGAGATTATTTACTCCTCGGGGTGGGAGAGGGAGAGAAACTGAATTGTAAAATTTCAGAAAAAAAATTTTCAAATTGTTTCTTCGTGTAATTTTTTAAAAGTTAAAAGGTAAAAAAAAAAATAAATGCTAGTTGAGGGGCAGCTAGGTGGCTAGCCAAGCCTGAAAGTCAGTAGGAGCAGGGTTCAAATTTGGCCTTAGATACTTCCTAGCTATATGATCCTGGGAAAGTCACTTAACCTCAATGCCTAGCCCTTACCATTCTTTTGCCTTGGAGCCAATACACAGTATGGATTCTAAGGCAAAAGGTAAGGGTTTAAAAAAAATAATAGTAATGAAAAATGCTTGTTGGATGAATGAATGACTGACTAAATCTTCTCTCTCACAGGGGGCGATCCTTACCACTATGCTGGCAACACGAAACTTCTCAGGTGAGAACAGTTTTTCCCCAAAAAAGAAAGAATAAGGTGCTGGCTTCCTTGCTGTGAATTTTTTTTCTTGTTCAAGAGGTCTGAGAGTCAAGACTTTTTCCAAGCTAAGCTTGTCAAGAAGAAAACCCAGAGAAGGACCCAGCTCCAAGGCTTTTTCATTGGCTCTAATAACCAGCTTCATTCTCAACCAATTTCCTGTCCCCTCCCATACATGCTCCCTTCTGCCCACATCTTTGCCAATGTCCAGGCAAACCTGTCTTTCCAAGCCTGGCCCTCCCATGGTCCTTCCACCGTGCCCCCACATGATCATGGTCTCTCTTGGGCTTGTGTAAGCACCATCTGGAGCCTAATGTGTTCATCTCAGCTGCAGAGTGGGGCCCCCTGAAGACTGCTGCTCCATAACCAGGGTCCTACCCTGTATCTTGTTGCAGGGATGGTGGTGGGTGGCACCTGCTGCCCCAGCCCCAGGAGGAGAGGGGTCTGGTGGAAGGCCACATTCCAACTACAGTCCTGTTCCGTTTTGTTTGCTCTTCTCTGTGTCTCTTTCTTCCTCAGTATCTTACCTGTGTCTCAGGGGTCTCTCTTTTCCACTGAGTGTTTGTGCTGCCCACAGCCCCGCAGTGAGAACTACAGGTCTCCCATGTGTTTGTCCAGGCGTGTTGGTTTGGCAGCTTTGTGGCCTCTGGGTCTTGTGTTTTGTTTTTGTTTTTAAAAACCATCGAAGATCTTATCTTGTCCAGGGAAAGATATAAGTGCTGATGGCTCAGGATAACGAATCTGAGGTTACGGGAGAAGGGGAGCTACTGGGTGATCTTAATCCCAGGCCTGGTATTTGACCAGTCTGTGATCATCGCCTCTCTCTGGGCACTTTGGGCACAGGAGAGAGGAGACCTAATGCCAGTGACCTCGGAGGAGAGGGTGATGCTAGGAGTGGAAGCCAGGGAAGAGAGGGCTCAGGTTCAGGATGTTAGGTGTCTGGGTGAAGGCTCCAGAAGCAGATAGTGAATGGAAGCCAGACCAGGAGAATGAAACAAGGATGATCCCAGGAGAAGGGTTGGGGGCAGCCTCCGGAGTGGAGCTGGATGCACCCCCCACGCCTGGATGAAATGTCTGCACCATGTGATGTTGCTGTTACTCTGTAATAACTGAATGTTAGTAGTCTCTCTCTCTCTCTCTCTCTCTCTCTCTCTCTCTCTTATTCTCTCTCTCTCTCTCTCTCTCTCTCTCTCTCTCTCTCTCTTTCTCTCTCTCTCTCTCTCTCTCTCTCTCTCTCTCTCTCTCTCTCTCTCTCTCTCTCTCTCTCTCGTATAGTTCATCTTTCTGTTCACATCTCATAGCTCCTTCCTCACTCCCTTGTGCCATCTCTCCCTGCCCATCCCTTCTATTTACCCTGAAAGTTCCTGTTACTTTTGCTGTGATATTGTTCTGCTGAGAATAGGACTGCATAATGTCACACCAATACTAATGGGACTTTTTCCATTGTCTGCTACTCTGTAGAGGACTTGGGGACCTTGTTTCCCAGGTCCCGGCTGTGTTTCCCCCTTCCCACATCCCTTCGTCCTATAGGTCTGTGCCCACTCAAGAAGCCCCCATTTGGGGTTTTCTAAGGAGAAAGGAGGCAAATGCTTTTCCAAATGTTGATGGACTTAGATTTGTTTGCACTCTGTTTTGGGACAGGGATTCTGGTGCCAACAGTCTTGTCTCTCCATCTAAACTTGAACTCTAATCTTTTTCTGCTTCCTTTGTCTCTTTTCTTTCCTTATCTTGCCCATCCCTCTGTCTGTGTCTGTCCTTTCTTCCCCAACCCCCATCCTTTTCCCGATCTTTTTCACTCTTTCCTTTCCTTCTTTCTCTCCTTTCTTCCTCCTTTTCCTTCCTCTCCTCCCTCCCTTTCCTTCTTTTTTTCTTTCTTCTTCCCCTCCCTTCTTTTCTCCCTCTCTCCTTCCTTCCTTCCTTCCTTCCTTCCTTCCTTCCTTCCTTCCTTCCTTCCTTCCTTCCTTCCTTCCTTCCTTCCTTCCTTCCTTCCTTCCTTCCTTCCTTCCTTCCTTCCTTCTCTCCCTCTCTCCCTCCATCCTTTCTTCCTTCCTTTTATCTCCCTCACTACTTTCCTTCTCCCTTGTTTTCTAACCTGGTGCTAACAGTGGGCAGACAGACCACCGCTCCGGCCACTATGTCAGCTGCGGCCTCCGGTGCCACCATGGGGTTGGTGGAACAAGGTAGACATGTCTTGAAGAGTCCCACCCTCCCTTCCCACCCTTTCCTCACCTACCACCTGCTTAGAAACTCAACCAGCATGCAACTCCATCTATCATATACAGCTCATCCAGCCAGTGCCCAGCTCCCTGCTAAGGCTTTGGGGATTGTCCCCCTGACTGCAGCCAGAAAGGCACAGAGCCAGGAGGCCTAGCTGCCCTACCCCCTTACCCACCCACAAAAATAGGAACAAGAAAGAAGCAATCATAAAGGAAGACCAAGGATCTACTCTCAGTAAAGCACTTTATTGTGACAAGATCTGAGAGTTTTATGGTCCCTGGGATTTGAGAATAGAATATCTTTTCCAAAATATCACCTTCCCAGGGATCCTACTATTTTCTGGAACTTCCCTGCAATGGCCCCTGTTCAGGATTGTGTTGATGTCACAGCAGCTTCAGAGGCAGATTTGCTGCTGGGCAAGTGTGGAATCCTGAATGGGGAGTGGGGACGGAAGTGGGATGGGAAAAAGAAAGCTAGTTTTCAGCTTTGGGTCTCTGACAATCACTGTTTAACCTCCTGCTTGGACTCTGTGGCCCCTGGGGGAACAGGGAGGACTCATTGCCACTTCTCATCTTAAGGCTCTCAGCTTTCTGTCCCAACATCCTCACCTCCTGTCCCAAACCTGCCTCTGCTGCTGAATCTGGGGCAAGTGGTGGCGAGAAGCAAATACAGGAGGTTCCTGACCAAGAAGGAGGGTTGGGGGTCAGAAGAATAGGAGCTAGGTCTCAGAACCAAAAGAGGCAGCCTTTGAATGTACCTTCTTTCCCCCACGGGGACCTGTGGCCCTGAGTTCCCATTTCTGAGGTTAAAGAAAGTAGCATCCCAGTCACTGTCCATGGAACTCTCTGTTTAGCCCCCCATGGGGCTCTATCCAGGGAAAGCCATGGCTTCATTAGGTTGGAAGCGGTAAGTACAGGAGTCTGGAACCTAGTACTGCCTTGATTTACTTGATGCATGTGTGAACCCTGCTTCATCTGCCACTTCCAGAGAGAGTTCTGTTCTTGGTTCTGTGTCTCAGCTGTGAATTGAACCTTCTTGGGAATGGTCTTGGGTGGGTTTCCTTTTTAGTTCTCTTCCTCTGAGTACTATTCTCCTCCCTGCCTCACCCCCTTGCTTGGAGCCCTCAATATGTCCAGCTTGGTGAAAGACCTTCCCATTTTTCCTGGGTGCTTCTTGAGGCCAGAGAAATGATTTTCCTGGGGACCATATGCTTATTGGAAATCCAAGCAGTGGCTCAAGAGTCCCAAGTATTGGCATCTAGTTCCAGCTCATTCTATCACTGACTTGCTGGATGACCTTGGTCCAGTCTTCTCATCTCTCTGGGTCTCAGGTTCCACCTCATAAATTGAAGGTATTGGAGTTAATGATGTCCAGGGCCCATTTCCCACCTCACCATTCTCTGAATCCTTGACTCTCTGGCTCATGCCTAGGAAGTCCAACAACAGGATCAGGATAAGAGGTCTCAGCCTAGCATAGACTTCCTTCTGTGACCAAGTAGCAGAAGACCTCTACTTGGGCAAAGGCCTCCTGCCTAGAGGCAGGAGAAGGCAAGGTGGCAGAATGAGGGTGGAGGGAGAAAATTGAGGTGGGAACACTCCTCTCCAGCTCACAGTATTAGGTGGCCCCATGCCTCTTCCCTGACAGCATCCATCTTGCTAGATGGGAATTGACTCCAAGCCCTCATTTGGAGCTTATAAAAGCTCATCTCAGTGGAGGTATTGTGGTTTGGTTGGAAGAACCCTGATTCTGGAGTCAGAGGACTTGGGTTCTAATTTTGCTTCATACTAATCTTTGTAACCTTGGGTAAGTTATTTCACTTCCCAGGACCTCAATTTCCCCTTCTTTGAAATGAGGGAGACATATTGGATGGCCTCTGGGTTCTCTCTAGGGGATCAGTGGCCTACAGTAAATTAATTTTAAAAACTTGTTTTCCCTGCAAAGAATACTGTTATTCTTTTCCATGTCTCTAAATTCCAAGAGGGTCTTTGCCTAAAGATTCTTTCTCCTTCCTACCAGGGAAGATGTTACTATCCCAGTTTCTCCCAGGGAAGAAGCTACTCTCTTTTTGATAAGGAGCAAAGTCATTAGCAGCCCCTAGAAGAAGGCTCCTTTGAGTGACTGATCACAGGCCAAAGAGAAGGGATTGAGCCAGCTCTCAGCATTAGTTTTCTCTCCAGTGAGGGAGCTAGCTACAGAAAGGATCCACCTAAGTGCTGGCTCCCCACCTTTTTATGGGCTGCTGGGCTCTCTGAGGTGGAATAAGGGAATCTGGAGCCGAGGGAGGGTGGGGAGGGACAGAATTGGAGAAAGATGGAGCTGATAGCTCCCTGGGGTGGGTGGAATGTGAAGGCTTGGGAATCAGGGCCACCTTGATAAGGCTGCCTCTGAGCCTCACTCTATGCCTGGAACTCCAGCTGGTGATGAATGCTGATATTGCTTGCAGGTTGAATGTGGTGAACGATGCATGGATTTTGTGTGCATGTCCCAGGGCCCTCTAGACCCTGACAGGGTTTCTGCTTTGTCTGTGTGAGTAATGGCGATGCATGTGGGAAGGAACTCAGCATGGCGGTCCCAGAGTGGCCTCAAGTCAGAGCTTAGCAAAGGAATGCAAGTGGAACTTCTGAGAATCACAGCTAGGCAGGCTGCTCAAGACCAGCCCTAACATCTGTCCAAATGTGCCTTTGGCTTAGCAAATGAAAAAGCAATATGGTCAGTGCCTGAGTTTCCCACATAACTCTATTCCAATACCTGGTGAATGGAGGGTAGCCTGAGTTTCAAGGATTTCTGTGCCCACTGGGGGAGTCCTCTAGCTTGGAAATCCCATTCCCTTAGTGTCATCTTTGGGTAAAGAGAGGGTTGACCATAAGTTACAGTTCAGAGCCATTACTTCAGAACCAGTTTTCCCCTGAATTTTTGAAAACCTTGGGACTAATAAGAGATGGAATCTCTTTCACTTCGAAGTAGAAGTCAGCGGGATGCAGGAGAATGAACACTGGAAGTGAAATTAGAAGACTGATGCTCTAACCCTAGCTTACCCTCTTCCTACCAGCGAGTCTCTTTACCTCTTCTATAGAATGAGAGTGTAGAGCAAGAGAACTGTTGAGGTCCCTTCCAGTTATGGCTCTATGACTCTAAGATCACTGGGGTTACAAAGACAAAAATGAAACAGTCCTTGCCCTGAAAAAGCTTATGGTCTAAGATGTTGGCAGATACCTGGAGTCCATATTTAATCCATAACACATCTAAGATTCTTTTCCTGGAAGGTCATTATGAAAGAGTTCAGAGGATATGCTGACAAAATTAATAAGCCCTCCCTGTTTAGTGGACCCAGGAAACCTCTACCTACCTCAAACCAGCCTATCTCCTAACTCCAGTTAGGCTACAAGTACAACCTGGTTAAGGAGAATTTAGCCAATTACTTCTTCGTGAAGTGAGCGTTAGAGTTCTACTGTTGCTAAGGTCAAAGCATGCCTGACGTCACAATTCTCATGAGCCATTTGAGAAACAAGGATCATGTCATGGTGAGGTACCTCATAGATTTCAAGTAAGGTCTTTTCGTGGCTCCATATTGGTATAAGGGACTTGAAGAAGATGTTATGAGTTCGGAAGATGCTATTAACTCCATACTATAAGGGTCATGCCTTTGGGTAGGTGGAGGCTATAATAAAATATCCTTTTCCATTCTTCCTTCAGACTCTGAGATACTATCTCACTAAGAGTTCCCTATTGAGTAGAGAGGAAAATTAAAAGGGAAAATGACTTCTTTTTGCTTCTTACCTTCAATATGGGATGCCACCTTTTGTCATTGTCAGATGTGGCTATCCTCATAGAGGCCCTAGTCTGAACAAAGCAAAGAACAGTAAAAATACAAATGCAAAAACTGAAGTTGCTCATACATAATGTGGTGCCTTAGAAAAAGTGCTGGGTTTGGAATCAGACTCTGGTTTCAAATCCTTGTCTGGCTCTGTCATTTTGGACCTTGTGTGACCTTAGGCATGTCACTTCACTTTTAGGGCCTTAGTTACTTCATCTGCAAAATGAAAGGGTTAGGTGATATCCTCTGAGATCCCTTCTAGCCTAAAATCTATGACTGTACTCCAAGTCTTCCCTCAGGAGAGAACCATGAAGAGCTAAAGAGTTAAGGAAAAAAATATCTCCTTCATCCCACTTTCTGGTGAGATTCTTGGAGTAATTCAGAATAACATCTTTAGAATTTTATAGGACCAAAGGCAGTTTTTTAAAAATCCATCCTATTGGGGTAGCCAGGTGGCTGAGCAGGCCTGGATTGAAATCTAGCCTCAGACACTTCCTAGCTGTGTGACCCTGGACAAGTCATTTAACCCCATTTGCTTGGCCATTACCTTTCTCTCTTAGAGTTGTTACTAAGACAGAAAGTAAGGGGTTAAAAAGAATCTACTGTGTAATGAATGGAGGTTGTGTTGAGGATGTCTTGCTAAGGAAAATCATAGTTCAACCAAGTTTCTTTCCATATTGTTGAGATTCGATTAATCTTATTTTTAACCTCTAACCTTCTGGCTTAGAATCAATAACGAATATCAGTTCTAAGGTAGAAGAGCCATAAGGGCTAAGCAAATGAGGTTAAATGACATGCTCAGTGTCTGATGCCAGATTTGAACCCAGGACCTCCCATATCCAGATCTGGCTTTCTATCCACTGAGCCACCCAGCTGCCCCCTAGAGAAACTACTTTTAACTATGTAAGAAATGGTAACCCGTCCACTCTATTATAATTCTCAAGAGGTGAGCCCCATTGTGGAATAGAAAAAGTGCTAGGCTGAGTTAGATGAACTGGGTTCAGATCTCACCTCACCTCCTCCTACTTAATAATTGTATGGCATTGGTCATGACAGTGACTTTACTTCCCGGGGGCTCAGTTCCCCTATCTATAAAATGCAAGGGTTGCATTTTGCTGATCCCTCAGGTCTATGACTATGGCTTGTGTATCACTTTACAGTTTACAAATCAGTTTTCCCTAACATTTTACTGTGTGTGTGACCTTGGGCAAATCACTTGCTTTCCTTCAGTTTGCCTCAGTTTACCTATATGTAAAATAAGAGTTGGACTAAATGTCCTCTGAAATCCTTTCCATTTTTAGATCCTTGGTCTGCTGACTTCATTTGGATCTCATGGCACTGTCTTAGGGAGTAGGCTGTGCGGGTATTATTCCAGTTTACTGATCAGGAAACTGACCCACCAAGATTCCAGGACTGGTAAATAGCAGGATTAAGTGTGAAACTCAGGCTTTCCAAGTCCCAAGTCCATGCTCCTTATACTTTACCATTCATTGCTGTAGCTTAACCTGTAACAACTGGAAAAGTTGAAAAGTAAGGCAGCTAACATGGAAACAAGAGGGAGTTGCTTCTACATGAGAAAGAGCTAAAAATTATCCAAAGAGAAAGGCAAAGAAGAAGTAGGATCAAAATCTGTAAAAATCCTTCTGGAATCATTAGTAGTCGAGTTTCCTTTTCCCCACTTGGAAGAAACATCTCCTGCTACACTTTTAAAGCCTGAAGGGCAGCTAGGCAGCACAGTGGATAGAACGCCAGGCCTGGAGTCAGGCCTGGGTTCAAATTTGGTCTCAGATACTTCTTAGCTTTCTGACTCTGGGCAAGTCGCTCAAGCCCCATTGCCTAGCCCTTGCCAGTCTTCTGTCTTAGAATGAATGCTAAATTCAAAGGTAAGGGTTTTAAGCAAAAAGCTCAAAGCAAGTTTTGAGTAAATCCACATACAACCTGGGCAGTAAATATTCAGGTGGAATTAAATAGATTAGTTGAAAAGGGATCTAGAGAAATTCATGGATCAGAGAGCTATGTCAAGTAATATATTGGGAAACTGAGGATGCTTAGGGCCCCTCCATAGCCCTTGAATACCCCGCCCTCCCTCCACCAAAACAAATCTAGTTGTCCACATCAGACAGATTCAATGGGGATAAAAATGTGATCTGACCACATTTAGCTTCTGGTCACGTCAGCTGTTGACTGGAGATAACCTCTGCTGTGGAAAGAGCATGACATGATTGAATTCCATGGCCACCAGTGGCAATCTTCATGGCCTTGGACAAATCATTTTATCCCTCTACACCTGAGTTTTTAACAACTTACAACATTTTCAGAGGCTGCTGTGGCCAAAGATAGGGCATCTGGGTATTGCTGTGTATAGAGGGTAAGACCTAAAGTCAAGAATACCCGAATTCAAATATGGCCTCAAGTACTTCCTAGCTATGTGACCCTGGGCAAGTCACTTAACCCTGTTTGCTTCAGTTTCTTCCTCTGAAATGAGCTGGAGAAGGAACTGGCAAACCATTCTAATATCTTTACCAAGAAAATCTCAAAAAAAAGGGGCCACAGAGTCAGCCTCAACTGAACAACAAAAACTACATCTTTCAATTGGGTCATGAAGACCCAGTAAGCTAAGATAATTGCCTCAGTCATGTTATGATCTGGGCAAGTCACTTAGCATCTCTAAGCCTTAATTTTCCAATCTGTAAAATGGCATTAGTATTTGCACATACTTAATAGGATTGAGAGGACCAAATGAAATACTATATGTATAAAGCTCTTCGGAAAACTTAGAAGTAAATAATAGCTGTTATTATTATCAAAAAGAAACTCACTATATTCTAGTCAGTTCTAGTTCTAGTGCCTGTGTGGTCTTTGAACTGACCCTCCCTACTTCAGTACTCTCTGCTTCTTCATAGACACTGCTTTGCAAATCTTGAAGCATCATAAAAAGGCTGGTTACTACTATTTCCCCCCCAAAATGATGATTTCTAAAGTTCTTTCCAGCTTGATGCCCAGGCTTCATCCCTTGTCCTAAAAATCTAGGCCGAAGTTCTTAGCCCGAGAACTTGTCATGAGGTCTGAGACAAACTCTGGACCAGGCTAGAGAGAAGGCCGGGTCAGGTTATTTAAGTGGAAACTTTTCCCAGTGCTGAATGGACAGCTCCTACAGTCTTTTGACTGATGGAGAGCACCTCCAACCCTTTACCCAAGATGCTTTTCAAAACAAAGACAGTTCTGTCTCAACTCTTTTTCAAGTGACCACAGATAAAGTCCCAGTTTGAAGAAATACCGAGGCAGATTTGCAGAGAGCAGACTGATTGATTGGTATCATTTTCAATAGTGCCCTCCCCCCTCATTTCTGGGAAAGAGAATAGGGGCTGGGAGTTCTTGGAATCTGGGTTCATGTTATCACATCACAGGACAGCTGAAAAATAGAGGAATTCTGCATTTATGGTTTCCAACGAATCTTGGCAGATCAATGCCCACTTTGTTGTTTAGTTGTTTTCAGTCATGTCCAAACCTTTGTGACCTCTTTTTTGGAGGTCTTCTTGGCAAAGGTACTGGAGTGATTTGCTTTTTCCTTTTGCAGACCATTTAATAGATGAGAAAACTGAGACAAACAGGATTAAGTGGCTCATTCAAGGTCACACAGCTACTAAATGTCTGATTTGAATTCAGGTCTTTCTGACTCCAGACCTAGTTCTCTATCCACTGTGCCACCTAACCACCAGGCTGATGCCCCCTAGGAAGTCACTACTGTGATCATCTAGGCTCAAGTTCTTTGAACCTGAGGGTCTTGAAAACAAATGTAAAAACCAGGCTTTCAAAATTATGACCCCCTCATTATAGTCCTCAAAATTGTCTGAGATCACTGTAAACAGGGATATCCACTGTGACCTGTCACCTAGCAGGCTGTTTGGCGTAGGGGCCCGGGCAAGGTATGGGTTCTCTTGCTGTGAAATGTGAGACCTGGTAGCCCAGGATGGGGTATACAGGACCTTGGGACCAACCAAGTTACTTAATCCAAATTTGGCCATCAAAATGATGGCCTGTTGAGAAGTGGGCCACAACACCTGGTCCATAATCCATAGAGTTTCTTTTTGCCTTATGCAGTCAATAATTTTTTGACTATCCTTAGAAGCTGCGGGAAGGAGTTTGCAATTAAGGTTGCTAGGAATCGATATTTATGGTTTGACGTGGCTGAGGGGCAAGATTGGAAGTTGCTGCCCAGGCAAATGTATTGCTAATAAGGCACTCAGAAGATGCCACATAGTTATTAATCACACATACTCCTACTGCCGATACTTGGAAAGAATTACAGTTGCTCCATTTTACCTTTGTGGATCAAGCTGCGTGGATCGTGGTCACAAATATGTTTCAGACACGAATGGGCTGAGCCCAACTTTGGGTGAGGCTCCCTAGTATCTTGGGGGAGAAGTTATACTCTTGTACCCTTATACTCTAGAGCACCTAGAATTGAAGATGCCTACGATGCAGACCTTTGAGCTCCCAGGGCTCAGACTTTTTTGGGTTTCTCCAACCTCAGTGAGAGCAAGTAATAGGCCAAGTGAGAGTCAAACTGGACTATATAAAGGAAGTCACTTGACCCTGCTAGCCTCAGTTTCCTCATCTGTAAAATGAGCTGGAGAAGGAAATGGAAAACCACTCCACTATCTCTGCCAAGAAAACCCCAAATGGGGATTGTGAAGAGTCAGACATGACTGAAATGACTGAACAACCACAAACGTGAAGAAATCTGAGCTTTAATAAAAGCAGCTAGCATGGGCATGACACTTGAAGTTGCAGAGCACTTTTATCTTGATCATCTCATTTGATCTTCCCAACAACACTAGGAAGTGGTTGCTATTTTTATCACCATTTCACAAAGTAAAAAAACTGAGGCTGAGAGAGATTTGCCTCAAGGTCACACCTAATAACCCTAAGAGGCAGGATTTGAATTCAGGTCTTTCTCGCTCTAAGTCGGTCACTCTCTCCACTGGGCCATACAGCTACCATTGAGAATGCTAATGAAGAGTATTCTCAAACAGCACATTCTACCTACCCAAATGTGAGGCATGAGGAATTTCTGGGGAACCGATAGCAGCAAGCATTTGCTGAGCATTGACTGTGAAGATTGCTAAGCAGGATGCCAAAGGTATAAAGCAATGTAAGATGGCCCCCCACCTTAAAGTTGGGGAGAAGACAGGACAGGGCAGAACGATATTAAGGGTCAGAAGGTAGATTTGGATCCTAGCTCTGATATTTACTAGTTATGTGATCATGATTTCTTGTTTCAGAACCTCAGTTTCTTCATCTATAAAATGGGTTAGATATTATACTACCTACTTCACAGGATTTTTCTAAAACAAACCAAAAAAAGGGCTTCTGACAGTAGTAAAATGACATGTAGTTCAGTAACTCCAAGCTCGAGCCTAGGTTCCGGTCTTATCTCTGACATACTAATTTTATTGCCATGGCAAACCCCTTCTCCCTTCTGAGCCTTGGTTGCCACATCAGTAAAATGGGAATGCTAGTGATTGTACAAGTCTGCCTCACAGTGTTGTTGGGAGGAAGGCACTGTGTGTGCCCCTAGGGGAGAGGCCAAGCTAGTGTCAGACTAAATGTGGTCAGGACGCCCTGGAAAGGCATTTAAAATAGCAGACGTGTTCTGGAAAGCCTCGGGGAGCAGGCCCAGGGTCTGTCCCTCGGGGGTCTTGGGGGAGCTCAGGGAAGGCAGTGGAGCAGCTCCCACTGCAGGGACTTGGCCTGGCCGGCTAGGCCCTGAGAACAGTGGCTGCCCTGCCAGGAAACAGGCCAAGCTGGGGCAGGGCCCAGATGGTTTCTCCCTCGGGCCTTGGTGGAGGCAGCAGGACTGCCAAAGCTTTGTTTGGGTTGAAGGCAGGGAGCACAGCTTCTGCAGTCATCCAGTCCCCTCCACTGCATGGGCCCAATGTAGAAACCATTGTCGCCTTTTGTGTTTGAGCATCCCCAAGGCAGGTTGCTGCTTCTCTGACCATCGCTGCATCCAGCCAGTTCAGGGTGGCTGCTCGGTATGGCCACTCTTGTTGAGCTGAGGGTGGGAGGGGGTGGCAGGAGTAAGCATGGGCTGGCAAAGGGTGGGGGAGAAGGGGCAGAAGAAAACTTGGCTCTGCTTCTCCTCTGGGTGCCTCTGGGAGTCCTGCTCCTGGAAGATATGCTCTCTGCCTGAATCAACACAAACCTGTTCTTCTCTTGTCTTCCCTTCTCTCCCTCCCCCTTCTCCTTCAACTCTCTCCTTCCTTCACCTGCCTGTCTCTTTTGCTTTACTTTTCTGTAAGGTAAGCCAACTTTTTATTGCAGTTCTGTATCTAGATGCTCACCCAAACAGGGGGAGCCCCCGGTGCTCGTGGGGGCGGGGGTGGGGTAGAGCCTGGGATGTCCAGAAAAACTGCCTCTGGGTCCAGGATGAGCACTCCAAGGCCCCTCAGGCCCAGCCTGGGTGGGGTGCTGGCCCTGGGGAAGCTGTGCAGTTCCATGGGGACGGGGGCATCTGTGGCCTTCATGTGGTTTAGGGGGCACTGCTTTGGAAGATTGTCACTCTTCCTGCCCAAAGACCAGTTCTCAACAGTCACCCTCCTGTCCCAGCCTTCCACTCTAACCCCACTACCATTTCTCTGCCACTGCCCCTAGTCAGGGCTTTTGAACCCACACCTTTCAAAGAGCCCTCTTTTCTTCTCTCTTCCCTATCAAAGGATCCCTCCTATTCTACGAGGCAGCTTGGTAGAGTTGAAAGTGTATGGTCTGAAGTCAAAGGACTGGAGTTCAAAATCCTAGTTCTGGAACCTTGATGACCCTGGATAAGTCACTGCACTCCCCTGGGCCTTAGTTTCCTCATCTGTAAAGCAAAATGGTTGGACCAGGTGGCCTCTAAGGTCCCTTTCAGAAATCGGTGGTCCCAAGTCCTTTCGGCCCATTCTGACACCAACCCCAACCCTCTTAGGATTTCCTTTCTTCCTCTCAAATATTAGAGCTCTTCTCTGTCTCCTCCTACTCCCCGAGTACCACTGATTCATCTCTCCTGTCTGCTTTCTTGGTACCTGGCTTTACTGCCCGAGGTACCTCTTCCCTCCTGGTCCAAAGCCAACTTGCATTGTGGAAAGAAACATGAAACCACAAACAAGAAGCTTCTTGGGGATAGGTTAATGTGGTCAGGAAGAAAGGCAGGGACTTATGGGAGTTGGGAGGAGGGGTGGGAGTGGAGAGAGAACGTGACCAGAGGGAAGATGGGTCACGGGATAAAATTGGTGCTCTGAAACCAAAAGGAATATATATGTTTTGTATCTGGGACTGAGGGAGGGAAAGGGGGAGAGGGAATGTGAGATCTTCCTCAGAAAGTTGTCTGATGTTTGGAACACAAAATTCCTAGGTTCTTGTTGGTTCCCTCTGTTCCCGAGCCATTAAGTGCCTGCATGCCACTTTAAGATGAAAGGAAATCCCTAAACTGTACCCAGACATGCAGACGTTGGAGGGCTCCTTTTAGAAAACTAACGAGGGAAGAGAGTAAGCTCTTTTTATTCCCCGTCTTGAATGTGCTGATTGGTTAGGTCCCCATCCATTTTACTGACTTGCTCCTCAGAGACCTTCCTTTCCTTGTGGCCTCAAGGTGCTATGGAATGTTCTTTGCCTTTGGCCTAGAGGAGTAGATTCTCAGGGTTCTGAATGGGATCCCAGGGATGGTGGAGAGAAGCTATGGCCAGGGATGCCCAAGAGCTAAAGAAATAAACCAGGACTGGCCACCTGGAGGATTTGTTACAGAGCAATGAGTCATGGTACATTGAGGGGCCCAGGACCGGGTGTGAGGGAAGGAAAAAGCTCAGAGCAAGGTTGGCTAACCCTTGGGACAAGTACCAAAGAGGGTTGTTCAAGCCAGTTTTCTTTGGCACATGGCCATTTGTCTCTGCCACACACCTCTCCTTACTGCTGGACAAAGTGGCTTGCCAGCCTTGAGAATTGTGGCCAGCCTGGATGTGCATTTGTTCATGGCTTACACTTGTTCAAGACACCCCCCCCCATCCCCAGGGTGCCCTTCCTCAAGTCCCTTGTAAAAGCTTCCAGCCCCTGCTTTGCCTTTCTGAGGCAAAGGCTGCTGGGTACAGGGGGCAGATGGTGAGGGTGATCCCTAAAACATTCTCTCTCCCTCACCTTCCATGAGGACAGGCTGGTGCCCACTCCAAACAGGATCAGAGAATATTTTTCTGCGCTAGCCCTTCAGACACCACTAATAGAGTGAGGGATCCTTGAACATTCTTCAGGGGCTTCCAAGAGGGAAAAAAAGATTTTGAGGGACTGTGCAAGAAGGTCTGGAGAAAGCATTAACCCAGGGACATGAAATGCTCAGCCCCCCAGCCATTGTGGAGTCTGTGTGCAAGCAGACCTATGAACTCTCCTTATTTGGCCCGGGGTCTTCTGTGGCTGTGACAGTCCAAACCTGACAGATTCTAGAATTGGGTCATCTTGTTCTGGGGACTAGCTAGGAAGGAGAGACTATTGTTTTCCTGGGAACCTTTCTCTCAGACTCATCTTCAGGGGGAGGAAGCTTTTCCCTCTCTAGATGGACATCTCCAAAATTCATGTGCAGGACCATCCAGACCCTCTACTCTTCTTCTGTGGAGGTTAGGTGGCATCAGGCAGGACCTGTTGGCAGGCCCTGCCTGCATACATTATCAGTGGGGGCCCTCTGATAGTATGGGGTCTATTTGCCTGCGCTGCAGTAAGCAGCTGATTCGGTGTGGTCTCTCACTCTAACACCTCCTCTTTCCCTCCCAATGCAGCAGCTAAGAGCTTACTGAATAAGAAGGCCGATGGAGTCAAGGTGAGATATTCCCTGGTTGGCTTTTCTGGGCCCCACCAGTTCTGGGATGGCAGGGTGGCTTCCCCCAGGCAGCTTGTGCTCTTAGCGCTGATGCCCATGTTATAGTTGAAAAAACACTAGATTTAGAATCAGACTTCTGGGTTTGAATCCTGAGTCACCCTTGAGACCTTGTGCAAAGCAGAACTCCAGGCTTCAGTTCCCTAATCTAGACAATGAAAGGAATTGAGCTACAGGACCCTTCCATGATTCTTTGGCCCAGTGGCAACTGTGCTTTGAGTTGTAGCCTTAACTCCTTTCCACCTTGGCAGTTCTCACCTCTCCTACACTCTCCAGTTAGCCTCAGGAGAGCTGCCTTTCCCTGGCCCCTTCCTACATATACATCCCACTCTAAGTGTCCGAATCCTCCTAAAAGGAGCACCTTGCTAGGGTAGCAATCACGTCTTCGCAATAGATCCAAGGATGCTCATGTCATTTTCCTGCTCTCTGTCTCTGTCTCTGTTGCTGTCTCTGTCTCTTTCCTCTTTCACAGCCCCAGACGAACAGCACCAAAAACAGCGCGGGAGCCACCAGCCCCAAAGGGACGCTCCCTCCTGCTGCCCTGGTACTGAGCTCTTTTTGTTTCCACTTTTCTTTCCAACATTCTTCTTGGGCTAAGTGGATGTGGGCTGGTCACTTCCCCACAAAAGGTTCAGTCAAGGCTCATCCAGGGCCTTCCAGTGAACAGAGCATCCAAATGGTGGCAGAACATGATGGTGGTCTTCACAACAGTTGTGAAGAAGGGCACTTGGGCATGGGAGGGAGGGATGGGGCCTTCCCGGGAAGTTGTTTTTGAGGGGTCACTAGGAAAGAAGGCCCAATCAGGCGTGATTTCCGAAGTTAAGACCTTGTGTAGTAGCATGAGCCCTATTCTCTCCATCCGGTTACAGGTTCTAGAACAACTCTGTCACGGATGAGCTATGTGCGACTTTGGGCTCATTCCTCTCTAGGTCTCAGATTTCTCAGCAAGATGATTTCCTCAGGGTCCACTATCAGGCCATGGATAGACCCACATCCTCTCACAGTGTGACTTCATTGTTTTCTGGTGCAGAAACAAGGACACAATGATGCCGTCATTCAATAGATCTCAGGGAGAACATTTTGAAACAAAGATAGATGGGGCTGGAGAAAATCCTGCCATGCTCAGGGCAGGGTTGACTGAGATAATTGCTAAAAAAGAGAAAGTTAAAACTATCATTTGTGGAAAGAAAGTCAGAGGGGAGAGTCTTAAGGGCCTTGTTTCCTTTCTTGGGTATGGAGTATGGGCTGGGTTTAGGAAGGAGCAGGGAAAGGTCCTAGGTTCAAATACTGCTTCTACTGCTTACGTATATGACCTTGGATAAATCACTTCCTTTTTCTAAACCTCTATTTCCTCATTTGGAAAATAAGGGGCCTGGACCTAGATGGTCTCTGAGGTCCCATCCAGTTCTTAATCAAGGACCATCTGAGAGGGAAGAGCAGCAGCTCTGAGAGCCAGCTCGACTCTAAATCTAGGAATGAACCTGGAAGGGGGCTTGGACTATTGTTATTTGGCCCCTGAGGATAAAAGCAGAAGCAATGGGCTTGAAGTGAAAAAGAAGCAAATCTAGGCATGATATTGGGGGAAAACCTCCTAACCAAAAAAGAGCTCTCCAGGCAGCCAGAAGGCTCAATGGTCTGAGAGCCAGACCTAGAGACAGGAAGTCCTGGGTGCAGATGTGGCCTCAGATACTTCCTTACTTTGTAACACTGGGGAAGTCACTTGATCCCCACTGCCTAGCCCTTACCACTCTTCTGCCTTGGAACCAATGCACAGTATCAATTCCATAACAGAAGGTAAGGGCTTTAAAAAAATACACAAGTAACACAGGCTTCCTCCAGAGGGGGTGAGCCGCCCATCAGCAGAGATCTTCAAACAAAGGATCAAGCATATTGTTGTGGGAATGCTTTCTCCCCTCTAGGGCCCTTCCAGATGCTAAATTTAAAGGTCCTCTGGGCTGGGCTGGATTCCTGGACCCACACACTTTGGTCACCTGACTCTAAGAGAGGCCAACATGCACCTTTCCCAGAGGGGAGAGAGCTCCCCCTTCTAATTTCAGGGTCACAGGGAGGAGAAAATATATTCTAATCTCTCCTTTATTATTTTTCCCTTTAGGAATGCAATATTTGCCAGTACAGGGTGAGGTTGGAATGCTAGAGGCATGATTATATCATCCAGAAAGCAAAGGGGTATCCCCACAGCTTGGCTAGGCTCCATATTGTCTTTGCTCCTCCCTCCTGTGGCTTGATCCGGGTTCTTCAGCTTGACAGATTTTCAGTTCTCTCCTGGGGAAGTTGGACCGATTGTCTAGATCTACCCAGTCCATTGGACCAGTAGCTTTCAGCGAGTTTCATTTCCCCACAGTGACAAGGAGAAGATACTTCTCAATAGGGATGACCCTTAGCCAGATAGTCCCCAAAGGAATGAAAGCCCTGCTCTGGGGCCAGGAACAATTTCTGGTGGGTAAGCAACCCAGGAGGCTTGTGGGTTGTATGCCCATGCCATGCAGGCTGGAGACTTTCTGCAGAGAGTATCTGTATTTATGTGAAAAGCTATCTTCTTAACTTAGGGATTGGAAACAGTGGAAGCATGAGATGTTTAGGAAGGATAACTACAAAACTTTGCAAGCCTAAGAGTGTAGCCACCCATAAGGAGACTCTCTCTCTGGGGACTGCTTCCCATGTGTTCCCATCACTCCAGTCAAAAACATATGGGGGTGGGGTGGGAGGTGGCTCAGTGGAATGAGAGCCAGATCTACAGAAGGAAGGCTCTGGGTTCAAATCTAAGACACTTCCTAGTTGTATGACCCTGGACAAGTCTTTTAACTCCCATTGTCTACCCCTTATCACTTTAATGCGTTGGAACCAGTCCATATATTGATTCTAAGATGAAAAGAAGGGCTTTAAAATTTGGAAATAGGCTGTTGGGCTGGCAAACTCAGTTACCCTTCTGCCTCTCATTGTAGCCGAGCTCATTTCTTCATTTGATTCCAGAACTTCTCCATTATACCAATGGTGGGAGGCAGATGTCTGGTCTAAAAACCAAGAGCTTTTCTCTTAAAGCTGTAAAAGTAGGGGCAGTTAGCATTGCCACAGCTGTTTTGGGAAGACAAAAGCTTTGGGTGCCAGCCACGTCTTGCCCTGGGGTCCCTGGCAGGCTTTTGAGCCCTGGATGTGAGGTGGGGTGGGGGGAGGAGATTGCTCTCAGAGG
The DNA here is from genome assembly GCF_027887165.1 of Monodelphis domestica. Taxonomy (NCBI): domain Eukaryota; kingdom Metazoa; phylum Chordata; class Mammalia; order Didelphimorphia; family Didelphidae; genus Monodelphis; species Monodelphis domestica. The sequence goes on along the minus strand of NC_077227.1, from coordinate 509,790,563 downwards.
GAGAGGAGTACACTTGTCCACAAAGGGTGGCATCCTATTGGGCCAATCCCAGAATGTAGCCAGATGACAGGTCATACCATGGCACCAGTTTGAAGCACCTCCACACTCCAGAAAGAGTTCTATGTCACTTCTGACAACAGAGGTGCTACATCCAGGGTGTACAATGAGACGTATATTGTGGGACATGACCAATGTGAGAATTTGGCTTGACTATTCCTTTTTTTTAACAAAGTTTTTTCTTCTTCTTTTTCAAATGGAGGTGGGGTAGGAAGGAGTGAAAATAGGCTTCTGTTTATTAAAAAACAGTGTAAGATAAAAACATTTATTTTTATGGGCTATACCTTATATTGCAAGGACAATTATTGTCTCCTAGAACCAGGTCTTAGGCGCAGAGTCAGTCAATCACTTTGGAACCCCTGGGCCACAGAGCTGAGTTAGGCATTTTGGAAAGTGTGGCCATTTGGGAAAGGGCAGAATGAAGCTGAGGATGCCACAGGATGCCACTTTTTTTTTCTAGCCTCATGAGCTCAGACATTTTATAACAGACTCTCGATATCTCTCCTTTCTCCACAGACTGAGCTAGAACTTGAGGAAAGAGACCTAGAACAGGAGCATCAGTGATAGGGACCTGGCAAAGGCCTGGAACAAGCTGCTTTCAATACCTTAAAAATTTTTTTTAATTTGATTTATTTTTCAATTAACAAGTATTTGTTTTCTCTCCCTCTAATTTAGAAGAGAAAAAGGAAGGGAAAAAAACAAATCCTTGGAATGAAAATACACAGTAGAACAAAACAAATTCCCACTGTGACTGTATCCATGTCAAAATTTCCCTTGTTGAAGAAAGATGAACTAGGGCTGCCGACCCTTCTCCAGCCTCTGCTTTTCCATAGCCCATACATGGCCACCTGATTTCCTTGGATATTGCTCTTGCCAGCTACTAACAAGCTAGACTATGTGCATTCCTGTCTCCCTAGACAAAAAAAAAAGTTTTAAAAAATGAATGGATTTGGGGCAGCTAGTTGGTGCAGTGAATTGAGAGCCCAGCCTAGAGATGAGAGATCTTGGATTCAAATCTGGCCTCAGCCACTTCCTAGATGTTCTTATTTTATGAGCCATGTCTTATGTTGCTGTTCTTGTATCAGATATGCTATGGATGGTCAGGGCTCCTGGAGCATCCTTGCATAATAGCTGCCAAGCTATTGGCTTCAGGCAAATACCAGTGAACCGTGGCCAATGGTCAGGAGCACTTCCTACCTTTCCTTTATACCCAGTGTGTCCCCAGTGAGCTGGTGAAGATGGCACAGGCTGCTGCAGAATGGGAAGTGTGTATCTTTGGAGGTTGCCCTAAGCAGACAGGGAGTATCCTCTTCTGAATTGTCTACACACCCAAGAATGGGTCCTTTGGCCAGATAAACTTATCTTCATGAACCTGGTGTGTCACTAAAAAGTGGCATATGAATTTATTTTTGGCCAATCAATATTTTAAGCAAACTAGAAACTGTTCTTAGAGTGAATTCTGCTAAGAGTAAATCATCACCTATAGATTTAATCTGTTTCACAAAATGAAATTTGCATCTATTGGGTGGGTTTGCACAAAGTGAGACATACCTACATTCTCTGTGACTGAGATGTTTCTTTTCCCCCAGGGGGCTCCCTCTAGTCCTTTGACTCTGCTTTGTGGAAGATAGATGTCCCCTAAGGTAGATGCCCCCTCAGAAGCTTTTGATCCCTGGGGTTGGCCAGTTTGAGTGCTGTGACCTGGTTTCTTTGGATTGGTGAAGGTCTGGAGGGAAGTCCAGAGTCTCACTCCTCAGCTTGAATTCCACAAAGCCATTGGGAACTGATGGTGAATAGAGGCAGGTCTTGGTTCTGAAGGAATGATGCCGTTGGGGTACTAGAAGCTGAGCTAAAAGCAATGACCCCCCAAAGGGAAGAGTGTGACATACCGTAGTCCCTAGCACTATTTATTTTTGCCACTAGCAAAACCAGCCCCAAGTCCAGTTGGCCCCATTTTATATTGTATTTAGATGTGACCCTCTTCAGACACAAACATGCAACTCCAAAGAAGGTTTCTTCCACATGTGCAGCCATTATTACCATGAGGCCGATCCAGATAGCCACAGCCATAGCTCCAAGCCTGGCACTATCTACTGCCTTGTCCTGCCCCCTGGGAAAAGCCTCTAAAGAGGACCCAGACAGTGATGGGGGAAAGGAGAGGAAATCCTTCTTAAGCAAACCCTAGCAGTGACCCCGGCACTGGGATTCGACTGGTCCTTTGGCTCCTCTCTGTCCTCACAGCAATCTATTATTCTCTGCTCACCTACATAACATGAAATGCTTCTCTCAGCCTTAAGTGAGCCCACAGCTGTTGTTTTCATGCTCTCCATCCCTTCTTCTCCTCTCTTGAGATGGGTGACAATCTTTACATGGTTTGGGATATTTTTTATTTCATTCATGTTAATTCAATTCCAGATTTCTCTTCTAGCTTTACTCTACCACTCTCTGTTTTGAATCATTTGTCTTTCACTGAACTAATTACTTTTTGCTTCCCCTCCCTCCATTTCTACCTCCCTCCTGCTCTTTCCTAAACTTCTCTCATCTCTTTCTCTTCCTCTCTCCATCATGCTCTGTCACCTCTCCACTTTTCTCTGTCTCTTCAATGTTTCCTTTTTCTATCTGCATCGTTTCTTTTTTCTCCCTCATTCTACCTTTCTTTCCTTCCTCTGTCTCTTCCTTCTTCTTTAGGAGCCTCAAACCACCGTTATCCATAACCCAGTGGACGGGATTAAGGTACTGCTGCCTCTCTTTCCTTCTCACCCCTTTGGGAATTTCTGTTTTTTCTCTTTTGTGATTCGGTACCCAGCTAGTTGGGATCACTATATAACTGTGCTATCCCCCTGCTTCCCTCTCAAAGCAGACTCTGGGTTCTGTGGTTTTTTTGCTTTTATATCAGTGTCTTTCTCTGAAGCCTCAGGAGGGAAAAAAAGATCCTGAGTGGGTTGGTCAGGAAGCTATAGGGCTAAGGAGGATGTCAAAAAGCCCCTCAAGTCTCAAAATTAGTTAGATGGCATTGAGCTTCTGGGGATCTGAGGGCTGGACTTGGAGTCAGGAAGACCAAGTTCAGATCTTGCCTCCGACACTAGCTATGTGACCTTAGATAAGTCACTTAACTTCATAGCCTTGGTTTCCTCATCTGCAAAATTAGGATAACAATAGCACCTGTCTCACAGGATTGGGTGAAAGGTCAAATGAGATAACATATTAAGCACTTTAGGAATTTTAAGTGCTACATAAATGTTATCTTTTTTTATTAATTTCCATCCAGCCTCTGATGTAGCTGAGCTTTAAGATGGACAATCAATGAGTGATGTTGATCAGGGCATATGAAAAAGAGCTCAGTATTTGTGACTCCCCAGGGCTGTTAGCAAATAGAGCCCTTCAGGGCCCTTTAATTTCCAGGGCGAGGGGCTGATTTATCTCCTGATAGAGGAGATAACTAGTAGTTCCCCACTTTCTCCTCTTTGCCTGAGCTGTCCAAGGGCAGGAGAAGAGAAGATCCTTGGACTCCTTGGTAAAGAAGAGAAGGCTCCACCAGCCTTTGGGTCATTAAAGCTGGGACCTAGAGGGACGGGTCCAGCATAGCATGGGAGTGGGTTGGTGGTGCAGTGGAGAGAGTACTGAGCCGAGAGTCCAGAAGACTCATCTTTCTGAGTCAAGTCCAGTTGGAGAAACAACGGGGACCCCAGTAGTGGGATTGGCCGAGGGAAGCAGCACCGTGCCCGGCCCCTCACCCACTGCTCATGTACTATGTCCACCTCAGACAAGCCTGCTCTCCTGCCCTCCAACGTTTTCTGCTAAAGATACCTCTTCTTCCTGTCCACTTCTGCTCCACTCTGATCATCAACTCACGTCTCAGTGCATCAGCATAACCATTCCAGGGGAGGAAGCCTGAGCCTTGCGGGGGCTGCTTAGGTGGTAGCTCAACAGGAGGCCTTCCCTCTCCTGGTGCCATACTGTCTGGCTGCTATGTGTACACCTGCACTCCCTCAGGATGGTCATTTTGGGCAAACTGCTCAGTGCCAGCCCTAGAGTGGCTAATCCTAGGTGACAGGCCATGGGAATTTGGAGCCAGCGGATCTGGGGCATTTGAATCTAGGCTCTGGTGTTTGCAATCTTGGGAGTCCCTTCCCATGTTGGGGCCTCAGTTTCCCCATCTCTGAAATGGACTGATTGAACTAGAAGGTCTGGGTCATGCAGATGAGCTCAGAGTTCCTCACTACCTTTAGAACCCCTGGTTCCCAGTGGTCTTGGATGTGAACTTTGAAGTAAATGCTGAAAAGGGAGGCTGTTCTCCAACACTGAGGTGTGTGGCATTGGGTATCCCTTCATGTCCCTGGGCCTCAGTTTTCTCCTGGACGAGGAGAGAGTGCTGCTAAGATGATCTCCTTTCCAGCTCCACACTTTGAGGAGATTGCCCTTTCTGAATGCGGTGTGGTCCAGGGCCCGTGCATGCACATGTGTGTCTTTGTCTCTCTGTGTGTGCTCGTAGTCTATTTGCTTGTTGTTTTCCGCAAAGAGGAATCTTTTGACCCCTGCACCACTTGGTACTTGGAAAAGGAGAGGTAGGGGGGATGCTTCCTCTCTGTGCACCCAGGTCAATCAGCAATTATTAATCATACATTTACAACATGCCAGGGACTGTGTTAGGCCACAAGAGTAAAGAATGAATGGATCTTGGAGCAGCTAGGTAGCACAATGGATAGAGCGCAGGAGTCAGGAGGACTTAGGTTCAAATCTGACCTCAGATACTTCCTAGCTCTGTGACCCTGGGCAAATCAAACCCCAGTTGCCTAGTCCTTGCCACTCTTCTATCTTGGAACTGATACTGGGGGGGGGGGGGGGGCAGCTGGGTAGCTCAGTGGATTGAGAACCAGGCCTGGAATCAGGAGGACCTAGGTTCAAATCTGACCTCAGACACTTCCCAGCTGTGTGACCCTAGGCAAATCATTTCACCCCATTTGCCTAGCCCTTACCCCTCTTCTGCCATGGAACCAATACACAGTGTTGACTCTAAGACAGAAGATACGGATTAAAAAAAGAAGAATTGATACTTAGACGAAAGGCAAGGGTTTTAGAAAAAAAATTAAATTTAAAAAAATGAATATATCTGTTAACTGCCTACAGTGGTTGAATTGGCTCAAAGGAAACTGTTACCGTGCTGTGTCTAGCTGGTGGTCCTGGCAACCCTTCTTCAGAGATCCCACACCAGCCTTCCCAGCTCATCAGGGTTTGGCCCATTCGGGCTTTGTAGCCTGTCACCCAGTGGGTAGAGCCAGTGCTCCCCCTAGTCCACAAGATTCTGGGCCAGACCAGGCCCACTAGCATCACGTGGGGTTCTGCTTCGCCACCTCTCCCTCATCCCCTTTTACAAGAAAGACAGTGTAGTATAGTGGAAAGAGTGCTGGATTTTGGAGTTGAGAAGTCCCAGGAGTGAACCTCATCCCAGACATGGCCTCGCTGTGTAGCCCTGCTTAAATCTCTTTGGAACTCCATTTCCCCATCTGCAAAAGAGATAATGATAGCATTTCCTTCACAGGTTTGTGGTTAGTGAGAAGCTTAAGTGAGAGCATGTGTGTAAAGCCAAAGGGCTATTTATATAAAAATGGAAGCCGTTGTTATTACTTAAAGAGCTGGTGCAAGTGCTTTGTGACCGGCGGGTGATGAGCTTAGGCACCAGACTGGTCCAAAGCCCCTCCAAGGGCCCTGCTAAGGGTGTGGCTAAGGAGGAGAATAAGGCCAGAGCCTGCTTACAGTCTGCTGATGCTCGCTTTGGAGAAAAAAGCATCAGCTCTTTTTCTGTCCTCTGAGTTTCCCTCATAGAGAACCAAAACTTCCAAGAAAGAGTTCTGGGACTGTAGGGAGGGTGTACCAGCTTGGCTGTGTCCAGGGAGCCTGGGAGACCAGACTGGCATCCACACAAGTACAAGTTAAAAAAAAATCCAGAAGGCCTCCGTGGGGCCCCAGTCCCAGGTGAGAGGCTTTGCTGAGGGATCTTAACATTCCTCTGAACTGAATTCAGTATGGGTTCGGGTATGTCTGTGTGAGTCTCCGCTTCTTTGGTCCCATCCCTGGCAGCTGAAGGGTGGCCGAGTCTCCAGGAAATTAGTAGTAGGCTCACAGAAATGTAGTCCTCTCCAGATTAACTAGAATGAACGGGCAGGGGACAGGACGCTCTGGCCAAGTGAGTTTGCTCGTTAACTACACGTTTTGCCCTTTCTCATGTCAAGCCTTGTGTTTGGACGTTCTAAAGCAGGTGGAGGCCCAGGGACTCTGTCTGCCTTTTTGATGATTCAGGGTCTTCCAGCCTCAGAGTCACCATCCTGAACCCCAGTCCTGCTTACCTGGGAATCTGGATGGTGTTCCGCCAGCTGTAGACATAGAAGGAGGAGCTTGAAGTTGATATTTCTGGATTCCCAAGGCTTACCTTGAAAATCGTTGTGGATTTTGTTATTTTCAGTAGGCCAGGGTGAGAGGACAGCTGGGTGGCTCAGTGGATTGAGAGCCAGGTTTAAAGATGGGTGGTCCTGGGTTCAAATCTGGCCTCAATCACTTCCTAGTTGTGAGGCACTGGACAAATCACTTAACCCCCATTGCCTAGCTCTTACTGCGCTTCAGCCTTGGAACCAATACACAGTATTGGTTCTAAGATGGAAACTAAGGGTATTTTTTAAAAATAAAAAATTAATAAGTAAACAGGCCAGTACCTTCAAGGGCACATCAGCATAGATACTCTGTCCATCACTCAGAAAGCAAAATGTTGCTGTCATGGACAAAGTCATGTGACCCATAACACCATGATGTGCAGCTTCTCACCTTAGCCAGGCGTGTCTTCCTGTGGTAGGGCCTGTCGAAGCTTAGTTACGTTCTCTTGGCAAAGCCTTCCGGAACACAGGCTCACCCTTCCAACACAAGGCCCCAGAGAGACAAGATGTTAGTGGGCGCTGGTTGCTGCTGCTGTGCTAGAATTCCTGATCTCAGCCTTTCTCCTTGCTATTTGCTCCTCTTTTCAAAAAGTCGAGGATCTCTTTTGACAAAAAAAAGGAGAGAAAAGACTCAGCCAACCTATTTCGTTTAATTGAGGTGTTGCTGTCCTCTGTCCAGTCCTGATGCATGTCTTTGCGTGTGTGTATGTGTGTGTATGTAAGTGTGTGGCCCAAATTCTTCGTGAGCCACTTTCCATTTTCTTCTCGCTGAGTCCTAAGGCTAAAAGGTGGGAGGGTGGAGAAGGGAGAGAAGATGCCAGGAAATGCACCAGATTTGCATTGGAGGGGAAAGTGGACCAAAAGCTCCTAGCTTGGCTATCCAGACAACATCCTCCAGGGCAATGGAAGTGTGGTCTTTGGTCCATAGGGTTCCAGGACAGGGGTTTAGATTCAAGTGGGAATCTGCCGGGGCTCCCAGCAGACCATGAATGACGATGCTACTGCTGGGGGGCTCTTTACCCAGGCCAGGTCTCATCCTGGAAAGGGCTGATTTGGCTTAGTTGGTCCCTAAAGGGGAGACCACTCAATCCTATCTGCCAGCTCTTGGGGGCTGTTCCATCTCTGTATCCTCTGCAGTCCCTGGACCCTGGGGGCCATTTCCCTGATGGCTACCTCTTACTGAATTTCCTTCTCTTCTGCCTCTCATCTACTCCCTATGTACTCCTTCTAGGAATCATCAGACAGCACCAACACCACTATAGAGGATGAAGACACCAAAGGTAAGGCCCCTCAGCTGCCCCTCCAGTGGCAGGATAGGCAAGGAAGCCCACAGATTGTGGAAGCATTTGAAGGTGACTAAGAGGGTTGGAAATACTTCAGGCTCTGGTCTTGATTCAGAGGCACAGGAAGAAAAACAGGAGAGAGGGTAAGGTACTTCTGTAGGAAAGACAAAGAGAACAGAACATGGGCTGCTCTGGGTCCCCTTCCATTTAGACTGTATTCGTGGGATAGGACTGTGAAGGCCCTGTGGCCACATCAGGGTGCCTGAGTGCTACATGCCAGCCTAGCGTGCCCGGAACTCAAAAAGAGGCAGCAGATTTCAGACTATGACAGAGTAAGCCTGGAGGGACTCCCGACCCAAGATCTAGGTTCTACTGTTCCTATCTGCCAGTACCACCCAAGGGAGCAGAGCTGTCCCACCACTGAGAACCTGTCCTCACCTATTTACCCCTCTCTTGTATCCCCTCCCATAGTTTCCCATCCACTCAATGGGTGCTCAGTAAAGAGGTCAGGATGAGTAGGAGGTGTACTGAGAAGAGCATTTCCAAAGACTGTGATTTAAATCCCATTTCTGTTGCTTGACCGCTAGGTAATGCTGGCTAATTCATTTTTCTTCCTTGGGTCTGGGTTTCCTCATCTGGAAAAGGAGGGGTATTAGACTTGTTGGTCATCCCTAAAGCCACTTCTTTCAGCTCTAAATCCTGTGAAACTATTAAACTACTTTCCTATACTAGACTGACTTTTAGCAGCTTGTGAGTTACTCTAGCCCCCTGGTCCAGAAGCTTCATACCATAACCTCCATTTTATAGGCATCATCTTTAACTTCCTGGTTCCCCAGATGACTTTTTTCTAGGGTCCCTTCTTTTAGGGGCATGGAGGATCTATGCTTGGCCCTTTAGGACCTTTCTCTTGGGGTCCTTTATTTTTAACCTTTTCATTTAGGTTCATGTCAGATGGTATAATAGGAAATTCCCTGACTTCCTAAATCTTGGAGTCCATGGACACCCCACCCCCAAATAAGATCCATGGATAGATTTCAGGGGATCTGTGAACTTGGATGGGGGGAAGGGGAATGACAGTTTTACTTTCACTGAGCTTTAGTTTCCTTTGTGATCCTCTGTATTTTGTTCATTTAAAAACATTCTTCTGAGAAGGGGTCCATAGGCTTAACCAGACTGATCCCTAAAAGGTTAAGAAGCACTTCCTTAAATAACACTGCCCCTGCCCCCTTCTTGAGTAATCCTGCTTCATTCAGTCCCTCATCTGTGCTGTCCCTTCTTTGCCCTCAGGTAGACAGACCTGTCCCAATGGCCTCATCATGCAGCCACAAAACCTTGGTTGCCTGAAAACCTTCCCCAAAGAGCCTTCTGCCCCTGGACCCTCTATAGCCATGTTGGTGAACCTATGGCACACGTGCTATTCCCCTCCCCCTCTCTACCATGCCTGAGGACATTTCTCCCATCACCTCCTGCCCCTCTGCCCAGCAGCCCAATGGGAGCACTTCCCCCACAAGGTGGGGGGTTTCTCATGCAGTGTGAGGGTGCAGTTTGGGCACTCAATCTCTAAAAACTTTGTCATCATTATCCTAGAACAGTGATGGAGAACCTTTTAGAGATAGAGTGCTAGGCCCCACCCCCACCTCACCCAACCCAGACCAAGTGCTATGCCCATCCCCACCCAAGACCACATTCTGTGCCCTTTCCCCCACTGAGTGCCCAGCATGCCCTGCCCTCCCCTTAATTCCCCCAGGGAAGGGAGGAAGTACTCCCAATAGACTGCTGGGCAGAGGGGCTGTGATGTAGTCAGGCTTGGAGAGAGAGAGGAGAGGGGAGGGGTGCAAGCACTTTAGTCCTCTCTAGTTATGTGAGCTATGATCCCCTCAAACTAGAAAAAAAAAGCCCCAGCTTATAGAGAAAACCCCTTATTTATAGGAAAATATAACCCTCAGGCTAGATGACATCATCCTGACACATTCACTCCATCAAATTTCAGCCTTCTTAAAGTGAGTATCCTCCAAATTAACCTTTTTAGCTAAAGGTCTAGGGTTGAAGTCAGGTTTTTATCTGGATGCCAGGCTGATTGCTATCTCTGACAATCCAGTATTGTGTTTTCCAGAACTTCTAGCCCTCCTGTTTTCCCTCAGGCAGGCATCTTTGAATGTGAATTGAATAGGCTTGTAAGAAGTGAGGGGACTAAGAATGCAAATTAAGCCCAAATTTGCTTGTGAAAGAAACTGAGGAAGGGAGCTGTAAAATAGGGAAGAGTCCAGCCTCAGGTTCATAAAACTTATTCCTAAATCACTAGACTACAGGTTAAACATTTTTAAAGTACAAACTCAAAAGACACCCCAATAATTTGTATAGTAAAGACACTTGTTGCTTCTGATGGTAAAGACATAAGTTGTTTCTGTCTCACTCAGGCCAAAGGTAATTAATAGGTCATTGTATTCTGAGTGGGTTGGGGAAATCCTGTGCTGCTAGGGATGCTATCTTGAAGAGACCTGCTTACTAATTCCTATGGGGATCAGGGGAGGAGAGCAGCCCAGCTGCACCTTCCTTAGGCTTTCTAGTGAAGAACTTTGTGCTGCAGGGACAGGTGCACTGGGTCCTTCTCATGTGTAGAGAGGTCTATGTGTGCCATCTCTGGCACTTGTGCCATAGGTTCTCCATCATGGCCCTAGAGTGTCTCAGACCTCATGATCTGTTTCCTGACATCTCATCCCTATACTTTCAGGGTAAACAATAGAGAATCAGCCTCCTGGGGTTGGGGTAGGGAATGGAAGGAGCACTTAGATGAATATCAGGAGGCTGCATTGGTATTTCTATATCCACCACATTTGACCAATGATTTTTGGCAAGTTGCTTTGAGCTGCTGTTTCCACATCTATAAAAGAAGGATTATAATAGTTACCTTGTCAACCTCAAAGTGTTGGACAGCTAAACAACCCAATGGCTACAATACTGAGCCCAAGTCAGAAAGACCAGAGTTCCAATCTGACCTCAGACTCTTACTAGCTAGGTAGCCCTGGGAATGTCACTTAACCTTTACCTGCATAAAACTGGAGGAGAAAATGGCAAACCACTCTAGAACCTTCACCAAGAAAACCTCATAGTCAGTATTAAAATGCTAAAAAGTCGTGACACTGGAAGATGAGTCCCTCAAGTCAGAAGGGCCTGAGATGCTCTGGTCCACAGGATCAGACAACTGAATAAAAACAACCTTCTCAAACTGGTCAGGATCCAGTGTACTAAGATATGTAAATTAATAGAGAAGTGCTTATTAAAAAACCTACTGTATGCCAAGCACTGGGATTTCAAAGACAAAAAATGAAAGAATATTTAACCTCGAGGAGCTCTACATTCTATGTAAGAGCATATACGTTTTTGCAAAGAGCCAAAAAATAAGCCAAGAAATGCTATAGAAATGATTAGCTATTGCAAGTGTTGTCCAAATGAGGGCATGTAAGCAAACAGACTTCAAAAACTGTAAAACCCCTATCCACACTCTAAGGTTTATCAGATGTCACGTTTTCACGATCATTTTTCCTTTTCCAGCCAAACAGGATAGTCTCAAATCCAAATCTCTTTGAGGGAACTTTGACTGTGGGGCCCAGCCTAGAAATCTTATCCCATGTCAATTTTGCATTGTCCTGGGGCTCTCCCTTTACCTGAGCCTGCTTTCCTTCTCATCCGAGCTGGATTGAAGGCCATGCCCCATAACATATAGGCAGACAATCACCTGGGAGCCCCAGAAGGAAGCTCTAGTAATTGAAGGCAGGGGCTAGAGCGTCAAGGAAGGACATTAGCCAGTAGCCTTGTTTGGCTATCTTTGGCACCATCTCTCAACTGCCAGAGAATACCCACTCTCAGGATCCAAAATCAGTACTCAAATGATCCTTTCGAGAAAGACCAAAGTCTCAGAGGGTTGATAAGAAGGAAGCTGGAGGCCTGGAAATGGACTCCGGGGCTTGGCACTGGGAAAAGCATAGGGAATCCCCTCTCTAAGTGACTGCTCCTCCAGTATGGCTGCAGCTCTCCTAGATTAGAAAGCCTTGCTATCTTCAGTCACATCTCTGTGGTTGGGCTAGGTAAGATCTTCGCCAAGCGATTTCGCTGAGAAGAACTCTCTTGTGGCAGGATTAAGATGAACAGCTGAGAAGGATGGAAGTTACTAGGTTTGGAGCTGAAAAGGACTGTAGGAGTCTTCTAGTCATTTTACCAAAGAAGAAACTGAGATCCATAGATGAGGGTCATCTGGCTGCAGATCTAATGCTTTTTTCCCACTGGATCACAGTACCATAGAAAGCTAATTCCCTCTCATCCCCACCCCTAATATGTCCTCAGCTCCAATGTTCTCTCTCCACTCTTGTCCCACCTCCTGTGTCCATCCATTCTTCTACCATAGCCTCAGAGTGGGAGCATCACCTACTTCTCTAGGATTAGCATACATGATCCACATGCTTTAGCCTCCTACTTCTTCATATCTGAGCCATAGATTATGTTGGCATACAGAGAGAGAAGGAAGGAATTGGATGGACCAAGGAAGAAAGGCTGTCAGGAAGTCCTGGTTCAGCAGTTTCCCTGGATCCCAGACAAGTCATCTGAACCTCCCGAGCCTTCATTTTCATTTCTGTCAGATGGGAATAATAATATTTGCACTGCCTATCTCACACGGCTGTTGGGAGGCTCATGGGGAATAAAGCACACCACGTATTTTGCAAACTTTAAAGCACTATTAAATGCCAGGTAATAGTGATAATAATAATAGTCGTAGAAGAAGAAAGAAATCAGGCCTGGGGGTCTTTAAAAAGCCAGAAATGCCTGGTGTCTCTCTGTCTGTTCTTCCTTGGGGAAGCTATGCTGTTTATATTTCACTAAACAATGCAATCCAATGTGAGTGGGAAGAGCACTGGATTTAAAGTCAGAGGATGCTCCTGGCAACTTTTATATTGAGACAAGTCACTTTCCCTTTCTGGGTCTCACTCCAACCATAAAATGAGGCATTTGGACTGAATGATCCCTAAAGGTCCTTCCCTTCCAGCACTGATGTCCTATACTCCTGCCTTGCCCTGGGCAGCCTCTCCCCCTGGAAGGGCTCCTCTCTCCCCATCTAGGCTACAGGGCACAGGGCAGTAGTTGGAATCAGTGGCCATCTGGGGACTTCCCTAATGAAGAAATAAAAGATGTCATCAAACCCCATCTGCCCCACTTGCTCACTTCTGGGCAGTGTGATTTAGAAAGGACACTGATGAGCTGGAGAAAGTCCAGAGGTGGCCAACAAGGGATGGTGAAGGTCCTTGAGTCCATGTCTTATGAGGATCAATTGAAGTAACTGGGGAATGCTCAGACTGAAGAGGAGAAGACTCAGGGGAGACATGGGAACTGTTTTCAGGTACATAAAGGAATGTGGAGGGGAAATTGTCTTTGTTCTGCTCCTCCCACAGGGCAGAACTAGAAGCCTTGGGCAGACCTGGCAAAGAGACAAATGTAGGCTTGACCTTAGGAAAAACTTCCTAACAAAGTGTGCATCCATCCCTAAGGGGACTGGGTTGCCTTAAGAGACAGTGGGCTACCCTATTTTTTTCTTTTAAACCCTTACCTTCTGTCTTGGAGTCACTACTGTGTATTGGTTCCAAAGCAGAAGAGTGGTAAGGGCTAGGCAATGGGGGTTAAGTGACTTGTCCAGGGTTACAGAGCTGGGAAGTGCCTGAGGCCAAATTTGAACCCAGGACCTCCTATCTCTAGGCCTGGCTCTCAATTCACTGAGCTACCAAGATGCCACCCCCACCCCGGGCTACCCTTCTTTGAGAGTTTTCAGGCAGAGGCTAGATAACCCCTTGTTGGACATATTTAATAAAAATTGCTTTTGAGAGAGGGTTGGACTAGTTGATTGCTAAGGCCTCTTTCTACTCTGAAATTCTTTAATTCTGTAAAGCCCTTTCTATTCTAAATGATATTAGAGGCCCAATTGGAACTTAGAGGGTGGCCCCAGGCCAAAGAAATGGGCATTCTCTTGCCCACTAGCCCAAGATCTATATTCAAGGGCATCCTTGCCTGGAGATAACCATTCTGAGGAGGTTTTGCATAGAGAGAGCAGTGCTCCGGGCCTCTGAGATTTATCAGACTGCTACTGTGTGGGGCTCCATGGTCAGCACCAGTGTAACATTCCCAGCCCTGGTGTAAGGCCAAGCTCGTAGCCAAAGCTTGTCCCAAGGATGGAGCTGCAGTAGCTGGTGCCTCCCTCTCCCCTGGGCCCAGGCTCTACCTCTCCTCAGCTGGGTTAGGGATCCCAGATGGCTGGCTCGCTCTGGGCTGGACCTTTGTCTCCCAGGAGATCTTGTCCTCCCTTGTGTTTCTCTTCTCTCACTTTTCCCATTCTGTGTGCACCCCCTGCCTCCCCCAGTCATCTCATCCTCTGCTCCTGCCTCCTGTTCACTCTCTCATCTGTTTCACCTTCACCAGTCCCCAGGATCTCTGATATTCTAAGCTCGGTGAGGAGGGGCTCAGGGCCCCCGGAAGCTGAGGGGCCCCAGCCTGCCATGCCCCAGCCATGTCCGTCTCCATCTCTCCTAAGCTCCCTGCCTGTCCTGTGTAAGTAGCTACTCCCCTCCCCCAGGCTGCTTCAGAAATGGCGCTGGCACCCAGTCCTCCATCCTTCCCTACGACGGTGGAGCCCAAGGATTCCCTCCCTCTTTCTGAGCCGCCACTGCTAAAGATCAGGGGCCCCCCAGAACAGCAAGCTTGTCCTGTGCTGCCCTTAGACACGAGTGGGAAGCCTAAACAGCATCTCCAAGCAGGATGGCGTCTTCCCTGGAGGGTAACAGGAGCAGAGCTCACGAGGGCTTCTCCCGCTCTGGCACCTGGATACCGAGGGAGACACCTGGCACCTGACTAGAGATGTTAATCCAACAGTCTTCGTTCTGCATGAGCCCAACAGCCCCCTTTGGGGCTCCCTGAGAGAGAGGAGCCTCTGCTTTCTCGGGGACCCTTTGTCTCTCCCTCCCCTCTGTGAGCTCGCCCTTGTTAGCAGCAGCCCTGCGCCCAGTGTTCCAGGGCAGGGGGGTCTGACCCAGCAGTCCACCCTCAGCAGGAAGCCTAGGCTCCTTCAGCTAAGTGGGCCCTACTTAACCCTTTCCTTGAGAGGTGAGGAAGGAGGAGGCCGTGAGTGATCCCCACTTCACTGTGCATGCCCTCTGGGTTTGGGACTGGGCCTGAAGGGTTTGGGGCCCCCTACATGGGAAGTCCCGCTGAAACCCAGATATTCCTCCTTGTTTCCCCCTGTCCCTCAGCAAGCTCGCCACCCAACCCTGATCTCAGTCTCCTTTCCAGCATCCTCTTCCCTATTGGCTTCTCTTTCTGCTCCAGACCGGTGTTCACTCTCTCGTCTGTTTCACCCCAGCCCCCAGGATCTCTGACATTCTAAGCCCAGTGAGGAGGGGCTCAGGGCCCCTGGAAGCCGATGGGCCACAACCGGCTGTCCCCCAGCCTTGTCCGTCTCCGACTTTCATGAGCCCCCTGCCATTCCCATGTAAGTAGCCAGCCCCCACTAGGGGCCCTGCTGCTGCTGGTGCGTGAATGACCGGGACAGGCTGAGTTAGCTGCAGCTCATCCTAGCTTCTTCTAGCTCGCCGCTGCTGACGCCTCCCAGCTGCTTCCCTTCTCACCTCTGCCCAGGCTGCCCGCCGAGGCCCCAGGCACCAGTTGTGGCATTTGGCTCAATCCTAGGAAGGTGTTCTCGTCCTCCTGGAGGCACTGTCCTAGCCCTCCTGGGCCTGCCGCCTGTCTTCTCTGATCCCCAGACGTAACCGGCTTTGCCTAATCATGACTCACCCACCTCTCCCTTATGCCTGTTTGGGATGTCTTTAGACTTTCAACAGCTAACAGCTCTCCAGCCAACCTCAGCCCAATGCCCTGGACTCTTCCTGCTGTCCTGCTTCCAGCTTGGAGTTCCCACCTCTGGGCCCAGCCTAAAGATGGTCCCAAGGAATCTCTGTGTAGAGATGACCCAAAGAGATAGGGCACAAAGAATGCCTGGGACCAAAGGAAAGGGGGGGACTGCCCCACTGGAGCAGAAAAGTATATGTATATCTTGGCCTGACTTGCAGAGAAGCTAGAAAACAGTTCAGGAACCAAGGCTTCCAGAAGCCACATTTTACCCCCATTCTCTACCTGTGAGTTGCTGACCTAGAGTCAGGAAAACCTGAGTTCAAATCCTGCCTGATATATTTACTTGCTTTGCCACCTAAAGTCTCCAAGCCTCAGTTTCCTCATCTGTAAAATGAAGGGGTTGGATTAAATAACCTCTAAAGTCCCTTCCAGCTCAAAATCTATGAACCTGTGACTTCCCAAAGGAGAAGGACCTTCCTGAGGCCCATCCTCCTCTCTCAAAACATGTCAGCTCATGTTATCTGAGCTCTGAATGCCTGGGCTAATATGAATAATTTCCAGGGCAGAAGGCTCCTAGGTTTTCTTCCCATCTCAACCCATCCTGGAGCTGAAACAACCTTCATTATCAGGAAATTCCTTCTTGGTCTCTGGTCTGCCCCCTCTCTTATGGAGAAAGAAAACTTTCTTCCCTGTAGGACCCCCCACCCTGTTTTGTACACGTGGTGGGTACATATGGGGGAAGGGTTATAAGTCAAGAGTTTTTTGTCAACTGAATCCTATTTTCAGTGAACCACAGGCATGAGATACTTAAAGAAGCCAGCTCTATGGCTAAAGTTTTATATTGAAACTAACCAGTGTCTCTGATTTATGCTAAGTCTGGAGCCATTGGGCCTGAGTTCAAATCCTGACTCATCTACTGCCTGTGTGGCCTTAGACAAGTCTCTTCATGTCCCTGGGCCTCATTTTCCTCATCTCTCACATGAAGATATTTGGACTAAGTGGCCTCTAAAGTCCCTTCTAGCTCAAAATTTATTATTCAATCAATTATTTTTTTTTGGTCCAAGTTTTTATATCTTGAAGTTGGTTAAATGGAAGGGGGAAGGGATGGGTGCACATTTAAGGGCACTACACAGAGAAGAAAAGGAATCAGTCAACTGTTCATTCTGGCTTGGAATAAGAAGAGATACCCTCTTGCTGCATGTCCTCATTAGCCTTCATTGGGCATCACTGGGTCCAGCATAACTCACCGTCCTGGAAGGCACTCTCCCGGGTCAGCACTACCCTCGAGCTGCCCTAGAACACTTCATCTCTGAGGGCTCTCAGAGGGCTCTCAGAACTGGGCTCTAACTTGTGTGGCATCTTGCTCTCCTCCTTGGTCTGCCTTTGAAGCTTGACAAATTGATTCTGCCTAACATCTGAACAATTGCTTCCTTCCTTCTTTCCTTCCTTCCTCTTTCCCTCAGCTTGGCTTCCTGTGTCGCTCCATTTTGCCTATTGTGTTCATACCCTCTGCTCCTACCTCGTGTTCACCATCTTGTCTATTTCACCCCAGCCCCCAGGATCTCTGACATTCTAAGCCCGGTGAGGAGGGGTTCAGGGCCCCCGGACGCTGAGGGGCCCCAGCCAGCTGTGCCCCAGTCCTGTCCATCTCCATCTCTCCTAAGCCCCCTGCCCACCTCGTGTAAGTAACTGTCTTTTAGGTTGAACTGGAGCTGCTTTGCTAAATGGTCAAGCACTGGTTTTCAGAGGCTAGTGGCGGCTTTTCCATCTGTGAGACAATGGAGGGGGGTGGGCAAGGAAAACCAACTAAGAAGGGGCTGAGACCTCAGGAGGAATAATGCTACGTAGGCTTTGTTCCCATATTGGTGCTTCCTGGGGGTATTGTGAAGAGGATGGAATAGACCCTGAGATCTTGGGATTTAGTCCACTATTTACCAGCAGGGTAGAGACAGAAAGAAAAAGCTCTGTGTGTGTGATATGTAAATAATGTAACTGGAGGGGGCCAGGCCTGTATATGGGAATGGGACAGGGGGGAGGAACCATAGTCTCTCCAGGAAAATCATGGGCATGTCACAGGCTGGCTAAGGGAGGAAAATAGTTGAAGGATCAGAGAATCACAGATTTGGAGCTGGAAAAGACCTGAGATCCAAGCTTTTTGATTTTATAGATGAGGAACTAAAGGCCAGAAGGTTGGGGGTGACTTGTTTACATGGGTTGTGGCAGGATTTGAACCCTGATCCTCTGATTCTAGAGCCATGCACTTTCCACTATATAATACTGCCTCTCAACAGATCCATTTTGCAGATTGGTGAAACCTAAAGAATAGGATGGGTTTTGTGTGTTGGGGTGAGGGTAGGGGGGTGTTGGTGCATATAGGGATGGAGTGAAGTAGAAGGGGAACTCTGGTGACTCTGAAGTGGTAGAAGGGCAATAGTGGGGCTGGGAGACCCGGTTGTGGAAGCCAGAAAAGACTCTGGCAGAAGGGGAGATGGGAACCCAGGTTGGGGCAGTGCATGTAAATCATCAGTACAGAACAGTGTGGAGTGTAGATTCAGCCTTCAGGTAGCCAGTGGGCATTGTTCGGGAGCTTCCCTCCTCTCCAGGGACCCAGAGCAGGCTGGGAATTGAGAGTGAGTTGTTTCCTGGGCCACCTCTCAGCTCCCTAAGCCTGGTGCCTGCCTGCTTGCCCTGAGCCATCCAGAGTGTCAGTATCACTTACAGGGATGGATGACAAGATGGGGCACCAGCAGCCACAGGGAAAACACCAGGGAGACAAGCAGAGAGGAGATGCTTTCCGATAAGGAGAGCTCACGACATCAGGGGAGACCAAAGCAAGAGGGACAGGGGACAGGAATGGCAGGGCGGTCCTCAGGTAAGCTTCTGCTCTGGGGGAGGGGGGGAAGGGATTTCATAAAGAATTCTAGGAGAGAGGGCCAAGCTGGGGCTATGGGCCTTCTGTTCCTCTAACTGCTGCCTATGTGCCCTGAGCCACAAGGACACAGCCTCTCTCCTGGAGCTTCCTAAAATTAGAGGGTGAAACAAAGGCTTCCCTGTGTGTGACTCTGGATTGAAGGGAGGATTAGCTGGCCATGGTGCTGAAATACAGAAATGACCTAGGATCTGGAGTCAATGCCCCTTGGGAAGAAGGGGTTTCCTGGCATTTAGCACATAGTAGGCACTTAATGGTTTATTAAATGGCTAACTGTTGCTTTCCAGAACCAGTGAGTTTGTAGAAATTGGGGAACAGAGATGTATTTACAAAAAGAGCAAGAGGAGGGGGCAGCAGGGAGGCATAGATGGAATTTAGGGTCAGAAGTGAGCTGAGGGAATGAAGACAGGAGGGGGAAATGCATGGTGGGTAAAGGGGAAATTTTAGAAGACCAGAACTGTGTAACAAATTTGATGCAGAAGGCGATAAGGAGGCAAGGTGTGGGGGAGAAGAGGAACACCTTCACATGAAATCCCCCATAACAGAAAAGGGAGGTGGGGGGACAGGGAAGATGGATGGCAGTAGGGATGTAACTACTCTTTAAGCCAGCCAGAGGGGAACATGGCAAAGAGAAATGAGACCGAGGAGTGGAAAGTTACAGGATGGATTCCAGGTAGAGATGAGAGCTTTAGTGGGTCACCTGGCTGCCCAAAGAGAAAGGAATGAATATGTTTCACCTCTAAGATGAGGAAAGCAATAGGATTTCTGGGCCTGAGACACTCTCCTGGAATGAGTGAGACCTGGTAGAAATTGTACTGCGACACAGAGATGGGCAGAGGGCAGGCTCTATGATGGTGGGTCTGAGCTAGCACAGAACGGAGGAGAAGCCAAAGGAACAGTTCAGACATTTGCTGGAGGTCCCTCAGAGAGCTGATCTGCAATTCTGGACGCTGAAATCCTTTAAGGGGATCTGAGTTCTTAAGAGGCAGAGAGAAGAGATCAAGGAGAAAGGGAGAGGAAAGTCCAAGACCAGACCAGTTGAGAAGGCCGGTAGGAAAGGACTATTTCAGCATTGTCCTGCTGCCATGTCTGCTTCACAATTCCAGAACATGTCAGACTGAAGGCCTGCAGGGCTTTGTCCCCTTGGCTGAGTTTCTCCGTACAGAACAGTTTTGTGGGGACAAGGGTGGGGAGGTTTACCCCGGTCTTTCCGAGTCAGATGTTAGAGACAAAGGAGAAGTAAGAGCCTACCCCAGGCTTTATGTTGCAGAAGTAAATATTCCCACTCATTCCTCAATAATGGTGAGCGTTTTGGGAACTACACTGCCCAGAAGTCCTACTTCCTCCATAGCCCTGACACCCTCTCGTACAAATGCTGAGTGTGTCTTTGCCGTTACAGAGGAGCTACAGAAATTGCATGCCATCCTTCCATACTGCAGACATGGGGAGAGGTTTGAGTTCCACACGATCTTAGCCCCAATTCAATTCAAGAATCCAGAAATCAATCGTGTGAAATATTAGAAACATATCCATAAGTCTTGACATGAGCACTTTGCTCATTAGAGTCTGCTTTTGAATACATCTTTAATACTTTTGTGATTCATTCATACCTGGAACCCTACATAAGGTCAGTGTGACTCCTACCACCCCAGAAGGAAAGGGACCAGCTCTTGGGCCTGGCCCAGGGCTCTAGTGCTGGTTCCTCACCCTTTAACTTCCAGAGGCTTTACCTGACAGTCCTTCAAGCTCTCTGGGTGGGCGACCTCCTTTGTGTCTCTCTACTCTGTCCTTTTTTAGCCCAGCTTGGGGGAAACTAGGAGCAAAAGTGGCTGTTTATACACAATTTGTGTTGCTGTCTCCCCCAGAGACCAAAAGCACCCCTAGGACAGGGATCATTTGTTTCACTTTTGTCTTTGCATCCCAAGTACCCATAGTAGGAGCACAGTAAATGCCTGCTGACTTGTATTGGATCCCCATTTAAAATTATAGTTATATATAATTTTAATATTTATAAAATTATAAAATATAATATCTGTTATAAATATATATAATTATAAGATATATATATAAAAGTAAAGTTTTTTTCTTATACCTTGGGAATAGTGAAGTAACACAGTGGATAGAATACCAGGCCTGGAGCTGGGAGGACCTGGGTTCAAATCTGGCCTGAGTGATACTTCCTAGCAGTGTGACTCTGGGCAAGTCACTTAACTCTAGTTGACTAACCATTTTACTATCTTAGAATTGCTACTATGACTCTTCAGTAAGGGATTAAAAAAAAGAATCATCCTAAAAATTTAGTGATATCTAAATCAAGCTATCTAAAACAACTAGGCTAACTAATGATATACAAAAGTGGAATGAGCTACCTTGGGAGGTTTGGGGGATGAAGACCTTACAGGAGGGCTTTAAGCAAAGGCTGGATGGCTCCTTTGGGCAGGGAAGAGTCTTGTTTAGGTCTGAGTTGACCTAGGAGGCCTCTGAGGTCTCGTCCACCTTTTACCTTCCCTGATTCTATGAGCACCACCATCTTTCCCCTTGGCTCATATAGAGACAGAGGCCCAGCTTCTCAAGGTAGTCTCTAGCACAGAAGAAAAAGAAGGTGAAAAAAGGAACAGGATTTGTGAAGAAATTGAAAGAATAGAATAAATAAGTTGTAAAGCATAGGTGTTTTTTCCTGTTGTTACTGTTGTTCAGTTGTGTCTGCCTCTTCGTGACTCAATTTGGGTTTGTTTTTTGGCAAAGATGGTTTGCCATTTCCTTCTCCTGCCCATTTTGTAGATGAGAAAACTGAGGTGAAGAGGGTGAAGAGGCTTGCCCAGGGTCACATGGCTAAGTATCTGATGACAGTTTTGAACTTTGGAAGAGGAGACTTCCTGATTCCAGGCTCAGTTCTCCATCTGCTTTCTTTTCCAAAGAGATCCATACTCTACATTTAGAAATTATTATAATCTTCTAGGAGTGTGATCTAGTAGAAAGAGGATCGAATTTGGTGTTGGAAGACCTGGATTCAAATCCTGACCATAGTTGCTAGTCATGTGGCCTTAGCCAAGTCACTTTCCCTCTTGGGGGGGCTCAGTTTCCTTATCAGTAAACTTCCTTAGGAGGTAGGTGCAATTATTATCTCCATTTTACTGATGGGGAAACTGAGGCTTAGAGATGCTAAGTGACTTGCCCAGTGCAAGTTCTGGTTCTTAGAAGCTGGTGATCTGGGCTTTCCCACACTGCCCATACTTGGGCACATTTTGAAGACTTCACCCAGACTCATTTCATGACTCCTTTTCTTCTGATAGGACACATTCAGGCAATGAGGAACATCATGTCCTACCCACTGTAAGTGAGCAATCATTTCTCCACAGGAATAAAGAAGGCAGGAGGTTTGAGATGGGTGAGGTAAAGAGCCTTGAAATTCATGGTTCCAAGTTTGCAGAAGAATGGAGAGCTAAAAAGGCAGAGTCTAAAGCTAGATTAAAGAAAAGGAAAGCTGGAGAAAAGTGTGCAAATGTTACCAGTGAAGTGTGGCACAGGAATGCCGTTTGGGAGCATCTGAAAGGCTGGCTTGTGGAGGATAGGATTATTGTGTTTAGACTCAGAGAGAAGAATTAGGAACCATGGATGGAGGCTGCAAAGAAGCAAATTCAGGTTTAATCTCAGGACAAGTTTCTTAACCATTAGAGCTGTCTTGAAGCGGAATGGACTACGTTGGGAAGTATTGGGTGCTCCTTCATTATAGATCTTCAAATAGAGGTGGGGGAGCATTGCTGAGTGGGTTACAGTGGAGCATCTCTTTGAGTAGAGTTAGACTGGAGGACCACTCCTCTGATAAGGAAACTGAGGCTCAGAGAGATTAATTTCCCTCTGGTTGAACAAATAGAAAGTAGCAGTCAGAATTTTTTAAAACTCAAATCAATCAGCAAACAAATATTTATTAAGCACCTACCATGTGCCAAAGGGCAGCTGAGTGGTACCGTGGATAGAGTGCCAGGCTCAGTCAAGAAGACCTGATATCAAATCCGACCTCAGACATTTATTAGCTGTGTGACTCTGAGCAAGTCACTCATCCCTGTTTGCCTTAGTTTCATCCTCTGTAAATGACTCGGAGAAAAAAAAAAGGCAAACCTCTCCAGTATCTTTGCCAACAACCAATAAATAATTATGTGAGCTCCTAGGGGCAGGCAGACCAAAGTAAAAGAATTCCTGCCTTCTAGTGTTCTGTGATTCCATACAATTTCTAGAGCACCCTGGTTGGCCTAGCAAAAGGAAGTCCTCAGCAACAAATTTCATTCAGCCAACATGAAGCACCTATTGCATGAGGAGTGCCATTCTGAGATATATACATTTTAGGCATGACTTGTCCCTTCCTTCAAAAGGGCTCATGGATCTAGAGAGAAGGGTAAAATACACAGAGATAGACTGAATTTAGACTGAATACTTGCAAGTCTAGGGCACGTGCCTTAAAGAGCTGCTAAATAAAAAGGCTGCATTGTATCTGAGCAGGGAGAGAGCATTACTGATGGGGGAATCAAGAATGTCTCCTTAGAAAAGGTGGCAAATGGGTGGAACTTTAAAAGATGAATGAACAGGTAAAGGGGGAGGGCATAGGGAACATGACAGGAAATGAAAGGAACATTCCAGAGAGAGAGAAGAGAGGCCAGTTTAGTGAGAATGAAAGCTTGAGGGTGGGGAAGGCTGACTCACTTTGGTATTTACAACCTCTGCCTAGCACATAGTTGGGGCTTCATAAATCCCCATTAGCTGAAAGATTGATTTGGGTGGTGAGGAATAAAAGGAGACAAGACTGGAGATACCAGATTGTGGAAGGCCTTGTGTTAGGACAAAAGCATTTAAACTTGACTCTGTAGGCAAGGGAGAGCCAGCCAAGATTTTTCAAGCAGAGGAGTGGTGTGAACTGAATTAAGGGTAATGAATATTAAGAGGGGTTGTTCTTAGAAGAGATACAAAAGCTGGCCAGAATGAGGCAGGGCCTCCTGCCTGCCTTGGCCCACCCTAGCATAGTCCCAGAGGAGTCTGACAACTTGGGAGTGACTGCTTTAGGGTTATAAGGATGAGAAAATGTCTTGGATTTAGAGATCCTGAGATTTGGGGGGAGTGGCGTCTGGTTTTCCCCTAAATGGATTTTGTGTACATCTGATGAGAAGGCCTGGTTGACTTCACTGGGACGGGGGCAGTGGGCACCCAGGTGCTTCCAGGCTGTAGCTAGGCCTCAGGACACCTGGGTCTTTACTGCAGCAAGGGAATTCCATTTCTCCCTCATTATTCTTTATCCCACTCCAACAGCTAATCCAAGTTCTCATCCACCCACCTCCTTTTTTTAGCTAAGAATTTTACCTTATAATTTACTGGGGAAATGAGGACAACTCTTTGACGTCATCTTTCACTAGTTCTTCCTTCATTCCAGCTAGGTAACACAGTCTGGCTTGGAGTCAGGAACACCTGAGTTAAAATGTGGCCTCTGATACTTCCTAGTTGTCTGATCCTGGGCAAGTCACTTAATCTTTCTCTGCCTGAGTTTCCTCACCTGTAAAATGAGAATAAGATGAGATCATATTTGTAAAAAGCTCTTGGCAAACCTTGAAGTGCTAGTTATTCCACAGTTCTAATGATAAGATTTAATTATCACCTCTACGTAGATGACCCAAATCCATTTTTGACCCAGATCCATTTTCCTCATTCACCCAGGTTAGAGCCACCTTAGTGCCACCTTCTCTCTCTCTCTCTCTCTCTCTCTGTCTCTCTCTCTCTGTCTGTCTCCTCTCTGTCTCTCTCTTCCTCTCTCTCTTTCTCTCTCTCTGTCTCTCTCTCTGTCTCCTCTCTGTCTCTCTCTTCCTCTCTCTTTCTCTCTCTCTGTCTCTCTCTCTCTGTCTGTCTCCTCTCTGTCTCTCTCTTCCTCTCTCTCTTTCTCTCTCTCTGTCTCTCTCTCTGTCTGTCTCCTCTCTGTCTGTCTCCCTCTCTCTCTCTTTCTCCCTCTCCCTCTCTTCTTCCCTCCCTCTCCCCACTCCCTCCATCCCTCTTTCTCTCCCTCCAACCATCCATCACTCTCTCTCTGTCTCTCCCTCCCTCTTTCTTCTCCTTTCCTCTCTCCCTCTCCCTGCTCCCGCTCCTTCCATCCCTCTCTCTCCTTCATCCCTCCCTCCATCCTTCTTTCTCTGTCTCTTCCCTCTCCCTCTTCCCCTCCCTCTCTCCTGTCTCTCTCCCCACTCCCTCTCTCTGTCTCTCTGTCTGTCTCTGTCTCTCCCTCTCCCTCTCCCCTCCACCTTACCTCCAATTAATTTCCAAAGTTTGTCATTTGCTTTCCCCAACCATGTCCCCTTCTCTTCACTCCCACAGCTGCCACCTTAATTCAGGACCTCATCACTTTTTTTTTAAACTCTTACCTTCTGTCTTAGAATTTATACTATGGATTCTAAGGCAGAAGAGCAGTAAGGGCTGAGCAATTGGAGTTAAGCGAGTTGCTCAGGTTCACACAGCTAGGAAGAGTCTTGGCCTCTCGACTCCAGACCTGGCCCTCTATCCCCAGTGCTACTTTGCCGCTTTTCCTTATCCTGTCCTGCCTGGACTGTTGCAATAGCCTTCTCATTGGATTCCTAGTTTCAAATCTCTCCCCATTCTAATCCATCTTTCTCTGAGCTGCTGAAGGGATTCTCCTAAATCATAGATCTGACCATGCTGCCCCTCTTCCCAGTAAACCAGTGGCTCCCTATGGCCTCCAGCATCAGTGACAAAGTGCTTTGGCATTGAAAACTCCTTGTGACCTCATGGCCCCTTCCTGTCTTTTCCATCTCACCACTCTCCTTCACACACATGATGCTCCAGATGTCCAGGCCTATTTGCCATTCCTTGCATTTATTTCTCACCTCCTTGCCTTTATAGTGGCTGTTCCCCAAGCACAGAATGTTTCCTCCCCCATTTCCAATTCTTAACATCCCTTCTTTCTTCTGAGATTTGAATTCAAGCATCACCACATCCAAGAGGATGTTCTTTATTTATGTATTTATATTCCCTTTAGACTGTAAGCTGCCTGAGGGCAGAGGGGATTTTTTTTTCTTTTTCTCTGTATCCTCAGCACTTAGCACAGCGCCTGGCACACAGTCACTATTGATAAATGGTCACTGATTGAGTGGAGCCCTTCTAGAATCTTTCCCCCTTTAGGGAGTCTTGGTTTCCTTATCTGTAAATTAGAAAGTTGCACTAGAAGACCTGCAAAGCCCCTCAGCCCCTTCCAGCTTTAAATCTTTCAATCATGTAAATCAAATTCAGCTCTTGTTGTGATGGTGGGTGATGCTGGAAGGAGGACAGGGTGTTCTGCTCTCTGTCTCTGTTATAGGGATTGTCTTTCTGACTCTTTCCTGACTCCTGCCTGGGACATTGTAGATGTCCCCAAAGCCAATGGAGGCCTCTGGTCAATAATCCTGACAGATAATCCCATGACTCTTTCTTTTCTTCCCTCCTTCCCATGTTTTCTTCCAAGGGTTGTAAAACCCTTACCTTCCATCTTAGAATCAATACTGAGTATTGGTTTCAAGGCAGAAGAGTGGTAAGGGCTAGGCAATGGGGGTTAAGTGACTTGTTCAGGGTCACATAGATGGGAAATGTCTGAGGCCAGATTTGAACCCAGGATCTCCTGTCTCTAGGCCTGACTCTCAAGCCACTGAGTCACCCAGCTGCCCCACCCCTCATTTTTCTCTACTCACCAGCTACTCCTTAATCCCTTCCATCTCCTCCCTCCCTTGCTGCACTTACTTGCCCGCCTCTTCTCTTTTCTCATTACCTGATCCTGTCCTGGGACAGCTAGGTAGTGCAATTGATGAGTGCTGGAAAGTCAGTAAGATTCATCTTCTTGAATTCAATCTGGCCTCAGATAATAGCTGTGTGACCCTGGGCAAGTCACTTAACTATGTTTACTTCAGTTTCCTTATCTGTAAAAATGAACTGGAGAAGGAAATGGCAAATCAGTCTAGTATCCTAACCAAGAAAACCTCAGTGGGGTCACAGAGAGTCAGACACAACTGAAAAACAATTAAACAATTCCATTAAAAACAACAGGAATAAAGGAACTAGATCAGAAATCCTGACCTTTCCACAGGCATTCAGAATCTATTATGTGCCTGCTTTATGCCAGGCACTGGGGATACAAAGACAAAAAACCACACATTCCCTGCCTTCAGTGGCCTTCCTTTCTATCAAGCAGCCAGTAAGAGAAACAAAATCAATGTGATAACATATGAAAGGAACTCTTGGAAAACAGCAACCCCAACAACCTGCATTAGGAGCTGAGACCATGGTTCAAATCCTATCTGACCACTGTGCAATCTTGCATAATTTACTTAATCTATATGAGCCTCAATTTTCTTATCTTTAAAAGAGAAAAGTGATACCTGCCTGAATACGTTCTAGGGCTATTATGAGAATAAGAAGAGATTATGCCCATGGAAAAGCCAAGTGGTATTTTGGGGCAGTAAGTTGAGTGTTTATTTTGTTTTGTTTTGTGGAGAAGGGAGGCTGGGACTGGGAGCCACAACTAATGACTGCCATCTTTGTGCTCTAATCTAGGAAAAGATACTGTTCCCCATATGTCTTTTATTCTATGCTCTGGCCCTGGGTTCTACAGACCTAGAATCTAGTCACAGGAGGAATGTGGAGGATAGATTATACAGACACTTATCACCTACACCTCAGTTTTGCCAGAGGGTCTGCAGAACATGGTTGTAGCAGCAGGAATACTGCATTTGGGGGTAAGAGTATCTGAGTCTAAATTTTAGCTCAGTTCTCTACCATCTTTGTGATCTTGGACCAATTATTCTACTTCTCCGAGTCTCAATTTTCTCATCCACAAAATGAATCTTAGGAGGTCCCCTCCAGTTGTCTCTAATACCATGATCCTTACCATGTGTGGGACCTTGGCCAAATAATTTTCCCATTCTGGATCTTGGTTTCCTTATCGGTAAATTAGTCTAGAATACCTACAAAACCCCTTGGTGCCTTCCAGCTCTAAATCGGTGATGCTAAAGAGAGGGCAGTGTGTTCTGCTCCCTGGGTCCCTGGGGGATGGTGTTTCTGGAACCCAGAGCAGAGTTTGTCCAGAAGCAATGGCTGGAACAAAGAATAGAAAGGACCTTAAGGCCGACCATCATCCATCTGTGAGGTTCCCATCAGTATTTATGTAAGAAGTGAAGCATGAATAGATTAGGATAGGAAGAAGCTGGAGTGAAAAAGACCAGATACTGTTGTATCTGTATTCAGCTGTGAGGAGGAATGGAGAGGAAAAGGAGAGTTAGGAGTCTTTTGGGGATGAGAATTGGCAGAATTTGGGGTAAGAACTAGTAAGAATAAGGAGTTATTTTTAGCCTAAATACAGAGGATAAAGGATGAGGACAAACCAAAGGTTTCTGCCTAATTTTTGGAGGGAGGAGAAGAGGAGATGATATATTTTGAATAGTATTGGGCATTGAAGGTGCCCATGGGACAGCTGGGTGGAGCTGTCCAGCACATAACTGAAAATGCACAATTGGAACTCAAGAGAGAAGTTAGGGCTGTGAGATCATCCTATTGAAAAGAGGAAGGAACGTGAAATAGAGGCGATGTCATAAGAATTCACAAGCTCTCAGAGGGAGCAGAGAAAGGGAAAATGGCCAAGGACCCTGAGGGAGAGCCAGACCTTGGGCAATAGGTGAAACAGTTGACTTCAGGCGAATGAAGGAGTGACCGGAGAATCACAGGAAGAAAAACAAGATGACTATTTCAGAAGCCAAGAAAAAGGTGAATTGTAAGGGAAAGAGTTAGTCAGGTCTAGCTGCTGCAAAGAGGCCATCCAGAGCGAGGGCTCGCATAGAATGAGGCTGCTAGCCATCTGGGAGAGCGGACCCAGATGAGTGGTAGGGATGAAAACCAAGCCAGAGATAATTAAGGAGGGGATGGCCCAATGATTTAATCACATGATGAGACAGCCAACAAAGCTAATGCAGTCTTGGGCTGAATTAGAGAATCATAGTTTCCAGGAATAAGAAAGTAATACTCAGGCAGCTAGGGGGCTCAGTGGATTGAGAGCCAGGCCTAGAGATGGGAGGTACTGGGTTCAAATGTGACCTCAGGCACTTCTCAGATGTGTGACCCTGGGCAAGTCACTTGACCCCCATTGCCTAGCCCCTACCACTCTTCTGCCTTAGAACCAATACGCAGTATGATTCTAAGATAGAAGGTAAGGGTTTAAAAAAATTAAAATTGGGGGAAAAAAAAGGTGATCGTCCTACCTTATTTCTACACTGGTTAGAACCCATCTTCAGTATTAGATTCAGTCCTGGGGCCACATTTAAGAAAGACATTGATAAGCTAGAGAGCAGTGAGGGGCAAACAATGTTGAATAGCCTTGAGTTCCTGTTAATGTGTTTATAGGAAATTAGTCTGTTTAGCCTGAAGAAGAAAAAAAGAATCTGGGAACTGTTTTTAAGTGTCTGAAAGGCTATCTTGTGGAGGATAGGTTAGATTTATTCTCTTTATCTCTGGAAGGGAGAACTAGGAACAACAGGTGAGTTTTGCAAAAGAGACAAGTTTAAGTTTAATTTCAGGACAAGCTTCTGACCAATTAGAGCTATCCCAAAGTGCAATGGACTGCCTTGGAAGTAGGTCTTCAAAGAAAGGCTGGCTGAGCATTTATTGGGTGGGTTGGAGGTGTGAATTGGGCTAGAGAGCCACTGCAGTAGGGAAACTTGGACTCAGAGAAAGGAGCTCATCTATGGACCCACAGGGAGGAAGTTTGGAACTCAGGTCTTTGAATCGAGGTGCTCATTCATAGGTACCCCTTCCTGCAAAAAGCACTTCCTCTTTAAAAAATGTAATTTACTGATTTTGTTACATTCGAAGTTTCCAGCTGCTTCCCTCTGCCCACCCCCATCCCCACCTGCACTAGAGGAGGCCAGCATTTAGCAGAGATATATGCTATTGATATTTGTGTACACATATAACACGTGTACAATTATGCACATGCTCATACACATTTTATGGATGTCTAATATATATTGCATACTTCTATTGGTCAGTTCTTTCTCTGGAGGTGTCCATTTGAACAATATTGTCGTTACTGCACACAACGTTCTCTTGGTTCTGCTCTTTTCACTCTTCATTATTTCATGACAAAATGCCCTTCCATATATAGTACCCTCATATCACACACACACACACACACACACACACACACACACACATATATATATATATATATATATATATACACACCCTGAGACACATTCATAGTTGGTGTAATACATCTCAAAGTCCTGGACCTGGAGCCACGCAAGACTTGAGTTCAAGTGTGACTTTACTAAGATGTGTGACTGTGCAAGTTATTCATCCCATGCCTTTGTTTCCTCACCTGGAAAATAGGGATAATAATAGATTCTACTTCCAAGGATGATTGAGAGGATCAAATGAAATAATATTTGTAAAGCACTTAACACAGTACCTGGAACATTGTAAGCACTTAATAAATGCTGATTTCCTCCCTCCTTCCCTTACTCATAACCCTCCTTCCTCCCTTCCTCCTTCCCTCCTTCTCTCCCTCCTTCTCTACCTCTCTACTTCCCTTCCTTCCTTCTTCCCTCTCTCTTACCCTCCTTCCTTCCTTCCTTCTTTCATTCCCTCCCTCTCTTCCTTCCTGCCTTCTCCCTTCCTTCCTTCTTCCTTCCCATATAGACTCAAGATAGACATGTTTAGCCATATGACCTTGGGGAGAGTCACTTCCCTTCTCTAGGATCATCTATAAAATGAGGAAGTTAGAGTGGCTGATCTTTATTTAACATGTTGAATTGTTTCTTCCTTTTTTTTTTTGGCAAAGTGATTTTGTTAGCTGATGACCTTCCTAGGAGACAGTAGATCATGTAAGAGGTGGTGGTGGTGGTGGGGGAGGTAGAAGGTATTTTGTGACATATAATAGGTGAGTGATTTGCCTGAATTTCTTTTCTTTGTGAATTTTCCAGAAAAGAAATTCCTTTATGTCAGCTCTATTAAAGAAAAAGTCAGAAACTTCTTATCTGTAGAGGCTGGATGGTCTAGACACAGAAGGGGGTTCGGGATGGGAGATCAGTGTCAGGAAGCCATTCTAAGCATTAAAGCTGTTCCTAAGGGGAATGGGCTCCCTCTCCATCGAAAGTCCTTGAAGAGGCCAAATGAGTACTTGGTGGTTGTCTCATTATGCAACATATTGATCTGTTGAGATCCCTCCGATGTTCTTGTTGAGTTTCTAAGTACATGCACACACACACACACACACACACACACACACACACACACACACACACACTCAGACACATTCTCACTCACACTCCCATCTGTTTAGGCACTCATTTAAAATGCCTTCTCTCAAATAGCTGCAAGGTCAGCTGTGCTTTCATACAAATGTGTCGCACACACACACGTGCACACACACACAGAATCACTATAATTATTTGACCCTTGGAAGGGTAGTTGTGCTGTCCCAGAGGTCAGAGCCAATGGCAGCAGCAGCTCCAGAAACTCCGGCTGTTGCCCAGGAAGGAGTGGACTCGGCAAAGGGATGGCAGGTGCCCACCAGACACTGAGCTGTCACCATCAATTGGACACTCTGGGGCCTGTTTCCAAGTCCTGGCTACCTGCTGGCTCTGTGCCCAGCAGACTCTCTGCATAATTCACAAGACAGTGGCTTGGAGCCGGGCACCCATGAGTGGCACACTTTCTCCCTTGGAGCTTTATATTTTCACAAGCCTGTGCTCAGGGCTGTTCTGCCAGTGGACAGGGGCAGAAGCACTGGGGAGGTCAGGGAGGATGTGCAGTCTGGTTACCAAAATGCCCTCTCCTTCCCTCCCATCCTGACTCTCATGACTGTCCCAGCTAAGATGCAGGGGAGACAGAAACTAAATCAGGTTGGCCTGAGGGGAGGGAGAAAGAAGGAGGGTAACCTGATACAATAAAATGAACAGTGGTCCTGGCATCTGGGGTCCTGGGTTCAAATTTTGCCTCTGGTACCTACTTTCTCTGTGATCTTGAGCAAGTTATTTAGTTAGTCAATGAGCAACAAATACTTTCTCAGGTACCTGCTATATGCTAGGGGACGGGAAAACAAATGCAAAGAATAAAAACATCCCTCTCAACAAACTGACTAGTGGAGGAGACATCGTGTGCATTTATAAGTATATGCATATTAAATGCAGAAAAATCCCCTCCTCACTTTCATCTGTCAGAAGGTCAAGCTGGCTGGTACAGTGTAAAGAGCTTTGGAGTCAAGCATCTGGGTTCAAATCCCAACAGCGACTCCTACTACCTGGGTTATCTTAGGGAAAGGACATCCTCCATGGACCTCTGTTTCCTCCTTGGAATTTGATGGATCCAAAGGGGCCACACATGCCCCTCAGGGCATCCATAAACTTGGATGGGAAACAATGATCTTTTTTCTCAAAAACCTCTAACTGAAATTTCAATTATTTAAAAACATTATTCTGAAAAAGGGTCTTTAGGCTCCACCAGATCTCCAGGATTGGGGCAGTCCATAGGACACAAAAAAGCTTAGGAATCCCTGGCTTATGTGGCCTCTGTGGGCCCTCCCATGTCTGACTCTAGGGTCCTAGGCTCAGCCCAAGCACTACATCCTCGGTTGATCGTCCCCACTAAATATGGCCTTTCCTTCCCCCAACGTTGGTAAATTCTGCTTTCCTCTTTTGTGGTGCCCCACCACAGACCCCTAAACAGCCTACCAGCCATTTCCTTGGCCGCGTAGGTGTTGTTCCCCCAAGAGAATGTAAGCTCTTCGAGGGCAGGGACCGTCACTTTTGCAGGACCGTATACAGAGCATGTCCTCAAGCACCGGGTTGGTTTTATTGAATCTGTGGCACTTCCTCTTATCCCATTTTGGAAGTTTTCCCCCTGAGATGTCCCAGCTCCTGCATCTGAACCTATGAGAGCAGCTTGAGTGGGATTGGCACTGGCGATCTTGACCTCACGTGGGCCAGGATTGGGAGGGGTCTAAGCTAGACGGACTTCAGCACTCATTACTGAGCTTAGTGCGGGTTAGGAATGGAATCCTGCCAGAGATGGAGATGGGACTTGGGAGGGAGCCAAGTGGGAGAGAGGCCTTGGTCAATAAGAGTCATCAAGGCCTTGAGGCTCGAGAAGGCCGACGTCTTGGCACCTGACCATCCACTCTGAACTGGTGGGCCCACCCTGGGCTCCTG
This sequence comes from Monodelphis domestica, assembly GCF_027887165.1. NCBI lineage: Eukaryota > Metazoa > Chordata > Mammalia > Didelphimorphia > Didelphidae > Monodelphis > Monodelphis domestica. Next base: position 509,757,769 of record NC_077227.1, on the reverse strand, counting down.
GGCCGTCACAGGGCAAGCTTGACTGTTTCTTCTCCTCCAGCTCGCAAGCAGGAAATCATCAAGATCACAGAGCAGCTGATAGAGGCCGTCAATAACGGGGACTTTGAGGCCTATGCGTGAGTAATACCATGGAATTTCAGACCAAACTGGACTGGAGGGAGGGAAAGCCTGATCTTTTGTGGGAGAAAATGTAGTTGTTACACTTGGAAATGGGATGCACACTGTGGTTGATTGGCATTGAGAGCCTATGGGTGTATAGTTAGAAATTCTTGAAGCAAAGGGAAAGGAAAAGGCTAGAAAAAGCAGAGAGAGAGCGCTCACCAGCCTTCCATGCCAAACCAAACCTAAAATACCAACCATGTACACGAAAGAGGAGAGGGAATTTGGGGAAATGTGGTTTAAGGGATTCAAGAATTTCTAACTATACATGGGCTACGATGTCCTGGGGTGTCAAAAGTTCTTAGCCGTTGTAAGCAGCTGGGCAGGGACGAAAGCAAAGTATCAGTCGCTTATCACAGTTCCCCAATGGCTTATGATGGCCCTAGGTAGGCCTAGCTATGAGGAGAAGACCGAGACATTGCCCCCCTCCCTTTGACATAGCCATCTCATTTGGTATCTGCTCTGCAGGAAAATCTGCGACCCAGGCCTGACCTCCTTTGAACCTGAAGCTCTGGGCAACCTCGTAGAAGGGATGGACTTCCACAGATTCTACTTTGAGAACTGTAAGTGAGCCTGGTCCAGGGCTGGAAGGAGCAAGCTAGCCAAGTAGAGTTGGGGGGATGGGGGAACGCCCTGGAAGAGCAAAGCTGAGCTGCAGGTGAAGGGCTTTAGGAGGGGTGGGACACAAGTAAAGGTGCCCTGATGGATGGAAGTGAGTCATCTCCAGCCCAAAGCAGAGCTGCCTTTCCAGAGCTGCTTCTTTGGGGTACCCATTTCTCCCATGGCCCCAGGTGTCTCTGCTCCCAGGTTGGAGGGAAGGAAGGGTGGGAAGCTTCAAAAAGGTCTCTCCTTACACTGTAAGCTCTCCTGCCTTCTCTTTCCCCCTCCTCAGTGCTAGCCAAGAACAGCAAACCCATCCACACCACCATCCTGAACCCCCACGTGCATGTTATCGGCGAGGACGCTGCCTGTATCGCCTACATCCGTCTCACGCAGTACATTGACGGGCAGGGCCGACCCCGCACCAGCCAGTCAGAGGAGACCCGCGTCTGGCACCGCCGTGATGGCAAGTGGCAGAATGTCCACTTCCACTGTTCAGGTGCACCTGTGGCCCCGCTGCAGTGAAGGTGAGCACCCCGCCCCGTCTCCCTCTGGCACCCATTCCCCCTCATGTGACCCAGATGCCCACGGATGAGGTCTTGCTCCCGTAGACTGTAAGAACCCAGAATGGGGTACACGGGGTGGAGCAAGAAGTGCCTCACTGTTTGCTTCTCTCTGGGGGACTGGTTTGCTACCCCCAGAATCCTGGTGGTTTGGGGATCTTCAGTCTAGACCTGGAAGGTACTTCAGAGGCCATTGAGTCCAAACCCTCATTTTACAAATAAGGAGATGGAGTTGTGATTTGCCCAAGGGGCTGCTAGAAGTGAAATTTAAGTCCTGGTCCTCTGACTCCAGAGTTAGGGCTCTTTACAGTGTATTTTGCTACCTCCAAAGTGGCCCCAATAAAAATTCATGTCCAGGAAGAGAGGGAGCCTAACAAGTAGGACAACCAGGAATGGCCTCATGAGGGAAGTCACAATGCAATTGAGCCTTGAAAAAAGCCAGGGATTCTAGAAAGCAGAGATGAGAAAGAATGACATTCCAGATGTGAGGGGCCAGCCGTGTGAAGGCATGGTCCAGAGAGGGGAGTAGCCATCACCACCCCAAAAAGCATTTACAGAGTGTCTTAAGGCTAGCAAAATGCTATGTTCTCTTGATCCTCACATAGCAAACCTAGGAGTCGGGTATTGTGGTCATCCCTCTTTTACAGATGTGGAAAATAGAATCAAGAGCAGTTTGGCAACTTGTCCAGGGTCGCACAATGAATGAGTAGCTGAGACAGGATTCGGATTCAGGCTTTCCTGGTTCCAAGTCTAGTTTTTTGTCTGTCACACCAATCTGCAGCTGCCCCAAAGATGGAATATGATACAAAGAGAATAGCTTAAAGAACAGCTTAACTGGAAAAAGGACAATAAAAATAATAATAAAAAAGAAAGTAAGATCAGAAAGATAGATGGGGACCAAATTGTATAAGGCTTTCCCCACCAACTTGAGGATTTGGTATTGATTTTGGAGGCAACAGGGAACTACCAAAGATTTTTCAATAGAAAAGTGACATGGTCAGCTCTGAATTTTGTTGTTGTTCAGTTGTTTCATTTGTGTCAACTCTTAGTGATCCCATTTGGGGTTTTCTTAGCAAAGATACTGGAATGGTTTGCTATTTTCTTCTCCAACTTATTTGGCAGCTGAGGAAGCTGGGGCAAACAAATTTAGGTGATTTTCCCAGGGCTACACAGCTTTTAAGTGTTCGAAGTCCGATTTGAGATCAGGAAGAGGGGTCTTCATGATTCCAGACCAAGGGGCTCTATCCATTCCACCATCTCATCGCCGATGCCTCTTTTCAGGAGATGTAGAGGACTGATGGATGGAGAATAGAGACCACTGAGGAAGTTATGACAGTAGTCCAGGCAACAGGTGGTAAAGGACCCGAACAAGATTATAGCTGCAAGATCAAAGAGAAGGGGATCCGATCTGGAGATGTAGGACATAAGCTAAGGCAAAGCTTGAGAGCAAAGTCCATTTTGGTTTTGTCTCTATAGCCTTTTCCTAACACAGTGCCTTGTAGGGCTTAAGATATTTGTTTTGTTTGTTTAGCCAAATTGATCAGAGAGACATACAAAAGCTTTGGGGGAGGTAGATGACAAAATGTGAGGTGAGGGAGAGTGAAGAATTGAGAATGACACTGGGAGGTCCTGAACCTGGGCGACAAAAATAGATGTTTGGAGGAATGATGGAGAAGAATATGAGTTCTGTTGGGGACACAGTGAGTTTGAGATAGCTGTGGGACATCTAACTAAGCAGCTGGTAATGCAGGACTGATATGCAGGAAAGGTATTAGGGCTGGATTCTTTTTTCTGAGTTGTTTACATAGAGACAATAATTGAATCGATGGGGATGAGAGAGAGAGACAGAGAGAGAGAGAGAGAGAGACAGAGAAAGAAAGAAAGAGAGAGAGAGGGAGAGAGAGAGACAGAGAGAGAGACAGAGAGAGACAGAGAGAGACAGAGAGAGACAGAGAAAGAAAGAAAGAGAGAGAGAGCCAGAGAGAGAGAGAATCATACCTTAGTCATAAGTTTTAAGGGATTTGGAGCATTTATGTAGCACAGTGAATAAAGTGCCAGATCCTTGGGGAGGATCTGGGTTCAAATCTGGTCTCAGATGCATCCTAACTGTATGACCCTAGGTAAGTCATTTGACTCCTATTGCCTAGTCCTTGCTGCTTTTCTGCCTTGGAACTGATCAGTTCTAAGACAGAAGGACTTTGAACAGAAAAGAAAAGAAAGTGCAGTATTGGAAATGATTATTCAATTCCTTCTATCTTTCCCAAATACTCCATGCTTCTACTGTGCCTGAGGCCCTGAGGTCTAGCCTCCAAGCACAGGGCGCTAGTGACAGGGCCCACCTTGTGTTTCAGAACCAGCCCATCCTTTTGTGGTTTCATCCTGACGGAGACGGTGATTGGAGCGGAGCCGCCACTCGCTGGGTGGTAGTGCCCGCCGCGTCAGCATGCTCGTGTCTGCCTCGTCCCTCCCTCCCCTGGTGCCTGTGTCTGCAGAAAACAAGACCAGATGTGATTTCTTTTTAAAAAACAAACAAACATACAAACAAACAAACAACCGGCAACGACTACAACAACAAAAAGCAACCAATGAAATGAGGAAAAAAATACCACAAAAACACAAAAAACAAAACCAAGAAAAAAAAAAGCTGTAAAAATCACTGGCGTTTGTGGGGCTTCAAAACCAACCAGCTGCTCCTCCCGTCCACAGCTCCATGTGTGTCTGTCCGTCTGTTCCTCGGCTGTCTCGGGTGACCAGGTGTTGCAATGAAAATGTCCACAAGGCTCCACCCCCTCTGTTGACCCCAGTGTTGAACGGTGTTAGTTTGTTAGATGAAAAAAAAAAACCCACAAAAAAAAAACTAAGGTATTTTGCATTCTCTCTGCCAACGCATGGGCCTTTGCCAGTGGTGTACTTGCACGTGGCCGTCGTGAGCTGTTACCGTTTGTCTTTTCAGGGACGTGGGGCTGCTGGCTCCAGGTTTTCCTTTGCCTTTTCCTCTAGTTGTGCCTGTGGGTTGCTATCACTCCTTCCTTCCTTCCACCCAACATTCTTTCTTTGGTCAAGGAGGGAAGAGGCGTCCTTGAGCTCTGTCCCTTCTGTGCCAGGCAGACTGCTGGTCAGCCCCGTGTCCGATGCTGTTGGAAAGTGACTCTGGGCTCCCCGACTCAGGATGGGCTGAAATCCCGGCACTCACACTATGGGACATCCTCTGCTCTTGTCATCCCCCTCAACTAATGGGCCTGTGTCAAGAACCTCCATGTGCCATGTTGGCCTCGTCTCTTACTCTGAAGCCTTGAAGGCTGGTGATGGCATGAAGGGCGAGCAGCTCTGGGTGAGGATTGTGAAGAGCGCTGAGGGACATGGTTGGGAGAGGGGAAAGAGATGGGGGACAAGGACATTCAGTGGTAAGAGAACCCTGGTCCTTTAGGACCCATATTTCACAGGTGTTGGCAGGCCCAGGAGTGGGGGGGACCTGGGTTGACCAGCTCCCAAGTGCCCAAGAGACAATGCTAAGCTAAGGGGACTCCTAACTTCTGGAGACAAAGCATCATCTCCTACCAACTCTCATTTCCTTTCCTGAGCCCTAATAGCTTCACATAAGGGAAGCACAGCCACCAGAATAGTCAGGAGACCCTGGGCTGGGCCCCCAGGGCCTCTGTAACCTCTTCAGTTTAACCAGGATCTTGACCCCCAAAACTGACAGAGACAGTTCAGGAGCCAGGACACTCAAATAACCAGCGATAGAAAATGAGGGCTTTTGGTCCTCGGGAAAGAATCTTTCTTCTTGCCTCTTCCCTCTGTCTGGTTGGTCTCTGCACAGTAGACAGTGAATGTATTGATAGCTTTGTGGTGGTTCTTCTGAATTTTGGCCTAGAGAAAACCTGCTTCTTAGGACTTAGGATCTCCTTTGATTCACTGTGGCCCTCTAATGGGCTATTCCAGGCTCTCTCTCCTCCTATCAGGATAAGATTGGACCACTAAAAAAGATTATGTACAGACTCAAGCTTTTCTTCTTCCTATTAGTCTCTTATTAGGCTCTTATTCCCCTTTGTGTAATTCTTTCCAAACGTAGGGGAATCAGTTAAGTCTTGTGGAAGACTACCCAGGGCTATTGTGCGGGTGCTTTCCTGTGGAGGGGCCTCTGGCATAGTGGGATGGAAGAAATCTATGGGAAGGCAAGGCCAGTCTCCATCCCACCTTCTTCACTGACAGTGAGAGAAGAGGAGGGAATTCTGCAAATTGGAAATGGGGTTAGTCCCACTGGCAACTGGAGAAAGTTTAGATTAAATGATTACTTCCTCCAGCTCTGTCCAGTAGAACAGTAAGGATTTCTGCAAGTACCTGGTGAGGTTGTTGGGGAATTCCCTGGAGAAAAAGGGCAAGTCAGGAAAGAATAGGGGGGAGTCCTGTTTTCCTGGGGCTGAAAAAACAGAGCCAAATTGAGCCCCGACACTGTTTTCTCTGGCCCATGGTTGTGGTTTACAGAGTGGCTGTTTTTGGATGGAAAAGTCAAGGGTCCTGCTTGTGCTTTCTAGATTGGCTGGCTGCAGTGTGGCCCTGGCAACCTTAGGGAATTCCAGGGATAGTGTTTAGTTGGGAGCTAGAGCTGAAGGACGGTTGTGAAGTTGATGCTCCCTCCTGATAATTACCATCTGTCTATAGTCCCAGTGGGGCTGATAGGCTATGGCGAACCATGGCTTTTAAGTAAGAAGAGGAGAAGTCATGCTGGTCCCATGGTAGGTACTCAATAAATTCTTAAGGATGGCTGCTGATGTTGAATTAATTGATCTCAACAGCCATCCAATTTATTTATTAAGGACCTACTGTGTTCAAGGACAATACCAATGGATTGAGAAGGGGCAAGAGCTGTCTGGACAGTCAGAAAGCATAGAAAACAGGTGGGAATGAATGGTTTTCTTCAAGGAACTTCAATTGTCCAAATGGAATTAGAATAATAACGGGAGGATACTGGTCTGAGCCCTGTTCTCATTTCCCCCAAGGATTGAGAGAGCATCCCAAGGAATTCCCTCCAGAGTCATGAGAGAGCACATCTAGAGATGCTGGGACTTGGGGCAGGAATGGCAATGGGGCTATTTGGCAAGGAGAGAGGAGCAAGAGGCAATAATCAAGGAGAGAAGAGAGATAGACGTACACCATCTCTAAGACCTGGGCCCAGTGGTGAAAAGATCAGTAGTTTAAGAGAGGCCTCCAGGCAAAATATGGGAAGGATATGTTGAGAACCAGATCTGTGTTCTTTGTCTAATATTCAGAAGTAAAAACTGTGATTCTTAAGTTGAAGATAACCAGTGCTGGAGGCAAGAATTGGCTTCGTAGCATCCTTTAGTCCAGTTCCTGCTCTGGCCTCAAAATCTCAGGGCCTAACCTCTTTTTAGTCTCCAGTGTAGATCGTCACATTCCCTGGCTTCTATGCTCTGAATAGCAGAACTTCCTTGGTCTTCATTAATGATTAAAGCAGAATGAAGATGAAAAGAATTCAGGGGCTCCTGTCCCGATTTGGCACATTGTCCTGACACTTGTCCCTTCAGTCTCATCCAACAAATATAAAGCGCCCACTATAAGAGGCATTGCTCTGGGCACAAGACTACAAAGACAGAACAAAAACAGATCTGTTGCCCCTGAGGAGCATATAGGAAAAGGCACGTCAACCAACCATTTAAGGTTATCTTATAAATTTAGCCAGATGGTTCTAAGAAGTAGAGAAAAAAATGTAGAGAAGAGAAAATGAAGCTGGGTGGAAGAGAGTAGGTGGCCACCAGGAATGACCTGGAAACAGAGTGCTGTTAGGTGTTAGGTGTCATTGTTACTGCTGGGTCAGTTGGACCTGGACTACAGCAGATTGATTGCCTGAGGATAGGGAGGCTGGCTGCTTAAGTCAGACTGGAGACCTTAAGGATGAGATTTGGGCTGAGGTAGTGGCCAAGCCATGAGTAGGAAAAATTCAGCTTGGACAGTTCTCTCTCTTTGTCTTAGTTTTGCAAATGTGGACAGTCATTCCCTAAGGGTTGAGGGTGCATCCAGATCTCAGGAAGGCAAGACAAAGAGAGTAGGATGGCAGGCTAGGCTGCAGAAATTCATGGCCTTTGTTTGCCTAGCTTCATTGACTCATTTATACTTTGACTCAAGGTTGGGGGGTGGGATGATGGGGGGAGTGGTATGGCACACAATGGTGAGAATTAATTCTCTTTGGCTAAAACTGTTGAGTTGCTCAGGGATGAGTGAGTGCCCTACACTTGCAGGAGTTGGTGGGCTGATTGATTTCTTGCTGATGAATTCTGGTCCCATCCTTTCCTTGTCATTTAGGTGTGGCAGTTACTTAATTGGTCCATTAGGACTCAATCCATTTGTTGGCTACTTTTGCCTAGGCCAGAGACTTTTATGGGGGGTGGGGGGATAGATCTTCAGGAGAATTTTCCTCCTTGCCAGGCAAAATGCCATCTTTAACTAGTGGAAGTATTTTGCCATGGCTGCTTGCAGTGGGGAAGAAAACCACAGCCCAAAAAACACATAGAACTTTTTGAGGAAAGGTTAGTGAGCAGTGGTGAAATATGGGCAAGGAGTTAGCTTGGAAGAAAATAGAGGCACCCCAGGTGTGTCACACTGAAAGCTATCCAGTGATAGAGCTTATTTAACTACAGCATTCCTTCCCTGGCTAAGTGACCAAGAGCTAAGAGCACCAAGAGGTGAGAAACATGGTATAAGGAAGAAGCCATGGATCCATCCCATGCCATCTGCCATTCTCAGAGAGACCTTGGAGGGGTCCATCCTGTTCCATCTTATCTCTGATTCCTAGGACTGAAGCTCAGAATTACTCTAGAGTAAACTCCTTAAGGGAGGGTTTGATTCAGAAGTATTTTATAGTGAACCGAAGGTTCCGGGAGGATCTGATATCCTAATGTCCACCCTGGCATGCACCTAGATTCTCAAGGCTGGGCCAAGTCTAAAGTCCTTTAAACTAAAGTTCCCAAGTGAGCCAGGGCTATCTTAGCTTGGAGAGATCGCCTTTAGAGTTTGAAAACAGATGGGAGTGGGTTGTTTACTCCACCATTTTTTTGTCATCTTTTAAAGACCCAGAAGTTCGAACCAGACTGACTTCCTTTGACCAAGATGGTTCTTCAAGTCTTAGAACAAGGGACAGGTCTAAAGCACTAGCCTCGACAGCTGGCTGCAGGGGTGAGGGAACCATCCCTGCCACCTATACCACTTATCTTCCTGCTATGAATAAAACAAAAATTGTATAGCCTCCATATTCTTTACTCCCAGGGTAAAGTAAGTCAAAGGTTCTGCAAAGAGAGGATAAGTACCTCTTGGGTAGAGCAAGGTGCTGACCAGAAACTCAGTGAGCCTCTGAATCAGCTCCTGGCAGTGGATAGTGGTCACCTTCCTATCAGCCCACACGCTTACAAATGTACACATGTCCACATCCCCAGAAATGCCTTTGTTCATACATACATGTGTCCACACTCATATGCCCATACCCAAGTTGGACTTCAGCAGTGATTTCAAAAGGTGCTTTTCAGACACTCCAAAATGTTTTTCATTTTAAAAACATACATCCTGGGGAGTTTAAAATTGAAGGGTGAAGTAGAGTCTAGAAGGAATCCAGAAAGATCCAGACTCACATGCGGGCAGAAGCTAGCATCGCTTGAACTATGAGAATACAACCACCACTTCATTCCCTGGAGTCTCTAGGCAGAGGCAGGTGGTGTCTGTACCAAGGAGGCAGGCAGGGCCAGGTAGAAAGCATCTTCTGTTTCCATACAGCCAGCACACTTCATCCATTACTCTAGCACAGTCATTAAGGCCCTTTGGGGTAGCTGTAAATACTTGTTACATAGACCTCCATTTAATCTCACATCAGAGGAACTCCCAGAAAGTTAGTCTGGCATTAGGGATCTCAGTAATCCTGGGATTCCTTCATCCTGTAACTACCACCCTATCTATCCCCTCTTCAGATCTATTAGCCTCCTTCCTTTTTTCCTGAAACCCCTACAGATCTCTGGGATGATGTAGGATTAAACTTCCTAACCCCCTTTACCCCTCCAAACCTAAAAGTATTCCTGATGTGTTGAGCATACATTTGAGCATGTTCAAGACATGAGGCACTGTTGCATTTTGCTGTACTTATTGTGAGTGAGTGATGATAGAATGGGTGGTTATTGTCTACAGGATAAGGATTAAGCCCTGACCACATTAGCTGGGTCACCAGGAAGGCAATTTCCTGGAGGGAGGAATGTTCTGGAACTGAGCTCATAAAGGAGCTTGAGGTTTGAAAGTGTAACTAAAAGGGGCCAAGTAGAAAAATAATGAATGGGTAGGCGGATACATGGACGGACGGACGAACGGACGGATGGATGGATGGATGGATGGATGGATGGATGGATAACTAGAGAGACTAGGCTGATGCCTTAATCCTCCAAGGTTAGGAGCTGTGTATACCGCTTCAGATGGGGTCTCCCTCTATCTGGACTGGGTCTGATTTTCCCATTTAGTTTGCATGTGTTTCTCTTTTGGGGAAGAGTGACTTGGTAATGAGGGCCCAACAAAAGGATGGAAATTGTTGTTTGTTGTATGATAATCAGATGATGGTAAAGGCTGGGATGGATGGGGCTGCCAAGAGAGGGGCACCAGAGGTTGATGACAGGGTAGGAGGGGAGAAGATCTAGAATTAATTCAATGGAACTACAAATTGGATTAAATCAAGTGCATTTAATCCTGAACTAAGAGAGGCATCCTTCACTGGTCACAATTTTGCCCATCCCTAGAAGCCATCCAGACAACCCCCTAACACAATTCCCTTTTAATTTAAGTGTGGATTTCTTTATCTTGCCCTCCAAATAAAACAAAGTGAGGGGAGGGAGGGGGAAGAGGGATGGGTTATCATTGTGGTCCCTAGTTGAGGAGAGAATGGAACTCTGAGCCCACAGGGGAGAGATCAGGAGTACAAACTCTTTCAGTGGCAACCCCACAATGTACACCCATTTCAGAGTCAACAACAAAATGACTAGGGGATGCTGGGCTGCCATCTTGTGACCAGTCGGGTTTTCCCTCAGTTCTTTAACTGATTCTGAATAGGTTTCCTGAATAAGAGGAGGCTAGACATTCCTGTCTGGGACTGAGTCTGGGCAGGGAGTTTTGAGGATGAAGAGTTATCAGTCCTCACCCCTCAACAAAGTGTGTGACCCAGCATTTAGCCGCAATGGGGACCATGGAAAGCTTGTCCCACCTCCTACCCTCTTGTGTTCCGGGCCTCTTCACTCTCCTTTGCCAGTCATCTTGTTATAACTATGGAGCTGCGTGTCTGGGGTTATTTGGGGATTTTGGGGGGGAGGGAGGAGGGGTAATTTTTTTTGCATGACCTCTAAAGAGAAAAACCATATAAACCCATTGATAGCTAGGTATACATAACTTTTGGCATGTGTATATCTATCTATCCTGAGGAAGAGAACTTGATGAAAGATGAGCACTCTGTCTGCTCCATGAATGCTGGGGGATCTTTCCTCTTTTTTGACTTTCTCTTCTTTCTTTTTGCTGAGTTTCATTGTCTTTTCTTTCTGAGCCTTGTAAGTGTAAAAACAAAAAAAAAATGATTCTTATTTTGTTCTGTCTCGGGAAACTGCAAATAAAACAAAAAAAAATGGGACAAACTGTTCAGTGTGCAGTAGCTTGCTTTTCACCTTCACCTTACCCTTGACTTTGCTTTATGCCCCATGCCACCTTTGGCCCTCTCCAGTGGGTATAAATACTTGTGCCCTGTCCAAGCCAGCACACAGGTCCTGGAAATTTCCATAAACTGCCCATCTGAGATAGATGAGAGCTGGCCTTGACCAACCATTGCCATTCAGACCTTTCTCCCTAGAAAAAGTCAGCCCCACAAGCTCATCTATCCCCATTTTCAATCTTTCTTGATCTTTGGTACCCAGGGAAGTAGGTCAAACACCAGATCTACAGCCAAAAACCATTCCGCTAACATTTTCTGTCTACGACACCCAGTCTACTCAGTTTTACCATGCTCTCTCTTAGACATCATGTGCCCAAAGCCCCAAGCCCGGGGACACAGGAAAGAACGTCACAAGTCAAGTGTCCCGAAGAAGTCAGACCTTTAAGGATAGACTAAATCTGGGAGGAAAGCAGGCATCAGGGATAGATGGTGGTAGCCACTGAGTCATAATAGCCTGCCCACACATTTCCATGGCAACCACCTCCCAAAAGGATGCATTCCTAGATGTGTTAAATGTTCTTTCAGCCTTAGCTTGACTAGGGGTTGGGAAGATGGACTACCGTCAACTCCTGCCCATTCGCTAATGCTCCTCTTCCCCTTCCTCTCAAAGCAGAAGTTGGCAGAGAGCCCTGGTCCCAAACCCCACTTCTCACTGCCTTCTCAACTTCTGTAACCAAAGGGCAGATTAGCCACTAACTGATGGCAGTCAGATGCTTATTTTCTACCTCCATTTCCATTGCTTTCTAAGTGAGGAAAGGCCTAGAAATGGGAGGTCCTGGGTTCAAATGTGACCTCAGGCACTTCCCAGATGTGTGACCCTGGGCAAGTCACTTAACCCCCATTGCCTAGCCCTTACCACTCTTCTGCCTTAGAACCAATACACAGTATTAATTCTAAGAAGGAAGGTAAGGGTTTAAAAAAAGGCAAAGACAATAATTTGAGGAATCTTGAACTTTGGGGGCCCAAATGGCACAGATTGATGGTGACCAAGATGGTCAGAATGGGGTATTTTGTGGGCTTTGCATCACAGACCTGATGTAATAGGGCAGGCACATGCTGTATCCCAGACAAAGAGGCGGGTTCCCTGATATTCTATAATGAAGTGTGGCTTTGGGGAGACTTTCTCTGTAAATGGCCACACCCCAGGCAAAGAGCTCATGAGTCTGTGACTTTTAATATGATAAAGGACAAATATGAAGTAGTCAAGCGCTGGCCCTACCAGTCAAGGGGTAGAATGTAGACTGAGTGAAAAAAACCTTCATGTTTATTTCAGAGCATGTGACAGCATATTCAGGCTCAGCCTGATTGTCAGCTGTAATTGGAGGAGCCTACCCACAGCATCCTTTCCAGGCCAGGACCGGAAAGAAGGAAAAGAGAGGGGGGATGTGTGGGCTGCCATGGGAGAGGGAAGAACTGATTTATGCAACATCCACCACACTCTCCCTCCTCTGAAAATCTCTACCTAGCCTCAGAATGTTTGAAGCATTTAATGGGTCAACAAGCATTTGTTATTAAATGCCAACTATGTATCAGGCACTGGTAGGGGATGGGGATACAAAGAGAAAAGAAACAGTCTTTGCTGCCATGGTGCTAATATTCCACAAGGGAAACAAATGCAGACCATGGGCCCTCTACATGGTAGTAGACAATTTTCGTGATTTGCAATGGCAAGAAAGATAGGAGGAAGGAGGGAGGGAGGAAGTAAAGAAGGGAGAAGGGAAAGAAGGAAGGGAGAAGGGAAAGAAGAAAGGAAGGAGGGGAAGGAAGGGAGGGAGGGAGGAAAAGAAGGGAGGAAGGAAGAGAGGGAGGAAGACTTACATGTCAGTCTTTTGGTGATGAGTTTCTCCAAACTTAGCTAGGCTGATACCCAGATGTTTGAGACAGTCTATCACCATATCCTTTGTCCACTGTGTGCACAAGCCTTTGAGGCCAACTTTTAGGAATGGTTAGACCCTTACTAACATAACCTCTTAGATTCTGGGGTCATTTCTAGGCTACAAGGAGGCACCAGAGTTCAGAACTTCAGTAGAGGCTCGATATCGTTAGAACTTAGAATTTTTGGAGAAATGGACATTCCCTAGTTATTAAATAGGATCTAAGGGACATCGAAGTGGCACAGTGGATAGATCAATAGGCCTGGAGTTAGGAAGACTTATCTCCCTGAGTTCAGATCCAGCCTGCAATTGGATGTGTGTGACCCTGGGCAAGTCACTTAACACTGCTTCAGTTTCCTCATCTGGAAAATGAGTTGGAGAAGAAAATGGCAAACCACTCCAGTATCTTCTAGAAAACCCCAAATGGGGGCATGAAGAATGGGGTGCAGTTGGAAATAACTGAATAACAAAAGGTGCTTAAAGTTAGTATCTTACTTTATCAGACTTTCATCCTATTTCCAGAACTGTCCCAAATTATTATACACTTTTTGCTAATGAACTATCAAATGATTTTACCTAAGAGGGCAAAAGGCAGGGTCATTCCCATTTACCAAAACTTACTATGTGCTAAGTATTGTTACCTTGTGCTACAGTAGAAAGCCATGTCTTTTGACCCGTTCAACAAATATTCAAACACATCTGTGTAGAGCACACAAGGATCAAAGATATAGAGCCCACAGATGTGAAAGGACTTGCCCAAGATCACAATGGCAAGGCTAGAATTTGGGCCATAGTCCTGACTCCAAATCTATGTGCCTTCCCATAGCAGGGTGACATCTTAATGCCAAGTTTACTCACCACCTTCCTGTAAGGAGATAAATTGCAGCTGAGACACATTTCTGGGGTTCAACCATCCTGAGGTCTTAAGTAGGAAAAGCAGGATGAGGGCGATCTAGCTCTACTCTTCACTGCCTGGGTTGTTTCCCAAGATCAGTCTGTGAACCTGGCAACTCTAAAGTTGTCTAGGTGAGGTTGAGATGTCTACTTATGCTTTAGAAGCTCAGCTAGGAATGGGGTTGGTTGGTTCATTTGTTTTTTAACTAAAACCTATAAGGGGAAAATAGGGTTATATTATAAAAAAAGGTTGGACTGGATTATATTTAAAATAGGGTCACCAGGAATTTAATTATTCCAAAGAGATTTATTTACAAAATATAGAAAAGAATGAAGTAGGGAATCAGAGAGAAGATAGGGTAAGATATCTAGCCTAAGCATTAAATAATTTAATCCCAGGCCCTGGCTCAACATGGGCAGGGAGAGTTAGTCCTTAGCTGGCCTCAGCAAAGCCAAGGACCTGGAGAAGTCTCTCTCAGAGGATAGGTCTCTCCTGAAGCTAGTCTCTTCAGAAAAATCCAACAGTTAAAAGTTGGCTTTTCACTCACCACGTATCAGTCCAAAGGAAAAGACTTAAGGACAGTCTCACCAGAAACAGGGTCTCAGGTCCAGTCAGCAGATTCTTCTTCAGCCTCCACTCCAAGTAGAACTCCAAGCAGAACTGACTTAGGAAGTTGTAACTCCCTTTTAAAGACACTTTCTTTTGCATCATTTCCTGTGTCTTCCCCTAATTTTATGTCTACCAATCACAGTTGAAGCTTTGCTTTAAGACTGCGCAGGGACAGTTAGTTTAATTCTGATTCATCACCCACTGTTGAACACATGGGTCACAGACCTCCCCCACTCAAGTGTGAATGGGGTGTTTACACCTTTGGTGATTAAATCTAAAAATGGGCAGGGAGGTTAATTTAATTTTCACAATCAGGGGAGAGTTAAATTTAATCTTCACAAACCCTTACCTTCAGTCTTTGAATCAATACTAGGTATTGGTTCCAAGGCAGAAGAGCAGTTAGGGCTGGCCATGGGCTTTAAGTGACTCACCCAGGGTCACACAGCTGGAAAGTATCTGAGGTGAAATTTGAAGTCAGGACTTTCCTGTCTCTAGGCTCCCAATCCAAAGCCACCTAGAAGCCTCCTCTCAGGTAGGAATGTTAAGGATCTGAGAATTTAAATAAGGATCAGGAAAGCCAGAAGCACAAAAATCACGATTTCTTCCCTTTTAATGATCTGAAGATGGGAGCTAGGAAGATTATTTCCCAAATAACAACTATCCTATTCCATTCTGGAATGTATGCTGACTTTTCAAGGATGATCTAAGGGGCGCTTAGCTCTATGATTAACATAGCACTGATGTTCTTCCATGGCATAGTGAATTAACATAATTGAACATCCAGATATTCCTCAATGAACAATT
Source organism: Monodelphis domestica (assembly GCF_027887165.1). Taxonomy (NCBI): domain Eukaryota; kingdom Metazoa; phylum Chordata; class Mammalia; order Didelphimorphia; family Didelphidae; genus Monodelphis; species Monodelphis domestica. The sequence goes on along the minus strand of NC_077227.1, from coordinate 509,742,526 downwards.
GCAAATCCAGAGCCAAGTAATCCCAAGTTGTAGACTGAAAAAACCTAAAAGTGCTGGCTAACCTTCTTATGTTCATTTTGGAGTTTTCTACGATATAGGGATTTGTGGCATTAGACAGGTACTAATACTTTTCCAGGTTAGTACTATAGAGATATATGACTCCATCCAGAAGTCAGGAATAAAAGCAAAGTCTCATAAAAAAGGAGGCCCTGGAGAATCTGAGCTGTGTAGTCACCATAGGCAATATTAAGCAGGGCTAGATAGGGTGAGGGATTCTTCCATAGCCTTTGACTAAGTCAGAGACTAGACCAAGTGAGGCACAACAGAAGCAGATGGGTTTTTTGTGACGTTGCCCTTCCTATCTCACAGGTGATCAAGGCCATAAATGTTGTCTTAACTGACGAACAGCAAGATTCTTAGCTGTAGCAAGTTTGCCTTCTGGCAATAGGAAAAACTGAGTCAACTTCTACTCTAATACTCCATCTCCTGGCCCCATAAAGGAAAGAAGGAAAGAAAACAAACAAAAACCCCAAGGCTTATATTGCCTTAGTGATATAAGGGAGGGAGGAAAATCAGACTTATAGAACTAGAAGGTAATGAAAAAAATAGGCACACCTTCCCCCACTGCTAAATATTTCATCAATATTGCCAGTCTGTAACCACGTATTCTGTGGAGGCTCAATGCTAAAAGTTCAAATAGCAAAGGACTAAGCAGAGCTACAGTGAGGCACCTTTTAACCTTTAATTCCAAAGAAAGCCACAGGATCATGTTCAAATTTCAAAAGACAACTTTTATCCAGACAGGAATCTCTCAAATAGAACATACAGAAGTTCGATAGCGATTATTAAAATTTGCCAAATGATAAATGTTTAGCCAAAGCATTAAGTTAAAAGAAACAAGAAGCTACAGTAATACACAGAAAGGACCAAATAACACACCACCACAGCTGAAGTCTCCTCCCACCCTCCCCTCCAAAAGGCATCCTGCCAGGGCCATGCTTCTCCGTGGAAAGATGCTGCCACAGTTATGTTTACAGGAGATTCTAGGGCCAAGTTGGGGGTGAAAGATTTTGCTTTCTCTTAGTTCCCCAAAGTCTACGTGTTCTCTCTATTCATACCATGGTACCATAAGCTTTAGGCCGAATTTCTTAAAGATCCTGAAATGTCTTCTATTGCATTCCAGGGCAATTTTTTACTCCTGTAACCTTAACCAAAGGGGGAAAAGAAAAAAACTGAAAATGGCAATTACCCTTCACATTTCATGCTACTTTGAGTTGGAGCTGAAAAGTTTTTTTGCTTTTAATTAGTCAAGTGATGAAGATGAGTAGAGTCCATTTTTTTGCCATGAGGTGATGGGAGTTAGCAGGGTTGGGATGGGCAGCCACCAAGGGCACTCCTTGAAAAGTCTGATGAACTCGAGGTTGTAGGTGGCCCCATTCATCAGTACTGGTGTGGTCATATCTCAAGGCAGAGAGAAAGGTATTGTTTCTAGGCCTATTTTACAGTAGGTTCTTTTACCTATTGACCAGCATAATTCCCAGAGAAATAAGAGCCAATAGGCAAATGAAACTAATGGAAATGGAATCCACTAAAAAACCCTTTTATAGTTGCATTTGTCCCCCTAATATCCTCAATTCCCCAGTGAATTTAATGTCAGTTGAAATTTAAGATATTAATCTTGAAGAGTTCCTAGGGTTAGTGAACACTTGACTCGGTACACACTATGTGGCCCAAATATCTTCTAGTTAGCATAGGCCCTCCCTCTATGGCCACTGTTTTCACCAAGCTAAGCCTAGGGAAGCAATTTCTTGAAAGAATCCCTAACTATATGCAAATAAAAGATGATGTACAATCATGCTGACCCAAGGTTTCAGTGTTGTCTGAATTATTTAATTAACTCATTAATAAATTTAGAATCTCCCTTTGCTGCCCAGTTCTGGCACACACATTACTCTGTCTTCAGAAAATACTGTATGATGGTAACAAAAAAAAAAGCGGCTCATATATATTCTATTTAGACTATGGCAACGAACATCTGTTTAGGGGCCAAGAATGCCTGACAGCCCTAGACAATAGCCAAATCCAATCAACTGAGAACTCCTGCCTGGTTGCTTGACTACTTTTGTGTCAGTACCTTAAGAGGGAAGAAGAGGCTAGTTGAAGCCCTCAAAGAGCAATAACCAGAAGCAAGTGTGGCTGAGGTCAACAAGGGATCAAATGCAAAGATCCTGTTAATGCTAGCTGAGTGAGTCAGTTACACTTGGGGGGCTAGGCACTGAAGGGACCACAGAGCTTGGCCTACATTCATTCAAAAAGGTGCTTTTAAGCAAAAAGGAGGCCAGATAACATCCTTAGCACTTACAGAGGATCAAGCACTCTGCCTCTGCCAGCCCCAGGACAGGGGCATGACATAGATATTCCATGGCATAGTTGGCACACTTTTCTTGTTATAAATCAGCAGATGGCAGCATGGGAGGCTCAAAGACATTCTCCTATTCATTAGGATTCCCCAAAATGGGGAAATCCCTAAGGCAGTCACATAGCCAGAAGGACAAGAGAACTAAGGTCAACTTTCAGTAAAAGAAAAAGCATTTCCAAGAGTGGCTAAAGGACATGCTATTCTGGACCAGAATTGTAATATTCAAGACATGTCAAGTCACTGCAAGGCGGAAGGACTGCTCAACTGCATTGCTAGTTGGATCCCCTGCCCCCAAAGGATACTTGCAGCTGATTATCCTTAAATTAACCAGCTTAATAAAGTGCCCTTTTCTTCCTCTGCATCATTTCTACATGCTGGCTGGGTTAATCACTGCCTATGTACACCATTAAGTGTATCTGAGCTGCTCTCACAGACTTCCCCCCTCAAATAGGTTTATGAGAACTTTACGGACAGTTTGTCAGAACAGGTCATGGGCCAAACTACATGGCAGCACTGGAAGGAATGGGAACATGTGTACAAGTTAGGGGAAAAAAAAGTTTGAGAGTCTGATGGAATTTTAGGTTGTCTTGAGGTAAGTTCCTTGTTTCTCACTAGAAAACTCTTCCACTGACTTGTCTCAAGGCTTCAGTTTTTTCTCTTTTGAGAGGGGTCCCACTTTCCCTGAGAACAAAGATTCTAAGGGGTCTACTCAAAAACAAAAGGACCTTCATGATTGATCTGAGGAAGAGAAGGAAAAGGGACTGCCCCTCGCCTTGGTCCTTCTCTTTTCTCCCTCCTCACCCCTTGACAGGTAGCTGGGTCACCAGAGCTCACTTTTATCAGCTGCTAAGGAGGTCCTCTCCCAAGGCCTGCAAGGTGCCAACACTCCCATCGGTTTTTGACTATCTAGTATCCACCTGTACACTGGAGTCGCTTCCTTCTAGTGTTATTATAATGAATGTAAAAAATAAAATTAAAACAAACAAACAAACAAACAAAAACCCCAGAATCAAGAAGAGATTTGGTCCTGACATTCCTGTGGTGTTCTGCAGAAGTCAGGGGGCCCATCAAATTCCTCCCAGGAAGTTTATCAGAGAAATGAGCCCTTCAGCACCTACAGGAGTCATTGAAAATTTCTGTTTCATTCTGCCCCCAAATATGATCTTCTTGAGACTCATTATCTTTCCTTTTGGAGAAAAATTACACTTGGGCATACAAACATCTCCCCAATGCCCCTCCCACCTCACCCTCTGCTTAGCTGGGGGGTTGAAATCTGAAATGGAGTGTTTCCATTTCAGGACACGATTTGAATTGGTTTCTTCTTTCCTGGGAGCTTTACAGTTCTCAACATGAATGACAGGCAAAATTTCCAGAGCAGGGTCATCAGTGGCTGGGGGTCACATGATCTCACAGCATGAGTTTTGTTTCCGGGCCTTGGAAGAAATTAAAAATTGGGAAAGGAAGGTTAGAAAAGTTAATAGATGGCCAGGACAGTAGGGAAATGTGCTTTTCCCCTAGGAATTGTGTGTCAGGGAAATCTGTAACAAAGAACTTTAATGTCATAACTGAGGTCCAAAGATAAGAATGCTGCCTAAGTATAAAGGCTGGGACCTAGATTACCACATATGCACTTTCATCATCATGTTGAGGCAAGGAACCAGAAATGAATGAAGTTAAGAGAGAAGCCAGGCATCTCGTTTTGTGCTTTCAGAGAAAATGCAAAACTCCAATACACCCTTCAAAAACAGAAATTAGGACTATCATTTAAAAAGTAGCTCATGTTACTAGCAATAAATTAATGTGCTTAATGCTGAAGCTTCTAAAATGTCATTAATATGCTTAAAATATCTTTCAGGCTAAATGGTTCCAATTAATTAGTCCCCATGTTCCAGTTCCCACTTCCCCACAAATCCTGATCAGTTCAATACCTTTTGTTCATATAATTTTGGCATTTTTCTTAAATTGCCCAATTGGTTAGAGAATGGTGCTAAGGAGGACAAGACCATGTATAAAATCCAGTCAGCAATCATTTATTACGCATCCACTATGTGCAAGGTTCTACCCTTGATGTTGGGAATACAAAGAAAAATGTTGAGTATTTGACCTCAAAGAGTATCATACAACCTGGTGTGTGTGTCTGTTTGTACATGCGTGTGTATGTGCAAGCATGCATGCATGATGTATACAAATAATTATAATACAGATTAGACTGAATGCAAGGGAGAAGTCCAACAGGGAGACAGGAAATTTTATGAAGGAGGGGGTCAATTCTAGTTATACTGAGATCAGAGGCTTTATGAATGAAATGGCACTTGAATCAAGTCCTAAAAGGAGATTTCCATAGGTGAAGATGAGGAAAGAATCTCCATATGCCAGATGCATCCCATGAGAAATAAGTATGTAAATACACCCAAGCAGGAGATTGTATCTGGAAGCCCCACCTAGACCAATCAAGATCATGGTTTCATTGGCACAAACAATATCTCTAACCCCACTTAGGTATCTTTCAAATGTATATTGATTACAAATGGAAAATGTGTGGCTAGAACAGCTTAAATCTAGACAAAATCAAAAACATGCTTTATTGAGTTTAACAGAATCATTTTTGTATAAAAGATGAAATGAAGATAGCATCACTGCCTCTTCGGAGCTCTGTAGTTGTTAACACGCTGTCCTTCCTCCTCCTCTTCTTTTATACACTTACCTTTTATATACTTTTATACACTTATCAACAGAATGTTGAGGGCAAAGGCTTTAATTTTGGTTTTATATTCCTGATGCCTTGCATGCATAAGCACTTAATAAATCTCAAGTGAATTGGATATTTATTCAAAAGAATAAATTCACTTCTCTTTGGCACCAGGGTTTAACTGTAGGAAGAACTTGAGGGTCAAGGGGAAAGGAGCTCAAGGTAAAATATTACTAATCTTAGAATGAAAAACATTAACTTCCCCCATAAAACAGATAATAGTTGAGTGGCACTGTAGGATAGTGGTGAGACTTTGATTAGGAGTCAAGAATCCTGGGTTCAAATCTTGACTATACCACTTACGGCCTTACTTTTCTCATTTAGAAAGCTGAAAGAAAGTTTTTCTATAAACTTCAAGTACTGTATAAAAGTATGTTGTTACTGTTTAAGGAAGACAAAGACTTGGTATTAAAGACAGCATAGGTTCTCCCACCTTCCCAAGAAACTCAAAAACTGGCAACCCTCATTATAGAGAATTCATTAGAAGCTTTTACCCAGAAGAGGCTCTGCTTATAAGCAACATTAAATAGCCACCTTGCCTCAGATCCAGAAAGGCCCTGGGTGAAAAGCTACAGTGATTCCTGCCCTCCTACTCACCAAGGACACAAATGACGCCTTGTATATAAGAAGGTGCTAGTCAGTGCTCAAAGAGTTAACACACACCAGTGTCTACTGAATATTCCAAGAAAAGTCTGGCATCCCAGAAGGAACACACGTACTACAATAGGGCTCATTTTAAGAAAAGGCTTTCCAAGGAAGATGTGGGGGTTGTAAGTACTTACAGTTTTATAGAAGGCTTTGGACTGTGTTCCTAGCACTTCTGATTTGGACACCAAGTCATCTAGCTTTTCTCCTCGTTCTAACAAAGACCCCATGGTGTTGTGCTAGACAAAAGGAAAAAAAGAACTCTGTGTAAATATATGATAAAAGACAAGCCACAAGCACAGGCACTTAAGAGAAGTTTAATTAGTTCATTCATAGAATTAGTGTCTTTTGGACCTTGTCTTCTCAGGATCAACCATGTACTCCAAATAGTGCCCTGAAATGCTAAGAACCAGAGAACAATGAGTCACAATTGTTAATAGAAGCTATCTTAAAACTACTATGGAACTCAAAAACACTTCTAATTCATATGCAGAACACATTCCAAGAGATTTTTCTATTAGCACAGTATGTCAGGTGATAGAAAAATCAGTCTTCCCAGAAAAAAATCTAAGTGTGAGAGCTTGTGGTGGATGAATATTTAAAACTCTGGCAACTGGTACAGAGGACCCAGGGGACATGGAGAAAAAGGCTACAAACCAAAACTCTACTTTTGATTTTTGTTCTCTTAATTCCCTTTATTAAAGGCCTTATAATGATTATTTCAAGAGGGAACATGGCAGAATGGCTAGTTCAGGCTTTGAAGTCAGGAAAACCTAGGTTTAAATCTTGCTTCCGGGCACATAGCTTTCAATGCTGTAGGCAACTTTATGAGACTATAAATTGCAGAATCTTAAGTTCAGTCTCTATTCCTATAATAATTATACCAGGTAGCATAGTATTAGTATAATGGATAGAGTACTGGAAGACCCGGGTTGATGTTTATTCCCATGACACATGCGGCTAAGTAACCTTTGGCAAGTCACTATCACTGCTTCGGACAACTCTTAAGATCATAAGCTGCAGGAGAGTTGCTGATTTGCATTGGTAGGGTGAGTTATGAGTCAAAATAAAATTTTAGGACTGTTATGGTTACAGCACTACTCTATAATGACATCAATATTTTTGAATTTCTACACTGGGAAATTTTGTTCTGGAAATTAAAATTTAAACTCCTAGAAACCACCACAACTTTTAAAAGCCATGATAATGGAAATGGAAAAAAAAGATAACACAAGAACATCTGGTAAGAGTGAAAAGCAAAACTACCATCCCTTTGCCTTTTGCCAGTTTGCCATAGTGTCCCAGTATACCACAGATAACCACAACTTTATAAACAACTCTACAGTGATATATCTGGGTAAATGTGGCAAACACATTTGAATGAAGAATGTACTTTAAAAAGCATTTTAAGGGACAGTCAGGTAGTTCAATGAGTAGAGAGCCAGGCCTAGAAACAAAAGGTCTTGGGTTCAAATCTGACCTTAGACACTTCTCCTAGAGGTATGCCCCTGGGCAAATCACTTAATTTCAGATGCCTTGTGGCTTTTCTGCCATGGAACTGATAACTTGGTATCAATTCTAAGACAGAAGATTAAAAAAAAAAGAATTTAAAATAGTTGTAAAGGAGGTCAAATGAATACTTGCTAAGGCCTGATGAGAATTCCTTTGCTCTCCACAGTGAAAAGAAGGAAAATAAAAGATGAAAAGGAAAAAGCAGATTTTCTTCAAGTTCTTCAATAGATCCAGCAGTCCAAAGATATGAAAAGCTGAGGACTAGCATTAAAAGGCAGAAATTAAAATCCAGATGGTAAGGAAATACAGGTGTATTCCTAAGAAAATGGAGATGTAAAAAGAAAATAACCCAATCGTAGCTAGATGAATCAATGGGTAAAGCCAGGCCTAGACACTAGGAGGTCCCGAGTTCAAGTCTGTATTCAGATACTTCCTAGCTGTGTGATCTTGGGCAAATCACTTAATCCCAATGGCCTAGTCCTTGAAATCAATACACAGTATTGGTCCTAAGATGGCCTACCTCTCAGGAATGTTTGCAAAACAACTTTTGTGAACTCTTAAAAAAAAAAAAACCACCTCAACCCAAACATAATATAATCTTCCATCCAACCCTTCAATGGTAAATTGTTATACCTTCCAATTTCCACTTACCAGAATGATTTTGGTCTCATCTAACTCAGCTTGCACTTTCATCATAGGGTCAGCTTCTCGGGGATTCTAATAAGGAAGAAAAGCCCAGATGAGTGGGTAATCACATTAAGCCAAATTAAAAGGGAACAGGGAAATGTAAAAGAATAAACCAAATATTGCTATTTCCAGCTTCTATCTTTGGAAACAAGTTGCAGAAAGCAAGATGCTGGATCCCAGCACTCAAAGCTCCTTTTAAGAAATCAATGACCAGTGAAGAAGTCCCAAGATGTGAAAGGCTGCTTCAGATTCTCCCAATCTCATCCAAAAAGGTCAGCCTACTCGACAGACCTATGGAAACCAAAGCAATAAACCCTTTTTCAGCATCTACCACGTAGGAGGGAAGGTCTCACTGATCAGATCCAATCCAGGGTGGCCGGCTTGAAAAGGAAAACTGCCATTTCTGTCTCAGCCAAGGCATATCTCACATATGAAGGCAGAGGAGCAGTGCTGATAAAAATCCTCCTACCCTTACCTAAGCACTTACTCAAGTCACTCAGAAGAATTTAAGAATCTGAAATAAACCTTTCCAGTGGTTTCCATCTATTATAATTAAAATTAATATATCTACCAGTTATTATTTTTCATAAAGTTTATTAATAGAAAAGGTAGATAAGAATAGATTTAAATCTCTTCCTACTCTAAGTTCTCAGACCACGTGTCTCTATTCTACCAGCACCTTTATCTCTCCCCTCACCTCTCACTCCAGCCCCAGTCAGAAACCCAGGAGGGGGAAGGGGATGAACTTCCCTGGACACATACCCTTATACAACAGGAGAGGCATGAGAGGGGGTACAGAGATGTAGCAAAGATCAGGAAGCCCTAGATACACAATGGGTGCTTTGATAACAGACAAGTCACTCATCTTCTCCATCTCCAAGCCAGGCCTTCTAAGACTATAAATTATAGATACTGAGTTGCATCAGTGAAGCACATTTCCACACTAGGTAGTTTTTTCTAAACTGATGAAAACACAAGTGTGGACCAAAAAGAAAATATGCCAGCACAGAAGTCCCTGCCCTCAAGGAGCTTCTACTCTAGTGAAGGATATAACATATAAACAGATAAGTAAATACAAGATCATTTAGAAAGAGGAGAGTGGCAAAGACCTCCCCCAGAAAGAAGCATTTAAGCTAAGCTCTGAAGGATGTTAGGAATTCAATCAGGTGAGGGTAAAGAGGGAGTTCACTGCATGCAGGGTGTCTACCTGTGCAAAGACTCAGGGGAGATGAAAAATCATGTAGAGGTAACAGCAGTCAGGAAGCTAGAGTGCAGAATATATATTGTTTACTGGTTTTTAGTCATGTCCAACTCTTTATGACCCCATTTGAGGTTTTCCGGGCAGAGATACTGGGGTGCTTTCCTTCTCCAGCTCATTTTACAAATAAAGAAATTGAAACAAATAATGTGAAACAAGTCAGATAAAGGAGGCTGGAGCCAGACTGTGAAGGACTAGTTTGCATTTTATTCTAGAACAACAGAAAGCCAATGATGATTTGTTATGAAAAAAGTGACCAAGGCTTCGGGAAGATTATTATGGAGAATGCATGGAGGATGGATTGGAAAGACTGAAAGCTGTGAACATATTCCAATAAACCAGAGGAGAGGGAATAAGAGCATGAACTAGGGTGACTGCTGTCTAAGAATGCTTTGTCAGTATAATGCTTTATAATCCTAAATAACAAAGTCTCTTTTACACATAGTAACTAAAGGTTTTATTGAACTATTACCTGATATCTACTAAGATAACTATCCAAGGCTGTATAATTTATAGTACTAGGAGATCCTACTGGCCAGTCTATCCTGTCGACTTGCTTGGAGAATTCATCCAGTACCTATGGGAAAAAAAAAAGCAATATATTGCCATTAGTGTTCTCATCATGGGATTCTTATCAATAAATCAAATAAAACTTAAGTAATGGCCATTATGTCTCCAGATCCCTAAAAATATCTCCATACTTCTAAAGGCCAAAGACTAAGAAAAAAAGGATATTTGATGGAAAAATGAATGAATGAAACATAAAGCTCCCTCCCCTCCCCTCCTGTTCTTGGTGATTTTGTGTTGTGAAGAACATGACATAAAAAACATATGGTGTTAGGGGCAGCTAGATGGCTCAATGGATAAAAAGCCAGTCCTGGGTTCAAATATGACCTCACGTTTCCTAGCTGTGTGACCCTGGACAAGTCACTTAACCCCCATTGCCAGAGAAGTGAGAAATCTGTACTTTGAAACTTGTACTTTGACACACAGGTAAGGCAGATTTGAACTGGCCCATTTGGATATGTGAAGGGGAAAACACCACTTCAGACCAAGAAAATCACATAAAGAAATGAGCCTGGAATGTTTTTCAGTGTATGGAGAAGCAAAAAGGACTCCAGCCTGAATGAAACAGTATGTTTGAGAAGTATTAGGGCTGGAAAGTCCAGAATAGAAGTCTTAAAAACCAGGTAGAGTTATAGACTATTTAGAGCTTGAAGGATTCTTAGAAATTGCACAGTCCAATTCCTTCGTTATAAGGATATAATGGTTCCAGAGCTTCAGAAAGATTAAATGACTGATCCAGATGTTACTGTGGGAAAGGAATTGCCCTCCCTATTATATCACTTTGTTTGACACATAGTTAATTGTCTAAGATAGGATTGGAACTCCAATTAAAGCACTTTACTCCTAAAGTCCTGGACGGGAGTAGGGTGGAGCAGGATGAAGAAATGAAAAAGAAGTGACACATTTAAGAGGCATTTCAAAAGAAGTGATGGGTTACATAAAAGAGAAAATCAAAGATAACTGTAAAGCAGAGGTATTTAATCTTGGGTATCCATGGATAGATTGGGGGAGGCAGTGAATTTGGATGGGAAAACCTTTACACCTTTATTTTCACTAAGCTCAAACTGAAATTTAGCATATCCTTCAATCATGAATGTAAACCAGATTCATTTTTCTAAGAAAGGGAATAAACTGTCAAAGAGGTCCTCAACACAAAAAAAAGCTTAGAGAAGGGTATCCATGGTTTCATTTCCCACAGTTTACGTTATCCATAGTCAGTCTGTCTTTAGCCCTTGGCAGTCTCTTCTGTTTCCACTTTTTTTTTAAGTTTTCTTTTTTTGGATGGAGGGAGGGGGGGAGGAAATGGGAAACCCCAGGAATGCTGAGATGAAGAACAGAAATGGGAAGAGAAGGCACATATATATGGAATCAGCAGGTGAACGCATATCTCAGTCCTGGAACATATCTCCTGTGGACATGGGGCCCTGCTGCTTTTGGAAAACTCTGGTTACATGAGTAACCAGAGATCTGACAGATGCAATGACTCCAGAGTTGATGGTGAACCTCTCTCCCTTCTCTTGACATGGAGATGTAAGGCTTCAAGTATTAAATGACTTGTCTGCTGTCAGACGTTGCCAATGTTTTACTTACCAATGTTTTTTTTTTTTTTGATGCAAGGGAAGGTTCTATTGGGGAAGGGGGGGGTGTGATATTCATGAGAAAGAGACAACAGTGTAAAAAAAAAAACCAACAAAAACATTTTTATATAGAAGAAATGGCAGTACCACTAAAGGAGAAAAACTTGGGAAAAGGAGCTGATTTTTAAGGAAGACAACTCTGTTTGTAGGAATGTTGAGTTTGAGTGGATGGCAATCAGAGTAGGTACTGACAGAGTAGCACTTACTCCAGATGGTGCTAAAGTAAGGCATTCCAATCCCTCATAATTTAGCAACTGAACTGTGTTTTCATATCTTATAGTCTCACTAACACCCACATACATTTTCTCAAAATTCCATCAAACCCCAAAAGTAACTCACCTTTTCCAGCAAGGTGAAAGCCACCCGGGAGGGATATTCATTGTCTGCAATGACCACACCTGAGAGACTGTCATTCCGCACATACACATGACACAAGTACTCTGAGTAGACAAAAGGTCACATGTGAGAAAAGAAGCATGGGAGAAGCAGTGTTTGGGGGTAGGGACTGAGGTGTACATGTTTCTGAAAAGTAACACAGATTAAAAGTGTCTGATTTGCAGTCAGAAGACCTGGGTTTGTATCCTGCTTCTTATACTGCTGTGGGACCCTGAGTCATTTTCAAATTTTTTGAGTCCCCATTTCATTGTCTATAAAAGAGGCTTAAATAACCCTATCCTATGATTGTTGTGGGTGTGCTGTATAACCTTAAGATGCCATTATTAATGTGAGCTGCTGTTATTTCTACCACACTAACTCAGACAAGTACCATATAAAGAATCAAATCTCAAATTCATATGTAAGATATTTTTAGGGATTCATTCTATAGAATTGCTGGACCAGGAGTCAAAAAGCTCTGAAATCAAATATCTAGATGCCAGTTAGACTATGAGGGAATAACAACACCTGACATTTATGCAGTACTTCAAGGTTACAAAATCCTTTAGGACAGCGGTTCTCAACCTCTCAATTTGTAGCAATGAGAATACATGATGCATATCAGGTATTTACATTCCGAATCATAACTGTAGCAAAATTAGTTTTGAAGTAGCCACCAAAACAATTTTTTGGTTTGGGGTCACTGCAACACGAGGAACTGTATTGCGGGGTAACGGCATTAGAAAGGTTGAGAACCACTGCAGAAGTATTACATAGGGTCAAGTCAAATGAGATAAAGGAAGTAGGAGTGCCTCCAGACGTTATATGACTCACTCAAAGTCACACATCTACTAAGAAATACCTACAGTTCTGGATCAAGCCCAGGTCTTCTGACACTAAGTCAAATGTCCTTTCCACTACAACACAATCTCTTCTATCTGATGGTCACAGTCAAATGTCCTTTCCACTACAACACAATCTCTTCTATCTGATGGTCACAGGATCATAGATCTAAGGCTCAAAAGAATGTAAGAGGCCATCTAGTCCAACTCTCTCATTTTAAAGATGAAGGTACGGTTCTTCAGAAAATTAAATGACTTTCCACAAGGCACACGGCTAGGATTTGAACCCCATCCTTACTCCTCTTTTTACCACACCTGTTATTCTACATAACATAAGGCCCACAGTACCAGTGTGGCTACTGGGAATCTTTTGCAATTAATAATGCCTATGGTTGCATCCACAATGGAGAACCCCCACCAAGGAAACCAAAACTTGGTATTTCATGGGATCTACAGTAGCCATGAAGGCTCTGTTTCTAAGTCAATCCTAGAAATCTGAGAAAACTCAGAGGAACGGATGAGTTTCCCTTCTTCCAAAACTACTTTAAAGTATAAAGGAAAGGGGAAAAATATATATTTCAGAGGTCCAGCTTAAATGGTATCAAGCCCAGATTTAAATGTTACATGTTGTGATTAAGTATTAAGAAAAGGCAAAAACACTTCTAGAAGAGAAGTCATTTATGTCAAAGTATGATTATATGATAAGCAATGATCCAGCATGTGATATAATTGATGTAAAAAAACATCAGTGAAGTGCTTTATCAAAGCATTTCTTAAAATAAGCAATATCCACTGACTTTACTCACTGAAGAAAAATTTTCAAAAGACCAGTAATGATTAGCAAGATCTCCAAGGTAAAGTAAAAGCACAGCAACTTAAAACCAAATGTCTTTGATGTTAAGAAACTGGTTATAAAAATTCAAATGTCAAACAGTAAAACAACCACTAAGAGAAGCAAGTACAGTAAAAATCAGAATTTAATACAGAATCCGAATAGAGTAGAAAATGAGAAGATAGTCATTGATGATACTTACCAAAGTTTATCTAGCCTTCTGAATGAGAAAATTTCAATGACTAAGGTTCAAGTACATAGTCAGAATGTATGTGAAGAATCATCTTAGTTATAAGAAATGAAAAAAGGGCAATCATAAATTGAGAGTGGCTATGAGAGAAACTTTAAATAAAGGCCTCATTATTCTATTTCTGAGGAATGAAAACTACAGGGAGGCCTAAAACGTTAGTCATTTTAACCTTATGTAATAATTAATATTTATGGCATCAATAGTAATTTCACAATATTATCCTGCAACAAGGTTGAGTGACATCAACATACAACTAAGTCAGTCGCTGACTGTGAGCTCATGAAGAGCTTTCCTAACCTATGCCAATAACATTTCCCCCTTAAAGAGGTGGCAAATATAAACAAGGGGCCAAAAACAAACCAAAACAAACCAAAAAAACCTCACAATTTAAAATAGACAAAAGAACCACTAAAGGGACAGGAACAGTCAGAATTCCAGATACCTAATCCAACACATCAATGACTATAATACTGTACTAAATATTTATTAACAAAGCTAGTTGAAAATCCTCTTTTGAAGGAACTATAACCAGTTGGAAAAATACCACAATATTCCAGGATGATTTTGGATACTCAACTAATACTTGGCATCAAAAGCAAGTTTCAAACCTTATTGGAGGGACTTCATAAGAACTCAAGTCTCTATTAGAGCAAAGAGTGCTTTACAGGAGCAGGGCAAGAGTGAGGAAAGAAGAGAAAACAAGGAATAGAAAAAAGTACTGGCCTTAATATCTCAACAAGCAACAAAATACCTGAGTATGTTGCATTTTGCTTGTGAATCTAGACACTCCACTGATCACATCTAACTTTATGTGAAAGTTACTCATTACTCTTACCTTGTTCTTTGACAGAGGCTCTGCTGCCTTTCTCTGAGCGTTCCACTATCAGTTGACTTGTAAAGGTCATGAATTCCTGAACACTGAAAAACACAAAATGTTAATTTAGTCTATCTCATTCACCTTGTCCAAATGCAAAGCAAGGTAACCTCTGAGAGCTTACATATTATAGAAAAATAGCCTAACCTTCTTGATTTCATATTTCACTAAAGTGAAAAGCCTCCTTCCCTTCCAATATTGCAGTATCGAAAATTTTAAGTGGAGTACAATAAACTGTTCAGTAACAATTTTCAGTCTGTAATTATGTTAACCATCATGTGTTTGCTGTATATCTCATTATTACAACTCAATCCCAATCTTTTAGGAAACTGATTACCTGGGTAAATTTCTATTTCATCCACTCTATCAGTTAAAATCTTGAGCAAAGCACTATATACTGGTTATTGTGGAAAATTAGATAAGTAACCTTCACTTTAAAGGCACAGGAACACATAGCTGATATAACTATACAAAGTATATGTACAGCCAAATACAAAGATATATACAACTACTAAGACATATAAGAGGGTTAAGTATTCACCAAGAAAGGTTATTAAAATGGTTATACTCAGGTGGAACTGGTTCATAAAGGCTACATGGAAAGAAGTCTTTAAGGAATTTGAAGTAGGAAGGCACAATGGTTTAGTTAAGAAGGCTAAAGTGTAAAAGTAAAGTGTTTTGACTTTAGAAGGGTTTGCACAAAAAGTCCAGAAGGTAGGAGAAGGAAGAAAGCAGGGTTGCTTTGCTAGAATAGAGCAATAATAGTGTGGGGCTGAGTGGAAGATAACAAACGATCTAGATTGGGATTTGATACAGAGACAACAGGATTCTGAGATGGTGACAGACAAAATGATTCTTGAAGGATGCTAAGAACACTGGATACTATATTATATGCTGATTGGCTGAAGGAACTGGGGGTGTTTAGATGGAAGACAGTGGAGATGAGGAATGATATATGGCTTCAAGTATTTGAGAGGCTACTGTATGAAAGAAGGATTGTATTTGTTCTGTCCAGCCTCTAAGATGAGAATTAGCTACAATGTGAGAAGCTGAAAAAGGTAATTTTGGCTATTTGTAACAACCACCACCAAAATAGCTTCTTAGCAATTAAAGCTGTCCAAGAATAAAATGAGTTGACTTAAGAGTGGGGAGAGTTCAAGTGAAGTCTAGATGTCCATTTCCTGGAGAAGTTATAGAAGGGTCTCCTGTTCAGGCAGGAGTTTAAACAGGTGATCTCTAATATGACTTCTTGATTTTTTTTGGACAGACTAAAAGGAAAAGTCCAAAGAAAAGAAAACTTTTGAAAAAGACCTGGAAAAACACACAAAGTCTCAACTAGAACTATACAAACAAAAATTAATAGTAATAGACTGGATGCATGAGCGACACAAACTGCAAATCATTCAAAAGCATATAAATTTTTAGAATAGTGATAATGGACTGAAGAAAGCTGGAAAAGTGCTTATTTTCCTCATAACAGCCAAAGCCCACTTTGGAAAAGGCAAAATTTCAGGTGGTAATGTGACACAGGAGGGGGATCACTGAACCAACAGCTGAGAGATCTGGGTCTGAGTCCAGGCTCTGCCACTTAGCAGTCTTGCAACCAAGGGAAAATCATGCATTCTATGGATCTCAATTTCTACATCTGTAAAATGGGGATAAGTGCTCTAGCTATTTTGCAGGACAGTTATGAGTGACATAAAAATGATCTGAAATTGTAAAATACTTTACAAATACCAGATATTCTGAACAATAATTAATCATGATTAATATTAAGGGGAGCTATTCTGTTAAGCAGTGAAAAAATTCTGGTCAAATGCAAAATTAGGTCTAAAATTGTAGTTATATAAGTGATAAATATAAATTTTTCTCAAAACAATAATCAAAGTAAATGAAAGTGAAAAAAAAGGCTTAACACCAAAATCATAAGGATGGCCCATAATTAATGGGTAGAAAAAACTGAGGTTAAAAAGTCACCAAAGATAGAGTCAGAGAAACTCAATAGGAGTCAAAAGAGACAAAACTTAAATGCCAACAAAATGGTAGCCAAAAGCAACAGAGTACCAGAATGAGACAGAGATGCTGTTTTGGACTTGACCAGGGACTTACTTGGCAATATATTCTTGGCAAGCAAAGTATCAAAAGAGCAGAGAAAACAGAAGGCAGACTGCAAATTTCACCACATGCCAATAAAAAGTGCTAAGTGAATTAACCTGGCAGGGATACTGCTCTGATGATTCCATGCACCCTGTGACTTATAGGCATTAGCTAAAAATGAGATACATTTGGCCACTGTCAATTCTGATGTGCCACTCTGTAATGAAAGCAAATAATGACTGAATGCTAATTAAATGGCTCCTAAGTCCATGGAAATTTTGAGATCCAAATTTAACCTGTCTGGGGTTGGAATTACCCATATCATTTATCTGTACAGAGAAAAAGAATGATCAAGTTTTTTCCCAGAATATTAGGAAAAAAGGATAACCTAGGTTCAACCAGTCACACTGTGGAAAGAACAACAGTCTAAAGTCAGAGGACTTGGGTTCCAGGATCCTATTCCAGATTGGATACTTGGTACCTGTGGGAAATTGGACAAATCACTTTCCCCTCTGGGGAAATTTTTCCTCATCTTTAAGAAAGGGGAAGGAGGTTTTGGTTGGTAAGGGTTCTAATGCCTTTTCTAGCTCTATATAAATTATCCTCTTTTTTTCTAGGACTCCCTTAAGCATCATTTATCCAGTGATCCTCCATCATAAATATATACTTCTCAACGTGCCATACTACACGTTATCATATTTGCAGAACTGAGAGATGGATGGGATCTTAGAAATCATCTAGTCCAATCTAGGTAAAGAATGCTGGCCTTGGAAAGTCCGCTTTGGTTTGAATCCTGCCTCAAAAACTTTATAACCCTGCACCAATTGCTTAACCTGAATCTGTTTCTACACCAGCAAAATGGGGTTAAAATCTGTATTCCTAAATCTCACAAGACTGTCATAAGAATCAGGTGAAATATTGTGCTTAAAATGCTTTTCACACACCACACACCCCCAACCTCTATGCGACCGTCAGTTACTCTAATTACTGCCATCTCTAGCAGGGCATGATGTCACGCCAGGCACCATCCCAGCTTTAAGATGGGGAAACCTCTGGGGTCTCCGAGGGAGTTCAATGTAGGGCTGAGTCTTTCCAGCTCCACCAGACCACGAGCGAACACACACCTGGATCTCTGGAAGAAGCTGAAGGAGGACACATCGTAGGCGGCCTTCAGCAGGGCGGCTTTGGTCTCTCCTTTATAGAGGACGCTAAGGCTGTAGAGTTTCATGGCGCCGGGGCGGGCCCCGAGGAGCCGCCACTAGCCTCCTTCGCAGCCCGGACGTTCGAGGCGAAGCGCAGAGCCCGGGGCTGCGCAGACGAACCGACCCACACGTCTCACAAGGGTCCGACTGACAGAGGCAGCCCGGCAGGCCGCACCCCGCCCCAAGTCCCTACCCCTCCTGGGACAGAAGTTCCGCAGGCAGCCGTCTCGGTACTGCCGCTGGTACAGCTGCCGATACTGCCACTGCCGCTGCCGCTGCCGCTGCCGCTACCACTATCGCTGCCACCCGCCGCCCGCCGCCCGCCGCCCGCCGCCCTCACCGGCGTCGGCAGCTGACGGGACCAAAACTCTGGGTCTCTTCCTCTTCTTCGGATTCCGTTTCCGGGTCCACTTCCAGAGCCTGCTCCAAACAGAGAGCAGGCTTCCCGTACCCCGGATATAAACAGCTTGGACCGGAAGCAGTGGAGCCAGAGATTGCCACGGAGTGAATTGGCGGAGATTGAGTACTGCGCGTGTGCAGTACTGGCTCCTCCTAGTCTTGCTTTCCTCCTTCTCTTCTGGTTTAGAGCTCTGTCAACCAATCCATCGTTTAGACACCTTTCTTGAGGCCATTGTATCGAGAGCTGCGGCCTAAACTGATGGGGTGGGAATGCTACTCTCTGCCTTCGAGAAGTTTACATTTTCCAACTGAGATACCGAGTGCTATAGTAGATCTATTACTGGAAGGAACTTAAGAGACTCTTATCTAGCCCTCCCATTTTACAGATAAAGAAACTGAAGTGGAGGGAGTTAAGGGCATTGGCCAGAGGGCACACTGGTCGTGTCAGAAACTTCCCCTGCATCTCTCCATTACCATATATATTGACGCACATATTCAAATTACCTAGATAAAATATACGACCCTTGAAATAAAATATTTTTATCTTATTTTTGTTCCTATATTCCCAGCACCTGCCAGAGTGCTTGCCAAATAATAGATATGAAATAAATGTTGATTCATTGACTGGTTAGTCCTCAGGGATAGATAATTTTAAAGTTTTTTTTTTTTTTTCAGGATGAAGGACAGCATGACTAGGAAAGGCTTTTTGAAAAGGGAGTATTGGGGTTAAACCTGGAAAGGAGCTAGGTTAAAAGAGTGGGAATCTCACCTGCAGAAAGTCACAGAGGTGAGAAATAGAATGTTAGGGAACACCAAATAGACCACATTTGTCTAAAGTTTAAGAGTACTTGAGAGGGGATTAATATATAATCAGAGTGGAAAGGAGCTCTGGAGACATACTGGAAGGACTTCAAATATCAAAGCAAACTGGTTCTGCAATGTCTTGTAAGTTCAAAGTCTCCCAGGAGAATATAACAAAAAAAAAAAAATGGATTATTATAACACTTTTTTAAAAACCCTTAATCTTTCACGTTAGAATCAATACTGTGTACTGGTTCCAAGGCAGAAGAGTGGTAAGGACTAGGCAATGGGGGTCAAGTGACTTGTCCAGGGTCACACAGCTTGGAAGTGTCTGAGGCCAGATTTGAACCTAGGACCTCCTGTCTCTAGGCCTGACTCTCAATCCACTGAGCTACCCAGCTGCCCCCTATTATATCATTTTTAAGCATTTTTGCATTTTAAGCATTTCTTTCCTGGTAGAAAGAATGAATAGCTATAGATATCCATAGCTTATCCACAGAATTTCTTGGCAAAATTTCTTGGCAAGGATCGTTGAGTGGTTTGCCATTTCCTTCTCCAGTGGAACCTTCTGGCCAATCATGAGAGGTTAAGTGACTTGACATGGGTCACATAGCTAGGAAGTATCAGAGATCAAATTTGAACTCAGGTCTTCCTAACTCCAGGCTTAGCATTCCTGTCCAAAGAGCTATCCAAAAATGGACTGCCACAAGAGGTGGTGGGTTTCTCCTCCTTGGAAGTCTTCAAGCAGAGGTTGAATGTCTATTTGTCAGCTATGTTCTAACAGGGATTTCTTCATATATGGGTACCAGATTGTTTATCTAAAGTCCTTTCCAACTCTCAAATTCCGTGATTCTAAAACATGGGAAAACTTCAACCACATCCTTACAAGTTTTATTATTTCCCTAAGAACAGTACAGAAGAAAGAATACTATATCTGGAAAGCCATTTCTGGCATTCCCAAACCCTGGCTATTGTGACAGAATTATCCTGTAGAGGGTGTCATGGCCACACAGAAAAGAAGTGCCCACTGACCCTCCCCTCTTCTATTCTCTGTGAAGTGGGGTGTTGGGACAAAGGAAGAAGAGAGGCCTTGAGGGGATTTGTACTATGATTTCCTAGATTTAGAAATAACATTGCAGACTATAACTGGGAACTGGTAATAGTAATTTAAATGTGCTAGATTTCTTTATCTCCCTAGCCTCCATTTCTTTAACTTTTTCTTCTGATCTCACTATCATTCAGTGAAATTTCTAGGAACTTTGAATCTTCTTCTGGGAAATGTTGAACAACTAGCTCTCTGACAAAAGCACTGCAGATTTTTTTACATGTAAAAATAATTTTTAATATTCAATTTTTAAACATTTTTTATTTGGTCAATTTCAAACATTATTCCTTGGTTACAAAAAATCATTTTCTATTCCTCCCTCCCTCCCTTCCCCCCACCCCTCCCATAGCTGACTTGCAATTCCACTGACTATTACATGTGTCCTTGATCCGAACCCATTTCCATGTTGTTGGTATTTGCACTAGGATGTTCATTTAAAGTCTACATCCCCAATCATATCCCCCTCAACCCATGT
This sequence comes from Monodelphis domestica, assembly GCF_027887165.1. Lineage (NCBI taxonomy): Eukaryota > Metazoa > Chordata > Mammalia > Didelphimorphia > Didelphidae > Monodelphis > Monodelphis domestica. Next base: position 509,721,800 of record NC_077227.1, on the reverse strand, counting down.
AATCAAGCAGTTATTTTTCTTTGGTGTTTTTACTCCCACAGTTTTTACTCCCACATCCCTCTGAATGTGGATAGTGTTCTTTCTCATAGATCCCTCCAAGTTGTTCAGGATCATTGCATTGCCACTAATGAAGAAGTCCATTACCTTCGAATGTACCACAGTGTATCAGTCTCTGTGTACAATGTTCTCCTGGTTCTGCTTCTTTCACTCTGCATCAATTCCTGGAGGTCGTTCCAGTCTCCATGGAATTCCTCCACTTTATTGTTCCTTTGAGCACAATAGTATTCCATCACCAACAGATACCACAATTTGTTCAGCCATTCCCCAGTTGAAGGGCATCCCCTCATTTTCCAATTTTTTGCCATCACTAACAGCACAGCTATGAATATTCTTGTACAAGTTTTTTTCCTTATTATCTCTCTGGGGTACAAACCCAGCAGTGCTATGGTTGGATCAAAGGGCAGACAGTCTTTTATCACCTTTTGGGCATAGTTCCAAATTGGCCTCCAGAATGGTTGGATCAATTCACAACTCCACCAGCAATGCATTAATGTCCCAACTTTTCCACATCCCCTCCAGCCTTCATTACTTTCCTTTGCTGTCATGTTAGCCAACCTGCTAGGTGTGAGGTGATACCTCACAGTTGTTTTGATTTGCATCTGATTATAAGAGATTTAGAACTTTTTCATGTGCTTATTAATGGTTTTGATTTCTTTGTCTGAAAATTGCCTATTCATGTCCCTTGCCCATTTATCAGTTGGAGAATAGCTTGATTTTTTGTACAATTGATTTAGCTTTGTAAATTTGAGTAATTAGATCTTTTTCAGAGGTTTTTGTTATGAAGATTATTTCCCAGTTTGTTATTTACCTTCTGATTTTAGTTACATTGGTTTTGTTTGTACAAAAACTTTTTTAATTTGATGTAGTCAAAATTATTTATATTACGTTTTGTGACTCTTTCTAAATCTTGCTTGGTTTTAAAATCTTTCCCTTCCCAAAGGTCTGACATGTATACTATTCTGTGTTCACCTAATTTACTTATAGTTTCCTTCTTTATATTCAAGTCATTCCCCCATTGTGTGAGGTTTTGTTCCAAGCCTAATCTCTCCCACACTGTCTTCCAATTTTCCCCAGCAGTTTTGATCAAATAGTGGATTTTTGTCCCAAAAGCTGGGATCTTTGGGCTTGTCATAGACTGTCTTGCTGAGGTCACTTACCCAAGTCTATTCCACTGATCCTCCTTTCTACCTCTTAGCCAGTACCAACATGTTTTGATGACCGCTGCTTTATAATATAATTTGAGATCTGGTACTGTAAGGCCACCTTCCTTTGCATTTTTTTTCATTATTTCCCTTGATATCCTTGATCTTTTGTTCTTCCAAATGAACTTTGTTATGGTTTTTTCTAATTCAGTAAAAAAGTTTTTTGGTATTTCAATGGGTATGGCACTAAATAAATAGTTAGGTTTGAGTAGGATGGTCATTTTTATTAGGATAGCTTATCCTACCCATGAGCAGTTGATGTTTCTCCAATTGCTCAGATCTAGTTTTAGTTGTGTGGAAACTGTTTTGTAATTGTGTTCATATAGTTCCTGTGATTTTCTCGGCAGATAGATTCCTAAGTATTTTATATTGTCTAGGGTGATTTTGAATGGAATTTCTCTTTCTAATTCTTGCTGCTGAGATGTGTTGGAGATATATAGAAATGCTGATGACATGTGGGTTTATTTTGTATCCTGAAACTTTGCTAAAGTTGTTGATTATTTCCACTAGCTTTCTAATTAATTCTCTAGGATTCTTTAAGTAGACCATCATAACATCTGCAAAGAGTAATATCTTTGTCTCTTCATTTCCAATTTTAATACCTTCAATTTCTTTTTCTTCTCTAATTGCTACTGCTAGTGTTTCTAGTACAATGTTAAATAATAGAGGTAATAATGGGCATCCTTATTTCACTCCTGATCTTATTGGGAATGCATCTAGTTTATCCCCATTGTAGATGATGTTGGCTGATGGTTTTTAGATAGATACTATTTATTATTTTTAGGAAAGCCCCTTCTATTCCTATACTTTCTAGTGTTTTTAATAGGAATGAGTGTTGTCTTTTGTCAAAGGCTTTTTCTGCTTCTATCAAGATAATCATATGATTTTTGTTGGTTTGTTTGTTGATATGGTCAATTATGTGGATGGTTTTCCTGATAGTGAACCATCCTTGAATTCCTGGTATAAATCCCTCCTGATCGTAGTGAATAACCCTCCTGATCACTTGCTGGGGTCTTTTTGCTAGTATCCTATTTAAGATTTTTGCATCTATGTTCATTACGAAGATTGGTCTGTAGTTTTCTTTCTCCATTTTTGACCTGCCTGGCTTTGGAATCAGTACCATATTTGTGTCATAAAAGGAATTTGGTAGAACTCCCTCTTTGCTTATTATATCAAATAGTTTGTGTAGTATTGGGATTAGCTGTTCTTTGAATGTTTGATAGAATTCACTTGTGAATCCATCAGGCTCTGGAGATTTTTTTTCTTAGAGAGTTCTTTGATGACCTGTTCAATTTCTTTTTCTGATATGGGATTATTTAAGAATTCTATTTCTTCTTCTGTTAATCTAGGCAGTTTATATTTTTGTAAATATTCATCCATATCACCTAGATTGCCATATTTATTGCCATATAATTGGGCAAAATAGTTTTAATGATTGCCTTAATTTCCTTTTCATTGGAAGTGAGTTCTCTCTTTTCATCTATGATACTATTAATTTGGTCTTATTCTTTCCTTTTTTTATTAGATTGACCAGTACTTTGTCCATTTTGTTTGTTTTATCAAAATACCAGCTTCTAGTCTTATTTATTAGTTCAATAGTTCTATCACTTTGGATTTTGTTAATTTTCCCTTAATTTTTAGGATCTCTAATTGGGTTTTCTTTTGGGGTTTTCTAATTTGTTCGCTTTCAAGTTTTTCGATTTGCATATCCAATTCATTGACCTCTGACCTCCCTAATTTGTTAATATATGAACTCAAGTATATAAATTTTCTCCTGAGTACTGCTTTGGCTGTATCCCATAGAGTTTGAAAGGATGTCTCATCATTGTCATTTTCTTCAATGAAATTATTAAGTGTTTCTATGATTTGTTCTCTACCTAACCAATTTTGGAGAATCATATTATTTAAGTTCCAATTAATTTTTGATTTGGCTCCCCATGTACCCTTACTGATCATTATTTTATTGCCTTATGGTCTGAAAAGATTGCATTCATTATTTCTGCTTTTCTGCATTTATATGCTATGTTTTTATGACCAATCTTTGTGAATGTACCATGTGCTGAAAAGAATGTGTATTCCTTTTTGTTCCTATTTATTTTTCTCCATATATCTATTAACTCTAACTTTTCTAAGATTTCATTCACATCTTTTACCTCTTTCTTATTTATTTATTTATTTGATTTATCTAAATTTGATAGTGATAGGTTCAGGTCTCCCACTAGTATAGTTTTACTATTTATTTTCTCCTTCAATTCTACAAGTTTCTCCTTTATAAATTTGCATACTATACCATTTGGTGCATACATGTTGATTAGTGATATTTCCTCATTGTCTATACTCCCTTTTATCAGGATGTGTTTGCCTTCCCTATCCCTTTTAATCAGGTCCATTTTTACTTTGGCTTTGTAAGATATCATGATTGCAACTCCTGCCTTTTTTCTATCAGTTGAGGCCCAATAGATCTTGCTCCAATCTTTAATTGTGACCTTGTGAGTATTTACCCACCTCAGGTGTGTTTCTTGTAGACAACATATGGTAGGATTTTGGATTCTAATCCACTCTCCTATTCGTCTACATTTTATGGGTGAGTTCATCCCATTCATGTTCAAATTTATGTTTGTTTGTTTATGTTATGATTGTCACTTGTGAATTCCCTAGTATTTTGGTACCCTCTTCTAGTTCTGTCCTTTATTCTTTTGCTATATCCTTTTAAACCAGTGGTTTACTTTTAATCAGTCCCCCTAATCCCCTCCCTTGATATGCTTCCCTTTTTGTTCCCTTCTTTTTTTAAGGGTCTGTTAAGTTTCCTCCCCCCTCTATTTCCCTCCCTTTTTGTACTCCCTCCCTCTTACCCCCTTTAGTTTTCCCTTCTCACTTACCCTATAGGATAAGATAGAATTCAGGATCCCAATGGATCTAGATGCTCTTCCCTCTCAGAACTGATTTCACTGAGAGTAAGGTTTAAGCATTACCTATTAGTACTCTCTTCCTCTCTTTCTTATAAGAGTATTCTTCCCCTCCCCTTCCCATGTGTATCTTTGTGTGAAAAATATTATCCTATTTATTTTATTTCTTCAAGTATCTCTTGGTACCATCTTCGATTTCCCCTCTCCCTTTTTCTTTTTTTGCATATTATCTTATAGCCCTTAATGCCCCAATATTTTCCTATGAATGAGTCTTCTAATTACTATAATAATGAACACAATTTTTGAGTTACAAATAACATTTCCCCCATATATTAATATATATAATTTGATCTAATTATAGCCCTTAAAGAAGAGAGTTTGAATAAAAAAAAAACATTTCCCCTCTTTTCCCTCTCTTTCTTATTTGCCTTTTCATGTTTCTCTTGATTTTTGTGTTTGGATATCAAACTTTCCACTTAGTTCTGGTCTTTTCTTTACAAATACTTAGAAATCTTCTATTTTGTTGAATGCCATACTTTCCCTGGAAGTATATAGTCAGTTTTGATGGGTAGGTGATTATTGGTTGAAGACCCAGTTCTCTTGCCTTTCTGAATATCATGTTCCAGGCCTTGTGGTCCTTTAGTGTGGAAGCTGTCAGGTCTTGTGCAATCCTGATTGGTGCTCTTTGGTATCTGAATTGTCTCTTTTTGGCTTCTTGTAGAATTTTCTCCTTAGCTTGAAAGCTCTTGAATTTGGTAATTACATTCCTGGGAATTGTCTTTTGGGGATTTAGTGTAGAGGATATTCTGTGAACTCTTTCAATGTCTATTTTGCCTCCTTGTTCAAGAACATCAGGGCAGTTTTCTTGGATGATTTCTTGTAGTATAATGTCAAGATTTCTGTTTATTTCTGACTTTTCAGGTAGACCAATGATTCTCAAATTGTCTCTCCTTCCTCTGTTTTCTTGGTCTGTCACCTTGTCAGTGAGATATTTTATGTTTTCTTCTATTTTGTTAGTCTTTTGACTTTGCTTTATTAATTCTTGCTGTTTTGCCACATCATTGGTTTCCAGTTGCTCAATTCTGGTCCTGAAGGCCTGGTTTTCTGCTTTAATTTTTTGATTTTCTGCTATAATTTTTTTTTTATTTTCTCTTTGAACCATTTCCTACTTCTCTTTCCAGAAGGCTTCCATATTTTTGATAAGCTCCAATTTAAATTCTTCCAGAGCTTGTGGACAATTTCTGTTTTTTTTTTTTAAGAAGGTTTAGTCTGTATCCCTCCTGTATTTCCTCTGTAGCCTGGGTTTTTCCTCCGTAAAAAATTTTACGGGTCACTGCCTTTTTTTTTTCCCTTGGAGAGTGTTTGTTAGTCCTGTGCGCAATTTGCCATCATGATGGAGGTTTTACCTTCCCTTTTTAGTCAGAAATCTGAGTGAGCTGAGCAGGTTCTCTGTGTATGGAGTTAAGGAACAAGGATTTTGCCTGAGGCAAGCTCTTGAATTTCCATAGCCTCTGCTGTTCACAGCCTCCACTATTCGGGGCTCTTCTTTGTGCTACCTTCTTGGGAGCGCCCACAGTCTGCGCTCCCCTGCCCTCTGGGGTTTCAGGTATAGCTTCTCTCAGGGGTAGGTCTTTGGTGGTCTTAGTCTGCTCCCAAGGACCTAGAGGTGCCCCTTGCTCGCTCTAGAGGTGCCCCTCACTCACTTGCTGATTCTGGCCCATGCTGGTTCTGACTCTGGCTCCATAGGTGGGGTGGGGGAGGATAGGTCAGCTCACATTTGGCTGGGAGCTTTTTCACCCCCCCTTATAGTGTGGAAATGCCCAAGTCCCATATACCTTCAATGCTGCACCATAACTGTAGAGTTCCTCCATTCTTATGAGAATGTGTTGGTTTTTTTTTTTTTGGTCTTTTGAGGTAGTCTATATCAGTATGTGCTGGGGAGAGGAAGTATCCCATGTCTAGACTGCCGCCATGCTTACCCAGAAGTCTCCAGATTTTTAAGTTTGAGTTAATTTTGTGTAATTAACATTTTCACTCTCACTTTAAGTCTAGGCAACCAACAAAACAATAAATCAACTCCTGACTTGTCATGTTTGTTGATTTCTGAGGTTGATTCACCATGAAAATTTAATAATTGGCCCTTGTGAACTGGTTGGAGCTGACTCTAAAAATTCTTGAATCTTGGAGTTCTCTACATAATGTTGATCCCACTAAGATCATATCCAGAAGGGGCCTGACTACTGATGAAAGTGTGGCACAGCTATGGCTAATCTGGCATCCTAAAGACCACTTCCAAAAGCTGCTCTTTTTCACTGAGGCTTCAGTGTTGCACTTGCTATGAAACCCAGATTCTGGAATAATGAAATTTTTAGGAGTACCCTTTCTTTACTCACTCCCTTTAAAGTTTCTGCAGCCTCCCCAGAAAATCAGAGGCAAAGATCAGGAGACTGGGGTTGATTTGCCTTTTAAAATGTCTCTCCAGGCAATCAAAGAACCTCCTTTTCATCACATGGAAGCAACCAGAACCAGCTACAATATGTTCATGTATATTCCAATCTTACTGAGATATATACCTAATGTCATTACAGTTCTCCCAGAAGCAGCTTCCTAGCATCTGCCATGTGAAAAGGTGCCATCTCTGCTGGTCTGGGCATGCTTTCTATCCCTGTTACATATATTTGTGTGTATGATATATTTATTATGTATGCCTATGTATATTTATATTTCTTGATGCCTTTTTGCAGTACTATGATTTATACCCCCTCCACTGGAACTCCATCTCATAACAAGGAAAAAATTAAATAAAATCAACTGAAATAAATTACTACATCTAAGAGTATATACAAGATTTCACATCTATAATCCTCTACTCTTCACCAAGAGGAGGAAAGCATGTTTTATCATCTATTTTAAGGACCAAGATTGGCTATTGCCATTAATCTGAGTTCTTTTTCCTTGTATTCTTTTCACTTAGATAATTGTAATTATTTTGTATGCAGTATTATTCACCTGGTTCTGCTTACTTTGTTCTACATCATTTCATAGATAGAACTTAGTATGCACTTAATAGATGCTTGTTTAATTGATTGAATTCCGCATGTTATCACAGTGCAATAATACCTTCTTTTTTATTCTTTCTGGCAGTACCCTAGTCTATGTCTTCATGCCTGGGCCATTGCAACAGTTCTGCTGATTGCCCCTCCTCTGGTCACTCCTTCCCTCTTTCCTCAATCCCTAGGAAGAATGGAAGGGAAGAGAAGGGAAGAGAAAGGAAAGGAAGAGAAAGGAAGGGGTAAGGTGACAAGGACATGGACTAAGGTAACTATGTGAGTGAAGGGTAGAGGTTAGTTGTAAGAGATGTTGTGGATTCAGAAATATCAAGGAGGGAGAGGAGGAGAAGGACAAATATTTATTAAGTGACTACAATGTACCAGACACTATGTGAAGAGCTTTACAAACATTGTCTTATTTGATCCTCACAACAACTCTATAAGTTCTATTATTATTATTCCTGTTTTACAGTTGAGGACACAGATCAGCGGAGGTTAAGTGGGCAACACTGTTAGTAAATATATGAGGCTGAATTTGAACTAAGTTCTTCCAGACTCCAGACCCAGGGTTCTATCCACCTAGCTGCCTCAATGGGAAGATGGTAATTGATTAGATATGTGAGGTAAAGGAACATGAGAAATAATGTCAAGATTATGAATCTGTGGGGGCAACTGGGTAGCTCAGTGGATTGAGAGCCAGACCCAGAGACTGGAGGTCCTGGGTTCAAATCTGGTCTCAGACACTTCCTACCTGTGCAACCCTGGGAAAATCACTTAACCCCCATTGCCTAGCCCTTACTACTCTTCTGTCTTAGAACCAACACACAGCATTGATTCTAAGAATTGGTTCTAAGGTGGAAGTTAAGGTTAAAAAAAAGATCATGAACCTGAGAGCCTGGAAGGCTGACAGAAATAAGAGAATTTGAAAAAAGGGAGCATTTAGGTGGAAAGATAATAAGCTCTGGAATACTACTGCACCATAAGAAATGATGAGCAGATGAATAAAAAAACATGGAAAGACCTACATGAAATTATGAAAAGCAAAATGAATAAAACCAAGAGAACATTATTTGCAATTAAAGAACTAATGTTTGAAGAATAACTTGTGAATGTCCACTTCCAGAGAAAAAGCTAATAAATAGAAACACAAAAGACACAATTTATGTTTTTTACATATATATATATGTATATATATATATATATATATATATATATACAGTCAAATCATGACTTCTCTAGTGTAGGGAGGGGAGGGAGGAGATACTTGGGAATTTTAATGTAACCAACAAATAAATTAATTAATTTTTTAAAAAGAACAAGAATAAGCTCATTTGGGGACATACTGGATTCAAGATATCCTCAGTTCATCTAGTTTGAAATATCTAATAGGCAACTGGTGATATAGGACTGAAGTTCATAGGAGAGACAGGCTAGCTAGATAGGCCTGCACAAAGCTGATTGTTAAATCCATGGGCTCTGCTAAGGTCAACAAGGAGAGGACAGAGAGAGGAGAAAACAACCTGGGACAGAATCTTGAAGGAAAAGAAACCATAATTAGGAGTAAAATATGGATAACAAGCCAGCAAAGTAAACTAGGAATAGTTAGACAGCGAGGAGACAAGCCAGGAGAGAACAGAATTAGGAAGTCAGGAAAACCCAAAGAGGAGTTATCCAGGAGGAGAGGGTGGTCCACAATGCTAAAGGCAGCAGATTGAAATGAAAAAAGAGTATTAGATTTAACAATGAAAAGATCATTGGTAACGAGAAGAGAGAGAGAGAGAGAGAGAGAGAGAGAGAGAGAGAGAGAGAGAGAGAGAGAGAGAGAGAGAGAGAGAGAGAGAGAGAGAGAGAGAGAGAGAGAGAGAGAGAGAAGTTTTAGTTGATGAGGTCAGAGCCAGATTGCTAAAGGTTGAGGAGTGAGAAAAAGGAAGTGGAAGCAACAAATATAGAGAGTTTTTTTCAAGAAATCTGGCTTTACAGCTTTTGCTATGACAGTAGAAATTTACTTGGGATTTCTCTCTTTTTGCAAAGGTCCCAGAACAGAATCAAAGAGATTTGAACAGAAGCTACACAGGCTTAAAACAGCAAGTTAGATGTCATAAAATGCCCTGTTGAAAGAGACATTTTATAAAGTAGATCAAGCATTGGAACTGCTGTCAGACACAAGAAAGAGTCACATGGAATCACTAGGAGATAGCCCAGCCATGGGAGAGGATCACCTTGAATTAGAGGAGTTGTGTACTCCCTATTTGCCTCTCAAGCATGGGAGAAGAGGAAGTAAAGCCATGATCATCCAGAACACTGGGGAGATGAGCAATAAATGACTGGAAGCTGTCCCTTTTCTCCTATCTATAAGTATTATATTTGAGAAGGGGTGTGTGTGTGTGTGTGTGTGTGTGTGTGTGTGTGTGTGTGTGTGTGTGTGTGTGTGAATGTGCGCATCTACATGTATTTGAACAATCACTGGAGTGTTTAGAGAGTGTGAGGAATGGTTCATTTGGGGGAAAAACTGTGTGAGAACTCAAACATTTAACACTGCTAGATTTGCAGATGGATAATCCCCTTTTTTTAGTTACTTGAGCTGTGCATAGCATTTTCATTATTTTTCAACAGTCTTATGGCATACCTAAACGATAATGAGTGTGTTTTCTTTTTGGGTCTCATGAACCTGAGTTGGCGATATGAATCTTAATGAGGAAATGAGATAGCAGCTGTAATTGGAGATCTCCACAGCATTTATTCCAGGTTGAGGACAAAATATGAGCCAAATATGGGGATAGACTTATGAAATATTATATATAAATTATTGTTTTGCATCTGAAATCTCAAAGTGAGACCAGAAAAATTTAAGCCAAGGAAGGGGGTGGGAGGTGGTGCTGGTTGGTGTCAGTTGTTTGCCTAACAGGCAGATGGGGGCAAACCCTCTGCTTCTTCTACCACCTTTAGTGAAGGAATGGGATCCTCTCATCTCCTGAGGATCCCTCCTCATTGCTATGTGAGAGATTACCATAAGCATCTCTCTTACATTAGGAAGTTCTCCAGCTTGTAGGGTTGAAGTCATTCTGATCCACTATGAGGGATTCATAGAAATACTCTGGACTATTAATATCCTCTTAAATATTAATATAAATAGATCTATGAGATCAGCAATTTGGATGTCCCCTACATTGATGCATATCATAACCTAGCTATGCCTGCCCCTCCTGTATGACTCTTGGCTATGTTTTTCCCAATGTGCTGCGGTCCTTTCTTGCTTTCTTCTGAAATAGAGAATTTTACAGTTGGAAGGGGCCTCAGTGGACATTTAATGGACCTACTCTTACATAAAAGAAATCTCTTTAAAATAGTCAATAAATGATCTTCCCAGTCTCTGATGGAAGATTTCTTTTTTTTTTCAAATTTTATTTAATTGATTAATTAAGAAAAATTTTCCATGGTTACATGATTTATGTTCTTTCCCTCCCCTCTTTCCACCCCCCTCCCATACCCAATGCACAATTCCACTGGGTTATTGATCAAGACCTATTTCCATATTATTGATATTTGCACTAGGGTGATCGTTTAGAGTCTACATCCCCAATCATATTCCCATCGAACCATGTGATCACGCAGTTGTTTTTTTCTTCTGTGTTTCTGCTCCCACAGTTCTTCCTCTGAATGTGGATAGAATTCTTTCTCATAAATCACTCATAAATGTCTTGGATCATTTCATTGCTGCTAGTTGAGAAGTCTATTACATTCAATTGTGCCACAGTGTATCCCTCTCTGTGTATAAGGTACTCCTGGTTCTGCTCCTTTCACTCTGCATCAATTTCTGGAGGTCGTTCCAGTTCACATGGAATTCCTCCAGTTCATTATTCCTTTGAGAATAATAGTATTCCATCACCAACAGATACCAAATTTGTTCAGCCATTCCCTAATTGATGGACACTCCCTCATTTTCAAATTTTTTGCTCCCACAAAGAGCGAGGCTATAAATATTTTTGTACAAGTCTTTCTGATGGAAAATTTCTAAGTCTTGTTTTGAACAATGCTAATTATTAGGAGCATCTTAGGCTACTTTGTAACTTTTACCCATTGCCTCTAGTTTTGTCCTCTGGGGTCAATCAGTTCAAGTCTAATCCATCCTCCATGAGACAGTTCTTAATATACTTGACAGTCTTCTTCCCTCTTGAGGTTTCTTCTCTAGGCTAGACATGCCCAGTTGCTTCACTCTATCCTCAAATGATATGAACTAAAGGTCCTTCACCATCCTAGTTGTCCTTTTTTGAACATTCTCCATCTTATTAATACCCTTTTAAAAAATTGGGTTTTTTTTCCAGATTGCATGTTAATAACATTTTAAATATTTGTTTTCTGGCATTTTGCAATTCATATTCTCTCCCTTCCTCCCTCCCCTCCCCCTTGCCAAGAAGACAGGTAATATGATATAGGTTGAACATATTATATAATACATATTTCTCTGTCATATTGCAAAACAAGATACATATTGCTTACATTAGAGAAAAATTCATGGATGAAATAAAGTGAAGAATGGTAGGTTCAATCTGCATTCTTACTGTCTGTTTCTTATGTAAAAATAGGAGGATATCCTTTTTCATCATGAATCCTTTGGAGCTGCCTTGGATCCTTGCATTGTTGATAATAGTTTAGTCATTTACAGTTGGTCATCACATATTATTGTTTTTACTGATTATAATATTCTCCAGGTTCTTTTCCGTTCACTTTGCATCATTTCAGAGTTTTTTTGTGTGATCATCTTGTTTGTCACTTCTTATGGCACAACAGTATTCCATCACAATCATACCATGACTTGTTCAGCCATTCTCCAACTGATGAACATCTCTTCAATTTCTAGTTCTGTAACCACAAAGATAACTACTACAAATATTTTAGAACATATAGTTTCTTTTCCTTTTTCCTTGATCACCTTAGGAAATAAACCTAATAGTAGTATTACTGAGTCAAAAGGATTCAGTTTTTATTCAAAGTTTTATAACTTAGAGTATAATTCCAAATTGCTCTCCAAAATGGATGAATCAGTTCACAATCCCACCAAAAATGTATTAGTATCCCTATTTTTCCACCTCACTTCCAACATTTGTCATTTTGCCCTTTCATCATTTTAATCAATATCATAGATATGAAATAATATCTGAGAGTATTTTTGATTTGCATTTCTCTAATCAATAACAATTTAGAACATTTTTCATATAACTATATGTAACTTTTTAAAAATTAATGTTCTTAAAGCATGCTGCCCAGAACTGATCATAATACTCCAGATGAGAACTGACAAGAACAGAGTACAGTGGAATTCTCCTTATTCCATATTCCTGGAAGCCATTCCTTATTCCTGGAAGCCATTTCTCTCCTAATGCAGTCCAAGGTCATATTAGTCTTTTTAACTATTGTATCATACTGCCAATTCATATTGAGTCTGTGAATCCTGTGAAACCCCAGATCTTTTTCAAAACAACTGCTATTTCACCATGTCTGCCCATTCTTTTATTTGTGAAGTTGATTCTTTGTATCCAAGTTCAAGGCCTTACATTAAAACCTATTGAACTTCATTTTATTTGATTCAGTCCAATGTGATAGCTGTCAAGTTATTTCTGCATCTTTATTCTGATATCCAGTGTGTTAATGATTCTTCCCAGTCCTGTGTCATCTGAAAATTTGGTGGGCATGCCATTCATGCCCTTATCCAAGCCCTCAAAAATGGCATTAAGTAGAAAAGGGTCAAATCTAGAATCTGATGGCAACCCCCTGAAGATCACTTGGAATTGGTCCCAATATTAACCATATAGCAACAGAGCACTCAGGTTCTCCACTTTCTATCCCTCTCCCTTGCTATAGGACAAGCCTGTCTTCTAGATCTCTCCTGTGAAAGTGGAGGACATCTTTGGTGAGCATACACTTCCCTGTTTTAGTCCTTCCTTGAAGTTTATGACCTGGAGGTCATTAAACAAGGCTATGTCTATTCCCCTCTATCTTTTAAGGAATCTTGAGTAATTCTATTGGGTGGATAGATTATTATCCTACATTTCCCTAAAGATATTTTTTTACTCCTATTCTTCTTTAAAGTCCCTCCACTGGAATGTAAAGACAAAAATGAAACAGTTCTTACCTTCAAGGAGCTTATGGAGAAGATATCTGGTAAATAACTAAGTATTTATAAGATATATTGGAGAAGAAAATGGCAAACCACTTCAATATCTTTGCCAAGAAAATTTCAAATGGGGTCAAGAAGAGTTGGACATCTGTTCCATAAGAAATGATGAGCAAGTAGAAAAGCAGAAATATTAAATGCATACTTTTCAGGCCATAATGTAATAAAAATTACACTCAATAAAAGGCAGCAAAAAGACTAGAAATTCATTGGAAACTAAAGAATCTTATTCTAAAGAATAAATAGATCAAAGAACAAATCATAGAACAATCAACAATTTCATTAAAGAAAAAGACAATGAGAATAGAACATATCAAAATTTATGAGATGCAGCCAAAGCAATACTTAGAAATTAATATCTCTTAATGCCTACCTCAATAAATTAGAGAAAGAACAGATGAATTGGGCGTGTAACTTAAAACAACAACAAAAAGAATCAATTTAAAACTCAGAAACACCAAATTAGAAATCCTGAAAACCAAGGGAGAGTTTAATAAAATTAAAAGTAAGAAGGCCATTGAAAATTAATAAATAAGGAAAAAGTTGCTTTTATGAAAAATAAATAAAGTAGGCAAATCATTGATCAACTTGGTTAAAAAAGATACCAGTTCAATTAAATACAGAGCATTTTATTACCAGAAGACTAAAAACAACTAAGATAATTCTCTTTATGACCTTTTGATTATTGTCAAGGGAAATTTAAAAGAGGAAAGCATATGCTCTTCCAAGACATTCTTCCTTATATTATAGGAATATGCTTTTCTTTCTTTAAAAACAAAATAAAACAAAAAGAATCAGCAAAATCTGTCTTCTCTCCCTCCCTCTTCTTTCTCCTGTCAACCACCACTGAAAAAGAAGGAAAAATAAACCCCCTATTATAAACACATATAGTCAGGCAAAACAAATATCTGCATTGGCCATGTCTAAAAAAAATCTCATCCGAAGTCTTCAATCTTTTACCTTTCTGTCAGGAGGTCAGTAACATGTTTCTGTATTAGTCCTCCATAATTGTGGTTGGTCAATATAGTGATCAGAATTCCAAAGTCTTTTAAAGTAGTTTGCCTTTACAATATTATTGTTCTCTTGTTTCTGCTCACTCTACTCTGTATTAGTTCATACAAGTCTTCAGATTGATTCGAAACCATCTCCTTCTTAATTTGTTGATAGCACAATAGTATTGTTTCATATTCATATGTAAGACAAAAAAAGGAAAAAAAAACTTTCCAGTATCAAAAATGAAAAAGGTAAAATCACAACCAAAGATAAAGAAATTAAAGCAATTATTGGAAATGGTTTCCCCCAACTATATGCCAATAAATCTGACAATATGAGTGAAATAGATGAATACTTACCAAAATTAAAACTACCTAGATTAACAAAAGAGGAAATAGAATTCTTACACAATCCCACCACAGAAAAAGAAATTGAACAAACCATTAACATTTGATGAAAATTCTAAGAAAAAGACCCTAGCACCAGGTGGATTCAAAAGTGAATTTTATCAAATATTCAAAGAACAACTAACTCCAATGCTACATAAACTATTTTCTAAAGATTGGGGAAGAGGAAATCCTTCCAGACTCTTTTTATGAAACAAATACAGTAGTGATACCTAAACTCCAGGGAGAGATAAAACAGAAAAAGAAAGACCAACTTCAATCAATATTGATGTAAAAATTTTAAATAAAATGCTAGCAAGGAGATTAAAACATTTTGTCACAAGAATAATACACCATGATCAGGAGAATTTTATACCAGGAATATAGGGATGGTTCAATATTAGGAAAACAATCAGCAAAATTGACCATATCAATAACAAAATCGCAGAAATCACATGATTATTTCAATAGATGCAGAAAAAGTACTTGATAAAATACAATACCCATTCCTTATTTTAAAAAAAATTAGAAAATATTGTAATAAAAGGAACATTCCTTAAAGTGATAAATGGCATCTATCTAAAATAAGACCAACAAGACACAGAGAATACTATGAAAAATGAAATCAATAATTTGGATTACATTAAATTAAAAAGTATTTTGCACAAATGAAAGACTGAGGGGAAAAGAGAAGGAAACCCAGGACATAACCTGGGGGATATCTGTGGTTAGGGAGCAATACCCAGATGAAGATCCAGCAAAGGAGATTGAGAAGGAGTGATTAGACACAAAAGAGGAGAGAGCAGTGTCAAGAAAACCTGGAAAAGAAAAAGTGCAAGGGCAGTTAGGGGGCTCATTGGATAGAGAGCCAGGCCTAGGGATGAGAGGTCTTGAGTTCAAATTTGACCTCAGACATTTCCTAGCTGTGCAATCCTGGACAAGTCACTTCATTCCCAAGCCTCCTGACTTCCTTTTTCATTGTTTTATTTTTTTTTTTCTTTTGACTTTGCTCACTTGTACCAAATTAAAATGGAAAACAATAAAGAGATCTTGGTGAGCAGTATATTGACTTAGAAATATCACATATTAACATCATGCCCTGTTGTATTTGTATTTATTTTGTTAAATATTTCCCAATTATAGTGATTTTTTCCATTGAGAAAGTTGCTGGGTCCTGTGTTTGACACCATCACTCTCGGGGGTCAATCTTTTTGAGTTGCATATAGCTCAGGATTTGCTTTTTCTTTGAATTTTTTCTCCCACAGTTAAAAGAAAAAATTAATAATGCTGAAGGCTGGTCACAAGATTCCTGGCTAACCCCTAGCTAGAACTAGCCAAGGAGGAGAGGGGGCTTGATCCCATTGCTTGACTTTTCTCTTCTAAACAGCCTAGAATCCAGCTGTGTTGACATTGGCTAGGCCCCATCCATCTGGAAGTAGGATCAGACCTATTCTGCTTGACCCCAGAGGGCAGGACCTGGGTGGGGATTACAAAAAGGGCAAATTTGGTCTTGATAGAAGGGAAAACTTCCTCACAAAGAGAGCTGTCCAAAAATGGAATGAAGGTCCTGGTGATATAGTGCAGTGGGTTCCCTCTCCTTGGAGTTCTTCAAACAGAGGGTAGTTTAATTTATCTGCTGGATGGGAGAAAGGGTTATTTGTCAGGAATGGATGGGTCAGACTAGGTGGCCACTGATGTTGCTACCAACACGGAAACTGTTCAGTTCTGTGAATGCCCTGTGCTGAGTGCTAGGGATACAAAGACAAAAAATGAAACCATACCTGCCCTCTAGGACTTTACTTCCTTCTCTGGAGATATAATATGTTCCTGAATAAGTAAAAATCACATTAAATTCAAAGTAATAACCAGAATGGGGTTAAGGGTGTAGGAGGTGGCACCTAAGCCTTGTTTAGAAGGAAGTTAAAATTCTTCTGTGGGCTCAAAACAAGTGGTAGCATTTGTGACTGGGCAAAAGGTCTTCCTTCCTCTCTGTAAAACTCAGTCTGCTTGGACAAGCACATTCAGGCTTTCATGATGACATTTGTCATCTGGAAATTAGTTTTGATGATCCTATGACATCCCCATGGGAACAGAACAGGTGGCAAAGTCTTCAAGGTGAGCAGTTTCAGCAGTGACAAGATCAAGTGGTTGTTATGGAGACCTGCCCTCTGTGCCTGTTTTCTGCTTGGCAGATCTAATGACCTGGAGGGGGTGGCCACAAAGGGCTACACCTGGTTGTCACGGTGACCTCAGGTCCTCCTCCAGAGCACAGAGAGTGGTGCCTGGAGAATCCAGTCCCCTCTTTTCCACCCTGTAGAAACAGAAAGTTGAAGAGTGATTGATTGGCATAGGGGAAATGAGGGTTGGTCCATGAGAGAAGTGGACGGAACTGATGCTTCATTACTTAGGGACTATATGCATCCACAGAACAAAAGAGATCTTTCTTGCTGAGCCATCCCCAGAATGTACCAAGTTTGATACATTACAGGACAACTAAGAAAACAGCCAATTGGGTGTGATGAACTGATTCTTCTTGGTTCCCATCCTGGCCCTCCAATGGAAAGGGAAATACATTGTCTAGTCTAGATCCCAAATTGAGAAGGGGCAGAAGGATAGTCCCTAAGCAGAACAAAAGAGCTTGGTTATATGGTAGAAGACAATGAAAAGGAAGAAAACCGATGACTGAAACTCAAAAAGTAAATCAACAGAGGCAGAGCATACCTATCCAGACCCTGGTCAGTGGAACCATTGAGAAAGGACCTCATTCTTCAGTGGAGGACGACTTGGAGAATTTTTGTTCTGAGACAGAGAGAACCACTGGGAATTCTCACAAGTGGACTTGTCCTTGGGCAGCTCACCTGGCCCTGGAAGCTGCCCAGATGCTGGATTACAGAGCCAGGATGGAGAGCTCCAAGAAGGAGAAGGTAGTTCATTTTATTAGGTTTCTGTAGAAGTGATCTGAGTAATGGAATGTAGAGGTTTTATTCCTTATTGACAAGTGTGCCTATACCTCAGGAAATTATTTTATACACCAGCCTTTTAAGAAATATGGGGATAAACCCAAGCTGTATGACCCTGGGCAAGTCACTTAATATCAACTGCCTTGGAACTGATAGTATTGATCCTAAGACAAAAAGTAAAGGTTTAAATATATATAATGTGTGTGTGTGTACATGTGTGTGTGTGTGTGTGTGTGTGTGTGTGTGTGTGTGTGTGTGTAGGTTAGGTGTGTAGGTTAGTTCGGTGGCTGAGTGGTTGAGAACCAGGGCTGGAGGTGGAAGGTCCTGGGTTCAAATTTGGCCTCAAATACTTCCTAGCTGTGTGACTCTGGGCAAGTCACTTAACCCATATTGCCTAGCCCCTACCATTCTTCTACCTTGGAACTGATACTTAATATTTATTCTAAGACAGAAGGTAAGGGTTTAAAAAAGAGAAAACTATGGGGATGGGAGAGGAGAGGTATGCTCTCATGAAATTATTGGCCTTTTTTGGAT
Source organism: Monodelphis domestica (assembly GCF_027887165.1). NCBI lineage: Eukaryota > Metazoa > Chordata > Mammalia > Didelphimorphia > Didelphidae > Monodelphis > Monodelphis domestica. The sequence goes on along the minus strand of NC_077227.1, from coordinate 509,703,537 downwards.
GGAAAGGAAAATTCATTTCCCATGATTGAGGATATACTCTCTGCTCCCTTGGACTCCATACCAGATATAATGAAAGTATAGCTGTCAGGTTCAGTTGTGGAAAAAAAAAAACCTTCCCATGGACATGGGTGAGGCCATAGGAAGCTTTGGCAACAGGGTCAGTGATACAGCAGGGAGGGGAAAGGGGAATGGACTTCCTTTAAAACATGTCTAGTGTGGCTCAGTACAGGGCAGCCCAAAGACGTTCAGTCCCCTGGGCAGATGCCATCTCGTGAGAAGAATCCTTGATTCTTCTTGTTCCGTGTTCCACCCTTGTTCCATGATAGAAACTGGAAAAGGTATATTTTACTCCAAACAAGGAGGAAGCCAAACATTCTCCAAATAAGCTAACTATAGTAGAATGCAAAAATCTTTGAGAGCAGGGAAAGTTTTCATTCACATCCCCAGCGTCTGGCACTTAGCAAGCTGTTAATAACTTGCATGTTGATTTGTATTGAAAGGCATCCACTTGCCTCAGTATGCGGGGGATGGGGGTGCAGGATAGGAAATGGGCTCTCATTTGATCTGAATCATCTGGACACTAACTTTACATTCTCCTCAAATTGGAAAAGGGAGATGCAAATCTAAAGGAGAAGCTGGAATAAAAGAACTCCTTTTTCTGTTTCCTTTTTCCTCTTCAATTCATTGAAGCAATTTTTCCTCCTTATGCATTTGAAGTGACAGGTCAGCACAATCACTGGCCCTTTTTCTATCTCTGACATAGCTAATGTTTCAAGGAAAACAACTCCTCCTCTCTCCAATGTACATATAGCAACTGTCAGGGAAACCACAGTTACCCCATAGCAATAAAAAAACAGTCCAATAAACACTAATGAACAGCCCACTACATGCCTGCTGCATAGTAGGACTTCAATAAATACTTGGTGAATTGAAATGGATTAGGTGCTAGTAATACATAGGGAAAGAACACCTCTCTACCTTTAGGAAGGAAAGGAAGCATTTATTAAATGCTTGCTTTTAGCATGGTATTGTGCCAAGATTTTACACATATTACTTAATTTCATTCTCATAACAACTCTGGGAGGTAGGTCCTATTATTATTCTCATTTTACAGTTGAGGAAACCAAAGACAAATAAACAAGTAACTTGCTCAGGGTCCCATAGCTAGATTTTAAGTCAGGTCTTCCTGGTTCCAAGCCCAAAGCTCTACCCTCTGTTCCACCTATCTGTTTATATTCTGTTGTAATTAATCCTAGAGACAGTGGAGGTCCACTGAAGATTCTTGAGCAGAGAAGTGACATCATCAGACCTGTGCTTCAGAAATTTAATTAAGTAGCAAAATGAAGGATGAATTAGAGAAGAAAGAGACTGGAAGCTGAGGATCTAATGAGAGGCTATGGCAATATTGGCAATATGGCAGAACCAGGGTGGTGACTGGGTGAAGGAAAAAAATTTCCATCATCATCTTCCAGAATGGGGAATAGCACCATACTGGTATCTGAGTCCGGGTCCTAAGCTGGCACTCTTCACTCTGCTGGTTCTCTATTATAGTGCCTAATAGGAAGAAAAAATCTTCTTTTCTGATTTTCTGAATCCCAACATTATACAGCATCTAAGAGTTAGAAAGGAAGTCAGTGGTGATCTTGCTCAGCCCATACACGAAAACGAATCCCCTCTGATATGGCCAGTTGGTCAGGCTTTGCTGGAAAATCTCTAGTTAGAGGAGACCTGCTCACTCTTGAGGTCACTCATTCCACTTTGTTTAGCTCAACTTATGAGCTCTTTCATCTAAAGTCCATATATCACACACACATACCCCATGGAGTCCCTGGATAGATTTCAGAGGGCCTATAGATATAGATGGGGGGAAAACTTATGTCTTTATTTTCACTAAGTTGGAATTGAAATTCAACTTCAAGTTCTTTTGTAATATTTTTGTTAATTCTCTTTATACTTGTACCCTTGTGCATGAGTTTGCTTGAAATCTCACCATTAGAAATGCATTTCTTTAGCTTGTCCTCTTAGTATAATGCAAATACCCGAGATACCACTTTATGGCTTGTCAATATTCCATTACGGTGAATGGCTCTTTCCAGAGAGCAGTTTTTGACAATGACTAGGGTAGAAAGAGCATGAGGATGCTAAACCCTGGAAGGAGAGAGGAAAGAGGCCAGAGCTGTCCTATCGAAGGTTCTTTCTACTCTCCTGTATTCTTTTGCTACTAATGCCTTCTTTAAGTGAAACTTCCCTCTTCAACTTAGCCGTGAAAAAGAACCAGGAAATACTGCCAACTGGCTTGGCTCAAGTCTGTGTCTGTTGGGGTAAATGGCCCTATTAATGGACAGGGATGAGGTCCTTGACAGAGTGATGGCAAAGTCATTGCAAAAGAGATTGTCAATGGTGAGGAGTTAATATCCAGGGGTACCTTGGCCAATATCAGCAGCATCATGTTGAAACATACTGATTTGGATGCAGTACACCCGAAATAGAATTCACTGCCCCCCCCCCCACCAAACCTTTCTGTTTCTGTTAAGGACAGCATCATCCTTTCTCTCTCCATTGGTATGACCTTCTTGTCATTGGTGGAGATCAATGATCCACATCTTCATGAAGAGCAGTACAGAATTGGTGAGATCAGGAGAGAAGAGTTTTCTATAGTTTTCTTTAGGTCTCTTGAATCTTCTTCTCCGTTCAGTCACATGAAGTAGGATTGGTATTGCCCATCTTTTCATTCAAAATTAGAAGGTAGAAGTACCTGATGTAACTACAGAACTCTACAAAAGCTCAAAGCCAATGTCTCCTCTCTGTCTCTGTCTCTGTCTGTCTGTCTGTCTCTCTCTCTCTCCCTCTCAATCTTGCCAACCCTGACCCTCACATTGGTCTCCAACAATTATAAAACAGGCCCATACGAATGGACTTTTGAACTCAAGTTACAATGACAAATTCCTCCACTTGAGATTTGTAGCATTGCACCATATATTGCCCAAGCCTACCTTTTCTGACTGTAATTTTACATTATTCTTCTTTACTACTCTACACTTATCTTTCTTCCTGGTCTCTGAACCTAGACTTTTTCTTTTTTTCTTTTTAACTCTTACCTTCGGTCTTAGGATCAATACTATATATCAGTTCCAAGACAGAAGAGTGGTAAGGGTTAGGTAATAGGAGTTAAGTGACTTGCCCAGGGTCACACAGCTAGGAAGGGTCTGAAGTCACATTTGAACCTAGGACCTCCTGTCTCTAGGCCTGGCTCTCTATCTACTGAACCACCCAGCTGCCCCTGAACACAGACTTCTCAACGTCACAACTTATTGTCCTCCATATCCAGATCTACTGTCTTCTCACCTCCACCTCTTAGAATCCTCAGGCTCATTTCGGGTAACACCTCCTATGGGAAAACTAGCCTGATTACTCTAGCCATAGTAATCTCCTCCTCCTACAGTTGTCTCATATTTACTTAGGTTCATGGCTCTACAGGTGGAAGGAACCTCAGAAGACAACTCCATTTCATAGATGAGGAAATTTATTTATTCAGGAGAGAAGAGAGATGATGAGAAGTTATTTGGCTTGTCCAAAGTCACACAGGTAGTTAGTATCATGGTTGAGATTTGAATCCAGCTCCTCCAACTCTATAGTCATCATTTTTTCCATTGTCCCATATCCCCTCCTTTACACGTGTACCTATTATATCTCCCAGTAAAATGTTGGCCATTTGAAAGTATGGACAATTTTCAGTCAGTAAGTCAGTTAACAAGCATTTATTATTTACTAGGCATTCTACTAAGTAATAGGACTACCAAGAATGGCAAAAAAAAAGAGTTTTAAAAAAAGGCAAGAGCTCCTGTCCCCAACGAGCATACACTATAAAGGGGGGAGACAAAATGCAAATAATAGGTACAAAATACATAGAGTTGATCAAAGTAATCTGTAAAAGGAACATATTGGCAGCTGGGAGAACTGGGAAAAGTCTTCTGTAGTAGGTAGAATTTGAGCCAAGTGCAGGAGGAAGTCAGGGAAACTAAGAGGTAGGGGTGAAGGAGATGGGAGTGATTATTCCAGACATGAGGGATAGACAATGAAAGGCACTGAGATAAGAGATGGGGCGTCCTGTCTGTTTGAGCAATTGCAAAAGTGCCAATGTTGCTGCATCACTGACTGCAGGGGGGAGAACAAGGCAAAAAAAAAAAAGACTGGCCAGGTTCCAAAAACCTTGAAATGGCAAACAGGACTTTATGTTTGATCCTAGAACCCAAAGGGAGCCAACGGAGTTCATAGAGCAAGAGGTCAGACTCTGGAAGGAAGAGTACCATGACAGCTGAGTGGCGTAGGGATTAGAATGGAAGAGACTCAAGGCAGAAAGATAAGTTAAACCACCATTGCAAAAGTTAACACCAGATAAATGGAGGCCAAGACTAGGATTGTGGCTAGATGACTGGAGAGAAGGAAAGGTACATGGGAGATGTTATGAAGGCAGAAGTGATAAGATTTAACAATGGATTCAATATATGGAGTGAATGAGGGTGAGGAGGTGAGGATGACACCAAGATAGTAAGCCTAGGATGCTTGGGAAGATATTTTGGTGGTACCCATGGTACTAATAGGAAGTTTGAGAAAGGGAGGTGTTTTGAGGGAAATAAAATAAGTTCTGTTTTGGACATGCCAAATCTGGGATGCCTGTGGGATGTTGAGTTCAAGATGTCTTAGAGACGCTTGGGGAAACATGACTGCTGCTTGGCAGAGAGACAAAGACTGAGTACATACATTTGGGAATCACTTCCATAGAGATGATAATTGAACCTATGGGAGCTGATGAGAACACTAAGTGAAGAAATACACGGTGCAGCTGGGTGGTCCTATGGATAAAGAGCTAGGCCTAGACATGGGAGGTTCTGGGTTCAAATCTGGCATCAGATACTTCCTAGCTGTGGGACCCTGAGCAAGTCACTTAACCCCAATTTGCTTAGCTCTAAATTCTGCCTTGGAACTGATAACTTAATATCAATTTTAAGACAGAAAGTAAGAGAAGAAAGAGAGAAAGAAAGAAAGAAAGAAAGAAAGAAAGAAAGAAAGAAAGAAAGAAAGAAAGAAAGAAAGAAAGAAAGAAAGAAAGAAAGAAAGAAAGAAAGAAAGAAAGAAAGAAAGAAAGAAAGAAAGAAAGAAAGAAAGAAAGAAAGAAAGAAAGAAAGAAAGAAAGAAAGAAAGAAAGAAAGAAAGGAAGAAAGAAAGAAAGAAAAAGAAAGTTGAGAGTAGAGATGATCATGTGGGCAAATTGCTGAAGGAATCAGGAGGAGATAGGACCAGTGACATGTGGCGAGAAAAAGGATCACCTCTTCCTCCCTAAAATGGGAACTTGGATTTGAGATTTTGTCCTCAGAGCCTATGTAGTAGGTGCTTCATAATTGCTTGTTGGATGGAATTGAGTGAAACTATTGACCCTCTTGTATCTGATAGCTCAGAGTCCATCCTGAGACTGAGTCATTGCTCTAGGATCTAGTCAAGGACAGAGATCACATCCTGAACTTTACAGGGACCCAAGTCACCCTGCAGAGGGCATTTGTCCCCAGCAGGGACCAAGCCTGGGAGAAGAGAAGGAGAATCTGTTCACTCACCTTGAATGTGATCTTTTAAATATTAACTTGGTCAAGGGGTGGGGTGGGGTGGGGGTGGGGAGCGGAGGGCCATGTGACAAAATAAAGCATCTGCAAGCCTTGTGTGCCAAGTGGCCCTCTCCCAGTGTGGAACCACTTTTCTCTAAGAATTTACTAGTGATTACTGCAGCTGAACGAGAAAGACAAGAAGAAGGGTGAAGAGGAGGAATGAGCAACAGGACTCCCAAGGGAAAGAATGGGAAAGTCTAGGCTCACTCAGAAAGATGCTCATTAAGTTCAATGAGAGCACAGGGAATTGTTTGCAGCCCCAGCCTTCTGAGAAAACAAGCCAGCGCTCCTAAAGCTGCTTCCTTTGGGCTTTGATGTACTATCTCATTAAAGGGATGTTTATGTCTCTGAGGGAAGCAATGCACTCTGGGAGAAATGTCATAGGCCTAAGGGGCAGGATCCTGGGCGTCTGAAGTGGCGAGTCAGGAATGAGCTGCTGGAGTGATTAATCGGTTATAATAACCTCTGCTAGGGGCTGTTGTGATTATAAAAAATCCCTGCTCCTTCTCTGAACATAGGAGAGAATCAGGGTAGCTGAAGCTTGGAAAAGGAGGGGGGAAAAAAAGCAAAAAACAAGGAGGCAGCCTTAGAAATTTTTTTAAGGGATTTGCAAGAGTAGCCAGTTAATTTTAATCTCTTCATGTCTCTGTAACAGAACTGAAAACCATACCCAAGATGGGGGAGCATCTACCCATTTTAAAAAATAACCCATCCCTTCTGTCTTAGAATCAAACTGTGTATAGGTTCCAAGGCAGAAGACCAGTAAGACAATGGGGGTTTTGTGACATGCACAGCATCACAAAGCTAGGAAGTGTCTGAGGCCAGATTTGGACTCGGGACTTCCCATCTCTAGGCCTGGCTTTCAACACACTAAGCCACCTAGCTGCCCCCATATCTATCCATTTTTATTTATTATTTATTCATTTAAAACCCTTACCTTCTGTCTTAGAATCAATACTGTGTATTGGTTCCAAGGCAGAAGAGTGGTAAGAGCTAGGCAATGGGGGTCAAGTGACTTGCCCAGGGTCACACAGCTGGGAAGTGTCTGAGACTAGATTTGAACCCAGAACCTCCCCTCTCTAAGCCTGGCTCTCAATCCACTGAGCCACCCAGCTTCCCCCATATCTACCCATTTTTAAAGTTCTCTGATGAAAATTCCAGAAGCATCTTTAGTTTGGTAATCCTTTGGAACCTCTGGTGACCCTCATTGTCCAAGTTCTTCTTACATCTAACTTAAATCCTTTTCTCTGTCATGTAATTGTTCCAGCTGGCCCTAAAGCTCTTTTGTGTAATTAGAATTTTGTTCCCCTGGACTTCATTTCCCAGGATCCTATTTTCATTCTCACATTGAGTCCTTATGTTTTGTAGATAAAAAGTTTGTGTAACTCCCATGTCTCCCTCTCTTTTCCCACTTTTGAGGTCCGGGAAACTGTTCTCTACTCAGACTCTTTTATTCCTTTACTTTAAGTGATTATTAATAAATTCTACAAAATATAATACTTGGAGTTATTGTATATTAATTTTAATCTTACACTTATAACCTTGAAAGTGACTGTCAAGTACACTCCCTGGGCTTTAGACCCATATCTAGGTATTTTTATCTCTTGGGGAATATACTACAACTGTTTTCCAGGCCAAGCTGCAAGAAATCCTAAGCTGACAGGGAAGTGAGGTGGGTGACACTCCCTCAGAGTGAGGAGAAGATAGAGGTTCTGGGATGCCAGTGGGAGATCATTCCTTAGTGATTTGCTACGTGGAAGTTGGAGAGGGGTGTGGGCAGTCCAAGAAATAGAGGGGGAAGAATATACCCCAGCATCCCATCTGGTAACATACTCTTGCTATGAATTCTTCGTGCTAACTTCATTGTAAAGTCTGTTTTTCCTATTCATCGGAAAAAGTGCAAATGCTCTTAGTCCCCTCTAAGTTCCATACACCATCTCCTGGAATAAAGCCTCAACTGTCCAGCTTAGTTACAAATCTATTGAGCTTTATCTTCTAGAGGTGAAAATTATGTCATGGGTCATATTTTTCTTTTAATCATCTCACATAGGGAGACAGTATAATATATTGAAAGATGATTGAATTTGGAGTCATGAGATCCAAGTTCAAATCCTATTTCCGTTACTTGTCATCTGTATGCCTTTGTCTATTTAAACTCTCAAAGTCTTGATTTCTTTGTCTTTAAAATTACTAGATTATACTAGTCAACCTCTGGATTTTTGATCTTATGGTTTGTCACAAGGTTAGATCCATTCCCTGCTCAACATGATTCTATTGCCAACAGTGAGCCCCAAAAGATGGAAACCAGGTTTCGAAGTGTTGGCTAGACTATGTCAGAAGCAGAACTCAAACTCCTGGCTCTAAGGATGACTCTTAATGTCTGCCATGGCACCTTTAAATAAACTCAGATATCTAGGTCAGTTGGTCAACAAGTCAACAATTTTTTAGTTCTATATTATTTTCTTTTCAATTCTAAATTTTCATTTCTTCTTCCCCCACTAACAAAGGAAGAAAGAAACCTACTATAAATATGTATAGTCACGCAAAACAATTTCCCACATTAACTATGTCCAAGAAAGAAAGAAAGAGAGCAAGAGGAGAGAGACAAAAAATTATGTTTCAGTCTGCATTCTGAGTCCATTAGATCTCTATCTAGATTACACTAAAATGTATTTATTAAACATTTACCAGATGCCAGGCATTCTGCTGAGCTCTGGGTCCTCAAGATCTCACAGTCTAATGAGAGGCAATATGATAATAACTATGTACATACAAGATACATACAGAGTAGATGGAAGGTAATTTCAGAACAGAAGGCTCTTAACATGTAGGGAAGACCTGAAAAGTCCTTTTGCAGATGAATTACAGCCCAGGCTTCTGAAAGGAATTAAAGGTTGTGGCACTCCCTTTTTGGATAAATTGTGTAAAATGGGAAAGGCACTAGGAGGTTGAGCATGAATAAATACCCTGATTTCCATAAAAATCAAAGGGTGAAGGGAAAAATGGATTTTTACAGACTGGTAAGCTTCAGCAGAATTCTGGAAGGAATTAGTAAACAGATGGTTTATATGCATATGGAAAAGAAAGTAGTGACTACTAGGACATCACAGGAAAGAGGGGCTATTATTAAGGGGATACTGTGGAAGCAATGAATATTTATGTCAAGAGGTATTAGAAAAAAAATTCTCACGACATTATTTCCAAGTCTCTTTTCCTTTTGAAAATGGAGATCCTGTGTTGTTCCATGCAGATCGATTGGCTAACCCCTAAAAGATACTGTAAAATCCTCTAACTTTTCCCTGGGACATGGGGTCCATAGCAGGGATGGTGAGATAGTAGCTATGTTCTAAACATGGAATTGTCCCCAAATGGAGAAATGAACCTGGACCATAGCACTGCTAAGGAAATTTGTAGCTAGTTGAGCAACCACAGCTTCTTCCAAAGAGAGTTATTTCATGAATCATTGTCTACCAGGAAGGGGAGGCGGTGTTCTTCAGGGGCTTCTCCTCACTCCTATCCTTGAATATTTTTGTTAATGACTTGCTTGAAGACACAAAAGGCATGCTTATCAGACTGCTGATAACACAAATCTATGAGTGGGGATCTAAAATGTTGGGTGATAGAATGCGGGCCAGTAAAGATCCTAATAGACAAAATTGCTCATGTCCGATGCTTTGTGACTCCATTTTGGGGTTTTCTTGGCAAAGATACTGTGCTGTTTCCTTCTCTAGCTCATTTCTTCTGTCTTAAACTCAATAACATATATTGGTTCCAAGGCAGAAGAGTGTTAAGGGCTAGGCAAAGAGAGTTAAGTGACTTGCTAAGAGTTTCACAGCTAGGAAATGGCCAAGACCAGATTTGAACCCAGGATTTCCCTTTTCTAGGTCTGGCTCTCAACAGCAAGTATTTTTAAAGCATATCTAACATACATGACAATCTGCTTGGTACTGAGGATACAAAAATGAGGGGGGAAGAACTATAGGAGCTCATATTCTTTTAGGTTAGGGTGTCAATCATTCTTGTATCATGGACTCATTTGGCAGTCTAGTAAAGTCTATGGACTCCGTCTCTGAATAAAAGTCTGTTGCCTAGAGAAACAATGGAAGGAAACATACAATTTCATTAGAAGTTGGTAAAAATGAAGATGTATTTTTTTCTCAACCAAGTTCCTGCCCTTCCCCAAAATCTATCCACAGGCTCTTGGAAGATAGACTCTGAGACTAAAAACCTCTGTTTTAGGGAGAATCCTACATGTACAAAGCAAAGTATACTACAAGGTAAGGAGTGATGGGAACAGAAAAGAGAAGCAAAGTGCTCTAGAAGTATTTGAAAAAGAGAGAACATTTTCATTTTGGGTAATGAAGGAAGACTATAAGGAAGAGATGGTCTTTGAACTGAGCCTTGAAAAAAGATGAAATCTGTAAAACAAAGAGTCTATTAGGAAACAAAAGTTTCACAATATTAGGGTATAAAAACCCCACAACCAAATGCAGGAAAGCAGAAATATTAGATGCATCCTTCTCAAACCATAATGCGACAAAAAATACATTCAATAAGGGGCTATAGATAGATTAAAAATTACTTGGAAACTAAAGAATCTAATCATAAAAGACAAATGGGTCAAAAAAAATAAGTCATAGAAACAATCATCAATTTCATTAAAGAGAATGAAAACAATGAGACAGCATACCAAAATTTATAGGATGCAGCCAAAGCAGTATTTATGGGAAATTTTATGTTTCTAAATACTCACATCAATAAAATAGAGAAAGAACAGATTGACAAATTGGTCATGCAGCTAAAAAAAACTAGAAGAAGAACAAATCTTAAAACTTCAATTAAACACCAAATTGGAAATCAAGGGAGAAATTTATAAAATGGAAAATAAGAAAATCATTAAACTAATAAATAAGACTAAAAGCTGGTTTTTATGGGGAAACCAATAAAATAGATTAATAATGGGTTAATTTGATTTTTTTTTAAGAAAGAAAGCAGTCCAAAAAAGTTTGTTAACAGTAATTTGGTCTCTTGGGCAATTAGATTGCATAATGGGTTAGAGCACTGTACTTGGAATCAAGAATTAAGTTCTAATTCCTTTTTAGGTATCCTATAGCTATAGAGTCTGAGTAACTTAGTTTCTTTTCTCAGCTTTAGTTTCCTTATCTGTAAAATGAAGGAAATAACAGTTTCTACCTCATAGGGTTGTTGTGACAATCAAAAGTTCAAATCCGTCCTTAGATGTTTACTTGCTTGTGACCCTGAACACATCATTTAATCTGTTTGCCTCAGTTTCTTCATTTGTAAAATAAGGATAATAGTAGCACCTCTATCACAGGGTAGTTGTGAGAATCAAATGAGATAATCACTTTAATGTGTCGTAGTGATAGGTACATAGTAAGCACTACTATGTAAATATTAGCTACTATTTTAATCATTATTATTGGATAGGGAGAAGGATGGAGTATTTTTAAGCAAGAAGAATATAACGATAATATATCTCTTCAAAAAGTCTATATTTTATTGAGGGTGAGTGGGGAAACAACATATACAGAAATAAAGGGGGGAAAGTGACTCAAATAGTTTAAGATGGAAGAATATCAAGAGATGGGAAAATTAGGAAAAGCCTTGTATAGGAGATGGCACTTAAGATGAAATTTGAAAGGTAGTTCTAGGGTTCCAAGAGGCAGGATTGATGAGGGACAATCATCCAAACAAAGAGAACAAGCTTGAAAAAATGCTTAAGAATGGAACACTTTAAGTTGTGTGCAGGGAAGAAGTCTCATTTAATCAGAATATAGAGTTTGTGAGGAGAGAATAATATGAACTTGACCTGAAAAGATGGGTTGGAGTTAGTTTGTTCAGGGTTTTAAATGCCCAACAGAAGAGTTTCTATTTAACCCTAGAGGCAATAGGGAGCCACTGAAAATTCTTGTGATATGGGATAGGGCACATATTTTGTGATATGGGAAGTATAAATTTGGCAGCTGTGTGAAGTATGAATTAAAGAGGGGAGAAAGTATAGCCAGGGAGATAAATTAGATTGTTGAAAAGCCCAGGCAAAAAGTAATGAGGACAGTGGCTGTGAGGGTGAAGAGGAGGGGACAGATACAAGAAATATGAAAGTAGACTTGACAAGATGACAACTGATGGGATACAAAGATGTGGAAACTTTTGTTTAACTGCAGGCTTAACATGAGAACACAGTCCACAGCCACAAAAGCTAGTGGGATAGTAGCTGTCTTTTGGTATATGATCCAGATCGATGAAGGCAATCCAGTCAAACAGATTGTGTACTTCATTTTAAGTGGGATGCTAATGAATTAGACACAGTACATCTTTAGAATCGGTCCAGAGGAGGGTGACCAAATTGGAAATGAGGGCTAATGGATGGAAGTTACGAGGAGGAAGTACATTGTGACAACCCAAGCTATTCCATGGTGGGTACCTGTGGTGTGCTGGTTCAAATAAGATAATGTATTTAAACCATTTGGGAAACCTTAAAGCATTATGTTAATAGCTAGAATTATTACCAAGTCCATATCCTTTTCCTTTTTAAAAATAGAGATGCTATGTTGTTTCCTGTAGATTGACTGTTTAACCCTGAGAAGATACAATAAAATTCTTCAACTTTTCTCTGTGACAGAGGGCCCTGAGCAGGCTTAGTGAAACATTAGGTATTATCCACAATATAGCATTGATTTTTGGGGATCCATCAAATAACAGAGAATCCCCCAATCACTCCTTCCCCCTGCTGCTACAATGGTCCAGAGACTCTAGAACTATGATTCTCTAGACCTTGGAAGGGGGTGTACTTCCCCTAGGTCATTTTACTCACCAAGGATTCCTAAATAGGAAAAAAAAAGTTGGTTCAGAAATGTCTATTCAGTCTAATTCAAGAAGTATTTATTATGCCTCTAACATGTCCAAAATTAGGGCAGAGAATTTGGTACCCAGAGTGCAGGGCTTGGAGCTGGGATGAGCTGGGTATAAATCTCACCACTCAGTTCTAAGAGCTGAAGATTTATGCTTTTAGCTTGTTATGTCTTTCTCATCTCCTTCTGTAGGGCTTCTTTATGCTTTCTCACTCACAGTTTCTCTAAAAATAAGTTCTTTTCATCATCAATCTGCTCTCCTCTGAATCACCATCTGGGGCTTCCAAGCACCAGTGCTGGTCTTCTTGGATGGCAGGAGGGTGCTGTGGGAAAAGCCTTGGACCTAGTTTTAGAATTTATACTTAAAGGGGGCAGCTGGGTAGTTCAATGGATTGAGAGCCAGGCCTAGAAACAGGAGATCCTGGGTTCAAATCTAGTCTCAGACACTTCCCAGCTGTGTGACTCTGGGCAAGTCACTTAATCCTCATTACCTAGCCATTACCACTCTTCTTCCTTGGAATCAATTGATTCCAAGATGGAAGGTAAGGGTTAAACAAACAAAGAATCTATACTTAATAGAGTGAACAGAAAGGTTTTTTCCACAGGCTTTGGGAGCAAGGCCAGATTTATGAATAGACTAAATTGGCTGGGCATCTGTGTGGTAGAATTTTAGGAACTCTGTCCCCAAATTAACTTTCTCCAGTAGTCATTCTCTCATTAGGCTGTAACTTTCTTTGGGGCTTGAAGACTTTTTAAAAATTTTGAACAGCAAAGTAGTGTGTGAATGAGATAAAGAATTAGTCTCCTTCTTCATCAGAATTCATCCACCATGAATTGGCAACTAAGGGAACATTCCCTAGAGGATCAGGACTCAGGGAAGGTACTTTAGTGGAAGCCCAGGGAAGAGAGAAATTTCAAGAAGGAGAACTGAAGGATTTTGATGGGATCATGGTGAATACTCCAAGCAAATTTCACAGGTTTGTCAACAGTTGGCCCTGGGTAGCGAGAAGGAGCTATATTGGAATAGCCAATTTGGACCAAATTCTGTTGGATTTTTCTGGATAAATCAAAATCATTGAAATTCCTGGAGTTGCTTCTACATCCTTTAGAGCCCCCATAATTGTTCCTGATAGGTCAGACAAACTTTAGAAACAGATTCTTTGGTGGTGGTTAAAAGTGAGAGCTCAGAGCTCTCTGTTTCTACTAATTCAGTTTAACAACAAACATTTCTTTTTTAAAATTATTATTTTTTTTGTAACCAAGGAATAATGTTCTAAATTGACTAAATAAAACTTTCCAAAAAATAAAATAAAATATCTTGTATATATCTAAAAAATTTATTATTTTTTTAAAAAAATAAAACCCTTCTCTTCCATCTTAGAATCAATACTGTGCATTGGTTCCAAATTAGAAGAGCTGTAAGGATAGGGCAATGGGGATTGAATGACTTGCCCAGGGTCACACAGCCAAGAAGTGTTTGAGGTCAGATTTGAACCTGAGACTTCCATTCTCTAGGCCTGGCTCTATCCACCAAGTCACCTAGCTGCCCCCAACAACAAACATTTCTAAGTGCTTTCTTTCTGTGCTCAGATTGATTACAAAGATGAATAAAGCATGATGCTTTCCCTCAAGCAATTTCTATACATATTTCTCTCATATATCTATCTATATCTATATCTATATCTATATCTATATCTATATCTATATCTATATCTATATCTATATCTATATCTATATCTATATCTATATCTATATCTATGTAAAATCCTTACCTTCCAGCTTAGAGTCAGTTTCAAGGCAGAAAGACAGCTTATATTCTAATGGGAAATGTCTAGTAAAAGAATATACATAAATAACTAAACCACAAAGCAGAATATATGAAGTCTACAGGATATACAAACCAACTGCATGGGGAATTCTAAGGTAATAATGATAGTTTCCCTGTGAAGGGAAGGAAAACTTTGTGAAGAAGAAGCCATTTGATTTATCTTAAAGATAAGTTGGATTTCAATAGATGAGAATGGAGTGGTGATGGAGATGGCATTCCAGGTATAGTAAGTGTGGGGACCAAAAGCATAGAGGTTGGAAAATGCAGGACAAGACCATGGAATAATAATCCAATTTGGCTGGAGCTCAGATTCTATGAAAGAAAACTTTGTGAAATATCCTATATTTGTGCCCTTGGGAACAGTATTTGGGCCCCAGGGCTGATCCTCTACAATTAGGTGACAGCCACTGGCAAGGTGTATTGTTCCCAGATCACCCTTCTGGTGTACAAACATTGACCTACTCCCTTGGATTACTGAGTGCTCACTAAGGGAAGTCTAATTGTTATCCAGTTCTGGTAATCATGGTCTGCTTTAAAGTCAAGAATTTCTGAAGTAAGATAGATCATGGGACCAAAGTCCCCCTTGCCCAGCACCTGTCCAATTGTGAGACAAAGCCCCAGTAAAACCTGGCAGGACACCAAAATTTTGTCCCTCAGGCTGTACTGCATCACTGGGCACAAGCCTAGGAACTAAAAGCCCCCACTCCCCAAACCAACACCCTCTTGCTCACTTGACTCTGTGTGTCTCTCTTTCCTATGCCCAGAGATCACTGCAAAAAGAAATTCCCTTGTCAGGAACACTTACTTGTCAGGAGTATGACACTTTCCCCAGTCAATATGTACCTATGAATAGAAGAAATGAAGGAATGTAGAAGGCAAAGAAACAGAGTGACTTGGTATCAGAAGCCATTTAACTTTTACTGTAGAGGGTTCTAATAGAAATCATATTAGTGTACACTCATTTTCTCTGACTATCTCCCATACCTAGAATATTCTCCCTCCTTTACTCTGACTTGATTTCCCTGGTTCCCTTTAAATTTGAACTAAAATCTTATCTTCTACAAAAAGCCTTCAAGAAAACTCCTCTTACTTCCTCTTTTAATTATTTCTTAACTGTTCTGTGTATAGCTTGCTTTTGTAATAATTAAAATTGGGTGGCCAAATGTAATGGTTAAAAATTTGGTTCGACAAAGATAATAATGGTTAAAAAAAAGAATTGTTGTGGTCGCCGTTTATAAAAGTTACAGTTAAAATATGAATCAGTAGGCTGTTTAGTAGCTTTATTTACAGCAAGGTAGCAATATTAAAGTGGGAAATATAGGAAGGAGGTAGAAAATATCACCTAGCTAAAAATACCCTAAGTCCTAATCCTAGAACCTTCAGTCTGTGAATGAGAGTCTGAATGCAAATCTCACCAGAATCCAAAGTCTGGATCAGGAAGCCGAAATATGAAGAGCCAAAGACTCTGAAAAAACCGCCCAAGAACCTTCAGTGCACCCAAGGCCAAGATCACTAAGAATCCCTCCAGAGCTCATGCTCCCTAGGCCAAAGGCTGCCAAGAATGAGAGACCAAGAGTGCACCAAGCATGAAGAGCAACTCCAAGAATCTGCCAAGCAATGAACAAGGAAATCTCTCTCAGGCTCCTGCTTATATACAGTTTTCTCTACCCAGCAGCTCTCCTTGTCACAGCTCAGGAATCAAACACAGCTTTTCAATTTGCCTAGCACTGCTGGGCATGAACTTTCTTTGTTAGTGACTTACTAAGTGTTAAGTAGGGGTACTTTCAGTTCTTGATTGATTAACTTAAAATAGACAAAGGGAATACAAATTCCCTTTCACACTTTATATATATTTTGCCTACATGTCTCTTCATTAGATTTTAAGCTCCTTGAGGTCAGCAACTATCTTTTGCCTCTTTTTGTATTCTCAGAGATTGGCACAGTGCCTGGACATAGTATGGCTTAATAAATGTTTATGAAATAAATGAATGAATGAATGGATGGATGGATGGATGGATGGATGGATGAGTGAAAATACATGCATACAGACTTGTTCCCATAATCAGGAAGGCAGGATAGGAGTCCCTGGCACAGGTAAGTAGCAATTACTATCCATCACTGTCATGAAAGCCCTACCCTTCCTTTTCCTTGGAAGCTGACTAACAATTTAAAAACAAAGCTAGCCCAGATTTCTATGGCGGTGTCTATCATTCTGTAGAGGTGACTATACTGACAGGAGGAAAAGAAAGAGAACCTTACAAGATGCCTATGTGACAGAGCAATATGACTAACACTGATGAGTCCAGTTAGAAAGGTGACTTTCCCTGTGTATCTGTGCTTGTATGCCCTTCGTCTTGTGTGTTCTGACTAAGAGATCTAGGCTAGGTCTCAAGCCATCAAAGGTCTTCAGGCCCAGCAGACACCAAAGACTTGGGTAGGGATGAGACTGGGTCTCAAGGTGAGCGACAGTTACATCCTCAGAAGACTCTCCTTCCTTCTTCTCCCAGGTATCCCTATACCAGAGGCCACTGGCCCTCGTATTCAGAAGTTAAGGGACCCCATGATGCATGAATACATATCACATCATAACAGAAGACTGAGGCAGCATGCTAGTTAGGTAGTGATGGAAAAATGGCAAGGGAAAGTGGGAGATCAGGAAGAAGGGGATTGGGGAGAAGGTAAAATAAAACCCTATAGGGTTTTTTTTTTACATAAAGCACTATTTTTCACAAATATGATGTTAGGGGATAGCTAGATGGTACAGTGGATTGAAAGCCAGGGCTAGAGACAGGAGGTCCTGGGTTCAGATCTGAACTCAGACACTTCCCAGCTGTATGACCCTGGGCAAGTCACTTAACCCCCATTGCCTAGCCCTTACCACTCTTCTGCCTTGGAGCCAATACAGAGTATTGACTCCAAGACAGAAGGTAAGGGTTTAAAAAAAAAAAAGAATGACAAACAACTTGAATTCATGGATTCAGAGTACAGATAGAGATGTAGGTGTGGGCATGTATTCATACATACATATATGGGTGTACACAAATATAAATGTATATAGTATTGTTTTAGTCATGTCCAACTTGCCATGATCCTATTTAAGGTTTTCTTGGCAAAGACACTGAAGTGGTTTGCCATTTTCTTCTCCATCTCATTTACAGATGAGGAAACTGAAACAAACAGGAATAAGTGACTTTCCCAAGGTCACACAGAGAGTAGGTATCTGAGACTGGATTTGAATTCAGGGAAAGGAGTCTTTCTAACTCCAGGTCTAGCACCACCTAGCTTCCCTTTCTCTCTCTCTGTCTCTATCTGTCTCTCTGTCTGTCTGTCTGTCTGTCTCTCTCTCTTTCTCTCTTTCTCTCTCTCTCCATCCATCTAACATCTGTCATCCATCTATCGATATATCTATCATAGCAAATGTGGGATTTTGTTTTGATTATGTATCAGGCCTTGTCTTTCTTGCTTACTCAGTGAGAGGAGGGAAAAGGGGAGGGAGAGAATTTAGGAGAATAAAATGAAATTGGGTTAAAAATAAAAAATCAAAAGAAAAATAGAGTGACAAGGACACTCCTCAAAAATAGGCATGTGAACGCTTGACTAAATAATGCTGGAAGTACTCAAAGAGCAGTGACACACATGAGGTTTCTTTCAATAGAATTCAATTTAATGAATGTTTACTAATCTATTACTTTGTGCCAGGTACTGTTAGTAGCTTGGACTACTAAGAATGATGCCAATGACAAAACATGGACTAGTACCTGCCTCAAGTAGCTTATATTGTGCTGAGGAGATATAATACCTAGTTGTTATTGTTATTGTTCAGTTGTGTCCAATTCTTTGTGCCCCCACGGACCATAGCTATCCATGAGATTTTCTTGGTAAGGACACTGGAGTGGTTTGTCATTTCCTTCTCCAATGGATCCTTTTGTGAGGCAATCAGAGGTTAAGTGATTTATCCAAGGTCACACAGCTCAGAAATGTCTGAGATTGAATTTAAACTTGAGTCTTTCTGACTCCAGACCCAGTGATCTATTCACTCAGCCATAGCTGCCTCTGCAATAACACATAGATAAATGAGTAAATACACAGATATACAAAATGATCATAATAGCAGCTAATATGTATATAATGCTTCAAGTTTTTCAAAACACTTTTTACAAGTATTCCATTTGATTCCTACATCAACCCTGTGAGGTAGATAGTATTATTCTTTCCATAGATAAAGAAACTGTTTCAGGTTAAATCATTTGTCCAGTGTGAGGTAGCAGATATATTTTTCTTTTTTAATTTTCAATTTTAAAAATATTTTTCCATGTTTACATATTTCATTTTATTTCTCTCCCCTCTCTACCCCCTCCTGGGTCCAATAAACTCTTCCACAGGGTTATTCAAATGTATCACTTATATCTATTTCTATATTATTCATTTTTGCAATAAAGCAATCTTTTAAAACTAAACCCCCAAATCATATATCCATATAAACAAATAAGACATTTGTTTTTCTTCTGTGTTTCTATTCCCACAGTTCTTTCCTCGATGTGGATAGCATTCTTTCCCATAAGTCCCTTGGGATTGTTTTGTATTAGCAAAGTCCATTACATTGGATTGTGCCACAGTGTGTCAGTCTCTGTATATAATGTTCTCCTGGTTCTGCTCATTTCACTCTGCATCAATTGCTGGAGATTCTCCCAGTTCATGCAGAAGCCAAGCAGTTCATCATGCCTTACAGCACAATAGTATTCCATCACCAACATATACCACAATTAGTTCAGCCATTTCCCAATCGAAGGGAATTTTCCATTTTCCAATTTCTTGCCACTACAAAGAGCATGGCTATGAATATTTTTGTACAAGCATTTTTCATTATTATCTTTTTAGGGTACAATCCTAGTAGTTGAACAGCTGGATCAGAGGACATGCATTCTTTTAAAGCCATTTGGGCATAGTTCCAAATTGCCTTCCAGAATGGTTGGATCGATTCACAACTCCACCAGCAATGCATTAGTATCCCAATTTTGCCACAATCCCTTCCTTTATTGTCATATTGGCCAAACAGATATATTTCTAAGACAGAATTTGAACTAGTCTCCCTGATTCCAAGTCTACATCTCTACCTGCTCTGCCATCTAGCTGCCTTCTATAGTGATTTCATTTTTCTAAACCTTTACCTTCTGTCTTAGAGTCAATACTAAGTATCAATTCCAAGGCAGAAGAGAGAACAGAGCTGTGCAATTGGGGTTAAGTGATTTCCCCAGAGTCACACAGCTAAGAAGTGTCTGAGGTTCTCTCTACTCCAAGCCTGGTACTCTAAAGTGATTTCAATGGAAAAGGAATTTGTTTATTGAAGAAACACTTATTAAGCACCTACTGTTGCTAGACCCTGGGGTGGAGGTAAGATAAGAAAGGTATGTATCTTATCCTCTTGAAAACATAGAATTTTAGATTATGTTGTTTGGAGCCAGTCCCATTCTCTTAACATCATCACTAATGAATGAAAAAATGAATGAAAATGATTAATGTCACAGCAATAATAATAATAAACATGTTTCTATTGAATCTTGGGGTTTTACCAAGTACTTTCCTCACAACAACCCTATGAAGTTGGGAGGGCCAATGTTCTTACTTCCATTTTCCAGATGAGTAAACTGAGGGTGATGATGGTAAAGTCATGTGTTTGTGGTTGTATAGTCAGAGGTGGTATTTGAGCAGAGGTTCTCTATTTCCATAATCAGCATTCTTTCTCCCATACTGAACTCAACATGCACTGAACACTGAACATGTTTTTGCAAATATAAACTGTAGAGTGTTTGGAGTTTGTTTGTTTTTTTGTTTGTTTTTTATCTGGGGAGGTATGGAGGATGGGAAAGGTGCCCAAGTTGTTATCCTGAATACTTCTCAGTTATTCTTCTCCTTAGGGGTAGTGGGAAGCTTTACATACTGCAATGGGAGCCTCAGAAAGATTTTGAGATGTTTGAGAATAAAAGCTACCTATAGCCTTGCAATATCTTTCAATACAAATACAACAAGGGGGTTATTGACTTTGCTACCATTTTGCCATGCTGGATGCTCTAGACACCCTTACAAACATGTTTTTAAAAAATTAGGGTCTATCTAGCAGGTCTTCCTTGATGTTCTGGGCCAAAGTCATAATCAGCAAGAAGTAAAATACAAGACTTTGCTCTAGGGTGCCAATAATGGTGAGGGTGGGGCAGCAGGCCAGTAGAGGGGTAGGGGAACAAGATTCCAGCAACCGACTCAAGATACAACCATCTCCTCATTACTTCCTGGCCACCTTCTCCTCCCTTCTTGCTCCCATTGAAAGACTGTTCTCTGGCCCCATTAGCCTCCTCTTAAATTTGTCCCTTATATTCTTGTATGGTTTTAGTTTGTTATGACTCTACCTTTAAGCTCTTTCTTGCCCAAAGTCTTGAAAACTGATCACTCTTCCTTTTGTTGAAAACTCAAGGTTCATTGCTTACCATCTGGCTTACAAACAGAAAAGTCTCTACATATTCTTTATTCTGCATTTCCCCGAGGTTCCATGCCTAACCTCCATATTGACATGTCTTCTGTTAAGAATATTGAAAAGAAACCAAAGGAATTAATCTCCTTCTTCAGCCTAAGATACTTTGATGGAGAAGGGCAGGTTAGTGAAATAGGAATAGTAAATTAAGACTGGGAAACATGTCAACTCTAATGAGTTACTTGAACGGGAATTACTCAGAATATCAGATTACTAGAGTTGGAAGGAGCTTGGGGGATCTAGCTCAATCTCAACTGTAACTGAATTCTCTTCTCCAATATAAGAAGGGGCAATGAGAACAATTTTTTCCAAAAGCCATGAAGGTGACAGTCATGATGTTTGATTAGACATCAAAGAAGCCAAGGTCATCCTCTGCATCCCCAAGCCATCACCAGTCATCATGACTTTTGTCTTGCCATTAGACTTCAATGACTCTGGAAGAGAAAGTGACGCTAATGATTATGTGCAACTCTGCCTCACTTAAATCTAATTTATGCTCCAGTTCAAAGACATCACCGATGATGTAATTTTGGTCCTCTTCCAGGACAAAGGACAGCAGCCACCATACCATCATTTCTGACGATATCTCTGTTGTCTAGAATTTGCTCAAAGACCTTTTGGAAGGAGAAATTCAGTATTCCTGGGATATTATATTTTTACTTTGGGATAGCTCTGATTGCCAGGAAGGATTCCCCCACCCCCATATTCAGCCTAAATTTGACTGGAGAAATGTGCCCTCAGTGGGTTGGCATGGCATCAGGGACAAGGAGTTGGCTTCAGGTCCAGCCTCAGATATGTAGTCACTAAACCTCTCAGTGCCTCTAGGCTACTGTGTAAGACCATAGAAGATAGATTGCAGGGGCAATATATAAGATAATTACATCTTTATGATTATATAACAGATAATAAATGTCTAGGACTATATAAGAGCTGCATTGTATGTTATCAGTTTCCTTATTGGGAGCTCCCTATCAATGAAAGCAATGGATCTGGACTAAGGGAAGCAAGAAACTCACATCTCTCCCTCTTCTTTGCAAAGTAGGGACTACATCTATACAGCACCACATGGACTGTGTCTTTTCTTGTATGCTGGTTAGTTTTGCTGAATGTGTTTTTCTTTCTTTTTTCCTTTTTGTTATATGGGATGGTTTTCTGAGAGGGAAAGAAAGAAGGATATTTTGGAAAATGTAGATGATGTAAAAACAAAAAATATTCTATAAAATGTGTTCTTTTAAACCTTTACCATCTATCTTAGAATCCAAACTAAGTATAGGTTCCAAGACAGAAGAGTGGTAAGGGCTAGGCTTTGGGGGTTAAGTGACTTGCCCAGGGTCACACAGCTAGGAAAGTCTGAGGATCTGAACCTAGGACATTTCATTTCCAGGCCTGGCTCTCTCTATACCGAGCCACCTAGTTGACCTAAAATGTGTTTTTAAAAACTATTCTAGCTAACTAGTACTAGGCTCTATTGTTTAAATTTTGCTAAAGGACTGTGATTGCTGTGAGGCTTTCTAAAATTAGCACTCTAGGGCAAAACCCCACTTACTTTACCCTCATTCCAAATCTCCTGTAAATGAAACTTGTCCTAGAAGAAGTCAGGGTGCTGGGAAAGAGATGATCAGCCTAAGGGTAGTGACAAAGTCAGTAAGGAAAGAAAGGTGAATAACAAATTGGGCTAGGAAGTCTACTGCACTGTGCTGAAGAACTTTGAAATAAAGAGTAAGAATATTGAAGATGATGATTCATTAGGCCAATGAGAATCACCAGAGGGCAAAAGAAATGGGTGATGTTATGTAAGAAGAACTGGCATGATTTCAGGGCATGACTCATGAGGTGAAGGACAGCAAGGGATCAAAGATGACTGTGGGGTTTCTTGCTTGGGAGAAGGATAAAATAATTCTATTACTCACCAAAATGAGAAAGGCACAAGCCAAGGAAAATTTTCTTTTCTATTTTGATTATCTAGATGAGTGCTAGAATCCTGTGTTTTATAGAAATAAAATCTTAGCATTGACTTCTGAGATTCTTTAGTTCAACTTTCAACCCACTTCATTAATCTTTTCCATAACATCCTTGGCAAATGGTTGTCCAAACTTTTCTTGAATACCTTCAGAGATGGGGATGTCACTTCCTGATGAAACAGCTAATTTCATTATTATATAACTCTACTTCATAGATGGTTCTTTATAATGAGTCATAATCTGTTTCCCTACTGGTTGATCTTAGCTCTGACATCTTCCTCTCTTTTCTGTTATCTGACTACCGCTTGTGGGAGGCAAAGTGATGCAGTGGAAAGAGTGCTAAATTTGGGAATCACAGGACCCAAGTTCACAGGAACTGAGTTCAAAAATCTAGCTATACCAGGCTTAAGTGAGTGACTCTGGGCAAGTTACTTCTCCTCTTTGGGACTTAGTTTCCTTTTCTGCAATCTGAAGAAACTTGATAGCATCTAAGGTCCCTTTTAAATCTAAATCAATAGTTATATAAAACATTTGGAGATACTTACCTGATCTTTCTATACTTCTCTTCTGCTCTGATGCCCCCAAATCAATGATTCAATAAACAAGCATTTATAAAATAGTCATTCTGTGCCACCTACGGTGCTGAGCACTGATGGTGCAAAGATTAAAAAGGCCTAGTTCCTACCCTCAAGGAATTTATGCTATCAGAGGAGTCAATAACTTACAAGTATGTACAAAATTTATAAAAGTTGACCCCAAAGTCTTAGAGTAGTTTTAAACTGCTTTAAGATTTTTTTGGTGTCCCAAAAGTCTTTAAATAACCTTAAAATTTTTTTATTTTTTAATTTTTTTCTCAATTACATGTAATAACAATCTTTTCCATTAGTTTTCTTTTTTAACCATTAGTTTTCAACAATTTTGATTTCCAGATTAACTCCATACAGATTTTAATACTGCCTGAGATGGTTAACAATTTTATATAAGTTATACATGTGATATTATGCAAAAATATTTCCATATTGCTCATGTTGTGGAAGAATATACATATCCCTAAAAAAAGGAGAAGAAAGGAAGGAAGGAAGGAAGGAAGGAAGGAAAGAAGGAAGGAAGGAAGGAAGGAAGGAAGGAAGGAAGGAAGGAAGGAAGGAAGGAAGAAAGGAAGAAAGGAAGAAAGGAAGAAAGGAAGAAAGGAAGAAAGGAAGAAAGAAAGAAAGAAAGAAAGAAAGAAAGAAAGAAAGAAAGAAAGAAAGAAAGAAAGAAAGAAAGAAAGAAAGAAAGAAAGAAAGAAAGAAAGAAAGAAAGAAAGAAAGAAAGAAAGAAAGAAAGAAAGAAAGAAAGAAAGGAAAGAAAGAAAGAAAGAAAGAAAGGAAGAAAGAAAGGAAGGAAGGAAGGAAGGAAGGAAGGAAGGAAGGAAGGAAGGAAGGAAGGAAGGAAGGAAGGAAGGAAGGAAGGAAGGAAGGAAGGAAGGAAGGAAGGAAGGAAGGAAGAACTTGAAAAAGAAAATATAATGAAAAATAGTATGCTTCAATCTGCATTCAGGCTCCATCAGTTCTCTCTCTGCAGGTGAATAGCATTTTCCATCAATGACAGCACTGAGAAAGCTGAGCTTTCTGACTCCAGGTCCTGCACTCTATCTACTTCGCCACCTAGTTGTTCCCTGAATATGTTAGTTGGAATATACTAGGGCATAGTAGATTAAGTGCTAATAGGGGTTTGGTTGGAGTCAGGGGACTTGGATTTAAATCCTGCCTCGGACTAGCTATACTATCATAGGCAATTTAACTTACAGTAGAAAGAGTAGTGATTCAGAAGATAGCGGGCCTGGGACCAAATCCCTTCTTTGTCACTTACAACCTGTGTGTAATCAGTTTATCCCTTTGTACTTTAGTTTTCTCATCTGTAAAATGATGGGATAGATTAGAACATTGAAATCTCTTCTAGCTATGATCTCTCTGGGCCTCAGTTTCCCCATATATAATATGTAATAGGAAGAAGGATAGTAATACTTGCACTATCTACCTCACAAAGTTTACCTGAGGAAAATATTTTATAAACCCTAAAGTGGTAGAAAAAATGAGGAGTTATTATTATTAAATGTAATTGAACTTCAGAGATGCTATTAGTCCTAAGCAATTCTAGTAGGTCAAGTCAGAAGAGAGGGGCCAATTAGTACTGAGTCCTTCGGGTGGAGGGGCAAACTATGCCTTTCTAGTCTGAGGGAGACTAATCAGTGTCTTCCCCTGGGTAGCTAGAAACAGGTTATGTATTATCATTAATTACATTAGTATTCTCCTTTAAATAAAGGCCTAAATGTGTTGAGATATAGTTGACATGGCTGGGGAGAAGTCCTTTGGGAGAAGGACAGAGAGGAAAGGACTTTTGTATCAGCCTGTCCTCAGAGGACAAATCCCCTATCTCCTTCCAATATCTCCTAATGGATTTGTTGTCTTCTGTCTCTTTCTCCCTCTTTTATTTGAGCCAGACAAATCTTTCTAAAGTGCCTTTTTCATCACATCTATCTCTGGCTCCAAAAGTTTAATGGGTCCTTGCAAATAAGAAAAGCCTGGCAATCAAGGTCCTGCAGGCTATGACTCTAAACTATGTTTACAACTTTCTTTTTCCCATCTCTCCAAAAATTTCCACTCCAGACTGATTGTTACCACAGCTGTCCTTCTGAATAATGAGCCTTTTGTTATTGTTGTTGAATTGTTCCAATCCAGTTTTGCTCTTTGTGACCCCATTTGGGGTTTTCTTGGCAAAAATACAGAAGTGGTTTACAGATGAGGAAACAGAAGGCAAATAGGGTTAAGTGACTTGCCCAGAGTCACAAAGCTAGGAAGTATTGGATCAAAACTCAGGTCTTTCCGACTCTAGACCTGGCACTCTATCTACTATGACACTATGCTGTTACATCTGGCATTTGTGTTGGACTTGCAAGTCTGTAGACACTTTACATGTGTTCTCATTCCCTCATTTGCACTACATGATAGCACTATGTGGTAGGTACTACAGATTACTGTTATTATTCCTATATTACAGAGAAGGACTGAGGTTCAGAGAACTCAAGCGACTTGCTCACACCACGGTCCTCCAATTAGCAAGTGCCAGCGGCCTGGTGTGAAGCAAAATTCCCATTCGTGTCTCCCACTTTACCCACTGCCTCACACAGACACACCTGAGCATGAGGCACGTTGTCCCTTCCTTTCCCTACTCACGTTGCTCTCCCTTCTTAGGAATCTGTCTCTACTTCTTTCCCTCTCCCTATAACCTACCTTCCCCTCAAGAGTCCTGTGAAAACTATTCCAGATTTAAGGCATCTATCTACTCCAGACCACAGCTCATGAGCCTCCATGATTGTTTCCTTGCCCTGACCAACCAGAGGATGCATGAATTCAAAGCAAAAGGCATTTCTAGGCAACAAAAGGCAAGGCAAACAACTCTAGCAGGAGAAATCCTGGAATCCCTTCTCCGCATAGTTTTCTCCTCCCCACACAAGGATCTCCAAGGAGGTGGGGGGAGCCGGGTAGGGAGGGAAAGGGAAGTGCTGGTGTTTGGCTTCCTCCTTCACTTCTCAGCAGGAGCAGCCTGCCACCCAGCAGGATGATGTTAGATAAGTGTCTGCAGCAACAGAATTGGGTGAACTGAGTCTGAGTTTTTCCTGCAGCCCCCCCCACACACACACACAGAGGAAGAAAGAGAGATAAAAAGGAAAGAGAGAAAGAAGAGAAAGGAAAGAAAGAAAAAGAGGAAGATGAGAGAAAGGAAAAAGAAAAAGAACAGAGAGAGAGAATGGAGACAGAGAGATTTTATGAGTGAGTGTGGCAACTTGGAATCTGCTCAAGCTGTACCCATGGTACTTTCTCCTCTGCCCACCTCTTACCTCCCCCACTCATCTCAGGGTCTGGCTTCTCTACATAGCTCCCTTTTGCCATAGGACAACACTGCAGGGTAGCGGGCTTCAAAACTGCTTGCAGGAGAGAAACAGTGGTTGTCTCTACTCAGCGTGGCTGTATCTCTTTCTCTTTCTTCATCTTATTCCAACTCTGACTTTTCAAATACCTCCTGCCTCTGAGACATCATGTTTCATGCCTCAGGTAGTATGTCTCTGGTCCCAGAGCTTTGTGGGATGCTTGGCTATTCAGAGAAGTTCCCTGCCCATCTTCAAGGTCCAGCTTCTCTACATAGTCTTCCCTGAAAACCTCAGGTCACAGTGATCTTTCCTTTCTATGGTGTCATGTTACTTATTCTACATATCATTCACCTGACCCTTAGTCATAAACTGCCTTTTGATATTGCTCACACTGCTGTCTTACGTACTTGTCCATTAATGCCTTATTGAGGCTTGGTGACCCTCAGTTGTGCCTATGGAGCTCTAGTCCTGACAGGTTCCACCATATTGAAATGGCTTTAAGGGCAGCCTGAGGACAAGCTCTGTGTCTTTTGTCCATAGACTCATAGCATCTTGGATCTGGAAGAGACAGAGGGATGCCAGTCCAAACATGACACCTGAAATTGGCCATGCTGACTTGTGGTGTAGTGGAAGAAGGGTTGGGTTTGGGTGGTGTGTGTGTGTGTGTGTGTGTGTGTGTGTGTGTGTGTGTGTGTGTGAGAGAGAGAGAGAGAGAGAGAGAGAGAGAGAGAGAGAGACCATGGTTCTAGGCCCACCTTAACCATATACTTACTAGCTGTATGACATAATTCATCGAACCTCACTAAGCATCACTTTATTGATCTATAAAATGGGAATAATATCTACTTTGGAGTTTTGTGAGATTCAAATGATATATTTGGGCAGATTGCTTTGCAAACCATAAAATGTCAGATAAATGAGAAGGGAAAAAAGGAAGGTTGAGGAGACTTCAATTAAAACCCTAGTTCAGAAACCTATTGTGACTGTGGGCAAAGTAAGGGCAGCTAGTTGGCACAGTGGATAAAGTTCTGGACCTGGAGTCAGGATGACCTGAGTTCCAATTCAGTCTCAACTGGCTGTGGTGAGTCACTTAACCCTTTTTGCTCAGTTTCCTCATCTGTCAAATGAGCTAGAGAAGGAAATTTCAAACCACTCTAGTATCTTTGCTAAGAAAACCTTAAATAGGGTCACAAAAAGTCAAACATGACTGAAAATGACTGAGCAATAACATGGGCCAAATTTTGCCCCTCTGAATATTGAAAGATTCCCTCAGCTATAAAATGAGAACAATAACAAATACACTCTCTACTTCACAGAGTGGTAGTGAGAGAAAAGGTCTCTGTAAATTCTAAAGTTCTATGTAAAAGTGAATTGCTCTTTTATACACTCTTATCCTTTAGTGAGTTGAATTCGAGTGAGTACTCCTTCAGAGGTCTCTGAGCCTCTCTGCGCCTTAGTGTTTCCCATTGAGCAGAAACAGTAAAATCATTTTTTAGGAAATCAGTGAGGTTCCAGAGATCTTTAGAGTGGGAAAAGGGTAGGTAACTAGGAGGATAGAACACTGAACTTGGAGATGGGAAGTCCTGCATTCAAATCTTGATTCAGTCACAAGCTGTGTGACCCTGAGAAAGTCACTAAATCTCTGCCTCAGTTTTCTCATCTGTAAAATGGGAATAATAATAGCACCTACCTCCTAAGCTTGTCAAGAGGATAAAGTGATATATTTGTAAATCATGTTGCAAACTTTAAAGTGCTATATAAATGCTAGCTGTTATCATTATGTTTTCATCAAATACTTATTGCCTACTATGTGTAGTATTTTGGGCTTTGCAGCACTTGGGATGCAAAAATGAACCAAGAAAATCCCTGCCCTTAATAAGGTTGTAATCTCTAGCTCTTCTCAGGAACACAATGACCTAAAACAGTCCCAAAGGACTCCTGATGAAAAGTGCTCTTCACTTCCAGAGAAAGAGCTGAGTCTGAATATAGATTAAAGCATGTCATTTTCCAATGAATTTTCTTTTTTTTTAAGAGAAAATGAACCTTTAATTAAATAAAGGGTTTTCATATATTTCTGATGAGAAGAGCAGAGATAAATAAGAACTTTGAAATACATATACAGTGAGAAAGAGAAATCCCACTTAAAATAATTATAAAATACACAAAGACCTTTGTAGTCTAATTACCAAGATACAGACAGGAATTATATGAATGTAACTGTAAAAGCAACATTCATAAAAACATTTTTAAAAAGCAACATTGTAAAAACAACAACAAACTTTTTATAAATAGCTATGTAATTGGAAAAAATTCATTGTCCAGGTATAGACTTAGCTAGAATTATAAAACTAAAAGTATCACATAAACTTATTTACTTATTCAGTGCCATACCACTACGTTTATCTAAAGATTATTTTTTATTTTATTTTATTTTTTAACATTATTTTTTATTTGGTCAATTTCAAACATTATTCCTTGGTTACAAAAATCATTTTCTATTCCTCCCTCCCCCCTCCCACCCTTCCCATAGCCAACACGCAATTCCACTGGGTATTGCATGTGTCTTTGATCAGAACCTATTTCCATGTTGTTGATGTTTGCACTGGGATGTTCATTTAGTCTATATATCCCCAGCCATATCCCCTCAACCCATGTGATCAAGCAGTTGTTTTTCTTCTGTGTTTCTACTCCCACTTTCCTCTGAATGTGGATAGTGTTCTTTCTCATGGATCCCTCCTAGTTGTTCATGATCACTGCATTGCCACTAATGGAGAAGTCTATTACATTCGATTGTACCACAGTGTCTCAGTCTCTGTGAACAATGTTCTCCTGGTTCTGCTCCTCTCACTCTGCATCACTTCCTGGAGGTTGTTCCAGTCTCCATGGAATTCCTCCACTTTATTATTCCTTTTAGCACAATAGTATTCCATCACCAACATATACCACAATTTGTTCAGCCATTCCCCAATTGAAGGGCATCCTCTCATTTTCCAATTTTTGGCCACCACAAAGAGCGCAGCTATGAATATTCTTGTACAGGTCTTTTTCCTTATTATCTCTTTGGGGTACAAACCCAGCAGTGCTATGGCTGGATCAAAGGGCAGACAGTCTTTTAGTGCCCTTTGGGCATAGTTCCAAATTGCCCTCCAGAATGGTTGGATCAATTCACAACTCCACCAGCAATGCATTAATGTCCCAACTTTGCCACATCCCCTCCAGCCTTCATTACTTTCCTTTGCTGTTATGTTAGCCAATCTGCTAGGTGTGAGGTGATACCTCAGAGTTGTTTTGATTTGGATCTCTCTGATTATAAGAGATTCAGAACACTTTTTCATGTACTTATTAATAGTCTTGATTTCTTTAACTGAAAACTGCCTATTCATGTCCCTTGCCCATTTATTAACTGGTGAATGGTTTGATTTTTTTGTACAATTGATTTAGCTCTTTGTAAATTTGAGTAATTAGACCTTTTTCAGAAGTTTCTGTTATGAAAATTGTTTCCCAGTTTGTTATTTCCCTTCTGATTTTAGTTACATTGGTTTTGTTTATACAAAACCTTTTTAATTTGATGTAGTCAAAATTATTTATTTTACATTTTGTGACTCTTTCTAAATCTTGCTTGGTTTTAAAGTCTTTCCCTTCCCAAAGGTCTTGACATGTATACTATTCTGTGTTCACATAATTTACTTATATTTCCTTCTTTATCTTCAAGACATTCACCAATTCTGAGTTTATCTTGGTGTAGGGTATAGTCAGCTCCTGAGGACCTAGAGGTGCCCCTTGCTCACTCTAGGGGTGCCCCTTGCTCACTTGCTGATTCTGGTGTGCACTGGCTCTGACTCTGGCTCTGTAGGTGGAGTGGGGGAGGATAAATAGGCTCACATTTGGGTGGGAGTTTTTTCACCTTCTTATAGTATGGAAATACCCCAAATCCCACCTACCTTCAATGTTGCACCCTACTGTAGAGTTCCTCCGTTCTTCTGAAAATGGTTTTTATGGTCTTTTGAGGTAGTCTATGTCTGTGGGTGCTGGGGAAAGGAAGCATCCCGTGTCTAGACTGCCGCCATGCTTACCCGGAAGTCCCCAATGAATTTTCTTGATGGGTTTTTAATATGTATTTTCTTCTACAACATGATGAATATGAAAATATGCTTTATATGACAGCACATGGAGAACCAATAGCAAAATTGCTGACCTTCTCAGAGAGATGGGGAGGGAGGGAAGAAAAAGAGAGAACATGGAACTCAAAATGTTAGAAAATGAATTCCAAAAATTGTTTTTACATGTAATCAGGAAAAAACAAAATAATAACATATGATATATTAAAATAATACAAATAAGTATAATATTTATAAATAATATATAGTCTAGTTGGGGGTAAGAAAAATATGCAGATTCTTATAATCTGAGATTTTACTTAGACGTTTCCTTGAACCTCTAATACAACTGTAGTAATATTGGTTCAAGGGAAAGTCTAAATAAGATATTATTTTTAATCCTTATCTGCTGTCTTAGATTTGATGCTAAGTATTGATTCCAAGGCAGAAGAGGGTTAAGAATTAGGCAATGAGGGTTAAGTGACTTGCCCAAGGTCACATAGCTAGGAAGTGTCTGAGGCCAAATTTGAACCCAGGTCTTCCTGTCTCCAGGCCTGGCACTCTATCCACTATGCCTCTTAGCTTCCCCTTCTAAATAAAGTCTTAAGAGAATTGAAGCAGGAGCCATAATAGAATTACAGAAGGTCTCAGGGGTCTCAGGGACAGTCTAGTCTCACATTGGCAAACCTATGGTACATGTGCCAGAGGGGCTGCTACCTTCCTCCTCTCCACACATGCTTGAGGACATTTCTCCAATCACCTGCCCCTCTGCTCAGTAGCCCAATGGGAGCGCTTCCTCCCTCCCTTGCCTAGGGTAAGATGGGGGAGGGGTTCACATGCAACATGAAGGTTGCTGTTTGGGCACTTGATCTCTGAAAGGTTCACAATCACTGGTTTAGTCTCACTTGTTGCTAATCAAGCATCCAATGTAACCAACATTTTTAGTGAGTGGCCATCCAGCCTTTACCTGAAGAGTTTCAGTGAGGGTGATCCTTAAAGCCTCACATTGTGCTTGGGGCAACTGTAATTGACATAGAATGTTTTCCTTTTCATTAAGCTTAAATTTGTCTCTTTGATTCATTAATGGAGTCCATTAAGAAATGGTCAGCAAAACTAGTGAGATCTTGGTCTACAGTAAGAGAGGCACATATTTCAGGAATAAGGAGGGGATCATCCTATCTTACTCTCCCCTGGTTAGAATACATCTATAATATTCTGTTCAGTTCTAGGCACTGCAGTGGAAGAAAGGCATCAATAGAAACAGCTAGGTAACTTGGTGAATGGAGAACCAGGTCTGGAGATGAGAGGTCCTAGTTTCAAATATGACTCAGACACTTCCCAGCTAGGCAAGTCACTCAATTCCAATTGCCTGGTCCTTGTTGCTCTTCTGCCTTGGAACCAATACACAGTATTGATTCTAAGAGAGAAGGGTTAAAAAAAAAGACATTGATAAATTGAAGAGTGTAGGGTGGAAGACAACCAGAGTGGTAAAGGTCTATGAATCCATGCATGGCAAATCTATGGCATGCATGGAGACCTCTTTGTGGGCACACATGCCAAGGACCCAGTGTGGTCCTCCCTGAAGCACAGAGTTCAACAGAGTTCCCAACTAGAGAGCTGGAAGAAGGCAGAACTGGGCTGCTCCCTCCCCCTTTTCCCCAGCAGATCTCTTCAAGACACCTGCAAGACAATATTTCCCCACCCCATTCAGAATAAAACAGCCTCTTAATTACCTTTGGTCTGAGTGAGACAGAAACAACTTATGTCTTTACTATTAGAAGCAACCAGTATCTTTACAAAGTATTTTCCCGATTTAGGGATGTGTCTTTTGAGTTTGTACTTTAAAGATGTTCAAAACTGTAGACTAGTGATTTAGGAATAAGTTTTATGAACCTCAGGCTAGACTAATAGTCTCTTCAGCTCCCTTCTAAAGTTTCTTTCACACAAGCAAACTTAGGCTGCTTTAATTTGCATTCTTAGTCCTCTCACCCATTACTGACTCATACAGTTCAATTTGCTTTCAAAGGGGTGCCTGCCTGAGGTAGAAGTGGGCTAGAAGCTCTGGAAAACACACTAGTGGCTTGTCAATTTCCCAATCAGCCCTGCACCCACATTAAAACCTGACTTCAACCCTTGACCATTTGCTAAGAAGGTTAAATTGGAGGATACCCACTTTAGGAAGGCTGAAATGTGATTTGAGTGAATGTGTCAGGATGATATCATTTAATCTGAGGGTTATATTTTCCTATAAATAAGGGATTTTCCCATAAACTGGGGCTTTTTTGCTTTTTTTTTTTTTTGAGGTTTGAGGAGATCATAGCCCACATAACTAGAGGGGAGTAGAGTGATTGCACCCCTCACCTCTTCCTCTCCCCAAGCCTGACTACTCCACCTATCCCCCTGCCCAGCAGTGCTTCCTACCTCCCCTGGCTGGAGTAAGGGGAGGAAGCAGTTCACCCAGCACTCAGTGTGGGGAGGGGCACAGAATGTAATCTCTGGGGGAACATGGACATAACACTTGGTCTGTGGGGTGGGGTGGGAGTGGGGCCTGGCACTCCATCTCTAAAAGGTTTCCCATCACAGCTATATAAGGATTTAGTGAAAGGAATTAGAGGTGTTTTGCCTACAAAAGAAAGGCTCAAGGGGAATACAGTAGATATCTTTAAGTTTTTGAAAGGCTATCAGGAAGAAAAAGGATGAGAATTGTTTTCATTGGTCTCAGAGGCAACTAGGTGGTACAGTGGATAAAGCAGCTGGCCTGGAATCAGGAAGACTCATCTTCCTGAGTTCAAATCTGGCCTCAAGACACTTACTTAGCTGCATGACCTTGGGTACCCTGTGTTGCCTTAGTTTCCTCATCTATCAAATATTCGAGATAAGGAAATTGCAAACCAATCCAGGATCTTTGCTGAGAAAATCCTAAATGGGGCCACAAAACTCCAACACAACTAAAATGACTGAATGACAACAACAAATTGGTCTCAGATATAGGAACTAAGTATTAGGGGTGGAAATTGTAGAGGCAAATTTAGACTTCCCAATAATTCAAACTGCCTAAGAATGAAATGAGCTGCCTTAGGAGGCCATTCCCCATCCCTGGAGGACTTCAAAGGAATATTGTTGTGAACCCTTCTCTTCAGGTGAGGCATAGATGACTCTTCCAACTCTGGAATCCTGGGATTCCTTCTGCTCACTGTTCTTGGTTCTGCTCTCTGAGTCCAAGTAAAACCAGTTTATTCCCTCTTCTATTTGACAAAATTTCATATATTTGGACATCGCTCTCATGTTCTATCTCCCTCCTCATGCCTTACCCAAATTCAATAATCTCTCCTATAAATTAATATATGTAAGAGACTTTGCCAACCTGAAGACACTTTGTAACTGCCATTATTATTATCCCTTGTATCATATGACCTAATCACATAGACTCAGTGAGATAATTCCGTTTGGGGTACTTCATGAAATGTTTACTGTGTGCAGAGCAGGGCACGGGGCTCCTTACTTTGAATTCATCTTGAATGTAAAACATATTTGGTTTTGTGTACACATTGTATTTGATCAGCAGAATAGTTGAGGGTTAAATAAGATAGTGTTGCCCTCAAGAGCTTTCTGTCTGGGAGCTGAATATAACATTTAGGGGATAGTGATCATGCAAAAGAAAGTGCATGAGAAAGATAGAGTGTGTTAGGAAAGAGGGCAGGCCACTTCTGAGTTGGAGGATATGGGAAAAGGCTTCCCAATAGAAAAGGCTCCAGAGTTTGGTTTTAAAAGATGGGAATGAACAGAAACGTTGGAAGAGACCATTCCAGGTTAGAGGCAAGACTCTGAGCAAAAAATACCAAGAAGACAAAAGATCAGAAGCTGGTAAATGTCCCAGTTTGGCTGTCATCTAGAATGTGTGGAAGGAAAGGGGAGATGTTCCGGATGGAGCCAGATTGAAGAGGGCTTTGAATGTCAAACCAAATTGCTTACTTTATTCCTTTGCTGTTGGCAGGACTGACTGAACTCCAACTATCTCAAAATATTAAATTTAAATTTTATGTATTGCATGATAGCACTATATCACATTATTTACTGGAGGGAAAGAATCTGAATCTTAAAATGTCAGATAACAAATTGTTAAAAATTATTCTACATGTTATTGGAAAACAAATTTTCATTTACATTTTTCTTCTGGGAAGGTTTTACAGCCTCCCTTTTGAAGGGATTCCTGCACCTCATGGTATTTCCGTCAGTAAGTGTCTTCTGAAATTGAATCTGTGTTCCTCTGAGATAGGATCAAAGGCTCAAAGACCTCAGAGAGACCCCTTGTTTTATAGATGAAGGAATTGAGGCCTCAAGAGGTTAAACAGTTAATCCAGTGTCACACAGGGAGAGCCAGGATTTGAAGTGAAATTCTCTGGCTCTTGAACACTACCTTAAATCTATAGGGATGAACAACAACAACAACAACTAATCAATTTCTTCTACTTATTTCATTTCCTAACATTTCCTAACAGCAAATACTGGTCTAAATCAATATTGTAGCCATTTGTAGTAAATCAACATACATATTAGGAAATGAGGAAGATAATCCATGCACAAATAGAAACTTTCTACATATGAGTAGTAAATAGAGAGGAGTACTGTATAAGAAGACCCAAAAGGACCTTCCCTGCTATTTGTCAATTGCCTGCAGGGTCAAATCAGCTTTTTTAAAATTTTATTTTATTTTTCTTAAAACCCTTACCTTCCATCTTAGAATCAATACTGTATATTGGTTCTAAGGAAGAACAGTGGTAAGGGCTAGACAATGGGGGTGTAGTGACTTGCCCAGGGTCACACAGCTAGGAAGTGTCTTGAGATCAAATTTGAACCCAGGACCTCTAGTCTCTAGGCCTGGCTCTCAATCCACTGAGCCACACAGCTGCCCCCATGGGTCAAATAAGCTTTAAGGAATAGGACTACAAGAAATATGGCTTTACAGCGAATTTTATACACAAAAAACACACTAATAATGCTTTAAAATTTTTTCCTTGCTTGCCAGGGGTTCTAGGACAGTGCCTAATGAAGTAACACAATACTATTTGTTATTGTCACTTATAGATCAGTGTTTTAGGCTCTCTGAATATTGTGACTGCTTGAGGAGGTAAAGAGAAAAAACTCGGGGAGCATGAGTCCAATTCCTATCATGGATAACTTTGTAAATTTTTTGAACCCATTCTTATAGAGATATGGACCTGTCTTGTATCTGGTCGGACTTTAACAAACATCCCTGGAGCCTGGAGCCCAGGAGCTCACTCCTTCACACAAGTAACCATTTAACTCATAG
This sequence comes from Monodelphis domestica, assembly GCF_027887165.1. Classification (NCBI taxonomy): domain Eukaryota; kingdom Metazoa; phylum Chordata; class Mammalia; order Didelphimorphia; family Didelphidae; genus Monodelphis; species Monodelphis domestica. Next base: position 509,667,378 of record NC_077227.1, on the reverse strand, counting down.
GGAGTTTCATGACAAATGGAAAAATCAGGGTACCTGTAAATGTATTTGGGGGCTGAATTTCTGATTTAATTCTCAACTCAAGTGGGTTTTCAGACCAAAGTGTGCTACTGGTGCTATAAACAGGCTAACATTCACTCAAGGCTATTTGTTCAGTAGTATATAATACAATATATTATATATAAAAATAAAAAATGTCATATATATAAAATAATATAAAATATGTGAAGTGTCTTACATTTGTGAAACCGGTCAGCAGCAGATGACTATCGGTGGCAAAAATAGACCTTAATAGAATAGCATAATTTCAGGAGATCTAGATTTGAAGTCAAAGGCTCTAGGTTCAAATCTCAGCACTGTTTCTTACTAGATATGTGTGACTTTGAGTTAGTTGATAAACTGCTAAGCTTCAGAGTGAGCTGAAGTGGTGAGAAAATAATTTGTGATACATGGAGCCACACAGCTAGAAAAGACAGAAGAGGGATTGTAATTCAGGGAGTATAGTCACCAGGCTGGCCATAGGAGGGATAAAGTTCTTTTCTTCATCCCTAGAAAGGAGGGAGAAGAGAAAAAATAAGGGAGAAAGGATGAAAAAGGAGAAAGGAACAAAGATGATGACCAATAACTAAAGTCCATTCATCCACATTTTAAAAAGTATTTAATTATGTGCTAGGTTTGGAGGGGTTCTGCAGAACAGAGTACCAACATGCTATAGCAGAAAGATCACTAGACAGGAGATTGGGGTCTATGTTCATCTCTGAGTGACTTACTCTCTGACCTCCCCTTTTGCAGCTTCAGTTTCCTCATTTGAAAAATAAAGTGGTTGGACAAGAAGTCCTCAATTTTCACTCCCAGCTGTAAATCCTATGAAGCTATGACCCAATTCCTTATGGCTGGCACATAGGCCTCTTTGGTTCCATGCCTCTGGCTCTAACAGGACAGGAAGATTCATTGCTATTAGAGGTATCTAGCCCTCTGGCATACAAGGCACTTTACTTTAATGGGTCACTAAGATTACAACTAGGACCAGCACAGTTTCCAGGGCTGGTGCTGTGTCAAGCTATGAGAATGGTTCTTCCTAAGGAGAAGACATAATGTTCAAATTTTGATTCAAACCCAAGCCTTGGGGTTTTCAATACCATTGTCATCTGTAAAAATGTAGAATCTAAGAGATGAAAAAGAAGTCAACTTGGACCTCTGATGGGGGCCATCAAGTCACAGTGTCTTGACACAGTCACACATGGAGGCCAGGAGGTCACAAAGTGGCACCTTGGCAGGATGGAGACATCTACTTAGCCCCTCTCTGTGTGACTTCTCTCACAAACATCCCTTATTATTAGAATTGCTATGATTACTGTTGTCTCCTATGAGATTTAAAATGGTTGAGGTCTTAAATTGTAGTGATTAAAATAGTGGAAGATATAAATTGTGATAGATATAAGAGAGGGTTATTAAAAAAAAAAGAGAGAGGGTGAGTAAATTTGACCTCAGAAATATGTTTCACTACAGTGTCTTGGGTTTTAAAATAAAATATAAGGTGGTCGCCAGGGAAATATTCCCAATTATTCAAATACCCAAGTCAATTGGGTTTTATAAAGATTTTAATTAACAATACAATGAGTAATCAAAGAAAGAGAGAGAGACAGTAAGAAAGGAATAAGTATGAAGGGCCTCAAGCCAATATGGCCTAGACCTGAGTCTTAAAAGAGAAATCAGTCAGTTTTTTAACACTCATCACAAGGTCTGACTAAACAAGGATACTAGTGACACCAGGCCAGCGTCCTTCCTCAAAGAGTCTTCCAGCCAGAGATTGTTTCAAAGGGCCTCTCTCAAGAGCCTCCAGAGCTCCTACCCCAGAGGGACAGAGCCCCTCAGAGGAGCTCCTCAAGGAACTCTCCTTCAGAATGAGAGTCAGAAATCGAGATCTCGAATGAGATCCAAGCTCTTATTTTTAAGGGCAAAAATTTCCTCTGTCACCTCCCCTAAGTCCTTACATCTACCAATCACTGTAGATGTTTCTAAAAGACTGCCCATTTTGAATTAACAGCTGAGTAGTTTTAATCTCTTTAGTAAGTCAGAAAAAAAATGCTGCTGTGTCGACAAATTTCATTAAGAAAAAACCTCTGAATAAGTTATCACCCTTTTAGGTTTAAGTAGTTTACAAGTTGCCCCACCTATATGGGTACCTAGCATCCCATTGTATCAATTTTAAAAACAGGCCTGGCTCAAAGAACTCCTTGCCCCACCATAAGCATGGATTCAAGTACTTTTATTGTTCTCAAGGAGCTCTCTGTCCTAAAGCAGTCCTAAGTAGGGTGGAGTAGGGATATTCCCAAGGCAAGGAGCCCTCACATTCAAGTAGAATTCTCACTATCTGCTAGGGAATTTTTTTAAGTAGAAGATTCCCCAATGGGGGAAACCCCTAACATTCATAAGTCTGAGAAATTTTGAGGTTTACACTCCACAGCTTCAGGAAAAATAATATAAGAGCAAAATACTTGCAAATTATTCCCCCAGAATACCACCAAAAGATCATACTCACAAAACCAAACCCAAAAGACTATCATGGGTTAACTTCTGCTTATGCATATAATTTCTAACAAAGCTGTGCTCAGAAATTCCCCACTCCTATACACAAAACAAATCCTCCTAAGCAAGCACATCAATCATCACAGGGAGAGGCTTGTACACCATGCCTTAATACATCATGCCTCAGTAACTCAATTTACCAACCAAAATCCATCTTGGAAACTCCCCAATGAAACTCTGAAAAATGATTAATCTAATATTAAACTGACTTGTGTCTCTATTCCCCCTTTGATCTTTCAACTTGGCTGCAGTATCTGTCAATTGTCTCTAGAACTTCTGATTGATTATTTTTATTAAAAGTAACAAATGATTTTCTTTGATTGTAAGTCCAAGCACCTCATAGGTTAATGAGAAAACTAACCTCTATCTACTCCACCTGTGACGAAATCATTTATCTTTTGCAAAAACTTTGTGTATCCTGACAAAATAAACAGTAACAATATAAGTATGTAGAATGATCACAGAATGTTAATCAAATGATTTGTTAAAAGTTAATGTAGCACTTATCCAATTATCTGCATTTGAGCATGTATATTGAATATTATGTATTCATTTGGATATGAAAATAAAAGCTAACCCTTGCCTGGAGGAAGCAATTCCATGCAAAGCTTGACCCCAGGCTGACACATAACAGCTGTCTACTGTCACTCATTTACGCCTTTGCCACCACACCTAACTGAGGATCCATGAAGCCGTGAGCAAGGCTAGCCCTCAGCTCTTGGCAGACCTCAAAAACAATCTCTTCTTCACATTTCCTATAGGTTTTCATCCAGTCATCTAGTCAAATCAAGCAACAAGCATTTAAGAAGTGTTTACCATGTGTGAGGTCCTGTGTTCTATATGCTGGGGATGTGAAAAGGCAAGAACAGTCTCTGACCTGAAGGAACTTATCTTTTTATGGGGAAGATAATATGCAAATGTAGAGAGAGTCAACTGGAGATAATGGCAGAGGAGGAAAGCTCATTATTTACACTTTGGGGTTTGCTCGGATTGCTAGGAGTGCCAGACAAAAGTATTGAGGCTGAAGAGGCAAGATGAAGAAGGATGATATTTTAATGGGAATATAAGACATGGAGACAAATGCAAAAGGCCCATCTAACCCTGGGAACAAATTTCAAATGTAAAGAATTTATTCTCTCCCTTCTCTTCCCCACTTGGAATCAATCTCCTTCCATATTCTTTTTTTTTTTAACCTGTATCTTCTATCTTAGAATGAATACTGTATGTTGATTCCAGGGAAGAGGAGCAGTAAGAGCTAGGCAATGGGGGTTAAGTGACTTGCCCAGAGTCACACAGCTAGGAAGTGCCTGAGGTCAAATTTGAACCCAGGACCTCCGGTCTCTAGGCCTGACTCTCAGTCCACTGAACCACCTAGCTGTCCCCTCTCTTTCCATATTCTTTACCATGTTCTCCTGTTTACTTTCTTGTCCATTTTCCTTCCTGATATCACTTGGCTTTTTCCCATCTCCCTAGTCTCCTACCTGATTCGGTTTCTCAAAGTCCAAAGCCTCTTGCCCAGACTTTGAGTTGCATTCTGGTTTTTTTACCTGAACACTCCATTAGGACAAAGTCAAAATCAAGGTTTCCAACACACTGATTTAGTAAATAGTTGCATCACTGTGCTGATCCCACACCCATTCATGCAGCTATTTGTCCACATTGCATCAGAGGTAGAAGAAATAATCTCTACTGAGGTGTCAGCCAAGTGGCCCCTCTGGAATGAGCCTGAGGTTCCAGAATTCAGGGGATGATTTTACAACATCAAAGCAACTAGTGCCAAGCAACAGAACATCTCTACCTGCCCCTCAGGGAAGTTCCTATTGACCTTCCAACATGGAGCACCTGGACAACCTCCCCAAGCTGCAGGACCTCTCACAAATGTCAGAGAAATGTAGTTGCCAATGAGATCATGGTATTCTGAATCCTTTCACTGCCACAAACAGGAAATTCCAAATGCCACTCTAATTTTGAGTTCTTTTTTGTAACTAGAATTTGGGATATTGCAATTGACTGTTTTGCTGAACCAAAGGAGATCCTGAGCCCATTCCTTCAAAACAAGAAGTGGCTAAAAAGGGATCCTCTCCTCTCCTAAAAACTGGGGCATGTGTAAACTTCCCCCAATAATTTCCACTGGGCACAGGCTGGTTCTTGGTATGGATAATTTAGAGAAGCAGGTTTTTATGAGGAGTTCAGATCCACTATGTGAGTGTATGTGTACATCTCTGTTTATTTGGGGGAGAAGGGGGTTCTGATTTGGTCCGAATTCTCCCAGGATTTCTTTGAACCTTCTCAGGGCAGGAATCTTCCATGATGAGTGCTGGCCTAGGTAGATCCTTCAGCCGAGGGAAGTTGCAAGACTCCTGGACTTTCCCTCACCCTCAGTGGGAAAGGAGATAGCAGCCTTAGAACTACTTCATGTTTGAGGAGAATGGGCTAGGGGTCTCTTGCTCCTTAGTTCATCAGAAGAACAACATGCTAACTCAGGAAGTCTCTTTCTTTAGGACAAGTCTAGGCCTGAAGTGGGCTCATTAGATCAGAGCAGGCTTCTCAGATCCAGACATTTGTGTGGTATATATTTTCTTGTTGTTGTTTTCAATCTTTTTGGTCATATTCAACACTTCATGATCCCATTTGGGGTTCTCTTAGCAAAGATATTAAAGAAGTTGGCCATTTCTTTCTCCAACACATTTTACAAATGAGGAAATTGAGGCAAACATGGTTAGATAACTTATTCAGGGACACACAGCTTGTCAGAGTCTGAAGTTTCTGGGCAAAAATACTGGAATAGTTTGTCATTTTCTTCTTGGGGTTTTTGTTTGTTTGTTTTTTACAGATGAGGAAACTAAGGTAAATAGAATTAAGTGACTTTCTCAGGGTCACACAGCTAGTAAGTATCTGAAGCCAGATTTAACCCAGGAAGCCAAGAGTTCCTCACTTGAAGTGGGGCACTCCATCCATTGAAACACCTGGCTGACCATGCCCTTGATACAAAGAAGTATTTCCCCTTTCCCCATCAAACTCCTAAAGGGCAAAGACCAAGCACTCTGATCTAAACAAATGATTTTATGATTCATCCTATTATTTTCCCCAAGGGAAGGGCCTGGAGCTTTTCTGTACTCCAGGTGTAGTACCATTCAATTCTGTGTAGCGCTAGTACTGCCATTAGAAGTCTATCCTAGAGACTTCAGGGGTATCCCACACCTCTTGCAGGTGGTCCACTACCACCAACCCTGGCTGCCCAATAGAGCACAAATGTTTCCTGAAAAGAATATCACTGGTTTTTTTCCTATTATTTTCATTTATTCAACAATGGAACAGAATACAAGCGCTTCTTGGGGAGCACATGGAGGGCAGATTCTTTTGTTTTTGTTTTGTATACTCAGGGGTCAGTAAATAGAGCACCAGACCTAGGCAGGAAGATCTAAATTCAAATCTGACCTCAGATACTTGCTGGCTGTGACTCTGTCAAGTCACAACCTCTATTTACCTCAGTTCTTCATCTATAAAATGGGGACACACTAGAGAAGAAAATAGAAGATTTAAAGAGTATCAATGAAAGAAAGTCTCAGAGGGAAGGTCTCAGCTATGAGGGAAGACTGGGAAAGGTTTCTTACAGAAATGGGTTTTGATCTGAGGCTTGAAAGAGTCCTGGGCATCCAGAAGACGGATACAAGGAGGAAGAGCATTCCAGGTGCACAACCAGTGAGGAGGCTCCGGGGCAGGAGTTTGAGTGAATTGGATTAGGAAGAGCAAGAAGGCCAGGGTATGTATGGTGAAAGTTAGACCATAAAGCATAGAGGTAAGTGGGAGGAAGACTGGAAAGCAAGGAAGAGGGCGGGTTGTGAAGGGGGAGGTGTGGTTGATTTTTTTTTAACCCTTACCTTCTGTCCTAGTAACAGCTCGAAGACAAAGAAGGGGAAGAGCCAGGCAATGGGGGTTAAATAAATGACTTGCCCAGGGTCACACAACTAGACAGTGTCCAAGGCCAGATTTGAACCCATCTCTAGTCCTCATTCTTAAACCACTGAGCCACCCAGCTGCTCCTTGAAGGATTTTCTTTTTAATCCTATACCCTCTGTGTTGAAATTGATACTGTCACTTCCAAGGGAGAAGAACAGTAAGGGCTAAGCATTTATGATTAAGTGACTTGGCCTGGGTCACACAGCTAGGAAGTATCTGAGGCCACATTCAAACCCAGACGCTCTCATCTCCAGGTCTGGTGCTCTATCCACTGAGCCACTCAGCTGTCCTTGTAAAGGATTTCAAAAGCCAAATGGAGGATTTTATATTTTATCTTGAAGGTAATGGGAAGCTAATAGGGTTTGTTGAGTAGGGAAGTGACACTGTTTCTTAGGAAAGTCACTTTGGCTATTGAGTGGAAAGGCTGATATTGAGTAGAAAGGCAGATATGAAGCAATTCAGAACAGCTGGGTGGCCCAGTGGAGAATGTGTAGGGTTTGAAGTCAGGAAGATCTGAGTTCAAATCTGGCCTCAGACACTTGACCATGTGGGTGACTCTGGGCAAGTTGCTTCACCCTGTTTGCCTCATTTTCCTCATGTGTAAGATGAACTGAAACAGGACATGACAAACTGCTTGAGGATCAAAAAACCCCAAGTGGGTCATAAAGAGTCTGACACAACTGGAAATGACTAAATGACAACAGTAATGAAGTGACGCAAGCCTGCACCAAGGTGGTGGCTAAGTGGGGAGTGGGGAGAAGGGAATTAATAGGAGAGAAATTATCAAGGTCTGGATGATAAGACTTGGGGATATGTGGGGCGAGTCTGAGTGGGGTGTCAAAAATGACTCTGAGGTTTCAAAGCCTGGATGATAGGAATAATGGCAGAATCCTTGATAGTAATAGGAAAGAAAGTTCCCAAGAGGAAGGGTTTCGGGAGAAAATCTCGAGTGCCATTTTGGACACGCTGAGTTGAAGATGACTCTGGGACGTTGAGTTTGAGAGGCCCAATAGGCAGCCGAAGAACTGAGACTGGAGGTCAGAGAGAGGGCAGGGCTGGATTAATAAATTGGAGAATCGTGTGGATAGAGATAAAAATGAAATCCATGGACATTGATGAGATCAGCAAGGGAGATGGGGTACAGGGAGATGAGGGAAGGCTCAGGATAGACCCTTGGGGGAGACCTAGAGTTGATGGGCATGACTTAGAACTGAGAAAGAACTTCAGACATTTGGAAGGGGAGCCAGGAGAGCCCAGGTCACAGTAACCTAGAGAGGAGACTTTATCCAGGAGGAGGTGACCGACCGATTCTACCAAAGGCTGCAGGGAGGTCGAGGAGGAGGAATTTAACTGAGTTATTTACATGTTGTTTTTCCTAATAGAATGTATGATCCTTGTGGTCAGGGATTCTTTTTTGCCTTTGTATTTCCAGTTTTTAGCAGAATGCTTGGTATTCTGTAAACACTTAATCAATGTGCATGAATGACACCCCACCAAAAAATGAAGGAGGAGGAATGAGAAAAGGCCATTAGAATTGGCAATTAAGAAATTGTTGGAGTGGAAGAAGGTGGGGCAGCTAAGTGGTTCAGTAGATAGAGAGGCAGGACTGGAGGCAGGAAGGAGGTCCAGGGTTCAAATTTGACCTCAGAAATTTCCTAGTTGTATGACTCTGGGCAAGTCATTAACCTCATTGCCTAGCCTTTACCACTCTTCTGCCTTGGAACCACTACTTAGTATCGTCACAAAGTAAATGTTTAAAAGAGAGAGAGAGAGAGATTACTGGTAACTGGAAAAGACAGTTTTAGTTAAATGATAAGGCTGGAGGTTTGGTTGCAGAGTATTTAGAAACAAGTGAGAGAAGGAAAGAGAGAGGCTTTCTCCTACCTAGAGAGGCTTTCTCAAGGAGTTTATATAAAAAAGAGAAAAGTGATAGGTGGCTCAGTGATAGAGAGTCAGGCCTAGAGATGGGCAGTCTTGGGTTCAAAAGTGACCTCAGACACTTCTTAGCTGTGTGACCCTGGGCAAGTCATTTAACTCCCATTGCCTAGTTCTTATCCCTCTTCTGCCTTAGAATGGATACTTAATATGACAGAGGGGAAGGAAGGAAGGAAGGAAGGAAGGAAGGAAGGAAGGAAGGAAGGAAGGAAGGAAGGAAGGAAGGAAGGAAGGGAGGAAGGGAGGAAGGGAGGAAGGGAGGAAGGGAGGAAGGAAGGAAGGAAGGAAGGAAGGAAGGAAGGAAGGAAGGAAGGAAGGAAGGAAGGAAGGAGGGAAGGAAGGAAGGAGGGAAGGAGGGAAGGGAAGAAGGGAAGGAGGGAGGGAGGGAGCATACTTCTAATAGAGGAAAACACAAAAAAAGAAGCTTTTTAAAAGGTTGAGAGGTCCTGGGTTCAGGTTTGACCTCAGACACTTCTAGCTGTGTGACTGGGGACTAGTCACTAGATCTCAAATCCTTGCCATTCTTCTGTCTTAGAATTGATACTGAGACAGAAGGTAAGAATTTAAAAAACAAATGGGGGGGGATAGAACAAGATGAAGGTACCTAGGTACTTTCTAGGATGAAGGTACTCTCTAGAAAAAGTTCTAGAGAGACAGGAGTATAACCTGGAGAGAAATGAAGAAATGGCTGGCCTGAGCCTCCTCCTTAAAATGGAAGTTCTGGGATGAACCAGTTAATCAGAGGGGCAGAAGGTGCTTCCAAACGGGTGAAGTTCAAGGTGAAGAGGTTTTGGGGCATTGGAGAATAAGTTCAAGAGGGTCAAGAGCAAAGACTGGAGGGAAATGGATATAAAAAAAATTTATAAAACTTAATGTGACATAACCAACATCAGTTATCATTAAGGTATAAGTTCTAAAATGAAGCCCGAGTGAGATGAATAAAGAGGTGGCTTCAGAGATTCAGGTCCCAGCTATGACACATACCAATTGGGTGATCCCAGGCAGGTCATTGGGGCAGCTAGGTTGCACAGTGGATAGAACGCTGGGTCTAAAGTCTTCCTGAGTTCAGACAATAGCTATGTGATGCTGGGCAAGTCACTTACCTTGGTTTGTCTCAGTTCTTCGTCTGTAAAATGAACTGGAGCAAGAAATGGCAAATCACTCCAGTATCTTTGTCAAGAAAACCTCAAAACTGAGTCAAAAAGAATTGACCGAAACAACTAAACATAAACACGACAACTATCATTTATATAGATAGCATTTTAATGCTTACAAAGTACTTTGCATATATTATATCTCATTTGAAAACAACCTTGAGAGGTAGGTCTTATTATTATTCCCATTTTCTAAATGATAAAACTGAAGATGAGGTCAAGGGACTTGCTCAGGGTCACATGACCAAGAAAAATGTCTAAAGTAGGATTAAAATTCAGATCTTTCTGCTTCTTTATTCAGTGCTCTAGACAGGTGGGACAGTGAGCCCAGGGACATGAACTTTCTGAGAGCCAAGAAAAAAGCTATTACCTTGGATCAGTTCTAGCAGAGTCAATGGAGCATTCTTTGAACTGTGACATAACTGTCCTCTTGTGCCAAAAACGGGTCAAGGCTAGTGCTGAGGATAGGTCCATGATCTCCCCATGCCAGGTCTGGTGAGGTTCTCTTTGCATAGAAGACACCCCTTGATGCTATTTTGGGAAAGGGGAGAACAGTGTCAAGGACTTTCTGTAGGATGGGGCATGACATCCAATAAAATGACACCAGTCACTTTTGAGCAAATATCCTGCACCCTGACCCATTGAGGAGGTTTCTGCTAATAATAGCAACTGTTGGCATATACCTTCACCCTGTACGCCAGGGTGCTTCATGGGAAAGACTAAGGGAACTGGGGAATCCTGTTCTGGAAAAGAGAAGACTAAACCATGACTCCCAAATCCTTTAAAATATATACCAGTGACCTGTACTGTGGAGTCTTCAAAATACAGCCTATCAGCAAGTATCACATCTCATGCCCATGAAAACCTTAACTGGCTCCCATTTTGGTTAGACACAGACCACAAATAAACTGAATTACTGCCACCTTTTCACAGTGTATCAAATCAAAATGCATTAAACTTTTTATTGGCAAACACCAAGTCAAAAGGTAAAACTGAGCCCTTAAACTGAAAGAGACAGCTCTCACTTCACACTAGACTTTACCTATTGAAAGTGCCTTCCAACTCTTTTGGCCCCTCCCTCTGAATGACTGGTCCCTCCCAGAACCTCCATGTTGAGGAGAAGGCTCAACCTAGTCATGTCTTCAATTAATGAGGAGCAAGTAGTAGCCTCAGACATTCCCTAGCTGTGTGACCCTGGGCAAGTCACTTAACCTAGCTTTTATCCCTCTTCTGTCTTAGAATCAATACACAATATTGATTCTAAAACAGAAGATAAAGGTTTAAAAAAATAGAAGAATAACAAGTAGTGGGACCGTGGGGGGAAGATATTTTCTGTTTTGTTTTTTTTTACAAGATCCGGATATGAGGGAATGCACTATAATAGCAACAAGAGAATTTAGGTTAGACTTTTTAAAGATGTTCCTGAATGTAAGAGGTGTCAGTTTACTAGAAGATGATAACTCAGGGAATTTAGAGAATATCTCTTTCTATGACAGTGATGGCAAACCTTTTAGAGATGGAGTGCCAGGCTCCACCCTCACTCCACCTTTAGACTGAGTGCTGTCCCTGACCCTCCCCTAGACAATGTGCCCCTCCCTACCACCACATACTGGGTATGCCCTGCCCTCCCCTTTATCCTACACAGGAGAGGGAGAAAGTGTTCCCATTGGGCTGCTGGGTGGAGGGATGGGTGAAGGAGGAATGTTCTCAAGCAGGTGTAGAGAGGGGGAGTGGGGTGGAGTGAGTGCTCTGCTCCCCTCCAGCTCTGCTGACTGTGAGCTGCCCACCTTACCCCTTGTGCACTCCCATTGGGAGTGGGGTGGGGGATGTGAAAAAATGTCATCAGACATAGTGGGGGGGGGAGCAGCTCCACCTTGAATCCCTTTACCTTTCTAGTAATGAACTCTGTGGGGTGGAGGTGGGGGTGTTGGAGGGAGGGTGCCCAAGTGCCCATAGTACTCTGTGTGCCATCTCTGGCACCCATGCCATAGGTTCACCATTACTGTCCTAGGAGGTATTAAGGTATGGTGGAAATGATGTTAGAATTTCTCTAAAGACCTATATTGGAGTTCTATCTCTGATATAGATAGACAGATATTATGTGATCATTGATACTATATTATATTATGTGATATCATATTATATTTGAAACACCACTTGACAAGATGGATAGAATGCTAGATTTGAAGTTAAACCTAGGTTCAAATCTTACTTTTGACATTTACTAGATGGGTGAGCATGAACAAATCTCTTAACGTTTCTGAGCTTGACTCATCTCTAAACTTGACTGCTCTCAGCAATGCATCAATCTAGGATAATCCTGAAAGATTTATTGTGGGGAATGCTCTCCACCTCCAGAGAAAGAACTGTTGGAGTTGTCTTTCACATCAGCTATTTATGGTTTTATTCTGGGGGGTTGGTTATATATGAGCATGTTCTTACAATAATGACCAATATGGAAGAGCGTTTTGCATGATAATAAAAATTTTTTTTAAAAGATCTCTCTAAGACAATCTATGAAATTACAAACTGGCTGAGATCTATGTGGGTGGAGGTTCTTGCACACTCTCATAATGATAGATAATGAAGTATGAAGTATTGAATTTAGGTCACAGAAAAACAACGTAGGCTTAATGCTTAGTAGAAGTGAATGAAGTCTTTTACAAATGAAATAACTCAAAAATTTGCTGTTTGTGATGACATAATTCTTCCTAGGTGGGTATTCAGAACAGGGTGCCTGTGAGGCCCAGATAGAAAAATTCCTGGCAGTCCTGAGACAGAAATCTACATTCTGAAGAATAATGGCTTTATCATTGTCCTCGGGATGCAGACTTTCTGCCTCAGGATCTTTCTGGATGAGGTTGCTTCTGGAGATTGTAAACTGCTCTGACTGGCCAATTTCTTTTCTGGGTTTTTACAGGCATTAATGGAGTATAATGGGAGCTTCCCCTAGTCCCTCATCACAATCATCCATTTAAAAAGCATTTGTTGCTAAATGGTGGGGAAAAGGAACAGAACAACATAGGATTCTGGGAATCCTCAAACAAATATTAAAAAAGGCACTGAACCTGTTATTTCATTAGTATAGGGAACTCTTAAAGCAAGGATGTATTCTCTAGCTTGGCAAGTCAGGAATGAGATAAGAGACTAGGGACACAGAATCTGACATAACTATCAGAAAGACACTGGGAAACACCTTGCAAATATTATCACATTTGATCCCCACAATACCTCTAAGAGGCAGGTGTTATTATAATCCCAATTCTACTGTTGAGGAATGAGACAGGCAGAGATTAAGTAACTTGCCCAAGATCATATAGCTAGTAAATATCTGAGGCTTGATTTGAACTCAGATCATCCTGACTCTAGGTCATTGTATTTGTTGGTTTTGCTTAACTGTTGGTTTTTTGTTTTTGTTTTTGTTTTTCTTGTAAAGGAGAATGTATTTGTTGAGGAGAAGAGGGAGGGGAAGGGTAGGCAAAAGACTGTGATGTAAAAACTAAAAACATCAATAAAACTTATTTGAAAAAAAAGCAAAATATGGAATAAAATCCTAAGTAGATCCAAATGAGATATTTTGCTTAAAAGAGAAGAAAATATAAAAGATCAAGTTTAGCCAAATTACAAAATTACATTAGTAAAGCACATTAAAGTTTGAAAAGTATTTTACAATCACTGTCTCATTTGAGCCTCTCAACACCCCTCTGAAATAAATAATATAGGTATTTCTTGAAAAGAGGAAGTAGCTAAAACACCGAGGTGAAAGAAGTTGCCCAAAGTTGCACATCCAGGGAATGTTAGAGGTGGAATTCAAACCCAGGACTTGCTGATACTAAATCCAGGACTGGCCACTAGTCTAGGTTACTTCTAACAATGTCTTCTCTGTCTCTCTTTCCAGTTCCTCCTATAAATTTTCTCTTTTTCTGTCCTAAAGTTGTATTGCTTATATTGCATTTTGTGTGTCTTAGCTTATTGTTTCTCTATCTCTTTGTAGTCTTCATTACTTCTCATTTCCCCCTCCAGCATGATAGTGTTCCATTACATGAATATGCCACCATCAATAAACATTTATTAAGTACCTACTATGTGCCAGGCACCATGCTGAGCCATGGAGATACAAAGAAAAGCAAAAGACAATTTATCCCCAAGAAGCACAAGCAAACAAATATATACAAGCAAGCCATAAAAACAGGATAGATAGGAAATCATTAATAGTGAAAGAGTTCTAGAATTAAGAAGGGTTAGGAAAGACTTCCTATAAAAGATGAGGCATTATTTGGGACTTAATGGAAGTGAGGAGAGCCAGTAGGCAGAGATGAAGAGGGAGAGCATTTAGGGCATGGGAGACAGAGAAAATGTCCATAGAGGGTCTCTCCCAAAGAAGAGCAAGGAAGCCATTGTCACTGGATCAGAAAGGATGTCCTGGGGAGTAAGAAGTAAGAAGACTGGAAAAGTAGGAGAAGGCTAGATTATGAAGGATTATGAAGGCCAAATGGATCTTATATTTTCCCCTGGAGTCATAAGGAAACACTTGAATTTACTGAGTAGGGAGCTGGCATGGGTAGACCTCCACTTGACGAAAATCATTTTGTTGACTGAATGGAAGATGGATTAGAGTGGGAAGAGACTTGATGCAGGCAGACCCACTGCAGTTTATAAAGGCATTCCCCAATAATTAAATATTTAGGCTTCCATTTTTCAGTTATTTCCAATTAAACATTAATGAATAAATTTGTTCAGATAAGCTTTTGCTCAGCTTTCTTCTCCTGCCATGCTCCACTCAATAAAATTTAGGAAATAGTCCTAGTAGTGAGACCTCAGGGTCAAAGAGTATGATATACTAAACTTACCTATCTTGAGCTTCAAGGGTTCAGTGGAAAGGCTTGGGTTTCACAATCCCTAATCATGTACCTCACCCCCTTCATCTCCATCTTTCCAGTCTGTATAGCCCTGATTTGTTTCATCTGTCCTCGTATAGCAATTCTGTCCCGTTCCTCTTAGGGAGCAAGGAATAAAGATGAGTATTTCTCACTCTCCAGTATAAAAGGAAGTCTAAGGGAAGATGGCTTCAGAAGATTCCAAGAGTACAATAGTCTGGCTTCTGGCTCCCCTCCCTCCTTCTCTGTGGACTTCCCTGGAAGCTCCAAGACAAACACAAATCCAGATATTGACAGATGGAGGGCACTAATGTCAATGCCATGGCCCCAGTTGCCCTGACCTCATGATAGCAAGTCTACCTCCCTCCTCTTGCCACACCTCCTACCTCCCCACATATGACACAGTATTTCAACAGCTTGTAACCTTCCTTCTTTCCAGTGGAGCCAACTCCCATCACTATCCAGAAGCTCTTGGCCTGTCACTGCCCCTTACCTTTCAGCAGACAAAGCTTAGAAACGGGATTGTTCATCTCCATTGGGGATAGCTACACTTTAGGCATAAACAGGAACACGAATTGCAGACCATACTAAGCCTCAGCCAGCTATTCCCCAAGCTCTTGACCTCCTGATAAAAGAAGAATTGTCACAATGAAACGGAACCAATCAACCTTGGATCTGGTAAGGACATTTCCAAGAATAAATCTTTCTTTCCTCACTTCAGACATGTCCCTGGAGTTTGGAGAACATCTGTCATATCCCCAAACAATTAACAGGGCTGGCACCTAAGCTAGAATTTATAGGCTCTCAGGTGAGGAGCCTTTCTTCATGTGGCCACAGGGACTAGAGGAAGAGAAGTACATCCCTAATGATCATAGGTGAAGGGGATCTCGTGTCTTTGGCTACACTCTGGGTACTGGTGTGCTGGATGTCCTTGGAGCAATAGCTGTTTGGAGTGTTGGCCAGAAACCCTTGCTGGGGTTCAGGTTTGTCTCTGGGCAAACCCCAGCACCAGGATGCAAGGCACTGGTACCACTTGGCAGCAGAAATCTGAGAGTTAGGATCCTGGAGTTGTGAGTGCCAAGGTTTCTCCAGAAAGCATCAACAAGGAGAGGGTCAAAAATGAATGAATGAATGAATGAATGAATGAATGAAACATTTGCTAAGTGCTTTCTATGAGCAAAGCACTGGGCAAAGAGATGGGTTTATAAATAGAAGAGTAAGACAGTCCCTGCTCTCAAGGAACTCACATTCTAATGGAGTCAATATGTATGGAAGGTTTCAGGGGCAAGTCAAATGGAAAAGTCCCATGGTCTTTAAGGTGCAGCTTCAAAGCAGATGCTAATGCCTCTTTTTAAATGTCCTTTCCAATGATAAAATCATTTCCGTTTCTGAGGCCGAACTGCTTCTGAAGGCCTCAGGAGCCAGATTTTCTTTTCTGGGTCTTTAGATGTGACTGTAGCAGGGGCAGCTGCAAGGCTACATCTTCCACAAGATTTGCTTCCCAGGATGACAGCTGCAGGCATTGGCTAGAAGCATTGCTCTTGGGTTCAGTGTACTGAACTCTCTATCAGGGTCTGAGAGGAGTTGATGGGCAGGGTGATGGGGGTGATCCAAGTCACCTAACGTGTCTTTTAGGGTGTCCCACTGCTTTAGATAGGCTGATCCACCTAGTCAGGAGAGTGGAAATTGGTTGACAATTGGTGGGGATAATTGTCCCCTTCTCCATAGGATCCTCTTTCTCAGATAATGGCGTTAAGAGTTAGGCTGGAAGTTAGACCTGTATTCTGAAGTGTTTGGCCTCTTCCAGAGTTCCTGTATTTATTTGTCTATTGGTAGCTGCTGATGATAATGATGAGGAAGGAGGAAATCTACAATTTCTTCTCTCAATAAGGGCTACAGTCTGGGATAGGAACAGGTTAAGTCATGTGGAGGACACTTCTATTCCCAAGGCTCTTGGATTTAGAGTCCTGAGCTAGCCCCATCAGGGTCTGAGGGGAGATGGTGGTCAAGGAGGTGACATTAGTTTGATTTGCCTAGCACAGGCTGCTTCCTTTCTTCTTCAGGATGCTCTACTCTGCCAAAAAGGAAATATTCAGAGAGAGTCAGTCCCACAAAGTCCCTTTTTTTAAAACCTGAAGAAGAAAAGAGAAGAACAGGGACAGAAAGGGAGGAAGGGGTGTGTTTGAGGTGGAATATGATCATTCTTAGGCAGCAAGGTGGCATAGTGTGCTGGATAGAGTGGATGGAGTGCCGATCCTGGAGTCAGGAAGACTCATCTTCCTAAGTTTAAATCTGACTTCAGACACTTACTGTGTGACCCTGGGCAAGTCACTTAACCCTATTTGCTTCAGTTTCCTCATCTGTAAAATAAACTAGAGAAGGAAATGGCAAACCACTCCTGTATCTCTGTAAGAGGAATACCCAAAATGGGGACACAGAGTCAGATATGACTAAAATATGACTGACAAAAATTCCACCTTCCAGAACAAGACTTTCCTGGCCACCCCTGGCCACTTAATGCTAATGGCTTCCCTCTGCAGCTTCCTTCCTTTCAAGTGCTCCTGTGAGTGTATAAATATGTTTGTTATAGTTATTATATCATTTGGTATTGCTATAATTATACAATTATTTAATTTATATTAAATATAAATTTTATATAAATGTATATAAATTACATATATTAAATTATACAATTATTTACATGTTTTCTCCATTAGATCATGAGCTTCTCAAAGGTAGGGTGTGTTCCTTCTATTCCCAGCATTTATCACAGTACTTGGCAGTTCTTTACAGCCCTATCTGGGGATTTCTTGACAGAGATTTGCCATTTCCTTCTCCAGATCATTTGACAGATGAGAAAACTGAGGCAAATAGGGTTAAGTGACTTGCCCAAGGTCACATAACTATTAAGTGTCCAAGTCCAGATTTTAATTCAGTTCTTCCTGACTCTAGCCTGGTGCTCTAGCCACTGGGCAACCTCGCTACCCAACCTGGCATATAGTAAATCCTTCATAAATGCTTGTTGAGTCTACAGCCATATCATCCTGAATGCACACGATCTCATCTGATCTCAGAAGCTAAGCAGGGTTGGGTCTGGTTAGTACTTGAATGGGAGACTGTAGGTGCTGTAGGCTTTAAATAATAATAATAATAAATGCTTGTTGACTTGTCTTGATTTGGGGTGAATATGGAGAAGCTCATTAATGAACACATGAATTGACCCATTCTCCAGAGGCTTCTTCTTCAGCCTATGCAGGAACTCCCTGAGAGAGAATATACCTGTCCAGAGCCAGGGCTGCCTCCAGCCACACAAAGATCTCCAAAATCTAGCATCTGATAGAACCAGAGCCAGAAAATGGGCTTCCACTCAGACCTCCCCTGAGCAGTCAGTCCTGAGGGAGCTCTCCCCCTCCTGCCCTGATAGGACATCCCTGGGAGCTGGCAGTGGTGACTCATGAAATGGCTTGGTCAGCAGTTGGATAGGGTAACCCACTCCTGATCCTGGCCCTGGGCCCTCCCTATAAGCTTCCTGTGTGGGCAGGCTGCCAGTGACGGTTTTAACATCTGATAGGAGGGCTAGACAGGTAGACGTGGGGATTCCCGGTGGTGGCAGAGGGTAGCACTCCTCTCTCCTGCTTGCCTCTGCCTAGAGGCTAACTGTCCTACAAACAGGGCCAGAGAACATACAGAAGAGCAATCTGAAAGGCCAGGGGAGCCAGAGAGAGCTTCTGGAGATGGCGGTTGGCCAGGGGTGTCTCCGACCAATGGGGCTCTCCATGGGCTTATACAGAACCCGCACCAGAAGGGCACCCAGACCTCTATTTGCTTTCACGCTTGAGAGAACGAGGAAAGAGTAGCCTAGCTGAGGTCAGCTACCAGGGCAGGGGCGACTATTCATTGAACCACAAAGCCACTGCACCAGACTGAGGGATACGAGTGCAAAGAATGCAACAATCCCCACTCTCTTGGAATTACATTTTAATGGGGGAGACCACAAATAGATATAGAAATAGGAGGTGGATAAAGATAGAATGCAAACCGGTTTATACTGGTATGGGATAAATAAGAAAGGGAAGGCACTAGAATTAAGAGGGATGGGGAAAGGCTTCCTTTAGAAAATGGATTTCTAGTTGGAACTTAGGGGAAGTCAAGGAAGTCAGTCTGTATTTTTAATAAAATCCTTACCTTCTGCCTTAGAATCAATATTATGCCTGGTGCAATTATCAATAATATGGAAATAGGTCTTGATCAACGACACATGGGAATTGCATGTCGGCTATGGGAGGGGGCTGGGAGGTGGGGAAGGAAAGAATGTGAATCATATAACCATGGAAAAATATTCTAAATTAATTAATGAAATAAAACTTCTCAATTAAAAAAAAAAAGTATTTGATACTATACCAAAGTCCTTGAGGAAAATATCCTAGGTCAGTGTTGGCAAACCTTTTTCCAGTTTCAGTGCCCAGAGGGCAAGTTCAAGCTTCTCTGTGGGGATTACCAGAGAGAGTGGAGGAAGAAAGTGCTTGCTTTGGGCAGCTGGATAGAGGGATGGGGCATGTTAAAAATGTCCCTGGGCGCTGGGAATAGCAGAACCAAACAGCTCCCCAAGTGAGGGATTTGCGCGTGTGCCATTGCTTTCGCCAACTTAGTCCTAGGGAATACTCTACCCTGCCGGATGTGCCTCTGGGGTACAGATAGCAGGGGATAGATAGGGTATAGATACTTCTAGGTCCTAGAGTCTGGCAGTTGTGGTGTCAGTGACTTAGAGAGAAGCCAAGAAAGAAAATTTCTACCAAATAGTGCTTTTAAAAAATTGTATTTGACTACACTTGAAATAATTAGAGGGAGAAAGGGAGATCTGTCTCTAGTGATCTGCCTTCTCTTCCTTGAGTCCCACTCTCAGGCTGCAGGCTTCAAGAGGGCCCCAGAGGGTCATTTTAAATTGTCGTCCCCCCCCCATCCCCCATTCTGTGCTTGAGATTTCATTCACTAAGGAGTTCCTGGCGTGGAAAGTCCCTCCACCAATGCAGATGGGCAGATCAGTATAACCAATGATCTCATAAAGTTTTCTGGGGCTCTCTGAGGGTTGAATGACTTACTCAGGGTCAAAATAACCCAGATGGAATTGCTTATCAGCTCTTAAAGGGTCAAGGGAAGAGAGGGAGGGAGACAAGTTCAATCATAAAATTTTAGAAAACTTATGTGGAAATTTATTACATGTAATTGGTTTAAATTTTTTTCAACTCCCTATGTGGAGAGGTAGAATTTGAACCAAGGTCTTCCCAGTTCCAAGTTTAGTCTTCCAAGTTCAACCATGCCAACCTACCTTTAACCCTATTTTTGCCTGGATAAAAAAAGAGCCATAAAATCGAGCATACATTTTGGTCCTATAAAACCACTACAGTATTCCAGAGATAATAAAAATAATAATAATAATTCAGAGGTACCACCTCACACCTATCAAATTGGTCAATATGACAGTAAAGGAAAGCAATACATTTTGAAAGGGATGTGACAGAATTGTTGGTATAATTGTGAACTCCAACCATTCTGGAGACCAATTTAATGGAACTATGTCCAAACGGCTATAAAACTGTGCATATCCTTTGATCCTGTAATACCACTACTGGGTCTGTACCCCCAAAGAGATAAAAAGGGGGAGGGAAGGACCTGCTTGTACAAAAATATTTCTATCTGCTCTTTTTGTGATGGCAAAAAAATTGGAAACTGAAGGGATGTCCCTCAATGGAGGGAATGGCTGAACAAATTGTGGTATATGATGGTGATGGACTACTGTAAGGAAGGATGAATAGGATGATTTCAGAAAGAACTAGAAAGACCTATGTGAACTGATGCTGAGTGAAATAAGCAGGAGAACACTGTACACAGTAACAGCAATATTGTGCAATGATCAACTGTGAAAACTTGGCTACTCTCAGCAATGCCCTGACCTGGGACAATACTGAAAGACTTGGAACAGGGAATGCATAATACAAGCCCCCCAAAATGTACTGGGCTGGAGAGAAAGGCACAGTGTGAATTTTTTTTTACCCAGAACACCTTGAGATGTCCCTGAAGATGACTCTAGAAATGGTATTAGGCAGTCTTTAGGACTCAAGTTAGAGGATGACTTAAATAAGCACTAAACATGGGTGCTATTGCCTCTTGGAGTATGGTGCAAGGAAAGAAGAATTTAATTGAGTTATAGGTTGTTTTGGTTTTCAGTCATGTCCAACTCGACATGACCTCATTTGGAATTTTACAGGATGCATTTGCCATTTCCTTGGCCAGCTTATTTTACTAACGAGGAAACTGAGGCAAACTGGGTGAACTGACTTTCTCAGGGTCACATAGCTAGTAAATGTCTAAGGTTGGATTTGAATTCAGGAGGACGAGTCTTCCTGACTCTAGGCCTGGCACTCTAACCACTGTTGCCCACTTGGGTTCAAATCCCTACTTTGATATTACTATTCATATGATCTTTGGCAATTCCTCATCTAAAAAAAAAGATAGATCAAATGATTTCTTCTTTTTTTTTAAACTTTAAAAAAAAGATATTTTATTCCCCAATCACATATGTTAACAATTTTCAACATAATCATTTCTAAAATTATAAGATCCAAATTGTTTCCCTCCCCTCTCTCAGAGATGGTCAGCAATTTGATCTGGATTATACATGTATTATCCTGAAAAACATACCTCTATATTGGTTATTATTGGAAAAAAATACTCATAAAAACCCAAAACCGCCAAATAAAAACATAGACTAAAGTGAAAAAAAGTATGCTTTGATTTGCATTCCACTTCTAACAGTTCTTTCCCTGGAGGTGAGTAGCATTCACCATCATAAGTCCTCAGAATTTTCACAGTTGATCATCGTACAATATTGCTGTTATTATGTGCAATATTCTTCTGATTCTGCTTATTTCTTTCTGATCTTTCCAGCTTTTTCTGAAATCATTCTCCTTATCATTCCTTACAGCACAACAGAATTCCATCACCAACATCTACCATAACTTGTCCAGCCATTCCCTCCATTGAGGGACATCCCCTTAATTTCCAGTTCTTCACCACCACAAAGAGCTGCTATAAATATTTTTGTACAAGTAGGTCCTTTCCCCTTTTTTATAATCTCTTTAGAATACAGACCCAGTGGTGGTGTTACAGGAACCAAGGGTGGTATACACAGTTTTATTGCCCTTTGGGCATAATTCCAAATTGCCCTCCAGAATGGCTAAATTAGTTCACAATTTTACCAATCATGTATTAGTGCTCCAATTTTGCCACATCCCCTCCAACATTTATTACTTTCCATTGCTGCCATATCGGTGAATATGATAGATATGAAATGGTACTTCAGAGATGTTTTAATCTGCATTTCTCTAATCAAGAGTGATTTAGAACCTTTTTCCATATGATTACTGATAACTTTGATTTCTTCATCTGAAAACTGGGGGTTGGTCATCCTTAGACCATTTGTCAAATGGGGAATGGATTATATTCTTATAAATTTGACTTAACACTATAAATTGGAGAAATTAGACCTTTATCAGAGAAATTTATTATAAAATTTTTCCTGGTTTGTTGTTTCTCTTCTAATCGTGGTTACATTAAGGTTTTGTTTATACAAAACATATTAATTTAATAATTTTAAAATTATTCATGAAAAAAACAACAAACCTCTTACCTTTTGTCTTAAAACCAATACGAAGTATTGGTTCCAAGGCAAAAGAATGGGAAGGGCTAAGTAACGGGGGCTAAGTGACTTCCCCAGGGTCACACAGCTAGGAAATGTTTGAGGTCACATTTGCATCCAGGTCCTCTTCATTCCAGGCCTGGTGCTCTATCTATCTACTATGCTACCAGCTGTCCCTGGATAAGTTTCTCATCCTTTAACTTTTCCTTTAAAGCCTTCAGCCGAGTAGATTGTCCTTGGGTAGTATATTATGAGCATTTCTCATGGCTCATCTTGAAAATGTTTTTAAAGCTTCACTATCATTTTCTACTCTGGTCTATTAACCCAAAATGAACCAAGCCTATGATTTAAGATCATAAGATGTAGTGCCAGAAGAGACGCCCAGGTCATTCAGTCTAAACCACTCTTTCTACCCATGAGGGAGGCTCATAATGGGGAAAAGACTCGCCTGAGGTTACATAGTAAGCAAGCAGGAGAGCCTAGATTGTCTTTGCCAAGGAAATCCTCAGATAGGTCAACAAGAGTCAGACATGACAGGACAACTATTCTCCATTGAGTCTATGTTGATGTAATCCAAATCTATGTTAATGTAAATATATAATCACATTTTAGGGCAGCTAGGTGGCTCAGGGGGGTTAGAGTGCCAAACCTGAAGTCAGGAAGACTCATCTTCATGAGTTCAAATCTGGTCTCATGTCCTCTGATACCAAGCCTAGTGTTATTTATACAAAGACACACTATCTCCTCTGAGAGCATAGAGCCACGACCCTGTGGCCATCATGGGGGCCTTGAAGGGGTCCATATTGGCCTCTTCCGATTGATCTGGCTTTCTTAGAATTCCCTCTCTGGGTCTTGAGAATTGAGTAGGCTGTCCTCATTCAATGATAATAATAATGACATTTTTATAATGCTTTAAAGTTTCCAAATCTATGTTAATGTAAATATATAATCACATTTTAGGGCAGCTAGGTGGCTCAGGGGGGTTAGAGTGCCAAACCTGAAGTCAGGAAGACTCATCTTCATGAGTTCAAATCTGGTCTCACACTTAACTTACTAGTTGTGTGACCCTGGACAAGTCACTTAACCATGTTTGCCTCTGTTTCCACATCTATAAAATGAGTTAAAGAAGAAAAATGGTAAACCATTCCAGTATCTTTGCCAAGGAAATCCTCAGATAGGGTCAACAAGAGTCAGACATGACAGGACAACTATTCTCCATTGAGTCTATCATCAACCCCTTTAAGCAAATATGATCATTATCCCTATTTGCTGATGAAGAAGGAAGAAAGAAAACAAGCATTTATTAAATACCTACTATGTGGCAAGCACTGTGCTAAGTGCTGTAGAAGTCTCATTCAATCCTCTGTAATGATTAAAATTAATATACAATAAAGTATTATATTTTAAAAGTTTTATTAATAATAAATAAAGTAAAAGAACTACCTAAATCCAGCCCATCCCAAGAGAAGAGAGCGTGGGAGGAGTCACTGCAAACTTAAATACAATCATGTAAGGGGAGGACCCAGGAAAAGGGAAAAGGATTCTAGGTAATACAGAAAGGAATTTTGGGTAATGTAGTTTTAAGGGTTCAAGAATTTCTAACTATACACCTCAGAACAGCCCTGGGAGATAGATGCTATTATGATGCCCATTTTACAGTTGAAGAAACTGAGGCAAAGGTTAGATGACCTCAGATTCCTAGCCAGTAATATCTGAGACTAGATTTGAACTCAGGTCTTCTGACTCCAGGCCTACAATCATACTTCTCTTAAAGATGATAAACAACTTGCTTACACTCATAGCATAGTAAGTGGAATTTTAATTTGGGTTTTACTTGTCTCACATCAAGTGAAAGATTCATTCCATTACACTATGCTTCCTCACTGGTAAGGGACTACAAGGGGTAAATTTAGGGTTGAGACTGAATGTAATAATTATTGGTCACCAAGGATTTAATTTCTTAAATCCTAAATAAAACACTCAAGTCAGGATGGAATTTTATGGTGATTTAATTACAATAGGAGGAAGAAATTAAGAAAGAGAGAAAGAGAAAAGAGTTAACTCAAATTGCTCTGGCTCAGGCTGAGCCAGGCAGGAGTTCAAGGCCTTGGCTAAGGGCGGCCTTCCCCTGAGAGCCAAGGGAAAGGGAAGTCAGTCTTATAACTCACCATGTGACTGATTCAAGGAAGCTGTCTGAGGTGCTCCTCCAGTCTCGAGTTCCAGGATCGAATAGCCGCTCAGCCCTCTCCACAGGAAGTGACAAGAACTCCAAAGGCAGTTCTCTACACCACTTCCTGTGTCTCACATGTGCCAATGGTGGCTCAAGCTTGACTTAGGACAGCCCAGGGGACAGTCAATTGTTTCTGACTTGTCATTTGCTAGGGGTAGGAATTGTTTGTTTTGTCTCTGCGTGCCCAGCTTTGATAAAAGGTCTGCCAAATAGAAGAAGCATATTAAATTCTTTTGGGTTGAAATGAGAGAATTCAGCATCGTAAAATAAAGACAGTCTGGCCCAGGGAAAAGAGCTGTGGATTTGTAGTAAAAACACAACACACACACACACACACACACACACACACACACACACACACCAAGTTCAAATCTTGATTCTGCTCTTTAATAGCTATGTGACCTAGGGTAAGTCACTTAATCATTGACCTCAGTTTCTTCATAAAATGATGAAGGGGACTAAATGCTGTCTAGGTTTCTCTTCTTAATAGCTCACATTTCTCCGGCATTTTAAGGTTTACAAAGTGCTTGTACAGGTATCCTCATGTCCATTATTTTTGCTGTTCAATCCTTTTCAATTGTGTTCATATCTTTGTAGCCCCTTTTGGGGTTTTCTTGGCAGAGATACTGGAGAGGTTTGTCATTTCCTTCTCCAGCTCATTTGACAGCTGAGGAAAAAGGTAAACAGGGCTAAGTGACTTGCCCAGAGTCACACAGTAGTAAAGTATCTGAGGCTGTATTTGAACTCAGAAAGATGAGTCTTCCTGACCCCAGGCCCAGGGCTCTACCCACTGCATCATTTTGCTGCTCCATTATTTTACAGAGGAGCAAACTGAGGTCCAGAGAAACTGATTTGTGCATGGATCAATAAATAACTTCCATGCTAGTAAGTTTCAGAGCATAGTTTGGAGTTTCCTATGTCCTATTCTGAGCAGCAAGGTGGCTCAGTAGACAGAGTGACAAGCTTGGCATCAAGAAGACTCTTCTCAGTGAGTTTAAATCTAGCCTCAGACACTTATTCTCAGTGTGACCCTGGCCAATCCGTTTAACCCTGTGGGCCTCAGTTTCCTCGTCTGTCAAATGAACTGGAGAAGGAAATATTGAACCACTTTAGTATCTTTGCCAAGAAAACCCCAAATGAGGTCAGCAAGAGTCAGAATGACTGAATAACAAATCTCCTACTCAGATGCTTTCCCCCTATACAAAACCATATGGCATAGTGAAAAGAGAATTGGCGTCACAGGACCCAGGTTCGAACTCACTTCTGAAGTTCACCTGAATGACCTTGAGCAAGGTTACAAGGCCTTAAGCTCCACAGGCCTTAGTTTTCCCACCTGAAAAAAATGAGAGAGTTGGATTAGATGCCTTTTAAAATCTTTTCTGGTTCTAGATCCAATAACTTGGGATAATTAAATGTCAGAGATGTCTTTGCTCCTGCTAATAATGATGCCTGGTCGAGAGCCAAATTGGGGCATGAAGGAGAAGACAGCCACGCTTTCTTATCTGCTTCAGCGGGCTCCTTTCCCTTCTGCCACTTGAGCCAGCTGTGCCATGCTGGAGTAAGGGGGGAGCTCAGCCCCAGTGACAACGTGAGCTGCCTTAGGGAGGGAATGACTCCCAGGGTACAAATAATATTTTTGCTCACTGGATTTCACCCTTCCAAGCCCTGTGATGGGTCATGTTTACCTCATGAGAGCTCTGGAAAGATGGGCAAAGTTGAGAAGATTAGTGAGGAAAAGCTGTAAAGCAAGGAGGGGGTTTACCTACCAGCACCTGTCATCTCTTTGGGGCTGCCTGGATCAGAGGCCAGGAGGTGACTGAGTTTCCTGGCTGTTTGTTTAGTCTGGACAGGACTGCCCTAGCTTGGGAAGACCTTGGGGGGATCCGGTAACAAAGGTCAGGTGGTGAAATGGAAGCAGGAGCAAGTGGGCTCCCAAAGACCATGTTATACATTTTCTAGGCTCCTCATGAAAGTGGGTATTTCAAACCTACATAAATTATCAACTCTGTAAAATAGTCTAGAGTTTTGTGCTGGTGAAACAATGTGAATTAGAACTTTCTTACCAGGATCCAAGAATAGAGACATGAACGTCACCTGTGATTTCATCAGTTTGGGAGAACTCCCAATATGGACACTCTTTCCACTAATACACATCAGGCAACTTTAAAGTCTCAGAGAGTTGCCTCTGGGAAATGAGAGATTAAAAGTTACAACCCTAGGTGTGTTTCTCCCACATCAAAGGGACTTGCCCAAGGTCACACAGTCAATATGAATTGTGTGACCTCAAACATGTTACTTAATGTCTCTAACTCTTTCAAAAGTTGGCAGCTGAGTCTGAGATTTTCTGCAGCAGAAGTGAGGCAGAAGTACATTCCAGAAAGAAGGAAAAGCTCACACGTTCCCTACATAATAAGGATTTTGTATTTTATCCTATAGATAATAGGGAACCATTGAAGACCATATAGATGAGAGTAAAATGGTCAGTTCTGGTCTAAAATCAGACATTTGTAAGTGATATGAAGGATGGGTTTAGGAAGAGAAAGACTAGAAGCAACAGGAAAGCTATTAAAAGAATTCAGGCAGGATTATGAGACATGCCTAAATAAGTGTGGAAGCTGGGAATGAAAAGGAGACAGACATGAGATGTGATGGAGGCTGAAGAGACAGGACTTGTCAACTGACTATGGAGGAGGAGGGGGAAGGAAATACAAAGAGTGATCCTGCTGTTACAAGCCTAGGTGCCTGGGAAAATGGTGGCACCCTCAGTAGAAGCAGGGGAGTTTGGAGCAGGGGAAAGCTAAGGAACAGAAATAAAAAAAACTGCTACATTTGGAAAATAATAACAACACATATATATGTTTAAATAAATGGAAGTTTGAATATGTTTCAAATGTTGAGTTTGAGATGGCAGGGAGGGAACAACTTTTTCAATAAGCTTTCTTCTTCCACTGCTCCTATGAGGGGAAGGAATTATGGGGAAAACTCTGGCAGAATTTTAGCAGAGGCTGATAGACCCAAACTACAAGAATTAACTCATTCTAACTCCATTCCATTCCCCTTTTCCAACACACACACACACACACACACACACACACACACACACACACACACACACACACACCACACACATTATATTTTTAGGCTAGTTAATAAAACATTTATATGCCAACTCTATTCAACCTGAGCAGCGAGGTGGTACAGTGGCTAGAGTGCTGAGCTTGGGAATCGGGAAGACTCATCTTCTCCCTGGGTTCAAATCTGACCTCAGACATTTACTAGCTGTGTGTCTCTGGACAAGTCACTTCATTCTGTTTGCCTCAGTTTCCTCAAACATCAAATGAGCTGGAGAAGTAAAGGGCAAAGCCAAGAAAGCCCCAAATGGGATTTGGACATGGTCGAACAACAAACATTCAAGCCTATGTTCAGGCACTACAGGAAATGCAAAGAACTGAACCTATTTCCTACAGAAAATCTCAAAGGGAACAAAAATTCTCCAACATTTAATTAATTGTTGTTCTAATATCTAAAAAATTTGATAGGGAAAGTTAATTACAAAAGAAACAAAACAAAACAAAAAATTTCAATACAAAAGAAGTGTGATGTATTTGAGAGATTCAATGACAAGACCTCACATTGTTTTTAGCATTTTCCAGTTTATAAAGCATTCTCCTTAAAATAGATGAAGTAGGTGCTGCCACCTGTCACTATACCCCTAAAAGGAGTGAAATTTTTTTTATGGTCATTTCCCCCTGTCTTTTAGTTTCTATTTATGACTTTGTCACTATGGGGGAATCCCAGCATCAAAACTCCCCCCACTGGTACAGATTAGTAGCTGATCTGAAATGTAAGTCTTAGAGAGTTGTCTGGCATTCTAAGAGTTTAGAGGACCCATGATCACATGGTTTGTATGTGTCAAGAACTGGACATGAAACAGGTCTTCTGACCTTATACTTTGACCACCATTTTTAAATTATTTTTTAAATTTTTGGCCAGATTACATGTCGACATAATTTTAATAATAGTTTACTGGCATCTGCCAATCCATGTTCTCTCCCCCTCTCTCACCCCCTCCTCCTTTCCCAAGATGGCAAGTACTATGATATGGGTTGTCCATGTGTTATCATACAATACATATTTCCACATTCATCATGTGAAATAAGACATATATGGCTTACACTAGAGAA
This sequence comes from Monodelphis domestica, assembly GCF_027887165.1. Lineage (NCBI taxonomy): Eukaryota > Metazoa > Chordata > Mammalia > Didelphimorphia > Didelphidae > Monodelphis > Monodelphis domestica. The sequence continues at coordinate 509,638,756 of NC_077227.1, read as the reverse complement.
AAATTCATGGAGGAAATAAAGTGAGGAATGTCATGCTACCATCTGCATTCAGACTCCATCAGTTCCTTCTATGGCAGTAGACAACCTTTTTTGTCATAAGACTCTTGGAGTTGTCCTGGATCCATGCTTTGATGATAATTAAGTCACTTACTTATGTCCTCATTTAATCATCATCATTCTTTATTGATATTAATATTGTACAGCATTCTCCTAGTTAAGCTTGATTTGCTTTTCATCACTTAATAGAATTCTTCCCAGGTATTTTTGTGATCATCTTGTTTATTATTTCTCATGTCACTCACTGGCTGTATAATTCTGGGCAAATTAATAAAACCCTCAGTGTCCCAAGTTATTCTCAATAAGTCAAGGAGAACGGGTACTGATCTGCATTGGTAGTGGTAGTTTCCTCATACGGAGTTCCCTGTACCAGTGAAATTACAAATCATGGTGCAGAGTGAAAGAAGCAGAACCAGAAGAACATTACACACAGGAACCGAAATATCATGGGGTGATCAAATGTAATCGATCGAATGTAAAAACAATATGATGATCCAGGACAATTCTGAGAGACTTATGACAAAGAATGCTGTCCAGCTCCAGAGAAAGAACTGTAGGAGTAGAAATGCAGACGAAAGCATAGGATTGGGGGGGGGGGGATTTATGAGATTATTTGCTTATAAAAATGAATAATGTAGAAATTTTAAAAGTTAAAAAAGAAAGTACAAATCACGGGATCATAAGTTTATAGAGTTGAAGTTAGAAAGAGACAATAGCAATCCATCTTTCATTTTACAGATGATAAAACTGTGTCCCAGAGAGGTTGCATCAACAGCTAGAAGTGGCAGAGTTGACCTTCGAAGTTGGGTCTTTTGATTCCAAGTCTAGTATTCCAAGTTCAATACTCTTCTCCATTGTAAAACATTTTTAAAACTAAAATTTGTTTTTTAAAATTCATGACTGGGTGAAGAATTCCTCTCTAGAGACCATATAACTGTGTTCTTCTCTGCCCCTAATTTACATCTGACTCCCCTCTCTCCTGTGGCAGGTGGAACAAATCTTGTCTGAGTTCAGGCTACAGGAAGAAGACCTGAAGAAAGTGATGAGGCGGATGCAGAAGGAGATGGACCGGGGCCTGAGGCTGGAGACCCATGAAGAAGCCAGTGTGAAGATGCTCCCCACTTACGTGCGCTCCACCCCAGAGGGGTCAGGTAGCTGTGGTCCCACAAAATTCATGAAAAGGGTTCCCATTCCTCCCTAATCTCATGCTTGGTCAGATCCTGGTAGCTACCAGATCTCCGATCCTTTAAAACTCCACTAGGTGGAGCTCCCTGGATGAGACTTCAAAAAGAGATTTTTCTGGGAGTCTAAGACCACTGAGAGAAGGAAACATCCCAGATCTCTTCCTCTTTCCCAGTCATCTGGCCAGGCTCTGCTCTTGCTCTTAGTCTATGATGACTTTAGTGATTAGTTCATTCAGGGATGCTCAAGCCCTGGGAAACACTGACTAGGTCCATAACTTAGAAACTAATTTTCAAAGCCTTTCTCTTGAGAACCCATGGGAGTTCAGAGGGGATCTGGGGTTCTTGATGACTGTGCCAGCAGAGTACAATTTATGGTAGATTTTGCCAAGCTGAAAAGGTTTTTTGTCTGGGTCTACCAACAAACCTAATATCTTTCATCCAAAGACCAGCCTAGCTAAACTCAGAGGCTCCTAACACCAGATATTTTTTAGCCATAAAAACTCAAGAAGATTGTTTACAAAGGGATTCCTATCTTTACCTCGCATAATCAAAGAAAAAATTATGACTAGTGGAAGCCAATATAATCTGATCATCTGGACAGGATTATCGAATGCTTAGGGCACTCTCCTTTCCTGGTCAGAAAGTTCATTCATTCATTCATTCACTCATTCATCCATTCATCTGATTTTCTTTTCAATCCTTATCTTTTGCCTGAGAGTCAATATCAAGTATTTGTTCCAAGGCAGAAGAGCAGTAAGGGTTAGGCATTGGGGGTTGAGTGATTTGCCCAAGATCACACAGCCAGGAAGTATCTGAGTTCAGGACTTTCCTTCTCTAGACTTGGCTCTCTATTCACTAAGCCACCTCGCTTCCTTCATTCAACTGCTTTCAAAAGGTTTGGGGGTTTTATTTATTTGGGTCCAGACCTGATTTCATCAGTATAAGGAACTCCTATTGTGGAACTCTACTCTGCTGATGGAAATGAACAACTGGTCTGTAACTTATAACTTTAGAGAGCTACCTGGGGCACTGACAACTTGCCCAGGATCACACAGCTAAAAGGCATTAAGAGACAGGATCTGAACTCAGACCTGATATCAAGGCTGGCTGTTTTTTTAAACCCCTCCTGACTCTCATCACAAGGTTTCTTAGTTAATGTTTAGGATACTTTCATCTGTCTTGGTAAAGCCCCCTTCTCTTCTAGGAATTTTGCTCTCTGACACTATTTTCTTTTTTTTAAAAAAAAACCCTTACCTTCCGTCTTGGAGTCAATACTGTGTATTGGCTCCAAGGCAGAAGAGTGGTAAGGGCTAGGCAATGGGGGTCAAGTGACTTGCCCAGGACACTATTTTCTGAAATAAGAGTACTTGCTCTCTTGGACCATTCTGGTGAATACTTGACACTGACTGATCCTTCTCAAGTTCTGCTTTTCCTAGATTCTTTGCTGATCCACTGTCTTCTGATGTCAGTATCTACCTAACTTCCATATGCTTTTGCCTTCCCTAATTCTTTCTTTCCTGTAAAAAAGACAAAATTAAATCATCATTTGATGAACTCCCCACCCCCTTCCAAATATCATCTCCTCTGACCCTTCCTAGTTCATTTCAGCAGGAAATCATTCTTTCCTGGGACAATTTGTTCCTTAACTCACTCCAAAGTCTACTGTGAGACCCAGTCATTCTTTGGCTCTCTGTAGCTGTCCTATCTGTCACTATTGTAAACCTCTGGATGGAACATCCAACCCTGCCATGCTGGTAAAAGGAGAGCTTGAGTATCTATTACCAGCAATCTTGTCCCTCATCTCTAAATAACTGGTTCTCTCTGCTGCTCTTCCCTGATCCTTCCCATCGTCAGCCTCCTGTTGTTGCAAGGGTATTCGTGGATCCTGTAGATGTGGCCCAAGTCTTCTGTCAGGATATGAGACTGTCCTACAATGGAAAGAACAGTGGATATATAGTCAGAGAACCTGAGTTCAAACCTCCGCTACTAATTCCCTGTTTGACCCAGGGTAAACCAATTGACTTCTTGTTTTAGTTTCCTCATCTGTAAAAAGAGGAAGTGGGAAAGTTTAGACTAGTTAACCTTAGAGGTTCCTTTTAGCCCTACAACTATGATTCAACAATTTACTTCCAAATCCCAGAACTGCCTCTAATGTCTTGTATGATCTTAGCCAAGTCACTTACTCCTCTAAGCCTTATTCTATTATCTACAAAATGAAGAGGGAGGGCTAGATGATCTCTGAATTCCCTTCCAGATATAAATCCAGCCATGCCATAGTCCTTGGGAAAATTATCCCCATATACACATAGACACACACTCCCATGACCTTGTTTATTATGCCTTTCTCTTTCTTTTCTGAATCTATAGGGTCCCTGCCTATGTCCCAACCTTTTCCTGTCCCATAATTAGTTTCAAGGGTAACACTAGAGAATGTCTTGGTATAGATACTCTAGCACAGAAGTGTTTAATCAGTGTATTTTTGTTTTTCTATTGGTTTGTAGAAGTGGGAGACTTCCTTTCCCTGGATCTGGGTGGCACCAATTTCCGGGTCATGTTGGTCAAAGTGGGAGAAGAAGAGGAGGGTCAGTGGAGTGTGAAGACAAAGCATCAGATGTACTCCATCCCCGAGGATGCCATGACAGGCACAGCAGAAATGGTGAGGCCTGGCCCCAGATGAGAAACCTAGCCAAGGGGGAATTCTCCTGGAGCCTTTGAGCAATGAGGGAATGGGACCCAAGGCCTAGGGCCAAGAACACAAGCTCAAGGATAGCCAACTACTAGTCTCAGGAGCATAGCCCCAATTGGGAAAACTCTCCAAATTCCCCAAAGGGCTGACTTCAGAAAAAGAATTCTGGCCTTGACTCCCAGTGAGGATGGGTGGGTCTAAACCAGGGCAGCTACTACATGAGATAGTTTACTGAATTGTAGTAGAAAGAGCCTAGGATTCAGAATCAGAAGACTTAAATTGGAATCCAATCTGGGCTAGCTGTTTAGCTAGGTGACTGATTAAATTACTTGACCTGTCTGAACCACAGTTTTCTTACCTGGAAAATGACAGCTGAGAGTAGGAGGGAATAAAATAATACTTAATCTGCCTACTAGGGCTTTTTCAAGGAAATGTAAAGATCTATATAAATATTCGTTATCATCGTGTTGGCATACAGCCAACAGCAGCCAAATTCAGAGTCATTACTCTTAGGTCAGTGCACCAGTTGAAAGGGTGCCTTCCCTTTTGACAAGATACCCTAGCACTGGTTCTGTTCCATTCCATTCCTCAAACATTTATTAAATTTCTATGATATACCAAGCACTGGGCTAGGCACTGGGGATACAAATATAAGGAAACAAACCAAACTCAGACCTCAAGGAGCTTCCATTCTTCAGGGCCCATCCAATAGATCCATAAATACAAAATCATTTCAAGAGGGGAAAAGTATGTTATAACAGCAGATGGGCCCTGGGATTGCTATTATTGCCCCCCACCTTCAGTCTCCTTGCTCAGTTGAATGAATATAGGTGAGAGCACCTCTATATACCTTCTCCTCACATATACCCCAGAGTTCACCCCCAATGTGAAATGGACTTTATCTCTTCAATATGGGGCAGGCATGGCCTTCCTTTCCACTGGAGCTTATGGTGTCCTTTATATTAATGTCCTTCCCAGCTCTTTGACTACATCTCTGAATGCATTTCTGATTTCCTGGACAAACACCACATGAAACATAAAAAGTTACCCCTGGGCTTCACGTTCTCCTTCCCGGTGCGGCATGAAGACATTGACAAGGTAGGTGTTTGGACCAAGATCTTCTGGCCCCAAATGCAACACCCTTTCCACTACGATGTGTGTCTGAGATGAACAAGGAGTCTTCAAGAATAGAAGCAAATTGTCAGCAGTCACATGAGAACTTGTTAAAACTCTCTTTTGAAAAAAGATGACTCTCCATCCAACTCTTTTCTCTGTGTCTCAGTTCTATCCACTGGGGAGATAGTTCCTTTTGTAAAACACTTGACAATTGGGGCAGTCTCTTGTTTCTATTGCCTCCCCACTACATCACTAGCTGGGTAGTTGTTAGCATGTGTGTGCATATATATATAAATATATGCATGTTGTTAAGTTACTGAGGTTTCTGGACAGGGGTGAGATGGAACCAGGTTAAATGGACTCATGAGAGCTGATTGTTAAATTTTCAGGGTGAGTATTTACATCTGAGAAATCAGCAAATAGCCACAAATCCAGACTTGTTATTGCTTTAATTGTGTAACTTAAGAAAGTAGTGGGAAAAAAGTCAATAATGTAAATTAGACTTAAAAGTCTGTCCTCTGTATGTGTGTATACAAAAATACATATATATGTATTTGTGCATAAGTGTTGTATGTGTATATATACAGCTGATTATTAAAGAGATAATGTGTAATTATTAAACATAAGCAACATACTGCTGCTTCAAGGAGAAAAGCTGCTCTTTTGTTTCTTGCTGCCCTAGACTATAGCTCACACTAGATAGAATTGTTCCCAGGGGCTCTTCCAAAACAACAAACAATAACATATATAAATGATCTTCCTTCCCCTCAAAGGGAATCCTTCTTAACTGGACAAAAGGCTTCAAAGCATCAGGCGCTGAAGGAAATAACATAGTCGGGCTTTTGAGAGATGCTATCAAGCGGCGAGGGGTAAGATGGAAACCTTGTCTATGCATTCCCCTAAGCTCTCTCTCTTCCCCATCCCTCAGCATTTCTGGCCTGTGACCTGGGTGGTCTGCCCCAGCTTTGCTTGTCCCTTTCATCCCACTTTTTCCACTATTGCCTCTGAGGCTAGTGCAGCAAGGTGGCCTTTGTAGGTTCTTCTATCTTGTGAGCACCTCCCAAGTTGGGAGCAAAAGAGCCCTTCCACAATAGGCTGAGTCATGGAAGACCCCCTGGTCTTGCCTGGGCTCCTCATGTCCCCATGCTTTTGCTTTTTGGCAGGACTTTGAGATGGACGTTGTTGCCATGGTCAATGACACGGTGGCAACAATGATTTCCTGTTACTATGAAGATCGCCAGTGTGAGGTCGGGATGATTGTCGGTAAGAAAACTTCCTCCATGGGTCCCATCTACTTGAGGCTTAAATGATCAAATACTTTTCAAAAGCTAGAAGGGTTCTCTGAAAAGCATCTTTCACATCTAGTATCATATTCAAGTCTTGAGCTCAAAGAACCAAACAAATCTCCTACTTGTTCCTAACTTTCTCTTTTATTCTGTTATTCTCTACTCCCTTCACACATTAAACATTCTAGCAAACTGCATCATTGGCTTTACCCCCCAACCTCATCTTGCCCTTCCTTTCTCTTCCTTTGTGTGTTTGTATAGAGAATGCACTCCCTGGTTCCTCAATTGAAAAGTGGTGTCTCCTCTTCAAATGTCCTTGGACTACTTTTTTAAAATCTTAAGATTTCATGTGAGAAAGGACCCAAGTGATGAGCTAATCTGACCCACTCCTTTTGTAGTTATGGAAATTCAGGAACAGAGGAATTGAGTAAGGTTTGCCCAAAGTGATAGAAGGAAAGAAGCAAGTGCCAGGATCTGGATGCCAACCGAAGCCTTCCATCCACTGTTATTTCCACTAAACCATGGTGTCCTCCTGAAGTTCTTCTTTGCCCTGATCCATTCTATTGAGGGTGAATTATACTTCTCTCTGTTATTTTTATAGTTATCTATTAGATTGTAAGTTCCTTGAGGACACACATGGTGTTTTTATCTTTGAATCCCCAGTGCCTGGCATAGTAGGTGCTTACTAAGTACCCAAGTCATTTCTGAAATAGATAATAACATATAAAAATAGATTTTTGGACAAATTTCCACCCCCTAGATTGAATGTGTCAGATCCACACATTCCCAGGTGGGAGAAGTTAATCAAAAGTGATAGTGAGAGTTTATGCTATCTTAGAGCCCTAACTAAGGCAGAGTGAGTTGGGCTTTTCCTTAGGGCACTCAGAGCACTCAGTCCTTCAGCAACTTAGTTAGCAAGATTAACTAATTAAATGAATTCATTAACATTTATCTTAAATAAATATTAAATTTATTATTAAATATAGTATATATTTAATGTAACATACATTAAATGTGTTTTATATTCTATAATATTATATATTGAAATATAATAAAATATAAATGATTAATTTATTAATCTTTAATGATTACAGTTTAATTAGGCAACAATTCAATAGTGGGTTACTCAGACATTAACTATGTACAACAAATTTCCTGGCAGTGTCAGGAGACTCTGTCTCCCCCTCCAACCACAACCACCAATGTGACTTCCCCCATAGCAAGTGGCATGCTGGGAGGGATCTCGGTCTCTTGCTTACTGCATCCTAACCTCTAGATCAGCCGTTCTCAACCTCTCAATTTGTAGCAATGAGAATACATAATGTATATCAGGTATTTACATTCCGAATCATAACTGTAGCAAAATTACAGTTTTGAAGTAGCCACCAAAATAATTTTTTGGTTTGAGGTTACAGCTTTAGAAAGGTTGAGAACCAGTGCTCTAGATGAAGGATCATTGTGTTTGACCTGAACTGAATTGACCTGAACATCGTTTCTTAATTTCTGATCCCTAATTTTTTCATACCTTTAATCTGCCTGAAAAATTCATTCTTTCTCCAAATCAAACAAGCCTTTATAGTTGAATTTGAGAGCATGCCTATATGGCTATAGTCAAAGCAAATACTACCAAATATTATTGTTATTATTATGTGCATTTATATAGTACTTTGAGATTTAGCTGTGATTTCCAAGCATCAGTCAATTTTTGTTTTCTGAACCCTCTTACTCTATCCCACATTTAGAACCATGCAAGAATTTTCTTAGAGGAAATATTAACTCATCCACTCAAGTACAAGTGATCCTGGAGAAAATGAGTGACTTATCTCAACCTAGATTTCTCAAGTCTCCCAACTGGCCTTAGCTAGTTTAAATTAATGCCTAGTTAACTTAAAAACCATCCCCTAATTAATGGGACACCCTTTATTCTGAAGGTTTACCTCATCAAACCATCCCCTTAGGGCAGCTATGCAAGGCAGTGAATTGAGTGCAGGGCCTGGAGTGTTAGGAAGACTCATCTTTATGAGTTCAAATCTCTAGCCTTGGATACTTAGTAGCTGTGTGACCTGGGTAAGTCTCTTGACCATGTTTGTCTCTGTTTCCTCATCTATAAAATGAGTTGGAGAAGGAAATGAAAAACCACTCCAGTATCTTTGCCAAAGAAAGCCCCAATTGTTGTCACAAAGAGTCAGATGCTTTTGAAATGACTAAAAAGCAACATCAAAGGTTTTCCATTTGTATAGCTAGGAAACTATGTTCTATTCTGTCCGAACTTGCATAAACCTTTCCTTGAGCACACACTATTATTATTTGTTTTGTTCTGGAAGTTTGTCCAAGAGCAATAAAGTTTGGGCCAGACCTATTCAGACTGTACCCATTCCCCCCTTTTCTGCTTCTTCCATCTACTTTTCTTCCTGACCTTGATTTGGCTCCATTGGCTATGAGAACCACAGCCCAACAATTCCATCCAGTCCCCCAGAGGAAGCAGCTTTGGGGACCACATTTATCTATCCATCTTGTTCCTTCTAGGCTAAGAAATAACTAGAAGTCTAAGTGTCCACTTAGAGTTTAGCAGAGTACCTGGCACATAGCAGGTACACAATAAATGCTTCAATGGCTGACCCATGTAGTGTCCCAAATAGGTGACCACCGAGGGCATCCATTCAATCCAACAGTCATTTATCCAGTCCCTATTGTGTGCTGGGCACCAGGATAGAACATAAAGTGGAAAATGAAAAGAGCCTCAGTCCCTCTGGCACTCTTCCCCCAATCAGGAGTTTTCATTTAGCTAGATGAACAGTCATCATCAAAGGTGGACTGCCATCTCTGGCATCTTTATTGCCCTTGGACAAACTCCCAGCTCCAGGAGCTCTGCACAGCAGGTTAAAGTGACTAAACAAGAGAAAAAGCATCTATTAAGTGAATACAATTGTGCCCAGTTCTATGCCATCTCCTGCCCTCAAGGAATTTACATTGTAATAAGGGAAAACCACACTATAGGGGAGTGGTGGCCAGAGAAAAACGTTTTGGACTGGGGCCTCAGAGATGGAAGTGAAGTCCTGGGGCCATTGATTGATGTAGTCACATTTCCAGAAATGGAAGCACTGCTTTTATTATGTTCCCAGGGCTATAAAGGAAGCTGTAGTTAGGAGGAATAGCATGAGCATGATTAGAGAGCTGGGCACAGTTAACTGGGCACTTCAGTTGGGGTAGGAGATGGGAATGGAGATTGGGAATTAGAGTCATCCTCAGGGACAGTTCTTCCACAGAGGCCAGTGCACAGGCTGGAGTTTCAGCCCAGGCATACCACTCCCATTTTCTTCCTTTTGTTGATGAATGGGAGTGGGAGGTGTGTTCTTCCAGTAAGTCAGGGTGAGCAGGAGAAGGGAGGGGAGGCCAATATTGCACTTAAAAGATCCTGGGGAAGCTTGGTGAGTGAGGAAAGAGGCAAGGAGATTATAAAGGGAAACTGCTCTGGACAAAAAGAAGCAGAAATGGAAACTGCAGAGAGAAGAAGACTAGGGAAGCTTGGATGGACTTTTCAGAGAGTCTAATTTTAGTTTAAAACAAGGAGAAGCTTCCAAACACTGAAAGTTCTCTAGAAGTGAAATATGCTGATCTCCAGAATGCTGGGTCCTTTAGAGCAGCATGGGCAAAGGTTTTCAAGTTCTCATGCCCAAACTGCAATTTCAAGCTGCCTGTGAGCCATACCTCATGGGAGGGGGAATTGCTTGCTTTGGGTGTCTAAACTGAGGGTGGGGCATGCAAAAAAAAATATCCTCAAGCACTGGGAAGAGAGGAAACAGAACAGCTCCACCCCCCCCCACTCCCCACCCCCTGCTGGGCACAGGTGCCAATACTTCACCAATGCTGCTTTAGAGGATGGATGACTAAATTATCAATCAGTTAGCAAACATTCATTTAGGACCTTTTATAATCCAGGCATTGCGCTAGATACTAAGAATACAGAAACAAAACTTGAAACCACTCTGGCCCTCAAGAAGTTTGCATTCTAATAGGTTAAAATATAGCACATATCAGTGGTGGTATGGCACCAGCTAGCTTTCCAAATAAAAAAAAGTTCAAATTCACTGAAGCTTAATCTGAATTATTAGCATTTTCTCCATCACTTTCTTAAGTCTAGACAATCAACAAATAGTAAATTAAGCCCTGACTTGTGGCTAGACTATTTTTGAGGTATAAATGTTGACCCTGAAAGTTTTAACCTTGACTTTTGAAAGAGATCATAAGAGCTGGTTCCAGCATATAGGGGAACTTTTTCAGGGAAGGGAACTTTAGTCTAGGCAGCCACGGGGACTATGAGCGAAACCCAGGAACAGTAGATTGGCATGCCCTTTCTACTAATGGTGATAATGTTGATCTGGATATTTTTCTGAGTGCCAAAATAAGAGGAAGAAAAGAGATGGTTTGGGAAAGGTAGTAGGACCAGATGGTCAGGTGCTTGATCAGCTGACCTTATGAATGACTGAATGGGATGTGAAGCATAGGCTGAGGCAGGCCAAATAGAGTGGGTTAGGTAAGTTTTTACTCACTCACTCCAATCGACAACTGAACTCTAGGGAGGCATGCCCAAGGTGATTGCATTACCTCCCCCATGATTGTGGTGGAAGAGAGAACAGAGCATGGTCTTGTGACCAGGTTTCAAATACAATATTTTGCAGAGATGGGCCAGAGGGCTGATGACTTCTGAAGCCCCTTCCCACTCAGATATTCTAGGATACTTCCAGGTATAAATGTGTAGAATAGACTCTAGCATTGGGGGGGGGGTAGCAGAGGGGTGGCGAAGTTTGTCATGTTAGTTGTGGGAAGCCATCACCCCTGCTGTCTGACAGAGTCACAGTCTGGGGAAATAGGGGCTGCCTTGCAGTTGGTGATGGAAAAGAAATCACCCAGTTCCTGTGAGAGAGCAAGATGGAGACCTGGGTTGTTTCCTACTGGGGAGGTAGTATCACTGATCGGCCTTGGTTCCACCTTTGCTTTGATTTCTCATCAGGTAGATGGTGATAGATGAACGGTTACTCCCATCCTTTCCCAAGAATGAGATGTATACATGTTCAGAAGCACATTGGTCTCTCTGGACCTAAAATGGGTCAAATCTGTGGTCAGAGGAAAGGTCATAGTAGCATCCCAAAAGAAGCTGTTCTTTAGAGATAGAAAGGGTTCTAGGTAGGACAGTTTATGAGCTAGAGACAGATAATGTTTCTTGTCCCACTGATGAGTGACATTGTCTTGTGGGAAGTGTTAAGAATGTCCTATAGCCTCTATTGCCCCCACTCTTACTCCTAGGAATGCCCAGAACTCAGATGTGTTTCTCTGATTACTTATCTATCTGCCAAGTAGATGCCCACACCAGGTCTGTTTGTCCTTAGGCACAGGGTGTAATGCCTGCTACATGGAGGAGATGGAGAATGTGGAACTGGTGGAAGGCGATGAAGGTCGAATGTGTGTGAACACCGAGTGGGGAGCCTTTGGGAATGCTGGGGAACTTGACGAGTTCCTGTTGGAGTATGACCGGGTGGTAGACGAGACCTCCCTGAATCCCGGTCAGCAGCTGTAAGGACCCTGTTGGCACAACTCCCTGATTCCCAAGCCCTGCTAGTCATATTCCCCTTCAGGGTCAGGGCACTACTTCTCAACCTTGTAGCTCCCTCCAATGATCATTTCCCCCTTGAGGCCCCCTCTCTCATCCTTGCCCTCTCAACAGCAGTCTAGCCAGCACTATCTAAAGTGAAATTCTTTACTCTGATATTGTGAACTGGGTTCCTGCTACATCATTCACATATACAAGCATATAAACATTATGCAATAATAGCACTATTTTTAAGGAGACACAGGAATTTCTCTTCCTACCTCCTTTTCTTTGCTTCCTTCTGTTCCTCTCTCCCACCTTCTCAGGTAGGAGCTTCCTCTCCTCTTTGAATTGAGATCTGAAGAATTTCTGCCTTTCAGGTGATAGCTTTCCCACTCACATGGAGGGAAGTGTCCAATGCATGCAAACAACCCTTCACTGCCTTACTAAGAACCATCATGAGGGTCCTCGGACACAGGGTCAGAGACAAGCCATGAAAGGCTCATACTAGGACCCAACTGCCAGGTCAAAGCTAAAGGGCTCCCAGAATGGAAGGTTACTAAGGACTTGGGGCAGTCAATCCACATCCATATACACACATCACAGCAGAGTTGGGCAACTTCCAAAGTTATGGGGCCCAAACGTTTCAGCATTTGAGAATGAGAATTAAAATTTAAAACTTTAAAGAAAGAAAAAATCAGCCCAGTCTATCTATACAAGATGGCCTGGCAGTCCTGACACAGTCCAGGAACTGTCATGAAATTCATTTGTGTGGAAGGGGTTGTTATCTAACCTTCTGTTTCCTGTCACCTCTCAAGTGTTCCAGACCCAGGGATAATGATCTTGTTTTTAAATAGCTTCTGGGAAGAAGGGTTTATAATCTCTCTTCATACTTCAGATTAAGCAAATTTTAGAGCAAAAAAAAAGACAAGCCAAGAAATCATCTAGCACAACCCTCTCATTTCACAGATGAGGAAATTGAGGCCCAAAGTGATAAATTGACTTAAAATTCCACAGAGAGGCACTGACAGTCAGGTCTCCTGATACCCCAGTCCAAGATCCTTTATCTTTTTCTTTAAAGTGTGTTTTAGTGCTTTTTTAGTGATTATTTATCAACTACCCCCCCTTACCTCGAGAAGACCCTCCCTTGGCTTAAAGATGTACAGTGAAATCTACCACACTGATCTAGGGAGCCTGTGTGACTAGTCCATGCATCATCCGCTAATGTACTCCACCACAGCTCCCCTTAGTAAGAAAGGAAAACAGGAAAGCAAGACCAATGAATGCAGCAGCCACATCTGGCTACATCTGCTTCCATTGTTCTTTGTTTTTCCATTATTTTTCATTGGCATTCTTTTTTTTTATTCTTTCCATTGTGTTCCTTCATGAAATTATTTTCTTTCTTTCTTCTAACGACAGATGAAGAAAACCAGTACACATATCTGCATTCTTTTCTCAAAATCAAAAACTAGTCACATGCATACACTCACACACAGAATCATGCCCCTCTAAATCCCCAGAAGTCTTTGAAAAGACCAAGAAATCTTGAACATACTGGTCTAGACACTTGGCAGTTTAAGCTCTGTGCTCACTTTGGCAGCACATATACCAGAACTGGAAAGATACAAAGAAGATTAACATGGCCTCTGTGTAAGGATGATGCAAACTTGTGGAGCACTCCCTTAAAAAAAAAAAAAAGATATTTAGGTTATTTTCCTGTGGCATACGTCCAGGGTTCTGGTGCTAAGGGTCAGCGAAATGAGAGAAGATAAGGGCAAGGGCAGCCAGGCCTGGGCTCATCTGAATGGGGTGTGAATGCCTCTTGATGACCAAGGTCCTCTCTCTTTTACCCACACAGTTATGAGAAGATCATCGGGGGCAAGTACATGGGGGAGATCGTAAGGCTGGTTCTAATGAAGCTGGTGGATGAGAACTTGCTCTTCAATGGGGAGGCATCTGAACAGCTGAGGACCCGGGGCGCCTTTGAGACCCGTTTTGTCTCCCAAGTAGAGAGGTATCACACCACCAGGTGGTCAGCCATATCCATTCCCCAGACCCCACAGGGTACAGTGTTGGAGACAGGATCTCTCCCAACAGACAGCTCTCTCTATGGCTAGCTCACAGTTCCTGCCCGAGAATGACTCCTGACATGTTTTCCATTCCAAGTTCTCAAATGTTTGCACTCACCATCTTAGATTTAGGTAAATCTGAGCGAAGTTCTTGCTTCTCATACACCTGACCCAGGAATAAGTTATAACTAACTTAAATGATCAAAAAGCACAAAAATAATACCTCCTATAGTGGGTAGGAGACTGACTTAGAATCTAGATGTATTCAAATATCATCTCTCACATATGCTTGCTGTGTGACTCTGGGCAAGTCACTCATCCTCTGTGTGCCCAGGACCACAGCCTAAGATGCTGAGTTAAAGACCAGTTGCTAATCTAGATCAGTGGAGGGAATTTCCACACTGGGAGCTTCCTCAAATATTTAAATGCTCTACTTGGATCTATGGTTTTATTGATGTGAGTATCTCTTTCAGTGTTACAAATCAAAATCCATCCATATCCATCTATCGTGTGGTATTCTAGTTCATTTCTATCTATTAATTCAACATGGCAGCCTATCCAATGTTGTCAGAGAACCTTTTCACTTTCTCTTGATAGTTCAACAAATACTATCAGGATTATTGGTATCATTGGTATAAGGACAAGAGCTGTCGTTATACCTGTAAAATCAGAGATCCAGATGAAAAAGATCACTTCCACTCCCTGAAAAAAACAAAAAACAAAAAAATAATAAATCAGATAAATTAAAGCAGTCTCTTAGCTTTGTTGGTCTTTCATCTGGAATTCAACAAACTAAATTCACACGTGTGCGTGCGCGCGTGCGCGCACACACACACACACACACACACACACACACACACACACACACAAGCAGAACTGCCAAGGCAGCAGATTCAACATGAGCCCACTTGACAGGTCCTCTTCTTCCCTTCCTGTTTGGTCATCCATCATGGCCAGTTCTCCAGCAATGTCCTCTATCTCCTTTCCCATAGTGATTCTGGAGACCGAAAGCAGATCTACAATATCCTGAGTACTCTGGGCCTGATACCCTCCACAACAGACTGTGATATCGTGCGTATGGTCTGTGAGAGTGTCTCTACTCGGGCAGCACAAATGTGCTCAGCCGGGCTGGCAGGCGTCATCAACCGTATGAGGGAGAGCCGAAGCGAGGAAGTCATGAGGATCACTGTGGGTGTAGATGGCTCAGTCTACAAACTGCACCCCAGGTGAGGCCCTCCTTGGTCCCACCCCAGAGCTGGTGATGGTGGATGTTCTCTGGGCAGAGGTAGAGAGTCACAACCATTCCCAAACCCTTGACAGTCATGAGATGAATTAGAGATTCAAGATCCAGTGCTAGTAAATATCAGGAAAAGGTGAACCAGACGTGTAAAGCTCTCAATATCTGCAGTCTAACTTTGGTGTCCTGAGGCTGTGGTCTTCAGTTAGACACCCTTTCAAAATGTCGCAGCATTTCAGAGGGAATCTCCCTCTTGAAAACTCTCTCCACTATAGATCCCCAATTGGCCTATAACGTAGAGTCACAGAGAGTTGCCTGGGGCCCCAAGGGAGTAAAGCGAAGGCAAAATTATGGTCATATAGCTAGTGTATGTCAAGGACCAGCCATCTCCAGCCTTGTGCCTCCTTAGATCACTTTTGGAATCTCTCCTGGGCTCATAAAATGAGACTAGAAGCCTCTCTTCCTGAATTGAGTCTAGAAGGTCCCTCTGCCATTCCACGGGGGCAAGTCAGCTTTTCTCTCTCCTCGCATCAGTCACTTGAGACTCTTTGTCAGAGCAAATTCAGAACTGGATGTGGTCCACTATCTCCATTCCCTTCTAGGCTATAAAAACAGTGCTAGACGAAAAGGGCCGGAGTAAGATTTTCCAGTTAGACAGTCAGTAAAGCACCTACTATGTGACAGGTATTGCACTAAACACTGGGACTCAGGCAGCAATGTTTGGAAAAGGGAGAAAGGAAGGGAGAAAGTGGCCAACTCTGTTTTTAATTCCATTTCTCTACTTCTAGGAAGGTCCAATTCTTTTTCTCCCCTTATCCCTTTCTAATCCTTTCTATCTCCTCTCTCAGACCAAAGTGACAGAGAAGAAGCAAAAAGCATAGGCAAAGCTGAACTTGGGTATCATTTTAGTGTCTCTATAACTTGTTAACCTTAAGTGTGGTTTGGTGGAAAGATCACTGCTTCTGAAGCCAGAGGAATCAAGTTTAAATCCTACCTCTGATGCTTAAAATATGTGTGATCTGGGACGGGTCACTTCACATTCCTGGGCCTCAGTTTCTTATCTGTAATGTGAGGATATTGAACCAGATGGCCTCTGAGATGCTTTTTAGTTCCAGGTCTATTTTCCTGTGAACCTCTCTGGGACTCAGTCAATTGATGAGTATTAATAAGAGTCTACAATGTGTCAGGCTCTATGTTAAGTGCAGAAGATGTTTTTTAAATGGCCAAAAAAAACCATTCACAGTCTAATGAAAGTGATAACATGCAAATAACTATGTATAACAAGATATATACAAGATTAAAGGGAAACAACCAATAGAGGTGATAATGCTCTAACATTAAGAGAGATCAGGGAAGGTTTCTCATAGGAAGTAGGAGTGCTGACTCAAAGGAAGCCAGGAGGTGAAGATGAAAAGAAAGAGAACCGGAGGCCTGCAGGACAGCCAGTAAAAATGCCCAGAATCAGGAGATGAAATGTTTTATGCTGGAAACACACGCACACACACACACACACACACAAAGAATTTGGTCACTAGATTATATAGTACAGGGGGAAAATAAAATATAAGAAGATTGGAAGGATCAGATTATAAAGGATTTTGTGTTTGTTTATGAAGGTGATAGGAAGCTACTGACTAGGAGGGTGACATGATCAGTCTTACATTTCAAGATCAATTTGACAGCTGAGTGGAGAATGGATGGGAGTGGGGAGACACTTGAGGTCCCAGGGAGACCAACAAAAAGGATATTACAATAATCTGAAGGGAAAATGAAGAGGGTCCATGCCAGGGTAGTAGCAAGAGGAGCTATACTAGGGCAGTTGTAATCAGAAGAGAGACAAGATATTACAAAGACAGACTTGGCAGGATTTGGCAACTAATTAAATTTGGGGAATGAGAATGAGAAGCTGAAAATGACACCTAGATAATATGATGGTGCCCTTGACAGGGAATGAATTGGGAAGAGAAAGACAATTGAGTTCAGTTTCAGAAATGTTGAGCTGTCTATGGGGCAAAAAGTTCAAGATGTCCAATAGGCATTTGGAGATGAGACAGAAGGTTTAAGAGAGAGGTTGGGGCTAGATAAAGAGATCAGGGAATCATCAGCATAGAGATCATATCCATAAGAGCTGATAATATCACTAAGCAAAAGAGTATAGAGGCAGGAGGGAAGAGGCCCAAGAACAGTCTATAGGCATGACATGGATGAGGATCTAGTAAAGAAGATGGACAAAGAATGAGTAGGTAGGAGGAAAACCAAGAGAGAAAAGTTTCTTAATATTTAAATAAAGTAATTGTGGGAGCAAAAATAACATATTAGAACCTAAAGAACCTAGTTCTCTAAAGTAAAGCTCTAAATGTGAACCAGAAGAAACCATAAAGAAAACCAGTCAGCTACAAATTCCTCTATCCAGTTCAAGACTGCACAAAAAGATTGCTAGAGATTCTATGGAATTATAGACAGTAGATTAAAAAAATTAGACTTGATAGCTATCTGGCAATTACTTAATGGTAACTAAAAGGAAGTTACATATCTCTCGCCTATTTATGACACCTTTATACAAATTGACTATGTGTCAGGGCACAAAAACCTGACAAACAAATGCAGAAAAACATGTAAAATATAAAAGGAAAAGAATTGGATTAGGTCGCTTTTGAGGGTCTTCCCAACTCCATATCTATGATCCTATGACCTATATCCTTACTTTGTGTGTACCTTTGAGGGTTGATTAGACAACTCCACAGCAGAGGGAAAGTGAGAGCCTTGGGTTCAGGAGACAGAAGGGGTAAGAGTGGAGCTGCTGAAGGGCTTGACTTTCCGCCCTGTCAAGGGTCTTCTCACTCAGTATTAACCATTCTTTCCTTGTGTCTTCTACAGTTTCAAACACCGATTTCATGCCACTGTGCGGCAGCTGGCACCCTGCTGTGATATCACTTTTATCCAGTCAGAGGAGGGCAGTGGACGAGGTGCTGCCCTTGTCTCTGCTGTGGCCTGCAAGAAGGCCTGCATGCTTAGCCAATGAAGGCAGGTGTTGCTCCTGCCTGCCTAGGCATCTGCCAGGAGCACTGCTCACTGGAAGCTGCTCCCCAATTTCTTCAGCCCTTGATCCAGAACAGAACTGCTCCATTTCACCTGAAGGAGGCAGAACTTTTGCTGACAGCAGGTGCCATGGAAGATGTACTCTTGGGGGCTCTTCCTTCTCCGAGAGGAGGAATCTGAGGGAAGCCAAGCAGCTTGTTTCTCTCCATACAGCAGTAGTCTGCTTCTCCATGGATTTGGGACTTGATAATCTGTGGTATCTGTGTACAGTACTCAGCTCAGACTCACCATATGAGGAACCAGGGAAGGACCCGGCAGAGAAGGAATGGCCTCAAACAGATCCATAATTAGGACTTTTTGGACCTGGATCAAGGGAAGGGAAGATGCTGAGGGGAATTCACTTGGAGTGCAGCCATTGGGGAGAAAGAATACTCCAGGGCACCACCAGATTTCTGTGCTGCTGAAGGACTGATTTGTGCTGGGTGGCAGTAGGTAGAATAGGAGAAAATAGATGTCAGAATTCAGCCAACAGAGGAAGAAAGTGTGCTCTAGGACAGGTGCTGTCAGCACCCATCAAATTTTGGTGCCCTGGGACATCTGGTGCCTTGTTATTCCTCTCTATTTAATGGCTCTGACCTTAAAGAATTACCTCCTACACAACTGTGCCCAAGCATACCAACAATAGCCAGAATTTTGTTTCTCCCTCATCCATCTCTTCATACCTCTCCTGACCTCTCTTCCTAGCTGCTAGCCAGGGGCTTTATCAAAGCCTAGTGGTACCCAGGGATGACCTATCCTGGAAGGTAGTGAGTGTGGTTCTGGGCTGGCAGTAGGAACCCTGTTTCTTCTGATGATACCAGAACCAATTTCCTTTTGAATGGCTGACCTGTGTGTGCTTGCTGCTCCTATCAGGGTAAAACTCCTGGATCCCTGGCATGGCAAGTCAGCTTTACTACAACCATCCAGACCTTGCCAGTCTGCTCCCCATTAGGGTCATTGGACTTTACACATACTCAAAAGATTCTCCCCTTCCTCTACCCTGACTTTCAGAAAGCCTAGACTTCACTCCTGGGTTTGTTGGGGGTCTTTGTAGGAATAGCTTAGTCTATTTGTGCCATTGAGAGAACCAAAGACCACAAATTCCCAGTATCCTCAGGCAGTTGGCATGAATTAACTGACATTCACATGGGTGGTCCCTTGGTCCTTTTTCTCCTAGGAAATATACCCAATAAGACAAAATAAAATTGAACTTTGACAAGAGGGAAGAAGTCATCTAACACCTTTCATTTGACCCCCAGCATCCAAGATTGACAAGTCAATTGAACCATACAGTCTCATGAAGTATCCCTACATGCTGGAAACACGTGTCATCTCATAACCACAACCTGACCTTTACATAGACACAAGACCCTTCCTGCTTCTCTCTTAGCAGGGGAACTCACATAAGTCTCTCAGGGGCTCTCATAGCCCTTCCCCACTCTCCAGAGGAAGGCTCTGGAGCCAAGCTTCAATGCTAGTATCTGTAGATATGTTGGATCACAAAGGCTTTGGTATTGGGTGCACAGACACACACACACACACACACACACACACACACACACACACACACAGAAATAAAGTCCAGCCCTTCCTTTTCCACTTTGTAAAGCCAGCATACTTATCACAATCCTCCCCCAATGCCTTCCCTGATTGTCTTTTTATTTTTAAATAAAGAAAAATTTGACATGACATCTTGTATCAGTTCAATGATGATGATTTCATAGGTATGCTTACTAAATAAATGGATAGCATATAGGGAGATATTTTAATTATAGTCTATATCCTTCAAGCTAATAGAAATGTTTCCCTTTTAAGGTCCATTGCCTTCTGACCCAGTTTTACCCACTGGCCACTCTTAAGCTGAGTGACTGGACCAGGCTAGTGTACTTTTTGATAATATCTGATATTTCACAAGCACATTAATGCTTGTGAAGAACTTTCTCCACAAGAACTGTTTGCCGGAGGTGGTGAAGGTATTATTTTCTATATGCAGACAAGAAAATGAAGGTTCTGAGAAATGAAAACCTTGGTTAAGATCTTATAACAAGTAAATGGTAGACTCTGGGCCAGAAGCCAATTCTACTCAATCTAAGCCCTGTACTCTTTTCATTACATTATGTTGATTATTTAAATCTGGAAATTCTATAGATAGAGATAATAATTAAATCCATGGGAATTGATGAGTTCACCAAGAGAACAGTTATATTGAAACTATAAGAGGACTAGGACAAAAACTTGGGGAGCACTCCCAGTTATGGGGAAAGGGGCCTGATATGAATATTAAAAAAAAATTTTAAGAGAGTTAGAAGAGGGGAGGGAGACACCAAGAACCATGTAACCATGGGAAACATTTTAAAAAATAAAATTAAACAATAAAGAATTAAAGTGAGGGAAAACCCACTAACTGCATATTTTTTTAAAAAAGGAATAAGTCATGCCTAACCAATCTATTTCCTTTGTTGATTCTGTTTTCTTTATTGATTATTATTTTCTTTATTGATCTGCCCCTTTAACTGAAGGAGTTAGAATATAACTGATATGGATATTTATAGGGCAGGACAGAAACTATCATCACTACATTCTTTTTTTTTTTTAATAAATCCTTACCTTCTGTCTTGGAATCAATACTGTGTATTGATTGCCCAGGGTCACACAACTGGAAAGTGTCTGAGGCCAGATTTGAACCTAGGATCTCCTGTCTCTAGGCCTGGCTCTCAATCCACTGAACTAGCCAGCTGCCCCCTACTATATTCTAATCAAAGAGCCACTGAGGAGCTGCGTTGTCCTGAAAAAGGTAAAGGAGGGATTGCAACCAGAACAGTAGGTGGCAAACAGCTTAAATAGGTTAACTCAGTCTCCATACCAAGTGCCCTCTTAGTACAAGGAAACAATAGGCTGAGACAGAAACAGGAAAGTGGTTGCCTTGGACTACAAGAGCTGTCATTATCACAAATGTTTAGGAGAGAGAAAATACTGAAACAAACAGAGAAAAGACTGGTTGAGCAAAGCAGGACCATCAGAAGCCAACATGGTGGTGGCTCTCTTTATCTGTTTGCTTAAAGTGACAAAGATGAAATTCTTATCTTCCCATATCCAACTTCATTGTGGCTCTCTGGGCCTATATCCAATTCCTTATTATTTCTTTAAACAAGTCTGTTCTCTTTTGCTATTGGCTATATGCCCTCAAAATAAAATTATTCTCCAAAGAGACCGGGGGGGGGGGAAGGGGGGGGGACAGAGAGAGACAGAGAGACAGAGAGACAGAGAGACAGAGATAAAGAGAGACAGAGAGAGAGACAGGAGAGACAGAGAAAGAGAGAGAGAGAGAGAAGGAATGGGAAGACAAGCAGCCAGAGTATGAGGAGAGAAAAGCAGTGTTGGAAAAATCCAGAGATGTAAAAAGGATGGTCAACCCTGTCAAATGCATCAAAGCAGCAGTCAGAACTTGAACTCAGGACCTTTGAATATAGGAATATTTTACTTCTCTTAAGAAATGAAGGATGAAGTAATAATAAATGTCCTGAGAAAATACTCAGGGATGGGGTGGAGGGCATCTAAGTAGCTCAATAGATTGAGAAATAGTCCTAGAGACTGGAGGTCCTAGGTTCAAATCTGGCCTCCGACACTTCCCAGCTGTGTGACCCTGGGCAAGCCACTTGATTCCCATTACCTAGCCCTTACCACTCTTCTTTTGGAACCAAAACATAGTATTGATTCTATGATTTTAACAAATAAAAAATGAAAGTACTCAGGGGCTGAGAGATCAGAGGTTGTGATGAAGTGAGGAACAGAGAGGTAAGGTGTAGGTAAAAGACGGAATGATGGAAGATTATGGGTTGATTGAGGAATATCAGAATTTTTCATTGAGGATTAATTCCTAGAAGTTTTGCTTATATCCACTGTCTCCCACAAACTCCACAAGCTGGTATGTAACCCTTAACCAGGGAAGGAAGCTGAGGGAAGAGGTCTGCTCATGACACCACACCTGGAGTATTGTATTCAGCTTTGAGTACCACCTTTTTAAAAAGAAAGTGATAAACTGGAGAGGATCAAGAGGGGGGCAACCAGGATGGAGAAGGGTGTACTGTTCATTCCTTATGAGTTAAAGGAGTTGGAGATATTTAGCCTGAAGAAGAGAAGACTAAAAAAAAACTTATAGTAGATGTCTTTAAATACTTCTCATACAGAATCATAAAATTTGAAAGTTAGAAGGGACTTCAGTGGCCATCTAGATTCATTCATATATGAAAGAAATCCCCATTATAACATACTTAACAAGTGGTCATCCACCTTTGCTTGACGCCTTCCAAGGAAAGGGAGCCCACCTTCTCTCAAGGCAGCCCTAATAGGGAATAAGGTCTTTATGAATTAAGCCTAAACTTTCTTGTTTGTAATTTCTTCCCATTCTGCCCTTTGGAGCCAAATGAAACAAAACAAATCTAGTCCTTCTTCTACCTGATAGCATTTCATATATTTGAAGATATGCTCCCCCTTGGGTCTTCTTTTCTCTAACCTAAAACTTCCCATTTCCTTCAACAGATCCTCATATGGCATGAACTCAGGCCTATGCCTTTATTGTTGTCCTCCTCTGAGCATTCTCCATCCTACAAATGTCCCTCCCTTTTCTTTTTTTAAACCTTTACCTTCTGTCTTAGAATCAATATTAAGAACTGGTTCCAGGGGATGGAGCCAAGATGAAGAACCAGAAGCAAGGAAAGTTCAAACTGCTCTGAAAATCCTTTCCAAACCAAGCTTAAACTAATACTTCAAAAATTCTGAATGAAAGAACCAGCAAGGGGACAGAATGAAACAATTTTCCTGCAGAAAACAACTTGAAAGGTAAAACATTTTGAGATCCTGAGACCCTGACTAAGCTAACGGCAGAGCATCATCTTGAACTCCACTTAAAGTTCCCCCAGACCCCAGCCCAAACTTGCAATGAGGCCCCAAGCTCATGGTATGCCTGGTCCAGGCCAAGAATAATTAT
Organism: Monodelphis domestica; assembly: GCF_027887165.1. Lineage (NCBI taxonomy): Eukaryota > Metazoa > Chordata > Mammalia > Didelphimorphia > Didelphidae > Monodelphis > Monodelphis domestica. The sequence continues at coordinate 509,615,469 of NC_077227.1, read as the reverse complement.
CAGAGTCCTTGCCCAAGCCCAAAATGAGACCCTAAGCTAGTGCAAGCCAAAGGGGAGACCCAGAGCCTTTGCCCAACTCTGCAATGATGACCTGAACTCCATCTCAAGGTGGTCCAAGGTACCACTGACCTGTGTAAGCCTAGAGAGAGACCTAGAGCTCCAGCCTGAGGTAGCCTACAGCACTCCTGACCTATATAAGCCCAGAGTAAGGCCCAGAGTCTCTGTATAAACTCAAGGTGAGGCTCAAAGCCCTAGGGCAAGGCATTCCACAATGCACCTGGTATGTGCAAGCCCAGAGTCAGACTCAAAGCCCTTGGCCAAGTTAGCTTTCAGTGCTCTGAGCTCTGCAAACAATTAGCAATCTGGTTGAGGGGGATTGAATTAGCAATGAGAGGTAGCTTTCAGAGCTCCCAGCCCATAGGCCATCATTCTATCTTAGAAGAACAGAAACTTACAAAAGCCCAGAAGAAATAAAACTAAGGGTAACAGAGAATGCTTCTCCACCCTGAACAGAGCCCACTTTAAAGATAAAAGTAAAAAAAAAGGCTGGGAAAATGAGCAAGTTTTTTAAAAAAAAAGCAACCTAGTCACAGAAAATTTTTATGTGGACAAAGAAGAACAAGGCACAGAATCAAAAAGGGACAGTGAGAGCAAAGCAGCTACTCTCAAAACTTCAGAGAAAAATATGAATTACTCTCTCTGGAAGAGCTCAAAAAGGTTTTCAAAAGTCAATTAAGAGAGGCAGAGGAAAAATGGGGAAGAGAAATGAAAACAATGCAAAACAGAATTAACCAACAGGAAAAAGAGATACAAAAATCTAATGAGGAAAAGAGTTCTTAAATAAAGAGAATTGACCAAATGGAAAAAGAGGTTTAATAGCTCGCAGAAGAAAATCATTGTTAAAAATTAGAATTGAGCAAGTGGAAGCTAAGCTAATGACTTTACAAGACATTGAGAAACAATAAAACAAAATCAAAAGAATGAAAAAATAGAAGAAAGCATAAAATATCTCACTGAAAAAAAAGAACTGATTTGGAAAATAGATCTAGGAGAGACAATCTAAGAATTACTTGGCTATCTGAAAGCCATGATTAAAAAAAAAAAGCCTAAGACTTATGATGGGGGATGCTATTTACCTCCAGGAAAAGAACTGTTGGAGTTGGATGCAAATCAAAGCATACTATCTTTCAAGTAAGTTTATTTATAGTTTTATTTTGGAGTTTTGGTTTTGTGTGAGTATGCCCTTACAACAATGATCAATATGAAAATGTGTTTTGCATGATACACATATGGTCCAGATCAAATTGTTTACCATCTCCAAAGGGTGGGGGGAAGGTAAGGAGATGATTTAGATCTTATAATTTGGGAAAACACATATTAAAATTAATATTACATGTAATTGGGGAAAATAAAATATCTTTGAATTTTTTTTAAAGCCTAGACATCATATTATAAGAAATCATCAAAGAAAATTGCCCTATATCCTTGAACAAGAGGTAAAAAAGAAATTGAAAGAACTCATCGATTATCTCCTGAAATAAATCCCTAAATGGCAACTCCCAGAAATATTATAGCTACCCAGGAAAAATTAATGTATTCCTGAAGGAGGAAATGGTCAAACAAAATAGAGGATTTCCAAGCATTTCTTATAAAAAGATCAGACAAAAATAGAAAATTTGTTGTCCAATTACAAGATTCAAAAGAAGCATAAAAAGATAACTGAGAAAGAAAAAATTTAAGAGATTAAATAAGGTCAAACTATTTATATTCCTACATGGAAAGATGATATATGTAACTCTAAAAATTTTATCAGTATTAAAGCAGTTAGAAGGAGCATACATAGTTGGAAGATGTGAGAGTAAGCTTATCAGGATGATATTTGTTAATGTTAATTTTAGGATTAAAGACTGAATATATAATTAAAGGTCACCAAGGATTTCACTTATGAAAATCCTGAATGAAACACTCAAGTCAGAATGGAATTTTATGGTAATTTAATTACAACAGGAATAAGAGATTATTAGTGGGATAGAGAGAGAGGGAGAGAAGGGAAGAGGGAGAGAAGGAAAGAGGTTAACTCAACCTTCTGGCAGAGATAGAGGGAGCTTTAGGCCTTGGAGGGCCAAGGCAGGAAGGGAGTCAATCCTTCTCACTCATGTGACTGATCTGAAGGAAAGCTGTCTGCAGGCCTCCTCCCAGCTCGAGCTCCAGGATGTGATGATTAAAATGTTTTGGGAGCAAGGGAAATATATAACAATTATGACCGCTGAAATATGCTTTCTACTGTGTCTTGGGTTTATATAAATATAAGATGGTCGCCAGGGAATATATTCCCAATTTATGAATATGCCCAAGCCAACTGGGTTTTATAGAGAAATTTAATTTATAATACACTGATTAATCAATAGAAAAAGAGAGAAAGGAAGAAAGGAATAAGAATGAATAAATCAGTCAGTTGGTTTTATCACTCACCCAAGATCTCTCTAGGTAAGGCTTCTCATGCCAACCTCAGGCTCCACCTTCAAGAGAGCCTCCTTTCAAGAAATGTTTCCAGAGAATTCTCCTCCTGACTCCTCCTGAGTTCTCCTTCCACAGCCTCCTTCAAGACCTCTCCAGGAGCTCTCCCTCCAGGACCTCTCTCCTCTCAGACTCCTTCAGAGCATCCCCCTCAGAGCAAAACCTCCAGGACCTCTCTCCTCTCAGCTCCTTCAGAGCATCCTCCTCCCAGAGCAAAGCCTCCTCAGAGCAAAAAACTCTCCTCCTCTCTGTCCTCAGACCCTGCTATCTTTAAGGAAACCATCTAAGTTCCCTCCCCTCAATTCTCACATCTACCAATCACTGTCGATGTCTCCCCTGTGCCAATGGTGGCTCTAGTTTAACCCAGGACCACCTAGAGGTCTGTGGCTTTGCACATGTCTGTTGAAGGTCATATTCTCAAATAATTAAATCTTGATCTTGCTGTAGCCCTTCCTAAATCCTGTTACTCTAAGTAGGGTGGAGATTGTATTTTCCAAGACCTGGTTCTGTCATTCCAAGTATCTCTATTGTATCAATTCTAAAATCAATCATGACTCAAAGAACTTCCTGTTCTATGCTTAAGTATAGGTCAAAGCCCTTTCCATTGTTTAGCAAAAGGTTTCTGTCCTAAAGTAGTCTTAAGTAGGGAGGAGAAGGATCCTCCCATGCCAAGGGGTTTCACATTCCAATAGAGTTCTTACTATCAGTAGGAAATTTTTTCCAAGTATGAAATTTCCCAATGGTGAAATTTCCAACATTCATAAGTCTAAGAAATTTTAAGGTTTACAAGGATCGAACTGGCATCTAGCTCTTTCCACAGGAAGTGAGCGAACTCCAGAGGCTGTTTTCTACCTTACTTCCTGCGTCTCACATGAACCAATGGTGACTCAAGCTTGGCTTAGGACAGCCCAGGAGGGCAGTTAGTTGTTTCTGATTTGTCATTAGCTAGCACATGACCGTGTAGTGTGGGTGTGCACATTCTTGGGTGCTAGACCAAGCAAGATGAAGGAAATTTAAAAATCACAATCCCCCCAATGATGATTAGGGGACTAGTCTCCCCATTTGATCACTAAACATAAGCATCCTGCACCCCAAAAATTTCCAACTGCAGGTGTATACAAAATTTTACCCTCTAAGAGGAAAACCACAATAGTTATAGATAAGGGGGAAATAGAGGAGAGAGAGACAGCAAAACCAATGTTTTGCTGGGCACATTGACAAAAGCCAATTAGGGGGCAGTCCCCTTTGGCATAAGAGTGTACATTCAAAATAAATGTTCAATCAACCTTCAGTTCAATCAACTGCACCCCAACATTAATTCTGGATCTTCCTGTAGTGTAAGGGTTTAGGTATCTTTCTGCAAACAGTTCATTCTCTGGATTCAGTTAGTTAGCAAGCTGCTTTTCTGAAGATCTATCTTGAACAAAATTTAAATCTTGGATTTTAAGAAAATACAATCCCCATTGAAGAAAGTGTTGGGGAAAAAAACACCCAGTTCAGCTGAGGATGCAAGGTTTTACTATGGGGGTGTGTGAGTCAATTAAAAAACAAAAACAAAATCAAAACAAAAACAAAAGAGAGAAAAAAAATTAATGAAAGAAAAATTAAACCTTTTATATATTTTTTAAAGAAGAATTCAAAATCAGTATCAAAATATCAAAAATCAATGTATACAAAATTTTGAGAAAGCAAGAATAAATTTCTCACAGGCCCCTGTATTAGAGTCCAGTTAAGTAATTTCTAATCCCACAAGTCTGTAGGACAGAATGCAGTAATATTTCACTTATCCATTTGCAGCCAAGGCTACAGGAAATTGTCATACAATAGGAAAGAGAAAAGGACCAGATTTTTATTTTGATAGGGAAGTGTCATTCCCTGGTCTGATTTTACTTTCATTCTCAGTGATAGAGGGAGCCAGGATGATAGCCAATCTTTGGTACTTGTCTGTAAGTATTTTCATGAAGAGTGTGGATACAAGGAAGGCCTACGTCTAGTATGTCAAGCATCGCAACCTTGAGTCCCACACTTGGTTCAAGTCCTTAGTATTGGCTTAGAAGTACTTCAATCTTACCTGGATTGGTTTTTCCTTTGTTGACCTGTGAGCTCTTATGGCACTACTCAGGTTATCTCTGTGCTCATTTTTGATTCCGTTTCCTAGAATCAGACACAAACATTAATCACAGTCCCATAACAATTATCAATAAATGGCAGGTTCCCACAGTCTAAAGCTGTTTGGGTATGTATTAATAATATAGCAAGTACATGTATTTAAACTTATATTATTGGATAATAAAAATTAATATTGATTGTATGTACCTTGAGTTTAGAAATGAGAAATAGAAATGAGGAAAGAGAAAAATCAAATATTTTAATAAAAATAAAAGAGAAAAAAACAAAATAAGGAAAAAGAGAAAAGAGAGAAAAAATAAATTTAGGAATTCAATGTGTTAAAAAAAAGTCCACTTGTCAATGGGTAATTATCTCCATTGCATGTATAGGATACAGTAAATCAGTCTCAACAGAAGATGCTCTCTTTACATGTGAGCAATGAATCCAACAGTCCTTCTCTCCAACCTTTATAGATTTTGGAGTAGTTAACAATATTTGGAATGGCTCTTTCCAGGAAGGCTGAGTTGCTCCCGTATGCTGGAAGTTCTTTATATACACATTATCTCCTGGATTCAGGTCATGAAGTGAAAAGTCTAGTGGTCCAGCTTGTACTGCAGCTCCAGATTCATGTAGTTCATGCAGTTTGTGATGTAATTCCTGTATATAGGAAGCAATAGTAGTATCTCCCCCTAATAGCGATGTATATGCCGGGGAGAAAGGCTTATCCTATATAGGCCAAAAAGGATCTCAAGTGGTGAGATGTGTAGGTCTCCTCTAGGCCTGCTTCTAAGATAAAATAGGGCCAGAGGGAGAATTTCAGGCCATTTTAAATGGGTCTCAGTGCATAATTTGCCAATCATAGTTTTAAGTTCTTTATTCATCCTTTCAACTTGACCTGAGCTCTGGGGGTGATATGGAACATGGAATTTTGGAGTTATCCCCAAGCAAGAATATATCTGATTCAGAACAGAAACAGTAAAATGACTTCCTCTATCGGAATCAATACATGCTGGCAGGCCAAAGCGAGGAATAATTTCTTTTAAAAGCACCTTAGCAATGAAAGCCAATGTAGCTCAGGGTGTAGGAAATGCTTCTGGCCATCTGGTTAGTTGGTCTACTATGACTAGACAAAATTTATATTATCCAGCCTTTGGCATTGTTATAAAATCAATCTGCAGGTGCTCAGAAGGTGTGTAAGCCAGAGGATGCCCACCAAAGGGTTTGCCATGAAAGGCGTGTTGGTTATATGCCTGGCAGGTACAGCAGACTGAACACACTTTAGAGGCTATGGTAGTTATACCAGGGGCTATCCATACTCTCTTAACAGAGTCCACGATGCCCTTGGTACCAAAGTGGCCATTTTTATGAACAGATTGGCAAATTTGGTGATAGAAGCTTCTAGGGAGCAGGAGTTTTCCTTCAGATGACACCCATACCCCATTTATCTGTTTTGCTTTGAATTTTTGTGTCCATTTTTCCACTTCCTTTTAATTATAGGAAAGTGATAAATTTAAGTCATCAGTGGCTGTTAATGTTAAAATTAATTCAGGCCCTTCTATGACTGCTAGCTTTGCAGCAGTATCTGCTCAATCATTTCCCCTAGAGACAGGGTCAGTGCCACCTGTGTGAGCAGAGCAATGAACTACAGCTAGGGCTTTAGGCATCTGGAAAGCAGAAAGAACTTCATTAATAATTTCTGCATTTGCTATGGATTTTCCAGCTGAGGTTAAAAATCCTCTCTGGAGCCATAGTCTCCCAACTGAGTGACAGATACAAAAGCATATCTAGAATCTGTATAAATTGTTGCCTTTTTACCCTTGGCAATTATACAGGCATGTTTTAGAGCTATGAGTTCTTCCCCTTGAGCACTAATGTTAGAGAGCAGTGAAGCTGACCATTCAGTGGCAAATTCTGTGACTACAGAAGCTCCAGTGTAGCATATGCCATCCCTCATAAAGGAAGAACCATCAGTAAATAAGACCAGGTCTGAGTTGTTTAAGGGAGTGTCCAAGAGATCATCTCAAGACTTTTCTGCCATGGACACTAGTGTTTCACAACTGTGTAATGGTTCTCCTTAAGTTGGTAAATCTGAAAGCAAGGTGGCAGGATTAAGGGTGGTACAGTGTTGTAGGGTAATATTTTCATTGTTTAACAAGGTTATTTCATACTTAGCAACAATGCTTCTACCTCATGTGGGAACATAATTGTTAATGAGCATCCTAAAACTAGATCAATGGTTTTTGTCAGTAGTAAAGCTGTACCTGTCATGCCCCCCTCAACCCTAGCCCCGCCCCCCACCTATGCCTCCTACCCTGTCCCCTCAACCCCTTCCCCCACTCATGCTTCCATCCCCAACTCCCTTTCCCCAACTACCCCACACACCCATGTTACCTGCCCTGCCCACACTACCCTCAACCATCCCAACCCTTTCCCTTCTCTTACCTACCCCATCGAAAACGGAGCAAGAATCCTAGAAACAGGGACACTAGATAATTTAAATAGAAGTTTATTTCCATTAAGGGAAGTACCCACCTTTAATAAGGATGGGAACTTGGTGTCTGTAAGACACTGTACACCTTTTGACCCAGACAATTTAGATAAATTCAAGCAAAATGTTCCATCATTTGAGTCAGAACCAATATTAATTATAGACAAATTAGAGAATATATTCTGAACCTTTGCCCCCTTTTGGATGGATGTTGAAAATTTGTTAGATAAATTTCTGACAAAGAGAGAAAAAAATAATGTCATCTCTCTGGCTAATCAGAAGAAAGGTAAAGGAGCACACCAATGCATCTAGCAATTATTGGTTTTGTTCTTTTCCTCTTATCCTCAAATTATTGTAATCTTAAAGTTGATTATGTTTTCATGATCCTTTTTGGGGAAACTTCCCAATAATGATCAAATGGAGATATGTAAAAATGGAGATTTGAACCCTGGAATTCAATTCCCAGAAGTCCTTGGCAGTTCCCAAAATTCCCTATAATATCACCTGAATTCCCACCTGGGTCAAGAACAAAAATTGTATTTAAACTGACTCTCCGCCTACTTTGGGTCTCTCTGCTTCTGCTTCTAAGCACACGGGTCTCTCTACCAGGCAGGCAAGATGTAGGTTGCACGTGCTTTCTTATTTTTGTATTTCTTACTTCTAATAATCTTTAATAAAGCTCTAAAAATATAATACTTTTAGCAGAGAAACTAAATTTTAATTTTAACAGTTTATATACAAAAAAAGTAGAGAAAAAAGGATTACATTGAGAGGAAAAGGAAGGATGAAGTGGAATGGGATAAATTATCTCACCTAAAGAAGTGGTAAAAATTTGGAGGGGAAGATGAAGGAGGTGACTGGCAATGCTTAAACTACTTTCATTATAATTTGCTCAGAGAGGAAATAACAGTCATATTCATTTGGGTATAGAATCCTATTTTACCCTATAGAGAAGTAGGAGGGGAATAAGACAAGCAAGGAGGTGTAATAGAAAGCAAGGTGTAATGGGGGCATGAGTAAGAGCAAAACATTTGTGAGGATGGACATAATGAAAGGATAGAGAAAGTGCAGAATCAAAAGGGGAAATTAAGATGGAGAGGAATACACAGCTGGTAATCATAATTGTGAATGTGAACTTACTTAAAACAGAAGTGGATAGCAAAGTGAATTAAAAACTAGGATCCTACCATATGGTGTTTACAAGAAATACATTTGAGGTAGGAAGATACACAGAATAAAGGTAAGGGGTTGGAGCTGACTTTATTGCACTTCAACTAAATTTAAAAAAAAAACATGATTAGTAATCATGATCTCAGATAAAGCTATAGCAAAAATAGATTTCATTTAAAAGGGAAGGAAATTACATGTTGATAAAATAAACCATAGATAATAAAGCAATATCAATACTAAACACATATGCACCAAATGGTATAGCCTCCAATTTTTTAAAGAAAAAATTAAATTAACTTCAGGAGGAAATAGACAGTAAAACTACACTAGTGAGGAGTCTCAACTTCCCCCTCTCAGATCTAGATAAATTGAACCAAAATTAAACAAGAAAGAAGTGAAGGGAGTGAATGAAATTTTAGAAAAATTAGAACTAATAGATAACTGAAGAAATTGACTAGAGATCAGAAGGAATACATCTTCTTCTTTTCAGTAATATATGGCACCTATACAAAGTCTGAATGTGTATTAGTGCATAAAAACTTCACAAACAAATGTAGAAAAGTAGAAATAATAAATGCATCCTTTTCAGATCATTACACAATAAAAAATATAACCAGTAAGGGCCCTTGGAAAGATAAATAAATTAGTTGGAAACTAAATTATTTAATTTTTAAAAGGAGTAAGTCAAAGAACAAATTATAGAAACTATCAATAAATTTCATTAAGAGTGGCAGCTGGGTAGCTCAGTGGATTGAGAAGCAGTCCTAGAGACGGGAGGTCCTACGTTCAAATCTGGCCTTAGACACTTCCCAGCTGTGTGACCCTGGGCAAGTCACTTAACCCCCATTGCCTAGCCCTTACCACTCTTCTGCCTTGGAACCAATACACAGTATTGATTCCAAGATGGAAGGTAAGATTTTTTTTTTAATTTCATTAAGGAGAATGACAATGAGGAGGTAATATATCAAAATTATGGGATACAGACTAAGCAGTACTGTGGGGAAATTTATAATCAGAAAAAAAGATGAATGAATTGGGCACACAACTAAAAAACTAGAAAAAGAACAAATTTTAAAATTTCAATTAAAGACTAAATTGGAAATCCTCAAAATCAAAAGAGAATTTAATAAGATTTAAAGTAAGAGAACCATTGAACTAATAAGTAAAAGTAGGAGCTAGTTTTATGAATAAATAAATAAAATAGAGTATTGGCCAATTTGGTTTAAAAAAAAGAGAAAAAAATCAAATAACCAGTATCAAAAATGAAAAGGATGAATTCACAATGAAGAGGAAATTAAAGCAATCATTAGGAGCTATTTTGCCCAATTACATATCAATAAATCTGACAATCTAGGCAAAATGGATATTTACAAAAATATGAATTGCTCAGATTAACAAAAAGAAATAGAATACTTAAATAAACTCATCTCAGAAAAAGAAGTTGAATAAGTCATCAAAGAACACCCTGAGAAAATATCCTCAAGGCCAATTGGATGCACAAATGAATTCTATTAAACATTTAAAGAATAATTAATCCCAATACTATATAAACTAGTTGGGAAAATAGACAGAGAGAATTCTACCAAATTCTTTTTATGATGCAAATATGGTGCTGATACCTAAGCCAGGAAGAGCAAAAAGGAGAAAAAAAATTTAGGCCAATTTCATTAACGATTATAGATTCAAAAATTTTAAATAAAATACTGTGAAGGATTTTACAGTAATGTATCATAAGGATCATTCACTATGACCAGGTAGGATTTATACCAGGAATGTTGGGCTAGTTTTATATTAGGAAAACCATCAACATAACTGACATATCAGTACCCAAACTAACAGAAATCAGATGCAGGAAAAAACCTTTGACAAAAAACACCCATTTCTATTAAAAACACTAGAAAGCAAAGGAATAAATGGGCCACTCCTTTAAAAAATCATAGAGTACCTACCTAAAACCATCTGCAAGTATCATCAGCTAATGGAATAAGTTAGAAGCCTTCCCAATAAGATCTGGCATTAAGCAAGGATGCCCATTATTACCATTATTATTTAATATTGTACTAGAAATACTAACTTTAGAAATAAGAGAAGAAAAAGAAATTTAAGGAACTAGAGTAGGCAATGAGAAAATTAAGTTATCACTCTTTCCCAATTGATTATGATGGTATACTTAGAGAATCCACAAGAATCAACTAAAAACTAGTTGAAATGATTAATAACTTTAACAGAGTTACAGAATACAAAATAAACCCACTTAAATCAACAGCATTTTTATAGATTACCAACAAAGTTCAGCAGCAAAAGATAGAAAGATAAATTCCATTAAAATATCTAGACAATATCAAATACTTGGAAATCTACTTGCCAAGACAAATACAGAAACTATATGAACACAATTACAAAATACTTTTCAAACAAATAAAATAAGATCTAAACACTGGAAAAAATTCATTGCTCTTGGATATAGACTAAGCTAATATAATAAAAAAACGACAATTTTACCTAAATTAGTATGTTTATTCAGTGCCAAACCAATAAAACAACCAAATAATTATGTTTATAGAACTAGAAAAAATAATAGTAAAATTCATCCAAAAGAACAAAAGAATATCAAGGAAATTAATGAGAAAAAAATTGTCAAGGAAAGTGGCCTAGCAGTACCAAATTCAAACTTTACTATAAAGCAATAATCATCAAAATAGTCTGGTAGTGGCTAAGAAATAGAATGGTGGATCAATGGAATAGATTGTATACATAATATACAGGAAAAAAATATCTCAGCAATCTAATATTTGATAAATCCAAAGAATCCAGTTTTGGGGATAAGAACTCACTATTTGACGAAAACTGGAAAACAGTATGGTAGAAATGAAGCATAGATCAATATCTTACACCCTATACCAAGATACAGTCAAAATGGATATATGATTTAGACAGAAAGGGTGATACCATAAGTAAATTAGGGAACATAGAATAGTTTACCTGGCAGATCTATGGAGAAGAATTTATTACCAAATGAGAGATAGAGAGCATTATAAGATGTAAAATAAATATATTTATTGTATTAAATTAAGACTTTTGTACAAACAAGACCAATGTAACCATGATTAGAAGAGAAATAACAAATGGGAGAAATTTTTTTAGCAAATTTCTCTGATAGAGATCTAATTTCTCAAATCAGCACCAAATCAAATTTATAAGAATATAAGTCACTTACCAGCTGACAAATGGTCAAAAGTTATCAACAAGCAACTTTCAGAAGAAGGAATCAAAGATATCAATAATCGTGTGAAAAAAATGTTCTAAAGCACTCTTGATTAGGGAAATGCAAATTATGAAAACTCTGTGGTGCCACCTCATAGCTATCAGATTGGCCAATATGGCAGTATAGGAAAGTGATCAGTTTTGGAGATGTGGGCAAAATTGGAACACTAATGCATTGATGGTGAAGTTTTGAACTGATACAATCACTCTGGAGAGCAAATTGGAACTATGCCACTACTGGGTTTGTATACCAAAGAGATTTTTTTTTAATGGGGTGGGGTAGGGTTGGGAGATGGACTTTACCTGAACAAAAATATTTATAGTAGCTCTTTCTGTGATGACAAAGAATTTGAAATTGAAAGGATGTCCATCATTTGGGGAATGGCTGAACAAATGGTATGTTTTGGTGATGGAATACTATTGTACTATAAAAAAATGATGAGAAGGATGATTTCAGAAAAAGCTTGCAAGATCTAAATGAACTGATGCAGGGTGAAATAAGCAGAACCAGGAGAACACTGTATACTAGCAATAGTGTACAATGATCAACTGTGAAAGACTAACTACTCTCAGCAATACAATGATCCAGGACAATTCTAAAGGACTTATGACAAAGAATGCTATCCACCTCCAGAGAAAGAACTGTTTGAGATCAAGGCATCCCATTTTCCTTATTAGTTTCTTTATAGTTTTACTTGGGGGGGTGGTTTTATTTGAGTATTCTCTTACAAAAATGACTAATGTGGAAGTATGTTTTGCATGATAATACTGCATACCCAGATCAAATTACTTACCATCCCCTAAAAGGGAGCAGAGAAGGGAGGGAGGAAGACAATTTGGATGTTATAATTTTAGAAAACATATATTGAAAATTGTTATTACATGTAATTAGGAAAATAAAATATCTTTAAAAAAAAAAAAGAATTGGTTCCAAGGCAGAAGAGAGGTAAGGGCTAGGCAAGTTGGGTTAAGTAACCTGCCCAGAGTCACACAGCTAGGAAGTGTTAGAAGCCAAATTTGAACCCAGGTCCTCCTGACTCCAGGTCTTTTAATCTATCTAATAAGCCACCTAGCTGCCCTTCCATGTCCTTAAGCCATGGAACTCAGAACTGAACATAGTACTTCAATGAAACATAAAAAAGGCAGAAGACAGTGAGATCATCACCTCCCTGTTCCTGGAAGCAAATGCCTTTCAATGTGGCTCAATACTGAATTAGCCTTTTTTTAATTTATTTTTTTTAAATTAAAATCCTTACCTTCCATCTTGGAGTCAATACTGTGTATTGGCTCCAAGACAGAAGAGTGGTAAGGGCTAGGCAATGGGGGTCAAGTGACTTGCCCAGGGTCACACAGCTGGGAAGTGTCTGAGGCCAGATTTGAACCTCCCATCTCTAGGCCTGACTCTCAATCCACTGAGCCACCCAGCTGCCCCCAGTGAATTAGCTTTTTTGACTGCCTTATCACACTGCTGATTCATATGGAGCTAGAAGATCACTAAGTCCCATCCTTCTCTGCCCTAGATCTTTTTCAGGGCTTCATATTTCCTCCATGTTGTGTTTGTGTAGTTAATTTTTTGTATCCAAGTGCAAGATTTTACATCCCATTGGATCTTGTCATTCACTGTCTTTCTTATTCCTACTATCCTTGTGTAATGTCCAAATTTAATGAACATACCTCATATACTTTTATCAGAACCAATGATAAAAATGTTTTACAGCATAGGGCCAAGACAGATCCCTGAAATACTCTCCTGGAGACTTCTTGCCATGTTAATATTGATCCATTCCACTATTTTGATTCCATCTGATTGTATTATTGCTTAATCCTTTCATCTTTTCCATAAGAATAGCAAACTATTGGGCTATAAGAAATGATGGAGATAGTTTCAGAAAAGCCAAGTTGGAGGGGAGGGTCTTGGTGGCTCAGTGGACTGAGAGGCAGGCCTAGAGAAGGGAGGTCCTGGGTTTAAATCTGACCTCAGACACTTCCTAGCTGTGTGACCCTGGGCAAGTCACTTGACCCCCATTGCCTAGCCCTTACCACTCTTCTGCCTTGTAATCAATACACAGCATTGATTCTAAGGTGTAAGGTAAGGGTTTAGAAAAAAACCAGGAAGACTTTCTTGAAGTGATACAAAATGAAATCAGCAGAATCAGAAGAACAACTTAAACAGTAACAGCAATATTGTAACTATAATCAACTGTAAAAGACTAAGTAACTCTGATCAATACAACAACCAATAATAATTCTACAGGACTCATGATGAAACATATTGTCTAACTCTAGATAAAGAACTGGTGAACTCACAGGACAGATTGAGGCATATTTTTTTCTCTTTCTTTCTCTTCCATGGCCTCACCTCCCACCCCCAAACATAACTAATGTGGAAATTTGTTCTGTGTGATTTCATGTTTCTTATGTTCTCAGGAGGCAAAGGAGGGAGAGTATTTGGAACTGAAAATAAAGTAAAAATGAATATGAAAAGACTGACATGAGATACATTATCAAAGGCTTCACTAAAACTGGGAGAATGTTGTATACAGTAGCAGCAGTATTGTACAATGATCAACTGTGAAAAATTGCTTGCTCTTAGCAATGTAATAATCTGGGATAATCTTGAGAGACTTGATTTGGGAATGCTATCCACCTCTGGTGAAAGAACTGTTGGAGTCAGATGGATGCAGATTAAAGCATACAATCTTTTGCATTGGTGTATTAACGGTTTTATTTTAGGTGCTACATGTAATGCTACATGTAGTGATATTTAATTAGTCATTACTTGCCAGTGATGATGAAGCCCTAACCTGGTACCACCTGGGCTATATAAATGAAGAGAGTGAATCCATCCCCTTGGGAAACCCAGAGAAAAAGCAGGAAGGAATGTGTCTGGAATCTCTCAGGGTCTTTATCTTGCTCTCTTGGCTTAAGTTAGAGACTTCTAAGTTTGGGACTGTCCTTTGTTTCTTCCCTTATTTGGCCCTCCAGGTGATAAGAGGAATACATAACTGAAGGATTACAGGACAGCCAGGCAGCAGTTGGAATATCCAAGCAGTCAGGAGATGGTGAGTCTGAGGGCTGGGGGGATGAAAGTGGGATGTAGGATGCAGAGAATTAAAAAAGAGTAGCTTTCACTTTGGGAGAATTCTGAGTTCTCTAGCTTCAGACTATAAGCAAAAGACAAGAAGTTTAAGAGACAAAGGTGCCTCTCAAAGGTTGGAAGACTCAAGCCTCATTCCTTCTTGTTGTCTAACAAAAGTATGGAAGAAAAGATGCCTTGTAGAATAAAAATCACAGATGAGAGTTTGTTTAAATGGAAAGGATTTTAGAGAGCATCTAATTCAATCCCTTTGTTTTATATATGAAGATCTGAGGTTCAGAAAGATTAAGTATGATCATGACTAGCGATATTTCCAGCAGCCACCTGGGTCCAAGCCCAAGAAAACTGGTCTCCAGGGATGAAGAGGGGAAAATAGAGCTGACTAATCTTGGAAATATTCCTTAGAAATATGAAAAGCTGAAGAAATAGGAGGGGGGCAACTAGGGAATTAAGATTTTTAAGTCCTATCAATGGAATAGTAATCAATGGGATCCCAGTTGCAGAACCACCTCTATTCCCAGCCCGCAAGGGATATGGGGCAGAAGGGAAGGAAATTTGGACTGTGATATTCCAAGATCTGGGGCAAAATATTGCTCTGAGATAGATATATTCTACAGGCCAGCCGGAAGGCAGGAACTCGGGGGAAGGTGGCGGCTGCCAAGCAAGCCCAACGGGGATCTTCCAATGTCTTCTCCATGTTTGAACAGGCACAGATCCAGGAGTTTAAGGAGGTGAGTACCCCTCCCACCCAGCTAGTATCCCTATGCCTCCTATTTCCTCCTGGTGCTCCTATATTCTTTATTTCTCCTTGAGCTAGATTGATTTGGTGAAATGAACCGATTCTGTAGTTCATAGAGGACATAGATTCAAATCTCATCTGTGATATTTAATATTTGTGTGATTTTGCACAAGTCACTCATACCTTCCCCATCTCAGTTTTCCCATCTGCAAAATGAGGAGGTTGGGATAGATGTCTCTGAGGTTCTTTCCAATTCTAGACCTATCATCCTTCCAAACTTCTTCCTCTCTTCTTCCTTGTGCTGACCCTAAAGTTTGAATTAACTGAATAAATGGCACCTCTATGTCCTGTCAAGCAGCTCAGTCTCTTCCTTTGTTCCTGCTTGTCCCACTCTGTCTCTGACCTGCCTATCACCTCACCCATCCATCCTCTCTTGGGCCTTGGGGGCTGGGACACTAGCCCCTCTCCCTTGGAGGTACAATGAATGCTGGTCCTGACCCAGGAAATTGGGACCTCTCTGTCTCGTAGGCATTCAGCTGCATTGATCAAAATCGAGATGGCATCATCAGCAAATCAGATCTGAAGGAGACCTACTCCCAACTAGGTGAGTAAACAGGCTTGCCTCCTCTAGCCCAATATGTGCGTAATGAGGCAGGACCCACAGAACAGTTTCTTCTCACAGTCCTCTCCTCCTTTCTGTCCCTCCGCCATCCTCATCTCCTGTAACTGACAAGTAGAAGTAAAGGATCATGGATTTAGAATCTGAAGGAATCTTAGAAATCCATCCCTTTTATTTTACAGATGATGAAACTAAGGCAGAATGAGGTTAACATACAAGCTAGTAAACATATGAGGCAGTCTATGAAGCCAGAGATATTCTAGACTCCAACTCTGGAACTCCTCCTGCTTTCTTCCAAACCTGCCTCAGCTTTGACTTTAATATAAGCATCTCCCATAGAAATGGCTCTTCTTCCTCTTTTCTTTTCTCCTTGATATCCCTCCTCACTCTTACATCTCCTACCCTCTTCTCATATCTCCACCCCCTAAGCTCACACCTCCCCTCCCTTGTCCTCTTCTCACACCTCCTCCCAGTACATGCCAAAGCTATTCCTTTACTATTATCTCCTCTCTTTCCAGTGCTCTGCCTTCTCTCACTGATCCTAATTTTACATTTCCCTTATGGCTCAAACCCTTCCTGACTATCATCTTCTCTTCAGATCTTTCCCAAAGCTCCCTTCTCTTCTTTCCCATTTCTTCAACCTTCCCTCCCACAAAGAATTTCCTTTCGACAATGTGAGGTGGAATGCTAGAGATGCCTGTAGGTTTGGGGGTTGGGGGGAAATATCAGTTCTTCTCTCATGCTCTTTCTATACCCTCCTTCAGGAAGAGCAAATGTGCCTGAGGAAGAGTTGGATGAGATGCTACAGGAAGGCAAAGGTCCAATCAACTTCACAGTCTTTCTCACACTCTTTGGGGAGAAACTCAATGGTGAGGATTGGAAACAGGGAAGAGGGCTCACTTAATCTTTCATCTATACTTCTCCCAAAATTGCATACACTATTACTATGCTTTCCACATCTAATTCCTAAGTTCCAGGGCCTCAAATCCCAAAAAGCTAGAAGATACATGGCCAAAATAATCAAAGATAATTCCTCCCACCCCCAGGATGGGTCATAAGATCCTAAGTTTAGAGCTGCAATAGTTTGTAGAGATTATTTAGTCTGATCTTGACCTGGGAACCATGGATAGATTTCAAGGGATTCATAACCTTGGATCAGAAAAATTACATCTTTGTTTTCAATAATCACTAACAAAAATTGAGTATTTTCTTCAATTATGGATATAAACAACAATATCCTGAGGCATCCATAGATTTTAGCAAACTATCAAAGAAATCCATTGAACAATATGCTCTTTCATTTTATAAAAGAGGAAACTGAGGTACAAATAAATAAAGTGACTTTCCCAAGACCTCAAAGCTAGTATCTGACTCAGAATTTGAATCCAGGTCTCCCTGATTCTAAATTTCAGTGTCCTATTTGCTAAACCGTAACTCCTCTAATTTATCCTAACTGTAGATCATCCTTAAATAGCCAGGTGTATTCTAGAGCCAAGGGAAAGCACTGGGAATTTGCAACTTAATTAGAATACTAAATCCATCCTGGAACTGCCCTTGGTCAATGATGGATCAGCCTCAGAAACCATCACTGATAACAGAGAACATTGAACTGGGAGTCAAAATGTCTGAGTTCCAGTCCCTACTCTACAACCAACTAGCTGTGTGACCTTGGCCAAATCATGTAATTTCTCTCTTTGGACTTCCCAGCTGTCAAATGAGGGGCTCAGGACAAATGTTCTCTAAGGTTACTTCCAGCTCTGATACTCATTATTAGAGGGGGAATTGGATTAGAGACAAAGGACTAGACTGGAGTCAGAAAGGCCTGGGCTCAGACACTTGGAAGTTGTATGATCCTGGGGAGGTCCCTTAATTTCTCTTGTCCTCAGTTTCCTCATTTGTAAAATGTTGAGGTTAGACTAAATAATGTTGAAATTCCTTCCTATGAGTCTGTGAGGAGAGAGAGGAAGAATGACAAAGGGTTTTGAGGGAAAAAGATGAATAGTACAGCCTGATCTCTTAGTAAATGTCTTTTCAATCCTAAAATCTCAGATCTAGTGGGGAAGGGAGCAGGTAGTGTTGTTTATGAGACCAGAGTTTATATTGCCTGCTTCTCCTCAGGAACTGACCCTGAAGAATCCATCCTCAGTGCTTTCCGCATGTTCGATCCCAGTGGCAGTGGGGTTGTCAACAAAGAAGAGTGAGTACGAAAAGGAAAGAGCAAGAACTAAGACCGGCCTGCCCTCCCCACCAATGAGCCATGCCCAGGGTCTGGACAGAACCTTTCCTCTCAGGAAGACAGAGTCACAGAATTCAAGAATTGGCAATGACCCCAACAACCATCTAGCCCAAGTCATACATGAAAAAGAGTTCTTAGGGGCAGCTGGGTGGCTCAGTGAATTGAGATGGGAGGTCCTGGGTTCAAATCTAGACTCAGACACTTCTTAGTTGTGTGATTCTTGGTAGGTCACTTAACCCCCATTGCCTAGCCCTTACTGTTCTATGTTGGAACCAATATCCAGTATTGGATCTAAGACAGAAAGTAAGAGTTAAAAAAAAAAAAGAACTCCTATAAAATATTAACCAAGTGGTTGGTAGTGAAACCTCTGATAAAAGAACTCCAAGGAAGGGAAACCCATCACTTCTGATGGCTTCTGATGGATAGTTCTAACTGGTAGGAAGCTTTTCCTGATCACAAACCTAAATTTATCTCTTTGTAAATTCCACTCACTGCTGCTGGTTCTGTCCCTCTAGAGCCAAATGAAACACTTCTTGTCCATCCAGATTTATCTGCATCTAAGAGAAAGTCTCATTCCCTAAGGCTCTGTGTCCTAGGATTTGTTGTTCAGCTGTTGAGCCCATTTGGTATTTGCTTGGCAGAGATACTGTAGTGGTTTGCTGTTTCCTTCTTCAGTTCATTTTACATATGAGGAAACTGAGGCAAACATGATTAAATGACTTACCCAGGGTCACACAGCTAGTGTCTCAGTCCACATTTGAACTCATGAAAATGAGTCTTCCTGGCTCTAGACCATATTCTATCTATTGCACTATCTAGCTGCCCCTCCAGGTCTGAGATAGCTTCTGATACATACTATTATGGGTTTGTGCCACCACTTGCACATTTTCCTTTAACATCATTAAATGCTTTATCCCAAAGAACTGTTTTGAAGTTGAAATGATAGAATTTCAGGCACCTTAGCAAGCAGAACTAGGAGAGAGTTTGGGATTGGGGCTTCTGGGTGCCCTTCAAGTCCCACTTAATTCCACTTATTTATAAGAGTCACAAGCAGTGTGATAGGAGCAAAAGAATATTAGACCTGGAGTCAGAGGACCTGGGTTCAAATCTCACCTCAGTCACTACACACGTGACTTTAGGCAAAGCATAACTTCTCTGAGACTTCATTTTACAGATAAGAAAGTTAGACTAGATGATTTTTTTCTAGGCAAAGAAGGTTAAATTATTTGTCCAGGTTCACACAGATAGTAAACAGCAGAGGGTAGATTTGAATTCAGGTCTTTCCAACTTCAAGCCCAGTACTCTATGCACTGAAGTATCTTGCTGCCCCAGTTAGATGATTTTTTAAAAACACTTTCCTTCCATCTTAGAATCAATACTGTGTATTGACTCTAAGGCAGAAGAGTAGTAAGAGCTAGACAGTGGTAATTAAGTGACTTGCCCAGGGTCACACAACTAAAAAGTCTCTGAGGCTAGATTTAGACCCAGGAGCTCTCATTTCTAGAGCTAGATCTTAATCCACTGAGCCACCTAGCTGCCCCCCAACTAGATGACTTTTGAGGTGGTTTCTAATCTTAACTCTATGATCCCAGTCCCCAATGACTGGTCCCTTAGACAGACTCTTCTCCCCCTTTCATCAGAGTCTCCCATTCAACTCTGCCACCTACTAGCTGGATGACTTCAGGTCAGTTAGGCACTTAACCTTTCTGGACCTCTATTTCCCCATCTATAAAATGAGGGACCTGGACTAGATGACCTGTCAGGTCCCTTCTCATTCTGTGGTTCTGTGAGACTTTCTTCCTGATTATCTTCCTTTTTAACGAGGCTATCCCATCTTACCATTGGCCCTCCTGTTTTTCTACCCCTACTTTCAGGTTTAAGCAGCTCCTTCTCTCCCAGGCAGACAAGTTTTCTCCAGCAGAGGTGAGTAGAAGCCATCTCTAAGTCTCTATGTGGCTAGCGTTTCCCCATCTTTAGGTCCCCTGTTTTACCTGCCATGTTGGAAAATCAAAAGTAAACTGACTAGTTCTGGGTTTAGGGAATTGGAGATGTGAAGGTCAACCAAAACCATGCATGGCCCCAAACCTTACTATAGTGGGAGCAATCTTTTCTCTTTTCAGTACCTGGAAATAGGAGAAGGGAAAATTGAGTCACAATATTTTTATCCAAATCACAGAAGCACACAAATTGGATCCAAGTGTCCTTCCTCTCCAAGCACTAAATGTCCCCCAGGCTGTGAAGCATGAATGTTGTAGTTGTATACCCAAGCCCTGTGGGGGAGGATGGGATGGACTACTACCTGGAATTGTGTTCCCCTCCCCCTCATTAACTCCAGTATCCAGTGTCTACTCAACAGCATCTTCCCTATGACAGGTGGAACAAATGTTTTCATTGACACCTATGGACCTATCAGGAAACATCGACTATAAATCCCTGTGCTACATCATCACCCATGGGGATGAGAAGGAGGAGTGAAAGGCTGTGGAGAGAGGGGAGGCAGCAGAGAGCCAAATTCAATAAAACTTAGATGCTAAGATCTAATCCAAAGCCTTTTCTCGTGTTTGGGAGAAGTGGAGCGTGGGAGGAGGTTGGTAGAGGGATAGAAGGAGACAATATAGTATACTGGGAAAAGCAGTGTGGACCAAGAGGCAGAAGAATGAATTCAGGTCATTGCTCCGACATTCTCTGAGCCTCAGTCTTCTCATCTGTAAAATGGAGCTAACAACATAACAGTATTGTTGGTAACTATTAATACTGTTCATTGTGAATACTGTTTAAACCTCCCAGATGCTTATGGGAATCAAATGAGTTCACTAAGCACTATAAAATATAAAGCTTTATCATTATTTTCTCCAAAGGCTAATTGTCACTTCTGGGTCAGTATACACAGGAAATGATTACTCAATTAGGAGTAAGGCTTTGCCAAATTGGCCCCAAGATGGAGCCTGTGGGCTTGTGGTTCCCCAGGTCTTGGGTTCACCTATACCAGATCCCAAAGGTCCTATACACTTCAGCTTGTATCTCATTTCCCTATAACCCCAGGATTATTCTGATCAATTTCCAACTATGGTCATGTCTAGGCTCATTCCTTTCTAGTTAGATAGGTGACCCACTGGACAGAGCACTGGGCCTGGAGACAGAAAAAGTTGAATTCAAATCTATCTGTGTGACCCTGGGCAAGCCACTTAGCCTGTTTGCCTTAATTTAATTAACTATAAAATGGGATCATTATAGCACCTATCTTGCAGGAATGTTGTGAGGATTAAATGTAGTAATATTTGTAAGGCACTTAGCACAGTGCCTGGCACATAGTAGGCCCTGTATGAATGTTTATTCCCCTCCTTATTTTTAGCAAGTATTTCATAAGTATCTATCATGTGCCACAAATGTGGGTATCTAGGTTTTCAGCTCTCACCCAAGCTCATATCGTCACAAATCCATATGGGGCAAAGAACTGTCTTTATTTGTCCCATGGAAAGTACAGAAAGCAAACAGCTCAACGAAACCCATTAAAAGATACAGAACACACATTTTAAAATTTTTACAAATAGCTTATGAGCACGCCTCCAAAGAGAAGTGTTTAGATTCTGCCAGTGGGACAATTCTCTGACATTTCAGAGAATCCTTAGCACTGTCCCATAGGGCCCTACATAGTCCCTTCTAGTTCTGTCCTATGGTTGCTCCTCTCTTCACCTCTTCCCAAGCACATAGGTTTTGGGAGCATCAAGACTGGCAAAACCCACCTTTCCACACATCAATTCATTTGATTCTCATAATCTCATGGTAAAATAAAGTG
The DNA here is from genome assembly GCF_027887165.1 of Monodelphis domestica. Taxonomy (NCBI): domain Eukaryota; kingdom Metazoa; phylum Chordata; class Mammalia; order Didelphimorphia; family Didelphidae; genus Monodelphis; species Monodelphis domestica. The sequence goes on along the minus strand of NC_077227.1, from coordinate 509,593,434 downwards.
CGTCATACAACTTTCTATGATTGAGGTAGGTAGTGGGGAGCAGCTTCTAGTCTTTTACTTCCCCTCATTATGATATCTACAAATACCCTCCAGGCCCAGCACAAAATTCACTGTATGCCTCATGGATACAAAAGTTGAGAAGGAAGGGAGCTGGGAAACTCAAGGGAGCTGTTTTGGAATTCAGTCCCTCTCTATTCCAGGGACTCTACATAGACTAATACTAGCCTATTAGACTTCAGTATCTTTGTCAAGAAAACTCCAACTGGGGTCACAAAGAATCAGACATAACTAACAACAAAAACTTCCTTCTGTATGCCAAAATTCTGTCTAATATGTAATAAAAACAACTAAGGTAGCACTAGTCAATAGCCAAGAACTAATTATTAAAGGAACCTGGCTCCCTTCAATGAATAGAACTCAGATCTTTATCAGGATCTGAGATTTCTCTTTTCTCCAGGGCTCATTATAATACTTAATATCCAGATGATACAGATGACACACAATCTCATTGATTAACCAACCTATATCCTGACCCTCTAAAAGGGCCTACCAGAAAGATTAGAGATAAGGTGGAGCCAAGATGGCAACGTAGAGGCAGGAGCTCCCAAACCTCTCTGAAAACCCCACCCAACCAATGTCAGGATAAAACTTCAGAATGAATACTAAAGTGTCAGACCCAACAAAGGGATGGAATGAGACAATTCTCCTGAAGAAGTCAACTTGGAAGGTAAAAAAAAGGAGGTCGCTTTCACTGGAGTGAGAGGGGAGCACAGTCCAAAACAAGGCTGTATCCACAGCACAAGACAACAGTAAGGGCTCCCCCTCAACACTACTCAAGGTTCTGAATCCAGGCCCAGGCCAGCAGCAAGATCCTGAGACTCTAAGGCACTGCCTAAGCCAACATCAGAACATCCCCATGCTCATCCCATCAAAGTTCTGGGCCCCAGAGCAACCCTCCCCACAGTACTCCTGATGGGTGCAAGCCTGGAGTAAGGCCCATGGTGAGGCTCTGAACTCCAGCAATATGCTTGCGCTTACAAACCAATAGCAGACTCAGGGGGAGACCAAATTGAAACTAGATCTGAGTGTAGCAGCAAAAAATACTGAAGTTCAAGAGAGTGCTTTCTCTATCTTAGGAACAGAGCCCACCTATAAAGACAAAAATAAAAGTCAGGAAAAAGGCTGAAAAGATGACAGAGGAAAAAAACTAGCCATAGAAAAGTATTATGGAGTCAAAGTAGAGCAAGGTACAAACTCAGAAGGGGGACAAAATCAAAGTATAACTATAGGCAAAACTTCAAAGAAAAATGGGAATTGGTCTTAGGCTGTGGACGAACTCAAAAAGTATTTCCAAGGTCAAAGGAAAAATGGAGAAAAGAAATGAAAATGATGCAAGAAGAAAATAACACCTTTAAAAGCACAATTAGCCAAATAATAAAGGAGGTACAAAAATCCACTGAAGAGAAGAATTCTTTAAAGTAGAATTGGCCAAATGGAAAAGGAGGTCCAAAAGCTCAAAAAAAGAAAATAATTTCTTAAAAATTAAAGTTGGGTAAATGGAATCTAATGATTTTAGGAGATATCAGGAAACAATAAAGACAAATTCAGAAGAATGAAAACATAGAAGAAAAAAACCGGAATATTTTATTGGTAAAATAATTGACCTGGAAAATAGATCCAGAAGAGATCATTCAAGGATTATTGAACTACTTGAAAGTCATGACATATGTACACATATATTTTAAAAAGCCTAAGCATCATATTTCAAAGAAAACTCCCCTAATATTCTTGAACCAGAGGGCAAAATAGAAATAGAATGATGAATGCTTCCTAATTCTGGGTAACAAAGGGCAAAGGGATGTCTAAAATAACAGGGACTTTCTACAGAGAACTTCTCTATCATGCAGTATTTGGATGATTAGGCTCAGGATTGAGATCCACTAGTTTTGTTGCCCAGGTTACTCAGACTTTTGGCTCAAGGTGGAGGTCTTTTAGTCAGCACCCTGTGGTTAAGCAAATGTACTTATAACTAAGGTCTAATATAATAATGACTCCAAATCCATTAAATTCGATGTAATTATCTTGAAATATAATATTGTTAATATTAGATTACACTAACTAAATATAGCATGCTAAAAGAACATTAGTGAATAGGCATATAAAATAAATATAACAGATATAATTATTTCTCCTATGGAATCACTCTAAACTGAATAATACTGATTGGAAATAAACTAGGGGATAGATCAATAAATCAATTATTTTCCTTAATACTGATTGGCAGTAAACCAATCACTTCTCACACTTCTCAGGGAAGCCTGACACCTAGGACTCTTTCATTCTCCATCTTATAGGTTTCTGAATTCTGGAGTATGAATCAATTTGGGTAGGCCAAATTATATTTCAAAGTAAAGAATTTCATAACAAATATTTATATACAAATTTATTTTTCTTGTAAATGTAGATTCTTGAATACCAGATTTATCAAAATGTAGAACGAATTATGTTGCTCTGGGACATTCGAAGAGTAGAGAGTGTGCATGTGTGCATGTGGGCCCTGGACCTTAAAAGCAGCAGCACCAAAAACAGATAAATATTTGTACTCAATGACCAGTTGTCCTAGAACTCCTGGGTCAAAAAGAACCTAAAACTCTGCTTTCATTATAAATTGCTTTGTAGATGATGACTAAACATGTCCAAAACAGAACTCATTGTCCTTCCTTGAAACTTTCCTCTTTGAAACTTCTCTGTTGCTGGACTGTTAAGGACACCATCATCCTTCCAGGCATGGAGGCCTGCAATTCATTGTCATCCTCAACTCCTCACTCTCAGGCGTCTCAACTAAACAATGCATCATCAAATTTGTTCATTTCTCCCTTCACCACAATTTTTATCAAATCTTCTCTTCACTCACACAGACACCATCCTAATTCATGCCCTCGCCCTCTTCACTCTCACCTGGACTATTGAGTGACCTTCTAACTAGTCTACTGACCTCAAGTCTCCTCCCAATCCAATCCAACCTTCTATGAGTTGCCACATATAGCTCTGACCATGTCACACATTGCCACTCTCAGAGAGCTCCAGAGGATCCTTATTCCCTCCAGGACCAAAGAGAAATTACCATTTGGCATTTAAAGTCTTCAGAACTTGGTTCCCTTTCCAACTTTATTATGTCTTACTCTTCTCCACAAACACTATAATCCTCCTGCATTAACCTCTTTGCTGTTCCTCAAATATGACATTTCATCTTTCATCTCCGTTTTTTTACTCTGGCTGTCCCCTCATGTCTAGAAGACTTTGCCCCTCACCTCTGTTTTTTTTTTGGATTCTTTCAAGATTCAGTATGTATATACCAAATATATATAGTTGTTTTTGTTCAGTCATTTCAGTCATGTCCAACTCTTTGTAACCTCATTTGAGGTTATCTTGGCTAGGGTGGTTTGCCATTTCCTTCTCATTTTACAGATGAGGAAACTGAGGCCAACAGCATTAAGTGACTTAAGCTATATGCAGGATCATGTAGCTAGTAAGTGGCTGAAACTGAATTTGAACTCAGGTCTTCTGGATTACAGACCTGGTGCTCTATCCACTGTGTCAGTATGTGTGTGTGCATATCATACATATAGAGAGAGATATGTGTATATCCTGTCAGCTGGGCATAGACAATATTACACAAATACACACATATATATACATATACACACATATATATATATATGTGTGTCTTTTTTCTCATCACATTGCTTCTCAGGAGATATTTTTCCATTTATGAAGTTCTCCAAATTCTCCAAAAAAGCGATTTCATATCCTTTATCTGATTTGACCCCTAGTCATAAAGTTGCTGATCCCCATTGGCAGAGGAAGTTTCTCTACATCAATGAAACCACAAATTTCTTACAAATTTGTCTATTGAAATATAGCCAACAAAGATAAGGAAACTCCTTTTCCCAATGCACTTTAAGAATGAATGATCTGTTTGCTGTTATTTACTGAACTAATAGTCTTAAAGGATCAAGAGGCCCTGGCACCTGAGTTATGAATGCTTCAAAAAGATCTTTGAAGGGACCCTAAAAAGCAGGAATGAAAGGGGAGAGTATTCCTGGCATGGTAGATCACCTCAGAGTCACCTTCAATTCTTCATTGCCCTTCACCTCCTAGAGCCAGTTGATTAAAACTCAAACTCCTCAGCCTGGTATTAAAGCCTTCCTGACCAGGTACCTAGCTACTTTTCTAATCTCATTTTGTATCATTTTCATAAACTCTAGATTCCAGCTAAATTGTGCTCTTAGTCTTGTTACTCTATTTCCTGTGTCCATGAATTTACACAAGATGCCTGGAAGGCCTCATCCCTCTCTGTCAGAAACCTGGTCTTCCTTCAGGGCTTTGCTCAGTTAGTTGCTTCATCCATTAAGCCATCCCTGATCTCCCCAGTTAATACACTTCATTGTTATTACTTTCTCCCTAATGTTTGTCATAAGTTCAGATCCATCTGGCCTCAGACACTTCCTAGCTGTGTGACTGAGCAAATCACTTAACCCCCATTGCCTTGCTCTTACTGCTTTTCTGCCTTGGAACCAATATACAGTATTGATTCTAAGACCTCCCATCTCCAAGCTCTCAATCCAATGAGCCACCTAATTGCTCCCTTCAGCTTACTTTTATGAATTGTCTTATCCGTTATAATGTAAGCTCCTCAAATGTTTTGCTCATATTTGTATTCTGTGCCTGACCAGTGGTAAGAGCTAATAAATGTTGTTGATTTGTCAATGAAGACAAGTAATGCTTGTCCTTATTCTTATTGTTTATTTTTATTCCCCTTAGTCTTCATATTCATAGATTCTCAAGGTTCCATTCCATTCATATGCATGCCACTATTGAACTATTCCCTAGATGATGGGCTTTGAAGAGCTATCTTTCATTTTGTCTTCATATTCCCAGGGACTCAAACAAAATATTTCATAAATATATATATATATATAGAACTATTAAATTGATTGGATTTACTTATATTCCTATTTATATATTGTAAAGGTTATCACCCCAAAAATATTTGGTCAGTCATGTGGTTGGAATAAGAGATAATCAGTGGCTAGCCTGAGCACTCTCCACTGGTACCCATGAAATATGAAAAGATCTAGCCAAAGGCTCTATCTAGCTCATTGGTGGGATGGAAAGATATGGACAAGAATAATGTGGAATAAGAAGGTATGGATGAACTGTCATCTGTTAAGTTGGAGAGAGAGCCCACATCTTTGGGATAACCGAATCACTGATCCACTAGAAGATTCAATTACATGTGAATATTTGTTTCTTCCAGTAATTATTAAATTTAGAACTTTGAAAATGGTACAGTGCCTTGAGAGGCTGATCTCTGAGACTAAAATACTTGGGTTCACATCTCTCTCCAGATATACTGACTGTAACCTTGAATAAGTCACTGAACTTCTCAATACTGTCCCCAACTCCAGACAATTCTCTAAGAGGATAAATTTCAAAGCAGGGGCTGGTCTGCATTGATGGAAGGAATTTTCACACACAGACATCCTCACCATTCTTCATAGTGGAATGGCTAGTGTTGTCAAAGGTAAAGGGAACCTTTCTACCCTCCTTTAAGGTTCTGCTGCTGATGAGTGTAATGACCAGTATAAAGAAGGAAGATCAGGTTTGGCTTGTCCCTTTGTCATCCCTTCTGCATTTCATCAGCCCCTCCTTTCTCTCCCTCTTCTGACCTCAAGTCCTCTTTTACCCATGTCATTCCAGGAGTCTGCAACACCCTCTCACCTTCCATCTGCCAAATTAATCTCTAGCCTGATGCTCTCACACTCTCTCCAGTCCTCAATTTCTTGCTGTCTGTAGAGATGTTCCATATAGGCATAAAGCTGCCACTTGAAACTGAACAGTTTGAAAATAGAAGTCTTATCTCTCTGCTAGTTACAATATCATCTATCCTGTCCTCAGGCTAGCCATCTTAAAAGTTGATTCTCTGTTTCTCTCTCTGTCTTTCTCTGTCTCTGTCTGTCTGTCTCTTTGCCTCTATCTCAGTCTGTTTGTCTCTTATCTCCATGGATGTCTCTGTCTCTCTTTTCTCTTTTTGTGTCTCTTTCTTTATCTCTCTTCTCTCTTTGTCTGTCTGACTCTATTTGTTTATCTCTGTCTTTTTCATTTTTATGTACCACCAAACTCTCCGGATTCTTCCTCCATGATTCTTCCCAGAGGATTCATATTCAATGTCACTAACTTTGTATACTTCTCATAATTTCTCCCTTATACTCTATTCCAGATAGCTCACATTTCAATGGCTCTTAAAATTTAGGAGTCAGAGGTATATTTCAATCTTCAAGAAAATTCAAAGGAAAGTAACATTCTATTGGCCAATATAGGTTTCTATCCTGCCCAGTATTTGAATGATTAAATAGAATGTATGGCCTACACAGAGAGACCCTCAAAAAAAAAGGAGTCAAGTCATATATGGGGAAGGCAGAAACTCTGGTGGATATTGACCCCTATTCCTATCCCATTCATGTATAAAGGCACCAAGGAAGAGAAGGGTCTATATCAAGTGCTTCTAAAAATAAGAAATGACAAACAGAATGAGTTCAGAAAAACATTGAAATATTTATATGAACTGATGTGAACAGAACCAAAACAACAGTGTATGCAGTAAGAAAAATATCATATGGTGACCAACTGTGAAGGACTAAACTATTATCAGCAAGAGAAAGTTCCAAGATAACCCCAAGGGTCTCATGAGAAAAAATGCTATCCTCTGCCAAAGAAGGAACTGTTGGAATCTGACTGGAGATCAAAGCATGCCATCTTTCACTTTATTTCCTTCATAAGTTTTTTATTGTTATATGTATCTTCTGTCACAGCATGGAGAATATGAGAATATTTATTGCATGAAAGTACTGCTATAACCTATATTGGAGGGAGGGAAAGAATATGAGTCACAAAATGTCAGAAAACATTTATTAGAAATTATTTCTACTTATAATTGAAAAAAAATTTTTTAATATCCTTTAAGTATAAATGATAGGGGATGCTGTGACCAGTACCTGGTCCTTTTTGAGCCACCAGGCTCCATGGACTATGACTGTCACTAAAGCACTCCTTCCCTTACTATTACTCCCCATTTCTTACTTATCTAGTCTGGGAATATGATTTGCTCATTCTCAATGGCCCTACCCCACCTACTTGTTGTATCCTTCCTTCCTCAGGTGCTGTGACAACAAAACCTCCATAGATTATAATCTTAGTGATACTCTCATGGCACAGTTGCAGGCATCGGTGAGGTAAGAATGGAAGGGATATGGGTTTAAGCAGAGATCATTCATTTTATCCTCATTAACTTTTTCTAGAGTTTTACCCTGAGATTTGAGATTGAAGGGACTTGTGGGAGAAAGAAGCAGAAGAACAAGAGGATCCAGGGAGGCAGAAGCTGGACAAGGAAGGTATTGGAGATGCCCTGGATCATCAAAGGGAGGACCAAGGGTTCAAGAGAAGTTCTGAATCGGGGCAGCATGGAGGATACATATACAAACTACTACAAGGCAAAATCTGCACTAAGAATCCATAGAGCTTGAGATGGAGACATGTAGAGAGACATGTAGTCTTCATTCCCTTCTCCCTTTTTCCGTTCTCTCAAAAAAGTTCAGTGATCCTGTTTGTCTCTGTCTTTTTTCATTTTTATGTACCACCAAGCCCTCCAGATTATTTCTCCGTGATGCATCCCTGGGGATCCACATTCAATGTAATTTCAAAATGTGTGTTTCTTTCTGATCTGAGAGGGATTTTTGTTACTGTTCTTCTATTCTATTTGACTCTTTTTGATCCCATTTGGGATTTTCTCGGCAAAGATCCTGGAGGGGCTTGCCATTTCCTTCTTCATCTCATTTTACAGTAATAAAAATAAGGCAAACAGGGTTAAGTGATTTGCTTCCTTGGATGACATATGGGGTAAGTGTCTTGAGGCTGGATTTGAAGTCACAAAGTTAAACCTTCCTGAATCCAGGCCCTTCCCACTTAGCTGTCTAGAGAGGGATTTAGCTTTCTTTTAAAAGTCTTCTTGGTTTGGATCAACACCTCACACCCTACACCAAGATAAACTCAGAATGGGTGAATGACTTGAATATAAAGAAGGAAACTATAAATAAATTAGGTGAACACAGAATAGTATACATGTCAGACCTTTGGGAAGGGAAAGATTTTAAAACCAAGCAAGACTTAGAAAGAGTCACAAAATGTAAAATAAATAATTTTTACTACATCAAATTGAAAAGGTTTTGTACAAGCAAAACCAATGTAACTAAAATTAGAAGTGAAGCAACAAATTGGGAAACAATCTTCATAACAAAAACCTCTGACAAAGGTCTAATTGCTCGAATTTATAAAGAACTAAACCAGTTGTGCAAATAATCAAGCCATTCTCCAATTGAAAAATGGGCAAGGGACATGAATAGGCAGTTTTCAGCCAAAGAAATCAAAACTATTAATAAGCACATGAAAAAGTGTTCTAAATCTCTTATAATCAGAGAGATGCAAATCAAAACAACTCTGAGGTATCACCTCACACCTAGCAGATTGGCTAACATGACAGCAAAGGAAAGTAATGAATGCTGGAGGGGATGTGGCAAAGTGGGGACACATTCATTGCTGGTGGAGTTGGGAATTGATCCAACCATTCTGGAGGGCAATTTGGAACTTTGCCCAAAGGGTGATAAAAGACTGTCTGCCCTTTCATCCAACCATAGCACTGCTGGGTCTGTACCCCAAAGAGATAATAAGGAAAAAGACTTGTACAAGAATATTCATAGCTGCACTCTTTGTGGTGGCCAAAAATTGGGAAATGAGGGGATGCCCATCCATTGGGGAATGACTGAACAAATTGTGGTATATGTTGGTGATAGAATACTATTGTGCTCAAAGGAACAATAAAGTGGAGGAATTCCATGGAGACTGGAACAACCTCCAGGAAGTGATGCAGAGTGAAAGGAGCAGAGCCAGGAGAACATTGTACACAGAGACTGAGACACTGTGGTACAATTGAACGTAATGGACTTCTCCATTATTGTCAATGCAATGTCCCTGAACAATCTGCAGGGATCTATGAGAAAAAACACTATCCTTAAGCAGAGGACAAACTGTGGGAGTAAAAACACCGAGGAAAGGCAACCCCTTGACTACAGGGGTTGAGGGGATATGATTGAGGAGACACGCTAAATGAGCACCCTAATGCAAATACCAACAACAAGGAAATGGGTTTGGAACAAGGACACATGTGATACCCAATGGAATCGCACTACGGCTAGGGGAGGGGTGGCGGGAGGGTGGGGGAAAAGAAAATGATCTCTGTTTCCAATGAATAATGTATGAAAATGACCAAATAAAATAAAATAATGTTTAAAAACTAAAAAAAAAGTCTTCTCCATTTGTTAAGCCTGCAGGTATGATAAACTTGGATCAACAGATATGTTAAACTATTTGTGCTAGCATTTGGATGCTTCTCTTGAGTTAGGTAACAGGGGCAAAACATGGGAGATCAAGACTACTTTTTTTGCCAGTGACTGCTGGTTGGGGCTCATTTCTAACAAAGAGAAGAATTGCTGTTTTATTTTAACAACATTCAAGAGCCTAGAAAGAGTACAAGCAAGAGTAGGCAATCAGTAAGAGGGTGCAAGTTAACTGGTGAATAAAGCAAGCATGGGTCATTAATCTCGTTTTGATGGGTTTGAAGGAAGCTACACCCAAATAAGGGAGGGATCTAGGAATGAAGTAGTGCCCCCAAGGAATTAGTGAGTCCCTGAGAAGCACTGCCCACACAAAGGTGACAACCTAGCCTTCCTATTTACCAACCCATCAAACTGTTATATTAGTCAGCAGATTGTATTAAAAAGCCAATTCAATTCCTCCCTTCCCACTTTTTAGAGGCTCTAATTCAGGGTAAAACAAAAATTTCAGGAACTTAATGCAAACCTTCCAATTCCTTCCTCAATTCAAGAAAGGTTGTTTCAAGGGGGCAGCTCAGAAGAATGAGATCCAGGCCTAGAGATGAGAGGTTCCTGGGTTCAACTCTGAACTCAGATCCTTCCTAGCTGGGTGACCCTGGGCAAGTCACTTAACACCAATTTAGCCCTTATCACTCTTCTGCCTTGGAATCAATATGTAGTATTGATTCTAAGATGGAAGTTAAAGTAGTTAGGGAGGAAAAAGAGGGAAGACAGGGAGAAGAGAATTGGAGGGCAGGGGAAGCCATGACAAGGTAGAAGCTATAAATCAAACTTCTTTCACCACTGTATTTAAGACTTACCATGATTTCAAAAAGGTAGATATTTAACTAAAAGGAGTTATGGGAATTGTCCTCTGCTACTAACTTGTTTTGTGATATTGAAAGTTATTTCACCTTCTTGGGTCTCAACATGTTGTTCAATTGTGCCCAACTTTTATGACCCCATTTGGGGTTTTCTTGACAAAGATACTGGAGTGACTTGTCATTTCCTTCTCTAACTTATTTTATAAATCAGGAAATTGAGGTAAAAAGGGTGAAGTGATTTGCCCAGAGTCACACACTTAGTAAAGTGCCTGAGGTCATATATGATCTCAGGCCTTCCTGACTCCAAGCCTAGTATTTTATCCACTTTACAATATAGCTACTTCAACATCCTCATCTGTAAAAATGAGAGAATCAAACTAGATAGTCTCTAAGGCCTCTTCTTGGTCAACAATTGTTATATTTGATTGTGAGCCTTGTGAAGACAAGAACTGTGCCTTATATAAAACTTTATAACTCTCTCCTTCTGCCCCCACCCAGCAGAATGCTCTACACACAACTAGGTTTAAATAAATACTTGTTGAATAAATATTGGGAATGCTGGTTGTCCCCCCCAAGAAGGTTGTCCCCCCCTCAAGTCCCCATTGAGGACTGGCACTATTCCTCAATTTGTTGTTTTTAGCACAGTGCCTGGCACCCATAAGTGGCATTTAATGCTTGAAGAATGGGATGATTCCATGACTCACTGATCCTCAAGCTCTCTTCCAGCTTTCCACTGAGCACATGGGTGCAGCTCCTCACTTTAGAAGGGAAGGCTTAGGGATAGGAAGAATCAGTTAGGCAAAAACATTTTTAAAGTGCCTGCTATGTGCACCCCCTGCCCCCCCAAATCGGCAAAAGACAGCCTCTGCTTTTAAGGTGTTAAAATGAAACAAACAGCATTCAAAATATGTCGTGCAAGATGTATACAGGGTAAGGGGATGCAGTCGAGTTCGCTGTTTTCTCATGACTTGGTTCAGTAGATCTAGACCCAGGGAGAGCCAGAGAATCTCCTGCAGAAATCCCTGGTCACACCTGTCACCTGTCAGTTATCATCTATCAGGAAGCCGGAAGCTGGGAAAGCTGTTACCAACTGGAAACTGATCTACACAGGTTAACTCTGAAGGAGTAAAAGAAACACAAATTATGATGTTTATGAAAGCCACCGTGCAACTACACCGCCTTCCAAGGCGCGAGATCCCGGGAGTGCGCAGCCTCAAACTAGCAATAATCCTCCACTGCTCTCTCGGGTCCCCGCAGTAGAGGGGCTGAGGGGCGGGGCCTGACATCGGGGGGCGGAACCGTAGTCGTGGCGCTTGGACCGAAGTTCCTACCCTCTCTCCATGACAGACTGAAAACGGGGCGGAGCCTCTAACGGAGGAGGGAATAGGGGCGTGGAGGGCGCCTTGTATACCTCCAATCGAGAAGGGATGCGGGGCTATGGCCTCCGGTTCCGGGGCGGAGCTCGGGCTTGGCGGGCGGTGAGCTGCCAGAAGCTGGCCAGGCGCGCGCGCGGTTTGGTGAGTGGTTCCGGCGTGGGCCGCCAGTGGTTCTGTTGGGTCCGGCCTGGCCCAGCCCGTGGCCTCTGTTATCCCTGGAACCTGCGGAGTCGAGCCCCGGCCGGCCAGCATGAGTTGGGAGCGAGGCTGGCCCAGCTGAGCCGCGTGTGAGGCGGGAAGGCCGCTCGAGTCGGCTGGGCTGGGTTCGGGGAGGGGACGGGGACCCTCGGGCGTCTCTATGGCAACCTCGTGTGACTGACACGTCTATAGCGCTTTTAGGTTTGCAAAAAGAACTCTAATAACGTTGTCAGCAGTATCCCCATTTTACGGGTTCTCCGAAGCGAAATGACTACGAGTTATACGTAAAATCATAGATACAGAGCTAGAACAGAGGCTCTTCTAGCCCCACCTTTTTTTTACTAGCAGATGTGGGACTAGATCTCAGGGTCCCTGGTGCCCAGGCCATTTCTCCTTCCAGGAATTTATATGATTATAATTAATACCATGATTTGGTAAACTTGCCCCCTCAGTTTGAACCAAATTAAGAAGTAGAAAATGCCCTTATCCCTGTTTCCCCTATCCCTTCCTCAAATGACTGTAGAGACAAATATAAGTATCTTTACCGAAAAAAACGCTTCAGTCTGTCACTCATTAACTCAATTCAGGCAACTATGTAGCACAGTGGATAGAGCACTAGACATGGAGTCAGAAGACTTGAGTTCAAATCCACGTTCAGATACCTACTGGGTATGTGATCCTGTGCAAATCACTTAACCACTGTCAGCTTTAGTTCCCTCTTATATAAAATGGAGATGATAAATAGCACCTATCTCCCAAGTTTGTTGTGAGGATCAAATGAGATCTTTGTAAAGTGTTTTGTACTATATAAATATTAGCTATTATTAATTCACAAACATTTGTTTGTTGAATTGAATTTAAATACCTACTAACTACAATATACTATACTAAATGCTGTAAAGGATTCAAATTTTAAATGAATGGTCTCTGCCCAAAAGGAACTGATAATCTTGCCAGATGATATTTTGCCCAATTTTAATCTGATTTCTGCTAGAACTGAAATTCTCTTTTTACTTCTCCAGTGCCTTCCTGATATGGTATATTAAATTAATCTAAAGGTGAGTAAGGTAGAGGAAGCCTTCTGGATATTTACTGTAACCAATTTCTCTTTTATTTATGCAGTGTTCCTAAGCCAAAAATCAGCCCAAGGACCTTGGCCATGTTTTCAGAGCAAGCTTCAAAGAGGGCCCACACACTCTTGTCCCCACCATCAACTGAGTCCTCTACCTTTGCTCGAGTACCTGTGACTACTTATACTAACTCTTCCCAGCCTTTCCGTTTGGGGGAACGAAGCTTTAGCCGGCAGTATGCTCACATCTATGCTACACGTCTTATTCATATGACACCCCTCCTGGTGAAACGGGCTCGGCAACGTTGGAGTGAGTGACTGAAGTTTGTGGGATGTTTTTTACTAGTATATAAATTTTGGGGCAGCTAAGTGGCACAGTAGTTAAAAGGCAAGGCTTGGAGACAGGAAAATCCAAATTCAAGTCCAGCCTCAGACCCTTAATAGCTTTATAACCCTGGACAAGTCACTTAACTTTTTGCATTGATTTCCTCAATAAATAGGAACAACAAGAGTATCTACCTTACAGGGTTGTTGTGAGGATCACATGAGATAATATTTGTAAATCACTTAGTACATAGTTCCCCCTATATAAATATTAGCTTTTATTATGTTTTCACCCACTAGGAAGCAATAAGCTTTTCTTAGAGTTATTGAGAGAAAATCTTCCCTAGTAGTGATTCCATAGTTTGTCGAAAAGGAAGATATTTTTTCTTGTCTTCAATTAGAGTTTACAGAGTTTTTTCTCTTTCCCCTAATTCTCTCCTCCGCTTTTCTATCCTCACATACTTGTAAGGTATAAATAACTATTTTCAATTAGCCACTATTGCTTTAATCTTTCTTAAAGAGCTGTTATTTTTAAAGAAAATGAAGACCTGGATGTGTTGTAGGTGAAGATAAAGTAAATGAGAAAAGAAAAAGGGGTGACTAATAGAGCAGAATCCAGAGGAGGGAAAGAGGGGTGGGATACAAGGAGAGAGGCAATGCTTTAAGGGACAGAGGAAAAAAATTGAGGTCACATTGGCTGATCTTAATCTCAGTAATATGGGAAAAAAGTTATAGTCACTGGCTTTGGGGTAAGAATGGACAGAAGTTGGCATAAGGGACTGAAAAGAGTAGAAAAGATTTAGAATAGCTGTTATGGGGAATAAAGCAATAACAAATTCAGTTTCACAAGCTTTTATTAATCTCCTTCAATATGGAAGACATTGTGCTTCATAAGAGGTGACTAAAAGAATTATCACTTAGTAGTGGGCCCAAGTGCAGTTAGACAGCATGTACTTGCAGTAGACAATCATTTTTGTTGTTTTGCTTTTTCTGTTATTACCCCCTCTATCCATGTTCTGTGATGGGAAGAAGGAGCAGAGAAAGCAAATAGTGGAGTTAAAAGATTAGGGGATTAGCAGAGAGGGAGTGGCAGGTAAAGGAAGCAAAGGATTTGAAGGTAATAGCAAGGGAACTTTAATGCTCACCCCACAGTTCCCTGTAGGTAAGGTAATGAGTAAAGCCAATGATAGACTGGAAATATAGTAAGACCAAAATCACTGTGAAGATTAACAGGTTCACTAAAGTTTGAGAAAATATGAGAGATGGAAATCTGGGAATTTGTGATCTGGTTAGAGAATAGAATTCAAAAGTTCAGAATCTCAAAGTTAGAGAAGATCTAAGTCATGATGATGTCCAGGATGTAACTGTGCCAGTTGATGGCAAAAACCAAGTGGAACTAGAGGTAATGAAGGTAATGAACTCAGAAGGTTCCATGAGGTCAGGGTATTAGATCATTAACATGAAGTTGGATATGACCAAGGATGATGGCAAGGAACACAGTGAAGGGAGACACTGGACCTGATAAACCAAGTTAGCTATTGAGGAAATAGAAGAGTGGCCTAGAAGTTAGTTGACAATAAGCATCAATATTTCAGTCTACCCTGGACACCTCATCATTACTTCTAACATTGTTTCTGTGGGATCTAACTTTTGGAATACTGCCTGTTTATAACACTTAAATCTTGAATCTTTATGTTTTGTTATTTTTTCAAACCCATCTCTTTTCCACCCCACTTCCATTTTTCAAAGGGTAAAAAATTCTCAAGAAAGATTTCTCCCCCAAAATTTTATTCTGTTTTGATTTGGTCTAGGCCATCGTATCACTTTAAATTTCTCCTCTAGGGGACAGCTGGGTGACTCAGTGAATTGAGTGCCAGGCCCAGAGATGGAAGTTCCTATCTGGCCTCTGACACTTCCCAGCTGTATGACCCTGGGCAAGTCACTTAACCCCCATTGCCTAGCCCTTACCACTTTTCTGCCTTAGAACACAGTATTGATTCTAAGTTGGGAGGTAATAGTTTAAAAATAAATAAATAAATAATAAATAATTTTCTCCTCTAGCTAGCTCTACATAGAATAACAAAGCTCAGGACCCCATCATTAGTTCATCATTCTTCTTGTAGTGCCACAGAGTACCTTTGTTATTGCTAGTGGGTACCAAGTTTTCTTCCTTTGTTAATTGCTATCCACCATCCTAAAAACCATCCATATTACTTACAGGATTAGGATTCTATTAAAGTGTTCTCTTGCAAGGCTGTATCTTGAGTGATCCTCTTCTGTACATAAAGGATGAGGGATGCTGAGGCCAGTCTTTGCCTCACTTGAGGCTTGAGAAGTAACATAATCATTGCTATCCACAGGCAGTGAAGTGAGTGTAAGGAAGCTCTGTGAACTGCAGCCTGGAGAGAAATGTTGTGTGGTGGGAACCCTTTTTAAGTCCATGCAGCTGCAGCCCTCCATCCTTCGGGAAATCAGTGAAGAGGTGAGACCTTTTATCTCATAGCTATCCTGCCATGCCCTTGGGAGGGCAAAGCTAAATCTGAAGAATCTGATTGAGGGGGCTAGAGCAACAAGGGTACTTAGGTTTGAAGGACACTGCCAAAGGTGGTTAGGACATTTAGGTAACTCAGTAGATAGAGCACTGAACCTGGAGTCAGGAAGTCCTGAGTTCAGATGTGGCCTCAGACACTTCCTAGCTGTGTGATCCTCAGCAAGTCACTTAACCCTGTTTACCTTAGCTTCTTCATCTGTAAAATGAGCTAGAAAAGGAAATAGTAAGCCATTCCAGTATCTTCCTGTTCTCCAGAAAAAAGTTGGAGGAGGGATCCTGTTGGTCAGGGAAGAGGCTGAGTGTTCGGCAAAGTGCTGGGATGGGCGGGGTGGGAGTGGGGGGACGGATGAAGGGGAAGGCAGGGAAGAGTAGAGCAGGGGCTTGGCTGAGGAGTCCCCATCTCCCCCCACCCCCCTGGAGTGTAGAAAAACACTGGTGTCCAGATGCTGAAAGTATGATGGAAGGAGAACGGGGAGTTATCTAAAACCAAATCAAATTAAAAAAAAAAAAAGTTCAAAATGGAGTCAAAAAGAGTCAGACACAACTGAAAACAATTAAATGACCAACAGAAGGTTGTCCTAGAAAGATATGTTCAAGTACAAATCTAGCTAACATTACCCAGTGAAACCCAAATGTATACACTTCTTGGCCCTTTGTTCTCTTCAAGTCAGACTTTATACATAGGCACAGGAAGAATAGGACTAGCATCTGAAGGAGTAATGGACCCCTTGAATACAAAAAGGAAGGAACAAAGAAGAATATAAGGCTAAATGAGTTGTTATATTAGAGAGATTGTAGGAATCTTGAACTGTAACAACTTTGATTCTTTAAAAAAAAAAAAACTAAACCTTCATTTTTATATTCTAGCATAATCTACTGCCCCAGCCTCCTCGGAGCAAATATATTCACCCAGATGATGAGCTGATTCTGGAAGATGAGTTACAACGCATCAAATTGGAAGGCACTATTGACGTGTCCAAATTGGTAACAGGTATATGGTGCATGAAAGGGCTAGACCTAGGAGGAGCACATGCTACCCATCTCCTGATAGAGAAGTGAAGGACTCAGAGTGCAAAATTACATGGCCAATGCCAAAATTAGTTTTGCTCTACTATACATGTTTGTTAAAAAGGATTTTGTTTTTATTTCATTCTCAATTAGAGAAGTGGGAAGAGGAGATTGGAGTGGGAAGAAGACTAAATTTTTATGGGCTAAATGCAAAAAACAAAATATAGATTTATTAGGAGCAGAGGAGATCTAGATGGGTGTGGATGAAAAAGAAGTCTACTACTCTCCTGCCTAATGTCAGTATCACCAAAAGGGGCTACAATTTGGCTTGAATTCCCAGTGGAGAGTCCCTTACCCCAAGGGAGGCAGGATGACTTCACACACACACACACACACACACACACACACACACACACACACACACGTATAGTCCTGACAATTTGGGGATTTGGATTTAATAAATATGTCGAAGAGAAGGGGGCTACACCTCTATGCTTCTCCTGTTTAATGCTGGGACCTTCATCTACCTTGCTTTCCAGGAATAGTGCTGGCAGTACTGGGCTCCGTGCAAGATGATGGCAAGTTCCTGGTGGAGGATCATTGCTTTGCAGACCTGCCACCCCAGAAACCCATGACAGTACCTGATGCAGACAGGTGGAGTTTTTTGTTTTAAACCCTTACCTCCTGTCCTAGAATCAGTGCTAAGTATCAGTTCCCAGGCAAAAGAGTGGTAAGAGCTTAGGTAATGGGGGTAACTTGCCCACGGTCACACAGCTAAAAGTATCTAAGGTCAGATTAGAACCCAGGACCTCCTGTCTGTAGGCCTGGCTATCTACTAAGTCATCTAACTGTTCCCAAACAGCCAAATTGTAGCTTTAACACTAAGGCCTGCTTTTGGTTGCAGCTCTTGACCCTCTTTTAGCTCAAGGCCATGATATACCTTTTAGCTTGCCAGTTGCCTCAGAAATTATAAAGCCTCATTTCCCAGTACCAAGATCATCAAATGCCTTGTTTTTCAGAAACACTTGTTTTTAGAGCAGCCCTGCAAATCTGTAATCAGGCTTGAGAAATTCCCCTGAAATTCTCCTGTGGCACTGCTGAGCCCTGTGTACCTGCTGGTAGTCCCTTCTCCTTCAGGGACCACCCAGAAGAATGCTAGCACCAGCTTAGCCTTAGCAAATAACTGACCTTCTCTTTCAGGTTTGTGCTGCTGGTGTCTGGGCTGGGCCTGGGCGGATGCAGTGGGGAGAGCTTGCTGGGAACCCAGTTGATGGTGGATGTAGTGACAGGGCAGCTAGGCGATGAAGGAGAACAGAGCAGTGCTGCCCACATCTCTCGTGTCATCCTTGCTGGGAATTTACTCAGTCAGAACACACAGAGCAGAGATTCTATCAGTAAGGTAGGGATTCCACCTGTTTGAACTCTCCCTAGACCCTCCCCTGAAGAGAGGTCTGGCAGTCCCTGTTTGACTAATGCCTTTGGGGATGGGGGTGGGACTAGAGTCATCTCTGCAGTGAATGAGCTTCTATGGGGAATTCTAGAATGAACAAGGATATAGATATTTTGTGTGTCTATTTTTAACCTTTCCCTTCTTTCTTAGAATCTATACTATATGTTGGTTCTAAGACAAAAGAGTAGTATGGGCTAGGCAATGGAGGTTAGTTAACTAGTCCAGGTTCACAAAACTCAAAAGTATCTGTGGTCAGATTTGAACCCAGGACTTCCCATATCTAGATCTGGTTCTCAATCCACTAAGCCACCTAGGTGCCCCCTAGGATGCAGGTTCTAACAATAAATTTCCTGGAGTGGTTGCCGGCTTTTTGTTGTTGGTCGCCTCTGGCCTGATTGTGTTATCAGAGAAATGGGGTATTGTAATAGCTTAAATTCTTCCCTTTTGTCAATTTCCTTAAATAGCTCAGACATCAGGACCTATTTTTGACATAAAGCCCACTTTCTTCGTTGAAAAGTGTGAACTAATGGCAGTAGGGGTCATGGCACAGGACTCAGCTTTGTCCTTGGTTGCTGGGTGCCATTCTGTTCTTCCTAGCAGAGTGTCATCAAAGGCCTGAGTACAGGGCTCTGGGGGAAATTCTTTGACTCTATACTTTCTTTAGGGACTGACTTCAACTATTGGAATTTCTGTTTCTAGGCTAAATATCTAACTAAGAAAACACAGGCAGCTAGTGTGGAGGCCATTAAGATGCTGGATGAGATCCTGCTACAGCTAAGTGTAAGCACATCTGAACCTGTGATTACTGTTAGGAGTTCTGTCCCTAGAGCTGGAATTGGGCAACAAATGGCATGTGGGTGTAGAAATTCAGCATTTGATAATAAGGTTTTGGCAAACATATTTTCCTATTTTCTGTTTTGCTAGGCCTCAGTGCCTGTGGATGTGATGCCTGGTGAATTTGACCCAACAAACTACACTCTACCTCAACAGCCACTTCATCCTTGCATGTTCCCACTGGCTACTGCCTATTCCACACTGCAGCTGGTCACCAACCCCTATCAGGCCACCATTGATGGAGTCAGGTACTTTCAGGCAGTTTGGCTCAGAACTGAAAACTTTTTCTATTTTTACTAGAGACTAAACTGTTAGGAGAAGGGACATGTTTTAGTGGAAATTTCAAGTGGAGATGGGAAGTGGTACTGCCATTTGTAACTTTCAGATTTCAGGCCTGCATCATACCAATCACAAGAGGCCAAAATGACGTTCGGCACACCACTGAGTCTTCAGGGGTAAGCCTGTAAGGGTCACATAGGACAAGTTGTGACTATGTCCTACCCAAGGACAGAAAAGGGCTGTTAGAATAGAACCAGATTGAAATTTGCCCTACAGGTTCCTGGGGACATCAGGACAGAACGTGAGTGACATTTTCCGGTATAGCAGCATGGAGGATCACCTGGAGATCCTGGAATGGACCCTTCGGGTTGGTCACATCAGCCCCACTGCACCTGACACTCTAGGTAATGAGACTCAGAGCCAGGTACTAGGGGATTAAGAGCCTGGAAGGATTAGTAATCTGAGAGACAATCTGTGGCATGGACTTGAGTAGTAACTTTGCATTGTCCTATTTGAGTAGGGGATTTAGAACCAGAGCTGATTCCAGAAGCCAATTCTTAGGTGCTTCAGCTTTTTTTTTTAGACAACTTACATCTGTTATAGTTCTAAATTACTCAAAAGTTCAGAAACTTGTGGCCTTTTCTAGCTATGTGTCTCTTCTCATCTGCCCTAAGAGCTCATAAAATTGAAATCAGATTGACACGTGAGACAGTTTTTCTCTTTATGTCTCTGATCTTCTGACCATTTTTTAAAATGTATTTTCCCTCTTCCAGGATGTTACCCCTTCTACAAAACAGACCCATTCATCTTCCCTGAGTGCCCCCATGTCTACTTCTGTGGCAACACTCCTAACTTCCGCTCCAAAATCATCAGAGGTTAGTTCCATCAATGGCAAGGATGCTAAGGGTCAGACGTATGTACATAACGGGATTTATTTTCATTTTGGACTAGTGTTCCATGCTCCCACTCTAAGCAGATGGATTTCTAGCATTCAGGAACAGTGTCATATGGTGGATAGACTAGACTCAGGAGACAAGGCCTGGGCTCATATTTCAGCTCTCCACCTCACAGCTGCATGGTCGTGGGCAAATCAGTTAGCTTCTCTAAACTCCCATTTCTTCTGTCAAATTCGTATTGGTTCTGCCTGCCTCAGAATTGTTATAAAACAAGATCTTGGATGTGATGGCCTCATAAATACAGAGATGGTTATTATTAACATTGGCTACCCTGGGACTAGCTCAAGCTCTTCTTTCTGGAGGCCAGGTTTCCTGGTTTCAGTAGAATGAAGGTGCTTCTGGTTATTTAGCTCCCCAACAGTTTAGGTGCTAATCTGGAACAAGACATGAAAATGAAAGCAGGGTCCAGTGCTAGGTAATTCCCTTGATCTCTGAGGATTCTGACAGCTAACCTGTTGAAGTTATTATTAACTCAAAGTCCCCTGTCTGCTGTGGTTTCCCCTGGAACTAGCATAGTTCCCAAAGGGTTGTGGGAATTCAAGGGATCGCTTAGCTCCTCACTTAAAGACTATCTCCCTTTCCAGTGTTCATTGAGATGCTTCAGGGGTTTCAGATTCTCTATTCTCCTCTATTCAATCTCTGCAGGTCCTGAAGAGCAAACTGTCCTGTTGGTCGCTGTTCCCAACTTCAGTACCACCCAGACTGCCTGCCTGGTGAACCTTCGAAACCTAGCCTGTCAGCCCATCAGCTTCTCCGGCTTCAGTGCTGAAGATGATGATGACCTAGGAGGAAGCCTGGACATGGGCTCCTGAGCCGGAGAGGTGGAAACAGCACAGATGAGCCAGGGCAGTGATGTCACATAGACTAAACCATGGGGTAAAGAGAAGACCTGGCATGATGCCAGGGGACTCTTATAAAGATAGAGCCTAGAGCTAAAAGGCCTTAAGGCTTCTTTCACGCCAGTGAACCAGAGTGTGTCACCATCTTGGCAGCTTGAAACTTTGTAAATTAAATCTGAAGATTTGCTTCCTGTCTGTTAAGTGGACTTGTCTTAAGCTCCTGAGGGCAGATTCAGGAGTGGAGATTCAGATCTCCCTTTGGCCAAGGTACCTTATCCAAAGGGAAAAAAAGAGCCTGTGGGGGCAGGTTAAAGATTTTTCTCCACAGACCTGTCTCTAAAAAGGTATTCTCTGAGCCAGGCACGAAGGTAAAATGTTTGCCATCAGAGCTTATTTTATTGGTATAACAGGATGGTAACAGGGGATAGGGAGGTAGCTCCATTCTACGGCCTCTACTTGCTCTGATTCCATCTCTCCCCACCCTTGCTAAACAATAGGAGTCCATATTCTACACTTAAGGCTGGGCTGGAGGCCAGATGGCTGCCAGGAGAACTGGCAGACCTACAGCGCCTTGCCTATCACCTCTGGCACTCAGCAGATCTCGGTCACATTCTTAACGGCCTAAAGATGGGGAGAGCCAGCACCCTAGGAAAAGGCTCCTAGGAGAAAAACTGGGCGACTCCTAGCAGGGCCCTGATGAGGCTCTGCCTTCTGCTCTCTGGAGGCTGCTGAGCCGGTCATCACAGCCGGCTCTGGGGTGGTGGGTATGTGCTGTGGTGGGGAGGGGCAGTGGGAGAAGCCAGGCCCTCAGAAGTCCCCAAAGTTCACAGTGTAGGTCTCGGCTGTTGTGAAGGGGAAGGCTGTGCCTGTGGCCAGCTCATCTTCCTCCGGCCCGAACTCTGGTTCTAACTCTGTTGCCAGTTCAGTCATGACCTCTGTGTAGGTCTCAGTCTCTGTCTCCATCTCCCAGGTAGGGGCAGTGGGAGGTTGGAGGCTCCAGGGCTCCAGGGTGGTGCTCTGGGAGGGGAGATAGATGGGGGACGAGCTGGTTGTGGGAGCAGGGCTGGCTGTGGCGTTGAGCCGACGAAGGCGCATCTGCTCACGCATCTTGATGCGGTACATCATACGGCGGCGCTGCATGAAGCGCTCCCGGGGTGTCATGGGTCGAGAAGGATCGATGTGGGGAATGGGCCTGTTCCCATTCATGGCTAAGATCTCCCTGATGCGTTTCCAGTTGGAACGAGCCAAAATGAAGTTGCACTGTGTGGCGCCGATGTCGTAGTCCACATTGCAGGTCTTGGCACTAGGAGTGTAGCCCTCTGCCCGGGCCGTCACACGGTACTCCCCAGGGTTCAGGATGCGCCAGTAATCACCTCCAGTTGCTACAGAAAGGGATGCAAGGATGCATCAGGCAGCCCTTGCCACATTCTGTCTTCCCAGGGTCAGGTCCCAGTCAACCCCAGCTCCTGGCAACAGTACTCAGAGAAACAGACACCCCCCCCCCACACACACACACACACACTGAATGACTGGACTGGGCTTGCAGAAGAGTTACCCACATCCCTATCGGACAGTATTCAAAAAGAACGCTTTTCAAATCTGGATGAAGCAGTATCACCTTTCCCCTTACTGGTGAGAACCTCAGAAATGGGTAAGAACTCCACCTCTCTAGGGAAAGAGTCAGGAAGGGGCTGCCACAGGGGGCAGAGGCAAAAAGGGCCCCCTGTGCTCTATGTACCTGTTTTGACACCATGATTAATGCCGTTCACAGAGATGGTGGCATTGGCAATGGGGATGCCTTGTTCATCAGTCACTACTCCTTTAATGCCTCGGTGTACCTGCAGGAAAGAGACCCTTTTACGCTCTGCCCTGAAATTGCTGAGACTTTCCAAGGGCCCACCACTCTCCGGCCCTAAACACTGGTCCAATTCTCCAGGGCCCCGGGCACTTCCACCCAGAGCTTTCTCCCAAGACTTCTCCCCCTGAAGTTCTTCATTGTCTACAACATCCACTCTCTTTGCCTTGGGAGGCTCTCTCGACCTCTTGAACCTCATTCCCCCACCTGCTCCATGAAGGTGAGCAGTGCTTCCTTGTTATTCTCCCACTCTCGTGGCAGCTCGCTCTCATGAGGAAACTTGTCACATCCCAAGTAGATCGCAAGCTCCAGACAATTGGTGTGTAAGTAACTAAAATCATTCATACCTATGGTGGGGAAACAGACAGAGGTAACTTGCCAGTGGCACAGCTCTCAGGGACCTACCTGTATGGATGCTACTTGTACTGAGTGATCCCCAACATTAGCAGCACCCGAATGGACACCAAGTGCTCACAGGCCCAGCTATAAGTGGCCAATGACCCGTGATCAGAAGCACCTGTTAGCTGTGAGCATCTCTGCAGCCCTGACTGGAAATAATCTTTTCATTTGTGCCTTGGGGTGGACTGAAGACACTTTCTGTTAAGAGTCCAGGAACTCTTGATGAGTATTACTGGATTCCTGGAACAGCCTGGGGAGAGGAGATCCTTTTGGTGTATCCTAGGACTATTAGGAGAGGAAAAAGGCCTAGAATGGACTTCTTGGTGGGACCACAGCCCTCACCTGTCCTATTCCAATGTAAATCCATGTCTTTGGGATAGTGGCAGCAAAGCTCTAAGGAAAATGTAAGGAGATGACAAGCCCCCATGCCCAGCACCCTGTGGTGCTTCCTCACATTACCCAAAGGTTTAATGTAGAATGTTCTAAAGGACCAAATGTGGGTTCTTTCCCCCATCAGGTCAGGTCCAAGCCCTAACTGGAGGATATTGAGCTTGGAATGGTGGGTGTAGACAGAGTTCTTTCTCAGCTATGCCCTGCTCCCCCCTACCCCTACAAATCCCTTACTTACTTCCCACTCTGGGATTCCATTTGGCACCATTGACAATTCCCATGCCATTTGTGTAGTCCTGGGCCTGGCAACCCCCACGGTAAGTTTCAGTCATGGTGAGGTGGGCTGAGGAATAGGCAATGGCAAGCCACCGGAAGATGGCATGGTCCGGTGTCTCCTGAATCTCAAATGTTTCATCCTCTTCCTCCCCACGGGCAGCTGCCATTGCTGCTGCCATGAGTTGTTCCCGGTTGGGGGTCCGAGCCATATCATAGGGGTAGGACACCAGCCGCTCACCCCCATTTAGATTAGCACCCAAGACAAAGGGATTCTTCTCCATCCAGGCAATGATTGCACGGACTTCTACAGCTATCTGTGGGGCACAAGGGGCAAGTGAAAGCTGGTTGGGAATGGTAGGGAATTGGTTCACAGGAGATCCTGGCACTAGCCATTATCACCTAGCTGGGCAACAGAAACGAGTATAGGCACACCCCTTTGGACATCTAAACTGGCCCCTTTGGTTTCCACAAAAGTAAAGGAGCTCGCTTCTCAGCATCCCCATTGTCCCTGAGCCTGGAAACTCCCTGCTCAGATGGAAACAGGGGAAGGCCCTGAAGGAGATGCCCAGACCCACCCCTTGGTGCTCACCGTGGCATCAGCAGTCAGGTAGCGGTCTGGGATGGGCAGGTTGTTGTTGGGCACTCGGTGAGGGACCCACTTCCTCTCCTCAGCACCCCACAGCACTGTGTTGAGATCCGGGAAGTCCTCAGAGATATCAAAGCCCTCCTCGGTCCACAGTCCCAAAGCCCAGTTCCCGAATTCAGAGCCCTGAAAGGAATCAACCTTGGTGAGGGATTACAATCACTGTATCTCCATCCCTCTAACCTTGATCTTAGGATCTAACTCTTACAACAGATCCTCCTCTCTGTCTGCACCTCTACCCCTCCCTCCCTCCCTCTCTCTTTCCTCTCTGTCTTTTGTCTGTCTGTCTCTGTCTCTCTCCCTCCCCAGGGGCTTGACCCCCCCAACCCACCCACCATCTGAGCAGCAATCTCGTAGCCATCAGGGTTGAGCGAGGGCACCAGGTGGATTCTAGTGTCATGTACAAGGCTTCGTATACGGGGGTTTCCATCCTTATATTCCCGGCACATGTACTGCATTAGCAATAGCAGTAACTCCCGGCCCAGGACCTCGTTGCCATGGATACCTGCTGTATAGCGGAACTCGGGCTCCCCTGTGATAGATATGAAGAAGAGAAGAAGTCAGCAGAAGCTCCCGACCACCCAAGGGGCTGAAAACAAAAAAAGGACACCTGGAGTCAGAAAACCTGAGTTCAAGTCCTGGGAGATCTTGAGCAAGTTAGCCTCTCTGAGCCTATCTCTACATCTGTAAAAAGAGGAATAATTTCTGGCTTGCCTACCTAACAGTCTTGAAGTGAGGAGCAAATGATAAGGAAAAGGCAACTAGGTGGATGGTGGATAGAGTGACAAGACTGGCGTTGGGAAGTCCTGAGTTCAAATGTGGCCTCAGACACATCCTAGCTGGGTGACCCTGGGCAAGTCACTTACTCCCAGCTGCCTATCCCTTACTGTTTTTCTTCTGCCTTAGAATCCAATGCTGTGTATTGGTTCCAAGGCAGAAGAGTGGCAAGGGCTAGGCAATGGGGGTCAAGTGACTTGCCCAGGGTCACACAGATAATAAGGGTCTGAGGCCAGATTTGATCCCAGGACCTATCATCTCCACATCTGGCTTTCTGTCCACTCAGCTGTCCCATGGATAGAGATTTGACCTTGAGCCTCAAAGATCTTAATTCAAACCCTACCTCTTTCTAAACCGCATAAATCACTTTACCTCCCAATGTTCTGGGTCAAGGGAGGTTTCTAAGGCTCACAGTTGCAGGACAGAAGCTGATGGACATTGGCAGAGAAAGTTAATGAATCAGTATTTCTGTAAACCAGTGAAATCACAAATCACTTTGTGTGTGTGTGTGTGTTTAATAAAAGATTTGGATAACGGGATAGGTGCACCCTTCTCAAAAAGGGCTTAGGTTTGTTTTGCTGAGCCCCAGCAGGCAGAATTAGGAACAGCAAGCTCTGGTCTCATATGAGGACAATTTACAGGTATACACAAGAGAGGTAATGAGTTCCCCATCACTGGGAGGCTTGGAGGCTTCCCTACCCAGCCAGGGAGCAAGAGCTGAAGGATCACTTGTTAGGTTGCACAGGTGATTCCCACCCAGGTACAAGTTGGGCTCTGTGGCCTCATGGGTTCTTCCCCATCCTGACTTAGGGATAACCATGAGGACCGAATCTACTGCTATAAACTGGTATCTCTCTCCAAGGACCTGAAGGACCAGCACCCAAGCCAGGAGGCACCGATCCCTTCCAAGTCAGGCCTCCAGGGGGCAATGTGGACCCATGGTTTGTGCTAAGCAGATGTTTGCTCGGTAGGATGGGAGGCTCTGTGCCCCACTCAGCCCAGCACTCACCCAGCTCATGTTCCCCTGGATTGTCGGAGATCTCCATGGCATAGATCTTCAGGCCCTTGAAGCTCTTGCCTAAGCTGTAGGTGCGGGTGATGGTAGGACATTCCTCATTCACCACCTTCATTAACTGGGCAGAGAAGAGAGAACAAGGGTCACACTCTGGCCCCCTTCTACGCATAAATGCCCGGCGAATCTAGTCCCTAGCCCGCCCTCTCTCCAACCCTGCTCTGGCGAGGCAGAGCTGTGGGCTCTGAGAGGGGACTCTGAAGTGGAGAAGGCACCCCCATCCTCACCTCCACGCCTACTCCCCATCCCCCCTCTCTAGGGCATCAAAAAAGGTAGATGATGCAATGGAGGGAAAGGAAATGAATCATATAAGTATGGGAACATATTTTAAAATAAAAATTAAAAACATATATATAAAGATAGTAAATTTTAAAAAAAAGGTAGATGATGATCAGAGACCACCAGCAAAATGTACCAGTTTGGGTAAGCTCATCTCTCCTGGTCATTGGTCCCCAACGCGCAGGGTTTGAGGAGACATAGTGTATGTGGTAATACCAAGGTTAGAGGTTCCTTAAAATGGTTCCTTGTATCCCAGATTGAGGCAGAATTTGCTAGTGCCCCACAAGGGAAGAAGGGGGGCAAAAGGAATGTGTGCATGCCCACAGGGCCAAGCTGGGAAACCCTAGGGGCATCAGTGCTCTCCCTGGCTCCCATCAGAGCATTTCCCTTTGCTGGCACAGAGCCTAGTGTTGCCTGGGAGATATCAGTACGACCTCTGGACCACATCGCCCTATGTTAGGTGACTGGGGCACAGAGGTAGACTGTCTCAGCCCACTGCTCTGCTTTCCCAGAAAAGGGCTAGAGACAAAGCAATATGGCAGGGACCTGTAGCAGGGACTAGAATTGGTCTGGGGACCAACAAACTCTGGAGATTGGAGGAAGGATGTGGGAAGGTAAAGCATCATCCCCACCTGCCTCATGTCCTTGTAGCTGTGGTGGCGGAAGTCTAGGTTGTCAGTGGTCATGACCTCATTCTGCGTGTAGAAGCTGTGGATGGCTGCGGAGGGAAAAGGTCTTAGACCATCCCCGCCGCCCCTCAATCCCCTCCAACTCCCAGTTCAAATCCCCCTCTGCCACTAGCCATGTGACCACAGGCAAGTCATTTAATCTCTGATCCAGCTTCCTCATCTGTAAAATCACCATAACTCCCATACCTTCAGGGTGGTTACCAAGGCCCAAAGTATAGACACCATTTGGCCCCCTCTGAAGAGCTAGGTAAATGTTATGTTTTGGGTTTTTGTTTTTAAACCATCATCTTCTATCTTAGAATTAAGACTGTGTGTTGGTTCGGAAGCAGAAGAGTGGTAAGGGCTAGGCAATGGGGGTTAAGTGACTTGCCCAGGGTCACACAGCTGGGAAGTGTCTATATTATCATTAGTATTAGAACCATACAATATTAAGGGTTGGAAGTAATTTTAAGGGTCCTCTAAATTGATTTCTTCTGAAAGCTTCAATGCCCCTCCTCTAATGGGGACCTTGTGGCCCAAAGGGTAATGCCCCAAGGCCATGCTCACCAGTCAGGGGACAGCCCAGCACCTCCAGCCTCATACAGAGGCTACCATTCCAGGTGAGTGGGTAGATGCGGATGAAACGGGCCACAACAGGCTCTGGAAATTCACTCAGCACTGGTGTGTCCTTGTCCACATTCCCATGAAAGGTCTAGGGAAAGAAGCTTGGCCCTTAGCAATACTTCTTCCCAACAAAATCAGCCCTAGTTCCCCCAGTGCTCACATCCCCACCCCCATAGGACAGCACAGCCACACAGAGGAAGAGATGAGATCAGGGAAAATGGGGACTCCAAGGGCTTGGTTTTGAGAAGGTCCCAAAGGTGGCCCAGGGAGGAGAGGAGAAAGAGCTCCAAACACAGAGACACCCACCATCTCCTCATAGCCATTGGTGTACATCATCCAGTTCTGGCTGTCATTGCTGAAACCCACGAAGAAAGTGGTGACAAAATCATCACTGTATAGACGAGGGAAAATTCCAGTTAGAATCTGTCCTCTCTCACTGGGTTCTCAAAGGACTCAATTCCCCCTAAGCCCAGGCTGAGCCTTCAAGCGTCCTCTGGTTCCTGAGATCAGAAGGTGCTGTGGCTAACAAGTTCTCCTTTAACCTTTGCCTGGCTCCGGCTTAGACCGAGCCCCAGAGCTCAGCCAGTGGTGTAGTGGGAAGAATGGTGCACGTGCAGTCAGAGGACAGGAGCTCTAATAGGCAAGTCATTTGATCTCTTAAGATCTCATTTTCTCTATTTGTATAATGAGGGGGTTGGATGAGATGATCTCTAAGATCCCTTCCCAACTGTAAGCCCATACAAACTCTTTTAGGCCTACTAACCTCTTCCCAGCTGTCTTATTTTCTGCCCTACCCAATGGCCTCCATTCATTCTCCATGCTCTATTCCTATCTCTGCTCTGTGGCTACATCTTAAAGAGGGCAGTTCAGTCGTATAAAGACATTCCATCTCAGGGTTAGTCAGTGAACAGGCGGAACAACTGAAGCCTGGGGCTAGACCCCTACCAGGTTGGCTCCCTTCTAATCATGGGGCGAAAAATGGAACGAGAATCACTAACTTTCCAAAGTCCCCACTTGCATCCCAGATCCATAGGGAACTCTCACTCCCTCTCCTCTTGACTGACTTTCTGGACACCTACTGGATGGTAGAGTCCCGGCCCTGGGTGATGACACCAGTGAATTTGGTGTTCCTTCTTGTGTCCACCTCCAGCCACTGAACTTGGGTGTCATCCTCAGCACACCAGGCTCCATCGTAGTAGTCATCCTCATTGGAACCTGCCTGCCCAGTGAGCCAAGGGCATGGCCTGAGCATGGGGAAGAACCCCAAAGGCCCAGATACCCACACCAGGATTGGGGTTAGGACCAGGGAGTGGAGGGAGCAGGGGTCATGCAGTGAAGGAAATATATGGAAAGCATGTAGGAAACAACAGAGATCTTCCTGGTGAGGAGGTGGGGTGAGAGGCTAAGAGAACTGAGGGCTGGAGGAGGCTAAGAACCCCAGGGGAAAGGAGGAAGCCTGGGCCCGAGGACTACACCTGTATATTCAGCCTTCCCCGCTGGGCACCAAGGCCATGTCTTAGCATGGAAGAGGCCCGAATCTGGTTGTCTTCGATTCGATGTGACTCCATCCCAATTGGCGGGCACTCTAAGGAACATAGATCAGCCTGCAACCCCCCTCCCACCACCTAGTCCCAGCCTTTCCTTTCCCTCCTCCTTCTCCAGGAATAGAACCTCCCCGGGACTCCTCTACAGAAAAGCAAAGCCTTCTCCTAAAGACTCTGGGCCTCCCAGCTTGGGAAGCAGATGCTCGCCCACTGTGTAGCAAAGGCCTTTGTCCACCTTCCCATTTTCCAAGCTAACAGCAGAGCCAGTCACTCACTTTCTTTTTCCACTGGACCCCATTCCTCTTCTGTTCCCCAGGGTTTCTTTGGCTTCCCTGTGGAGAGATTGGTCAGAGCAAAGCAGTGAGGGATGTCCAAAAGCTTGGGCCTGGGAGGGAGCTTGGCTTCTGCTCATGGCTGAACTGGCCATACTCCCTGCTCCCTCCACCCCAATCCTTTGCACTCCCTCCCCACAAACACACCTTTCCGATCTTTGCCCTTCTCCTCAGGCCACTTCTCATCTGGTTCCTCTTCCTTGTTGCTACCACCCTCTTTCTTGGGTTTTTCTGCAGAGGAGGGGATGGATGGAAGAAGAGAGTCATGCCAGTCATCATGCCTCAATGGCCCAAGGGAGAGAATAGATAACAAGAGTTGGAGGAAAGGTAAAGACCCTGGGGCCTGTATTTTCACACTTACTCAGTCGTTCTTTTTCCTCATCTGTCTCCAACTCATTGTCTGGCTTCCGGGGCCTGGGTGGCCGCAAATAATAGTCCACTGGAGAGAAGAACCAGCTATGCTCAGGGGAACAACTCTTGCTCCCCAGCCTTCCTCAACTTCCCTTCTGGCCCTCAAAAATCTCTCTTCCTTTCTTAATTCAACTGGTAAAATATTTAGCAAGCAGCTATTAGGAACCCACCCCTGGGGGAAGTAACAATGAAGGCAGTGACACTGGCCTGACCCTCTAGAACTGAAGCGTATGAACAAATAGGGCAAGACAACCTACTAGCCTATAAGCTCCATGACATGTTAAAGGTTCACTTGCTAAGGCACTGCAACAGAAAGGGTGAGGTCAAAGAAAAGGAAAGAGTCAAAGATGCTTGCGTTTTCTTCTTGAGTGACTGGGGAAATGTAGCATTACTCATAGAAACTGTGGATCTAGGGGGAGAGAAAAAAGGTGAAGAAGGCAATGGGGAAAGGGAGGCGAAGAAAGATTGGAAAGGAAGGAAGGGCGCATGTCATTTGGGACAGGCCAAATTTAAGGGGACTGAGACATCTGAGCACAAATTTCCTGAAGGCAGTAAGAGATGCCAGCACGGAGCCCAGGTGAGAGGTCAGGGCTGGAGGTACAGACTGAAGCCATCAGATTAGAGTTAACTGTAAAAGTCAAAGAGAGAGAAAGAAACGGACTAAAGGCAATGTCATTGGGATCCCCACTGTTGGGAAGTAGAAGAAGGAAGAGGGAGGAGAGTTAGTAATGGATCCAATCACAGAAGCCAAGGGAGCTCAGAGTTTCGCATTATCATGGGGCACAGCATATGGTACAAGGAGCTGTTATATTAGATCCCACTCTCCTTGTCTTCACCAATTTTTCTATGGCCATTTACAAAGTTCACCCCAGGACATGTCTGGCCCTTCCATCCTCCCCCCAGACAACTGTGAGACATAGATCACCACTTTGCAAAGGGTAAATGAGTGTTGTAGTTTGGATGGGGAAACAGATAGAGCTAGTTCTAAGAAATGGGAAGAACAGGATGAACATGGCAACACCAGGCAGGAATACTCACTGTCATCATAGTCTGGAATCACGTAGCCATCTCCATAATCGGGGATTTGTAGAGGTGGAGGGGGTTTAAAGCTATCTGTGAAGCATGAAGTTAGGGATAAAAGGGGAGTTAAGCTTTGAGAACCCCTGTCCCTCTCCTCTGATGCTGGATTTACTCAGACTTCCTGTCATTTCTTCTGTTCCTTCCAACTTCCTCCCTTTCGGCTTTTTCCAGCCATAGTCCTATCTCTCTCTCCATCTCCTTCTTTCCATTGTCCTACATACTCCCAATTCTTATCTCCTTCCTCCCACCTCTAGTCCACATACCCCAAATTCCAAAAATAGAGGCTCAGGTTCCCTACCTGGTTTCTCCTCTGGTTTCAGCTCTTCAGGGGGCTCTGGACGAGGTCTCTCAGGCTTCTTCCTGCTTGGAGGGGGCTTGGGCTTCTTTTGCCGTCGAACATATTCAACTGTGAAAGGAAAAGAATCTGGGGTGGCAGTATCCCTGCCAAGGGGAAAGCACAGCCTCAGGTAACAAGAAATTGTGCTACAGATGGAGTGATGATGCATGGGAGTGGTCTGTCTCATAACTTGTTACACCAGGAGAAGATGATGAGGTGAGATTCCATAGCCAAATAGATCTCCTATGGGAACTATTAACTCTGCCTAGCTCAGGCACTCTAGGCACTGGCCAGTGCTGGAAATGGGAGAGTCCCTCCTTCCCTCTCAAAGGCAAAAGTCCTACTTACAGTCCTCATAATCCTCCCTCTCGATCTGGTCATTATAATCCAAGGTGGGTGGCTCTGTCTCTTCCTCCTCTTCTGGAGAGAAAACACTGGTCACAGTCTTGCCTGGAGGATTCTAGTTACAGCCATCATTACATGCTTTCTCCGATATTCCCAAGTGTCAAGGAGATGGAGAAGCCAGGACTGGGGAGGGGTGCAGGGGTGTGTCTGTAGTTGGCCTTGCCAAGACTCACCTGGCTGGAACTCCCTCCTTATCAGATCTGTGTGCACTCCTTCCTGATCTTCCCAGGGTGGAAGGTTGCTCCCACCTGCAATGACCCAGAGGTATAGGAGGACACCTTACTCTCCCAGTCCTTCTCCCAAGCCAACAAGAGATCAAGGTCCCAACCAAAAGCTATAATGCTTCCCCTGAAATCTACACATTCAGCCTTTCCTGCTTAATCACAAAATTACAGAATTTTAGAATTAAAAGCTACCATCAAGTCCAATAACCATACTCCAAAGGAATCCTGACTATAACATATGGGACAAGTGATTTCATTCAGTTTCCACTGGAGTCCATTCTATTTTCAAGAGGTCTCCTGGCTGCTCAGAGATCTATGCAGGATATCACCCAACTACCAGATGGTCCTGAGGAGCTACCCACCACCCTGATGCCTCTCCTTCTGATTGGCTGGTTCTTTCCAGACTTTTCATATTCAGAAGGATGCCCAGACAAACGATGTCTTCATTCCTCTCCAGGTTGTACTTCTGATTCTTCTCCATAAGATTTTCTCTGCTCTAACCACCATCTATTCTGGATGCCTTTACCATCTCACTCATTCTTTGTTGTTGTTGTTGTTTTAGCTCCTTTTTTGTGTTATCTGCCCCAATTAGAATGTAAGCTCCTTGAGAGCAAGAACTATCTTTCTTTCTGCTTGTGCTTATGCTTAGCATGGTGCCTGACCCATAAGGAAGCCTTTAATAAATGCTTCTTGGCATGATTCAGTTTGATTATCTATCATTCTGAGGTGGCTCAAAGCTTTGGATCTGGAGTCAAATAACCCTGCTTTGAATCTCAGCTGAGCCATTTCTTTGTTGCCCATATTACTTTAGGCAAGTCATTCAACCTTTTCCTCAAAGCTCTTAGTTTCCTTAACTAGAAAAAGGGGTTAAGTCAGACTAGATGATTCCTGTGTTCTCTTCCAATTATGAAATCTTGTGAAATTGTGAGAAATCAAGCATTCCATCTCCCCGAGCTCCACGGAGCTGCTGAAGGGATTTTTCTAAGGCACTGGTCTGACCACATCATTTACCCTCCTCAATAACCTTCCCTTGCCCCCTTTTTATAACCTCTAGGATCAAATATAAATTCATTTGTAAATCAATTGCTCTTCATATGACTCTGCTTAATGGATGGTATGAGACTTTCCTTTCTTATTCCTGTTGGGATGGCTTCATTGTGTTTCTGCATAAAGATGAGGAATAGCAAGATGGCCAGTTTGAATGGATTGATGTATGCAAGAAGAGGAGTAATGTAAATCTAGAAATAGAAATATACACATTAAAGATATACACATGCATGTATATACATGGTTTTATATACACACGTGTCTACATACATACATGTGTATTTACATGTGTGTGTATGCCTCTGTGTGTATGTCTATATGCATCCATGTTTGTATTTGCCTGTATGCATCTGTGTGTATACATTACAAATGCATGTGTGTGTGCATAAATTTGTTGGCTTAGCATTTAAAGCTCTTTACAGTCTGGTCCCTGTTAAAGGAATTAAGAGGATAAGGACAGCAAGTGGTTAATTGTGGGAAGTGAGTGAACCCCATCGACCTCATCTTGTGACTCGGGTTGGGAGCTAGCTTAGTTCCCTTTCTATTCAAATATGGGTCTAGTTCAAATTCTGCCTTGTAAGAAAAGTTCATTGAATTGTGAGCCTTGGGAGAAAACCTTATTGCATTGTTTGAAGGTAGTCCTGCATGGCTGGGGAACTGGGCTGTGTGTACCTGCTGTTTAGAGACCTTTAACCAAGGACCGAGTTATGCTGACCAGAAAGCGGTCAGATCTGAAGACGTTGTTTTCTCACAATTGTACATCTCCAGCAGCCCGTACTGTACGTTTTATCTGAAAACTGACCCCACACCAATCCACCAGTTCTTGTTTCTGGGTTCCTTTGATTGTTTCCAGACTCTTAAGGAGAAGGACATCTATTTTCCTGAATTCTAGGAATTGCATCTGTTCACTCTCCTACTCCCAACTTGGAAAGTCCCTAATACTTCATCCAATTAGAAATGGGGTTGCCTAATATTGTGTTGTTTTCTTTTTGTTAATTGGCTTTATTTGGCTAATTGCTCTCACTGTATAAATGTCTGTCTTGCTTTGTATTCAGGGACCAGCCCCTAAGCTGATTTGTTGGGCAACTGGCATGCATTGCTTAATAAATCGACATGCTCAGAAGATCAAACCTTTGTTTCTTCAGTCATTTGCTTGTTACAGCTCTTCCTATCCTCCCCTGGTCCTTCGATTGGCCAATGGCCTTCATACATCATGCCTCCGTCACGCAGTCAGGCCATCAGGCACGTGACCCCACGACTCCGTGACGAGTCCCTTGGGGACGGGTTGGAGGGCCCCCAGATATTTAATTCACACGGTATGTGTGCATGTGTGTGCATATCTTGTGTGTGTGCGCGTGTATCCATGTGTGTGTGGCTTCTCTCCCCTGTCAGTTCCTTGTAGTCAGGGACCGTTTCATCTCTGTATGTCTCCAGTGCTTATTGCAATGCCAGGTTCCTAGTAAACTCTTAATAATGTGTGTTTGTCGATTGGCTGATTCATTGCAAGATTCTAGGTGTGCCTCTGGCCCTTGGCTATGCTCTCAAGAATTCGTCAGAGGGTCAGCTGGGTGGCCCAGTGAATAGTGCCAGGGCTGGAGTCACCTGACTCATTTTTGTCATGAGTCATGAAGACTCATCTGACCAAATTCAAATCTGGCCTCGGCCATTTACTGGCAATGTGATTCCGGGCAAATCACTTAACTCTATTTGCCTTAGTTCCTCATCTGTAAAATGAGCTTTAGGAGGAAATGGCAAACCACTCAAGGATCATTGCCAAGAAAACCCCAAATGGGTTCCCAAAGAGTAGAACAGGTCTAAACAACAATGAGCTGTCCGTAGTATTCATTCATGTTCTCTCTCTGACCTTCCCCAGCAAACAACTGAGAAGAGGAAGCGTTTCTTGTTCCGAGGAAGAAGGGATAAATGCAGTCCCTCTGAGGCATCAAGATGACACTTCAGGGGCCAGTTAGGTGGCTCAGTGCACTGAGAGCCAGGCCTAGAGAAGGGAGGTCCTGGGTTCAAATTTGACTTCAGACACTTCCTAGTTGTATGACTCTGGGCAAGTCACTTGACCCCCATTTGCCTAACCTTCACCACTCTTCTGCCTTGGAACCAATACACAGTATTGACTCTAAGACAGAAGGTAAGTTATTTTTAAAAAAGGGGGGGGGGGGAATTCTACCTGTTCCCATGTATTTTTCCCCCAAGAACAGATAAAGATCAAAGGTGAGGGGCAGCTAGTTGTCTCAGTGGATAGAGTCAGGCTGAACACAGGAGCTTCTGGATTCAAATCTGGCCTTAGATAATTTCCTAGCTGTGTGACTGGGCAAGTCATTTAACCCCCACTGCCTAGCCCTTATTGCACTTCTGCCTTGCAAGGAATATATATATTTTAAAAGGGAAGGTAAAAGAAAGTTTAAGTGACCTTTCAGTTTGATATCAGAAGGGGTTTCCAATGCTTCCTGATCCTGTGATGAGCTTAGGTCTAGTCTCACACAGAAAAACAGGACTAGAAAGATTCCCCATGGCCAACAGCACAAAGACCATAATCCTGGGATGGAAGAGAATTGAAGCGGGCTTCAGAGGCCGTAGGGCTACGAGCATGGAAGTGACTTTTTCTTTGTAAAACTGACCTAAGAACCAAGAAAAAATTACACAATGATTGCAATAATCCAAAAGAAAAAAAACATTGAAAGATGTCAGAACTCTGATCGCTGTAGTGACCAGTGTTGGCTTTAGATGACTGTAAATGAAACCAGCCTCTCTTCTTGGTCCTGAGGGAGTGGACGGCAGGGTTGAAATGAGGCACAGTCATCAGACAGTGTCAATGCATCTTCTTTGCTAGCCTCGACTTCTTTATTGTAATGAAGAATTCTATTGGGTGGGGTGGGGAGGACTAACAGTGATGTTAAAAGAAAACTCACTTCAATGACAAACATTTTTAAACCCTTACTTTCTGCCTTAGTATCAGTTCTTAAGACAGAAGATCAGTAAGGCAAAAAACAGTGGGGATTAAGTGACTTGCCCAGGGTCACACAGCTAAGCAGTGTCTGAGGTCAGATTTGAACCCTGGTCCTCCTGACTCCAGGCACAGTGCCCTATCCACTGTACTACCAGCTGTCCTGACATCAATAAAATATTTAAAATAAATAAGAAATAAAACCATTGCCAAAGCTCAGAAGGCCTCTAGGAGGGTATGGATTAAGCAGAGGGGAGCATTACTACTAGAACCTAGAGCCAGAGCTCTAAATATCTCAGGTTCGTAGATGGCCAGAAACCACAGCTGCCCACATCTCACCCCCAAACTGCAGTTTCCTTTAGAAATATAAGAAATGGTTCCAGTAAGGTAAATAGAATATGAGCTCCTTGGGGACATTCAGAATTTCATTCTTGTCTTTGTACTACCCCCAGCTCCTAGCACATTCCTTGGCACAGAATGGCCTCAATAAATCTTTTTTTAATTCCATTGTTGGGGGGGGTTAGGGTTAGGAAGAAGGGGCTGTTATTCATGTGTGGTGGTGATGGGGGCAGACAGCCGGCAGTGAGGAGGAGTAAAAGCAACGAGACCCTCACTCTGAAATCTTGCATCTCTCGCTAGTTAGCACTAGTTAAACATCAAATGCAAAACCTGTAGTTTCAGCATTAGTCAAGCATGCATCTCAGAACCTGTATTGTTGATCCGTTGCCCATTCTGCATCCTCAGTCACCTGTGCCGAATCTGTGCTGTTCTATCCTGGGCATCTGCTTTGTGCCTGATCTATTTTATTAATTACATATTGTTCTATATTTGCTTTAGATTAGAACTGCCGGGAACTATAATCGATTACCTATAGCGATCCTCCAGTCTACCACAACCTCCCCCCATATTCTCATTCCAAGGGCAGTGAGGCCTCTCCCACAAATGATGACAGGGTGGACGATGGGGGAACAAGGGGACTGTGGCATTCCAGAAGAATCCCCCAAACTTGCACCTACTCTCTATTCCCTATGGCATCCAACCCCCAAACACTCTCCATCTGAATCTGGTCATGCCCATTCTCCAGGGTTTTCGGGTCAGGTGAAGATCTCTGGAAATCTGGAATGGGAGACCTCAATAAATATGCCAGCCCTGAATCACAGCATGGAAGCTGCCACTCTACAATACTCAGAGTTGCTACGCCACACCTGGAGAGCGGCTATTCCATCGGTGGCCCCTGGGCCTGTCCATCAGCCCCGAGGCTAGCTGATTAGCCCAAAGATTATTCCACCAGCTGTCAGGCTAGTCCCATAAACCACTTCTTCAAATAAAATTCTTTCCTTACTTCTGGATGGAACAGACTTGGAGTCTCCCATCCTGGGGGTGAGACCCTGCTACAAACTTGGGTCTGTTTCTCCCACAGCGGTGCTATGGCGTGATTATATTTCCTCCCAAGGCATTCCTTTCCCAATTTATGTTCAAACCTTTTTTCCACAGTTGTGCCCTCGGCAAAAGGAGGGAGAGCTCTGGCCCACAATAAGCCTCCTCCAGCCTCTGTAGGCCATTCTGGGCTTGGCACTGACCTCTTTGTGTTTCCTCATCCGGTTGGGGCTCTGGGATGGGAGCTGGGGCCACAGGCCTCTCTAAGTCCTCTAGGGGAAACAAGGTGGGAGGACTTTTCCTCCCTGTAGGGGGCTTCTTGGTGGTCTTGGGTCGTTTCTCTTTGGGCTTCTTAGTTGCCTTAGGTCGTTTCTCCTTGGGCTTTTTAGTTGCCTTCGGGGGCTTTTCTTTCCCTTTCTTGGTGGGCTTTGGGGTAGTTTCCAAAGGTCCTTTTGTGGGCTTGGGGCCTTTATCCTTCTTCCCTTTCTTTCCTTTGTCCTTGGCCTTTTCAGGAGACCCTGTGGAGGAAAGAATACTCCATTATCAACATGATATAACCAGGGAAAAATATTCACTCAGTTCCCTGGCCCCTAAGAACCTGAAACAGCAAGAGGGAGACACAGGGTTCCCCAAAGTGGAGGGTCCAAGGATCAGGGACCCCACAGCCTCCTCAGATGGTGTCACTGGCTCTCTTTTGCTTCCTTATTCCCCCACCCCAACTCACACTCACTTAGCACAGCTGCTCCTTCTGAACACCATCTCAGGGAGTAATAAGTCCCATGAAAATTGTTCTTAAAAATTTGGCCCCTATAACTTAGAAAGGAAAGATGAGTGATCCTGGTTCTGCTACTATTTACAATGAAGAAAAGTCATTGAGAAAAGAAAAGCAAAGAATCCTGGGAATCCGTAAAAGGGATATGATACTTCCTGCACTGAAACGAACTAATTTAAATGAAGAGGCTAAACAAATGTTGTTGTATATCTTGGTGTTCTTATATTTTGTTGCTCATATTTCTATATTACATATGGTTAATGAGAAAGCACAGGTTCAAATCTCAGCTGTGCTACACATTATCCCAGCCTGTTTCTTCATCTATAAAGTCAGAAGATTACACAAAATTGTCTCTAAAGTCACATCTGGCACCCTAGCTTTAGAGCTGGAAGAGACTCAGAAGTCAGCTCATCTGCCATTTTCATTTTATAGACAAGGAAACTGAGACCCAGAAAAGTTAAGTGATTTGCCCATGGTTACTTGGGCTTCTTTCTGGGTCGGAGGAAGCTCTGTGATAAAACCAGTTGGGATTGTAGTAGGCAACTCCTAAATATTTGGCAACAGGACTGTGGCATCAAAGAATAGTAGAGCTAGGGGCAACTAGGTGGCTTAGTGGATTGAGAGCCAGGCCTAGAGCTGAGAGATTCTACGTTTGAATCTGACCACAGATTCTCCCTAGATGTGTGACCCTGGGCAAGTCATTTATCCCCCATAGCCTATCCTTTATTGTTCTTTGGCCTCAGAACCAATATTCAATAGTGATTCTAAGATGGAAGGTAAGGATTAAAAAAAAAGAATAGTAGAGCTAGAAAAGCTGCCCCCCCACTTTATTTCATTTTTTAAAAGTGTACTTTCTGTCTTAGACAAGTAGTAAGCTAGGCAATTGAGGTTAAATGACTTGCCCAGGGTCACGGAGTGACACCAGTTTTGAACCCAGGACCTCCTGTCTCCAAGCCTAGCTCTTCTTCCACGGATCCACCTAGTGCCCCTCCTTCTCTTACTTTACAGATGAGGAGGCTGAGGTCCAGAAAAGTGGAGGAGTGCCTTTTCCAAGACTGCACAGCTAAATAAGAGTCAGGGCAGAGCCTAGAACCCAGTAATTCCAAGTCCATCGTTCTTTGCATTACTTCACACTAAACAGGAGAGGGGATGGGGAAGGAGGAGTGGCACAGGCAGTCACTTTGGCATAAAGGCTTCTCTTACTCCATATAACAAAAGCTAGCATTTACTACATAGCACCTACTATAGGCCAGGCAATTCTAAGTGCTTTATAAATATTATCTCATTTGATCCAAACAACCCGGAAATTGCCTGAGGTCGCACAGCTAGTAAGTGTCTAAGAGTGGATCTGAACTCGGGTCTTTCTGACTCTAGGTCAAGGGTTCTATCCAGGGCATCACAGAGCTGCCCATGCCCAAGAGGTAACGGGGCAGGAAAGAGGACCCTGGCAAGTAGAGACAGCTGCCACTGGTTTCTGGACATTCTGCTGGTAGAGTGGATTCCAACTGGCCAGGATGAGAGATAGTCACATGAATTAGACATTGCTGGACAGAGAGAAACGAATGATCATCTTAAAGGGGGGAAGAGGGTGCGGAAGACGAGCCCAAAGAGGAGGAGCTAGCCAGTTCATCTAGAAGGGTAACAGGGGAAACCTTTCACTAATGGTCCTATAACGGGGAGTGGATTGGGGAGAGAGTATTACTGTGGGACAAAATTCCCCGAGGATGAGGGAGAGCAGGAGAGAGAGACAGAGACAGACAGACAGACAGACAGACAGACAAAGAGAGATCGAGAAGCAGAGACAGACAGAGAGAGACTTCTAGAGTCTGGAGAAACACAGAGAAAAACACTGACCCTGAGAGAACTTCACCACTTATAAGGAAAGGCTGGAAGAGCTGCCGGGAATTTCATCCAGACCAAAAAAAAAGCTAATACTGGAAGACTAAAAGAAAAATAACCAAAAACCCAGACGGTGCCTGGGGGGGGAGGGGGACAAGGGAAAAAGAAATGGCCAGAAGCACTGTGGGGCAGGAACCAAGTGAAGGACCAACAGAGATGGAGACTGGCCAGAAACTTCAAGAGCAAAACCATCCAGAGCTGTGGGTGGTACTGTAGGGCTGGAGGAGTGGGACTGGGTAAGTCAGGCAGTGAGTTGGGAAGGGATCAAGACTTCAGGGTTCCAGCACTAGGCTCTAGAAGCAGGAGGGAACCCAGAAAAGAATTAAGAGGAACCTGAAAGAATGGAACATTTTAGGGGAAGAAGGTTGGGAAGGCCTCACAGAGACAGCATTATTGAATCCCAGAAACACCATATTGGCATTCCAAGATACCTTTGAAACTAGCTGTGTAACCTTGGGATTAGTTGAGCTCTCTGCACCTCAGCTTCTTCTGTGTGTAAAATGGGAGGATAGTAATAAATGACTCAATGCCCCTCTTTCCTCTAAAATATACTGAATCACAGAAATGTGGTGTCAGCTATATATCTAGTCCTGTTCTATTACTCTGGTTAGGGTTTCTTGTGGGCAGCAGGGGGAAGAGTGGGCGAAGGGTTTGGAAATAAGAACAAGGGAATTGTAGAATAAGGATTATGGGAGGAAGAAAGAATAGATGCTGACCAGTCACATTTATATGGCAGTTAAAAATTTACAGATCTGGGCAGCTAAGTGGCTCAGTGGATTGAGAGCTAGGCCCAGAAACGGGAGGTCCTGGGTTCAAATATCTCCTCAGACACTTCCTAGCTGTTGTGATCCTGGACAAGTCACTTGACCCCCATTGCCTAGCTCTTACCACTCTTCTACCTTAGAACCAATACACAGTATTGATTCTAAGATGGAAGGTAAGGGTTTTAAAAAAAAGTTTATGTCACTTCCTTTAATAATATTATTATAATTTTATATATATAATTTTAATAATAATTCCTTTAATAAACCTGGGAGGGGAATGGTATAAGTTCCCTCATTTTTTAGACTTTAGAACTGAAACTCAAAAGGTTAAATGATTTATCCAGAGCCACATACCTGGGATTCAAATCTAGGTTTTCTGATTTGGAAATCAATAATCTTTCAATTATGCCATGCTGCCTCTAACAATGGGACAGCTAGGCAGCTCAATGGTTAGCCTGGAGTCAAGGAGACTCACTCATCTGCCTAAATTCAAATCTGGCCTCAGACCCAGTTGGCCTCAGTTTCCTCCTCTGTAAAATGAGTTGGAGAAGGAAATGGCAAACTACTACA
The DNA here is from genome assembly GCF_027887165.1 of Monodelphis domestica. NCBI lineage: Eukaryota > Metazoa > Chordata > Mammalia > Didelphimorphia > Didelphidae > Monodelphis > Monodelphis domestica. Next base: position 509,551,534 of record NC_077227.1, on the reverse strand, counting down.
GTATCCTTGCCCAAAAAAATAAAAAAAAAAACAACAAATAGGTTTGAGAGGAATCTGACATAACTGAACAATAACAGCTCTAACAATCCTAAACTAGGAAAGTAGAGCTTGACTCCACAATTTGCAGCCCTAGTCAATTCAGAAAGATAAAGATAAACCCAATATCCTATACATAAACACACACCGGATCTGTAGTCAAAAGATACAAGTTCAAATCCCAGGTCCTCTACTTGTCACCTAGATGACCTCAGACAATTAACAGTGTAAGTTCTTGGGCCCAGTTTTCTCATGGAAATAAGGTTATTTGGTAATCTTCTGATCTGGGCTCTTTAATACACTCATCTGCCCAGCTAATCCAAGTGGGCTCAGTCTCCAGAATTGCCTTTCCTCTTATGACTTTTTTCATACAAAACTATTTATTCAGTCCTGGAAGGTGGGGCCCCGGTGCTTTTTTTCAAGATGTCCCACTTCCAGAGCCGATGGGGGGTAGGGAGAGGGGAATCTCTCACCCCACCCACACACTGAGAGAGAACTGAGAACTGAAGGTGTTTGACTGTTCAGGAATCAAGAAGGGAGCAGGTCCCCAGGAGTTTGTGTGACCTCTGACTATGATGCTCGCATTCCACAAGAAGGTGGGTGGGATGAGAGGAAGTCAGAAACCCTTGAAAGCTCTCTTAGCACGAATCACCTGAAATGAGAGCCCCAGGACAGTCAGAAGGTTCTCCAGGAGGTCGAGTCCAGAAATAAGGGTCCCCAGGGACTGTGTGTTTGGGGAAGTGTGCCCAATGCATCAGACTGACTAGACTCGGTATCATAACAGATTGACTGGATGGAGATAAGAGAGATCAAATAGGATGAAGGTTGAGGTCACTTCTTCCAAAAGCCTCCTCGATGGAGGACTCTGGCCCCAAAATGAATGGAAAAGACATGAGAGCTATGCCGGCTAGACCTCTTCCGAGAAGCTCCCCCTAACCATCTTGGGGATAAGTCCTGTATTCAATATATGAGATGACCTGGTGTGCGGAGCAAGCCCTCCTCCTTCCCGGAGTCCCCTGCTCCCCCACGCCTCCCGTGCTCCTCCCTCTCTCCCTTCTGTCCTCCACTTCTCCTCCCCACCCCAACCAGGGCACGTGGCTGGTGTCTTGCGGTACTCCATTCCACCCGCACCTCATCTGGGGCAGGCTGCCATCTCCGCCCCCCTCCCCCCGCCCTCTCCTTCAGGAGGCTTACATTCTTTTCTCCCCCGCCCCCGGGTCTTTCTTACCTCCCGCTTTCCCTTTCTTGGGACTCAGGGTGGTTTCAGGGAGCCCCTGCTCTACTTCCTTCTCCTCTCCCTCTCCCTCCTCCTTCCGCTGGGGGTCCAACTCCTGAAGGAAGCCTTGCAGAAACTCCTCGATCTCGTCGTCGGTTAGCACCGTCTGGGGTTCCCCCCCAGGGCACAGAGTCAGAAGCCCTAAGAGGCAGCAGAGCAGGGGCAAGAATGGGGCCCCTCGAGGGCTAGGGCAAGCCATAGCCGCCAACTCCCTCTCTCCCCAGCAGCCACACTACTAGGGAGCCCGGAGTTACCACCGGGAGGGGAAGAGATAGGGCGGGGCTGGGCGGGAGAATCCCGAGCCCCGATCTCCGAGATGGAGGGGCTCGGGTGCAGCCGGGGGTAGGGGGTGCAGCTTATTCCCAATCGGGAGACAGGCGCCGCTTTCCAGCTGGGCAGGTGTGAGGCGCCGGGGCGCCAAGCCACAGCGTGCCAGACTCGGTTGGGCTGTTCGCTGCGCTCTCTCCGCTTTTCTTAACTCGAGGGTGCGGGGGGCAGCCCGTTCCTTGGGAGGCGCCTAGCAGACCCGCGGTCCAGGCAGGACTAAGGTTTCTGGAACCAGTGAAGGAGTAGGATTGGGGAGAAGGAGGAGGAGGAGCCGGAGCCGCCCCCCGGCGGAGGCTGCTGTGGGGGAAATGAGCACTCGAGCACTCGGCCCCAAGAATGTCAGCCTGGGGTGGGGAGAGGGTGGGCGGGCGAGTAATGTGGAGCAGACGGCGGCCTGTCGCAGAGGCTGGCGTCTTTGAAGTGCCATAAACATCACTCGGAAGAGAGAATCTTAGGCACCCGCCTGATCTGCCTGGAAGTTTTCAGGGGGGCTCCTGCCTGCGTCACGTACACTTTCCCGGGCCGGGACCCCCTTGAGCGGATTCCACTCCCCGCCTCCACCCCGGGAACAGCCAAGTCAACCATAGCCTAGGCCAGGTTTGGCCAACTGGGTTCAGCCCCGCCCCCCTGCCGGGACCGAGCTGGAGCAGCCACGCTGGAGCCAGAACCAAAAAATACTACTCCCCACCTCTTACCCCTCCCCTCCATTCGCCAGCCCTACTCTGGCTCCTGGGAACCCAAGGGAAAGCAGAGGACTTGGGGGGGGGGGTGAAGGGAAGGGCCATCCGGGTGCAATGGGTGCCAATGCTGGGTTTAGGAGTCCTTGGACTTGGTGCAGATCCCTAGGCTGATACCACCTGTGTGGTCTTGAACAAGTCATTTCCCGCCTATAAGCCTCAGCTTCTTCATCTCTTCAAATAAAAGGTTTTGACTAGATGATTCCAATGCTCCCTGACAGTTCATGTAAGGAAAGGAATGGGCACCATCATGTTTGGGTGACCAGCTTCTAGGGGCCCAGCAGCTTGAAGAGGCAGTCTCTTACCTAGAGTGCAGAGGATGGTGAGTGAAAGGATGAACAATGTTACTTTGTATTGGTTAGGTCAGTGATGGGTGAACCTTTTAGAGATGGAGTGCTGGGCTACCCCCACCCCCACTTTGTCTGCACCAGGAGGGAGAAAGCACACCCATTGGGCTACTAGATGGAGGGGTGGGTCTTCTAGTGATGAAGGTCCTTAGTGAGTATAGATAGGGAGGGGCGTGGCCTGAGTGCTCTGTTCCCCTCCAGCTCTGCCACCTATGAGCCTCCCACCTTATCCCCTGTGCATTCCCATTGGGTTGCTGGGCAGAGGGGCAGGTGATGTGAAAAATGTTGTCCCCCAGAGATGGGAAGGGGAGCAGCTCCACCTGAGTCCTGATACCTTTCTAGTAATGAACTCTGAGGGGTTGGGGGTGGGGAAGGAGGATGGCTGAGTGTCCACATTGAGCAAGGGTGCCATAGGTTCACCATCACTAGGTTAGGTGGTTAGAGAACTGAACTTGGAGTTAGATAAGCAGAGATTCAGAAATGAATGGGGTTTTTTGTTTTGTTTTGGTTTGGTTTTTGTAGTATCATATAGTCTAACTCTTTCCCTCATTTTACAGATGAGGAAACTGGAGCAAGAAAGGTGAGGTGACTTGTCCAAAGTCACATAGGTAGTAAGTGGCAGAGCCAGCACTGACATACAGGTTTGTTGAATGTAGGATTTGAGTTCAGGCAGAGCTAGGATTTGAATATAGCAATATTTTCCACGGCACCACCCTGCCTCATAGGAGGAACCTTGTTGGTTTTTGCTCCATCAAATGAAATATTTTTTATAATCTGTTGTTTATGTTGTTCACTCATTTTTCAGTCATGCCCAACTCTTAGTGACCTTTTTTGAGATTTTCATGGCAAGGATACTGGAGTGGTTCGCCAATTCCTTTCCCAGGTCATTTTACAGAAGAGGAAACTGAGACAAACAGGGATAAGGGACTTGCCCAGGGTCACACTATTAGTGTTGTTGGTAGTCTACAACCAATAGAATTAGTGTCAGGAAGACCTGGATTCAAACCCCATTTCTGACTTTAGCTTTGGGATCATGGCCAAGTCTCTAAATTTCTCTAGGCCTCAGTTTCCTCATCTGTGGAACGATCACAATAATAACTGTAAGACCAGGTATATAAAGTGCAAACTACAAAATACACATATCCATTTTTATTTTAATATACCATATTCATGTCAATCTACTAACATTACCATTGCCTTTGTAGTTCTAACACTTTGTTTAACATTGTTAAACACATGGTAATTTTTAATGTTTGTTGATTGATTATTTTTTAAAAATCCTTACCTCCTGTCTTAGAATGCATAGCCTTGGTTCCAAGGTGGAAGAGAAATAAGAGCTAGGCCATTGGGGTTAAGTGACTTGTCCAGGGTCACACAACTAGGAAGTATCTAAGGTCCCTTTACCTCCAACCTGACTCTATCCATTGAGCCACCTAGCTGCCCCAATAAATACATTTTTAATTTCAGAAAACTTGCCTTTCATGATTGGGGGTAAATTATGTGGTGCTATTAGAGGCATTACCAAATGAGCTCAAAGCCTTCCATGAATAATAACAGACACAAGAAATAGCTGTCTAGATGAGAAGCTAGGTGGCTCAATAGGAAGAGAGTAGGCCTAGAGTTGGGGGGACCTGGGTTCAAATCTAACCTCAAAAATGTTACTAGCTATGTGACCCTGGGCAAGTCATTTAACCCCAATTACCTAACCCCCTACTGGTCTCTGCCTTGTACAGAAGGCAAAGGTTTAAAAGGAAAAAAAAGTTGTCATACAGAGATCTGTAAGTACCTTGCCTCAATCACCTGTGATTTGGGATACTCCCCGGGATTTAGGCATCATTATCCTCACACATTGGAGGATGGGGGTCCTCTGATCTTTTTCTTTTAACCTTTACCTTCCATCTTAGAATCAATATTGTGTATTGGTTCCAAGGCAAAAGAGCAATAAGGGCTGGGGGGAGGGGCAGGAGGAGGGGTGTAAAGTGACTTGCCCAGGGTCACACAACTAGGAAGGACACACAACAAACTAAGGTCAAATTTGAACCCAGAACCTCCTGTCTCCAGGCCTGATTCTCAATCTACTGAGTCACCTAGTTGCCCCCCTCCCTGGTTCCCCACCCCTCTTGAATCTTGGATCTTTGCTTTATCCAGTTCTTGGTCTGAGAACTGATAGATGGATACAGAGGAAAAAATATTTTTTCTTGGTTGGCTCCCATGGCAATAATGAGGAAATAATTATCTCTAGGTGACTCACCTCAAAATACTAATTGTGGCTGAGGTCTAGAGCATTAGCAGGGTTGAGAAATTTCTTACTCCCTCTTCAAAACTAATTTCTAGATAACATGTTTAGAACATTCATAGACAATTAGATAAAGGGATTGGGGTGGTAGGGAAGGGAAGTCTGAGAAGAGACAAGATGGAAGAGTCTTAAGGTAGTACTAACTAGGGGTCAAGGATGAAATGCAAACAAGTATTCTCTCCAACCTCTCTTCTGAGGCCCTGGAACAATGATGGTGACCCTTTTAAAGATGGAGCACTGGGCCCCACCCTTATCCCCCCCCCCAGAAGGAGTGTTGTTCCCCTTCCCCACACACCAAATGCCAGGCTCACCCTGCCTTCCCCTTACCACACACAGGGGAGGGAGGAAGTGCTCCCATTGGGCTGCTGGATGGGTGAAGTAAGGAAGGTCCACAACAAGTAGAGAGGGAGAGGGAAGTGGCCCAGGTGGTCTGCTCCCCTCCAGCTCTGCTGCCTGTGAGCCACTCACCTTTCCTGTTTGCTCCCATTGAACTGCTGGGCAGAGGGATGGTTGGATGTAAAAAAAAAAGTTGTCAGGTGTGATGGAGAGGGGGAGGGGAGTAGCTCTACCCGAGGCCCTCTGCCTTTCTAGTAATGAACTGGGGAGGGTGGGGCAGGGCAGCCACATGCTCACAGAGAGCACTCTGGGTGCCATCACTGCCCTAGAAAAAGAACCAACAAGACTGAAAAATTCAAGAATTGGAAAGGACCTGTAATAAAGAGATTCTTGTGTAATAGAGAGATACTTGAGATAGAGAGATGCTTCCTGAGGGTGTCTATTGATCAATACTAGATGACTAATGGATCAAAGGTTTTCCTACCCTCCTTCTTTCACCTCCTGGGTTTCCTCCCTCTTCTGAAGCCTTTTGCTTCCCCTCCCTCTTCTCCAGTTTCACTCAGGGTGCACTATGAGATTTCAGAGGAAACATTCTTTTCTCTTAATTTCTCAAGTAAGGGGTTTATTGGGGAAGACAGGACAAGGATAAAGGATGAGGTAAGAGGGATAGGGTTCCCTAATCTATACAAGAAGGGTTAGGAGGATATTGTGGAAATAGCAAATGGCCACTGGCTGGGACAGTCAGAGAGTTTGGAGGACAATTATTTGTCTTCTTTCGTCTTTTAACCAGCCAGTTAAATATCAGTCAGTCAGCAAAAGCTTCAGGGTCTTCACCATCAGCCACAAGCAACTAAAACTTAATTCACAAGCCTCTCCCCCAGCTCCAGAAGCCACAAAGGGTCTCTCAGCCTAGGTCAGAAGTAAGTCCTGCCCAGTTCAGCTGCTGGCTTGGCTCCAACTGTCTTCTCCCAGGAACATTCCAAAGGAACTGTCACTTGACTGACAACTCTTCTGTCCTCAGCTTTCTGTCTTTCATGCATGTAAATTCTCTCTTGCATGCATGCCTTGCAAATTCTCTCTTACACAGACCTTAGAAGCCATGTAGTTCAACCTAAGCATGGAAAGGGTCCACATCATAACATACCCAACAAGTAATTATTCAGCTTTCCTTAAAGATTCCCAAAGAAGGGAAACCCACCACCTTCCTAGACATCCTATTTCACTTTTGGGCAGCTCCAATCCTTAAGAAGGGTTTCTTTGTTTTTCCTGATGATAAACCTAAATTTGCCTGTTGGCATCTTTCAGTAATTGCCCCTTGTGTCAAGCAGAATAATTCTAATATTCCACATGGCTCTTCAAATATTCGAACATAACTATCACATCCTCTCCAAGCATTCTTTAATCCATGCTAAATGTACTTAGTTCCTTCAACTGATCTTCAAATGAAACCCTAGTTGCTTTCCTTTGGACACTCTCTTGCTTATCAGTGTCCTTAAGGGGGCAGCTAGGTGGCCCAGTGGATTGAGAGCCAGACCAGAAACAGGATGTCCTGGGTTCAAACCTGGCCTCAAACTTTGCCTCAGACACTTCCTAACTGTGTGATCCTGGGTAAGTCACTTAACACCCATTGACTAGACTTTACCCCTCTTCTGACAGTATTGGTTCTAAGGCAGAAAGTAAGGGTTTTTTTTAGATGTCCTTAAATCATAGTGCCCAAAACTAAATACATCAAATTAGATGTGATCTGAGACTGACAAGTACAAAATATGGAGATGGAACTATGTTCTCCCTCTTCCTGGAAATAATGTCAATCTTAAGGCAGCCCATTACTTCATTAGCTTTTTTACCTAAATTAACATATTGTTGATTCATAATGAACTTTTGGTCCACTGAAATTCCAAGTCTTTTTCAGAACAACTGTTATCTATCCATGACTTCCACAAGAATAACAAGAGATGCTTTATCAAAAGATTTGTCAAAATCCAGGTAAACTAGACCCATAGCATTCCCCTGATTCTACAAATGTAGTAATCCTATCAAAAAAGGAAATGAGGTAAATCTGACATGACTAGTTCTCAAAGCAAAGAACTATCCAGCACCAGGGGTTTCATTGACATCTATAAGGTCAAATGTCTTCTTTCTTTAGAACATCAGTCAAAGATTCTTCCTTTGTTGCCTAAACTTTGGGCATTCATGTGGGGGGAAAGTCAGTAGGCAGTAGTATCCTGGTTCAGGGAGAAACTGACAACTCTGAGAAAAGGAATTTGTATGTGAACATATAGAAGGAGTAGATTTAATGTGAAGCATCCATTCTGAAGGATTAGCCTAGGTTATTTGGTAACTGTAAAAAGTGGCTGCAACAGCTGAGAGAGAATCAACGAACAATTAGGCCATTGGCTTTACTATTTGTTCCTTTCTTGGATTTTGTTTCCTCTGAACAGGAAGTCTGTTGTATAGATGTCCCAACTGCTACTCTTCTTTCATTACAGCTTCTCTCTGAGGTATCTAATTTGAGATATATGCAGTTTTCTTCTTCCCCCATGCTTTTTCATTTCCATTCCTTTTGATTAGATTTCCAAGACATTCAGTAAATACATTCTTACCATTCTTTGCTAGGTTTACTCCATCATTGGCCAGGAATCTGCCATCCCTATATTTTAGGCTGTGGCCCAAAAATACAAATCCCATATTCGGACATCACCATCTTAGCCAGCTGTTCACTTCCAAAATGAATTTTACTTCCCAGATTCTCTTGCCTTTAATAGGCAATGAAAAGATAAACATAATCTGTACCCCCTTGGTCTTTATTTTCTTGCTCAAGGATTCATAATAATTGACAATACTTTGTAAGTTCCTTCTGGCAATGTTATTTGGGCCTGTCTGAATCACCAGAAGTGAGTAATTGTTATACATTTTGATAAATCTTGTCAGATTCTCTGTCATGCCTTGAATAAATATCCCAAGAAGACAATAGACCTCTCTATCTCAATTTACCCAACAAAAAGATGGTTGACACAGCTATTCTTGAGGAGGGGACCACAAATACTACTACTATTTTGCTTTATATCATTCTTTTTTTAAGTTTATTTAATTGATTAATTTAGAATATTTTTCCATGGTTACATGATTCATGTTCTTTCCCTCCCCTAACCTATAGCCAATGAGCAATTCCTCTGGCTTTTACATGTGTCATTGATCAAGACCTATTTCCATATTCTTGATATTTGCAATAGAGTGATCATTTAGAGTCTACATCCCCAATCATAATCTATATCATTCTTTGGAAAACAAGCTGTTTCTTCCTCCTCAGAAAACCAGCTCTCCTTCTGGAAGAGCCTCAAATCTGTTTTATACCATGAAAAGATGACAAAGAAACATGACCATGAGAAGAATGATGTTGTCACACTGAATCATGGCAAAAGCAAAGATTGGTAAAAAGACAAGGGATCATTATGAAAACAATTTTCTTGTGATGGTTTCAGAAAACCTCATGAGTTCTAACAAGTTCTAAAAAGATTTGGGGGACAATTTTCCAATTCCTAAACATCCTAAACATTTTTTTTAGATGGGCTAAATTTACCATTGAAAAATGCCTAGTCTACAGATGTTTTCATTAGCAATCCTAACTAGCATCTCAGACATCCTTGGAGTTCACATATACAAAGGCACACCTGGTCTTGGCACAAAGAGGCCATCTTCTCTCTCCTCATCTAATTGTTTCCTGTCTCATAGCCATAAAGTGTATGGACTTTACCTAGCAATTCTGTGCTTTGTCCAGACTTTTGTCTCTCAAAATATTCCTCTGAATCGACACTCTGTATTGTTTCCCCTACTTGCTATTGACATCCACCGGGTGTTCAAAGGGTAATGATTTTTCCTAATAAAATATCTCAAGCTGGAAGACCAGGAAGAGCACTCTTCTCAGCCTTCATTCTGGCTCCTTGTCTCTTTCTTCCTCTCCCTCTTTCTTTCTTTCTGTAATTCCTACAGCTTCATGTCAGTTGCTCCTCCCCAGTCAAAGAACTCTATCTGGACCTGATTGCGCTGGCGGTAATGATACCATAATTCTATTATTATCCTTCCCCTTCCCTTTCCCCTCCATATAATATTCTCCCATTTCATTCTAACATCCTGACAAGGGTCAAGTCTTTCCTCCTCTACCTCATGTACTTTTCCCTCCTATTAGAGTCTTGCTTCTGTTTCTGTTAGAAACATTCCATTCTGCCTAACAACTTAGAGTATGGAGAGGCATTCTTCGACTCTCTAGATCACCCTACACTTGGAACCCAAATAACCCAAATGAAAGCCAAATAATTTTGGCTGTAGCCAAAATACAAATATCATGCTTTCAATGCAAATCATGCTACATAATTTTCCCTGGCTTTCCATTATGTCCAGATTGGCAACCAACATTTATAAAATGCTTACTATTTTCCAGGCACTTGTCTAAACCTGGAGATGCAAATACAAAACAAAACAAGGACCAGTATCTGCCCTCAAGGAACTTCTGTTCTAATGCGGTGTGAAGGGGGGAGAGACAAGACATCAAAAGTAAGGAGAAGGCACCCAATCAGAGGCATGGCAGCAAAATCCAAAGAAGCAAAAAATGTTACTTTGCTTGGGTTCTCCTTCAAAGTGGAAGCCCCAGAAGGAACTCACCAGTGGAAGAGGAGAATGGTATGGTGAAGGGATATTGTAAAAAAGGCACCTGAGTCACGATAAAGTCTGGACAGTTGGAAGCACAACTGGAGGGGAATGAAGGATGGCTGGATTAGGTCCTTTCCCAAGAGAAGCAACTCACCAATGAAAGAAGGGTTGATGCTATGGCAGGCCAGGATAGGCATGGAGCACTCAGAGCAGGGTGCCTGAAGAGGGATAGCTCAGCATGTGCTGGCACCAAAAGGAGTGAGAGTCTGGAGCAGAGCTGATGTTCAGGGCAACCGCTACTGCTACTGCAGCAGCTATTGCTACTGAGCAAAAAGAGCAGAGCCTTTTAATTGAAGTCGTAGAGTACAGGGGCATAAAAAGTACAATACATAATGCAGGTGGGCCTGTGGCTACTTCAAAAGAATTCCAGAATTAATAAAAAACACATAAATCATGCAAGAACTTGTTGAATCTTCCTTTCAAGTTAGAGTTTAGGAATGTAGATAAAAAAACATTAAAATGTACTTAAAATATTAACTCAGGACATTTCCTGGACAAGGAATTGCTTTTGGCAAGGATGTCTTGTTCCTTCCTGGTTCATTACTTCAGGTTTATTCATAAGTACATTTTTCCATCATTCATGGGTACGTTCCAGGACATCTAGTTTCATCCCGGATCAATGCTTCTTAGGTTGGTTGTCCACAATTAACTTATGGATGAAATATTAACTTATAGATGGATCCTTATCTCATGTGTGTTCCTTAAGTTGCCCCATGGCTGGATGAATACTTTTGCACTGATCTTAAGGTGACAACTTTAGATCATTCATGCGTACATTATCCATTATAGTATCTACAGTTGATATTTTTTAGCCTTCTTTAAAAAAAATAATTGCTGGCCTCAGACACTTCCCAGCTGTGTGACCCTGGGCAAGTCACTTAACCCCCGTTGCCTAGCCCTTACCACTCTTCTGTCTTCAAATCAATACATGGTATTGATTCTAAGGTGGAAGGTAATCGTTTTGATGATGATGATGATGATGATATAATTGGTGGTTATTTAAACCTCAGTCTTAAATACCTGATTAAAACTTTTACAGCCAATTATCACCTCTTAATAACTTGGTAACACAATCATCCTCTTTTCCTTGGTGTTACCTCCTACTGGATCAGGCCCAGACAGAGTTCTTTGACTGGGGAGGAGCAACTGACATGAAGCAGCAGGAATTACAGAAAGAGGACAAAGCGGGGAGGGAGGAAGAGACAAGGAGCCAAAATAATGTTTGGGGAAAGTGCTCTCCCTGATGCCCCAGCTCGTTTTTTTATTAGGAGCATCATTACCCTTTGAACACCTGGCAGGTATCAGTGGCAGACAGGAAACTATACAGATGGTCAATTCAGCAGAATGTCCTTGAGATACAAAAGTCCTGATAAAACACCGAACTGCTAAATTCTCATTACTGGTAAAGTCCATACATTTTAGAGCTATGAGACAGGAAACAATTAATCAAGGAGAGGGGAGATGGCCTGACTCCAGGGATGCCTGAGATGCTCTTAGGCATGCTAATGAAAACAACTGTAGACCAGGCAAATTTGCAAATTTAGTCCTTCTGGCCAATGAAGAGTTTTTTAAGAATTTGAACATTAGCCACAAAATTAATTTAGAACTCATTAATTCATGAGGTTTTTTATATTGTCACAACAAGAAAATTGTTTCTGCAATAATCTCTTGCCTTTTACTGAATCTTTGCTTTTGCCATGATTCAGTGTAGCAACATTTTTTTTTTCATGGTTAATACATCCCTTTGTCATTCCTTCATTTGGTCTCAAAAATTTGAACAGGAGGGGGAGAGGTCAGGGAGCACTGCAACACTGAGAGGTCTCTCAACAGCGGTGTGCATAAGTGTACAAATGAATTCAGAATTTATAAGAAATTAATACAATGGTGCCTTGAGTTACCCAACACCTGTGTGTGACTTAATAGCTGAATATGTTATATTCTTTTTTATTTTATCTTACCCTCCTCCAATCTCCCAGCTCTCTTTGAATCATGGGAGTATTTCTCAAATTAACACTTTCTCAGTTTTGGCCATAATTCAGGAATGTACAAGGCCAGAGCTACAGTCTTTCAAGATAGGGGGACTAATCCTCATGACTATATCCCCTAGGCTCCATGGCCTTCTCACTGGACTCTTTGTTTTGTCATTTTCCATGGGACTTCATTTTCTTAATCCTTGAAATGCTGATTGCATGTCAAATGAGAATTAATTAATAATAATAGGGGACATCTAGGTGGCTCAGTAGATTGAGGGTCAGGCTCAGAGACAGAAAGCCCTGGGTTCAAATCTGACCTCAGACACTTCCCAGCTGAGTGACCCTGGGCAAGTCTCTTAACTCCCATTGCCTAGCGCTTACCACTCTTCTGCCTGGGAACCAATACATAGTATTGATTCCAACATAGAAGGTAAAGGTTAAAAAAAAGAATTAATAATAATAAAGGAAAGGAAAGATGCTTGTCTGGCCCCTTTTAAAGGAGTACTAATAATCATAAGGGGCTTGGATAGGGGAAGGGTCTATTCACTTCAGGGAGAGGATGTCTCTATTATTTGTGAAGCAGAGATAGGCTTCTTTTCTTTTCCCCAGAAGGGCCTAGCTGAGCTAATCTTTATAAGAGTGTTACGGGGATAATTGATCATAAATTATCACTACTACTCTTAATCCAAATGCTAACCATAATTGTGAGTAATGCACTACTGATTACTAATTTTTACTCCACACACATTGATTCTAAGACAGAAAATAAGGGTTTAAAAAATAACTGTATCTTGTGGAGCATCTAGGTAGCACAGAGGATAGAGAGTCAGATGACCTAGGTTCAAGGGACACTTCCTTTCTGTGTGACCCTGGGCAAGTCACTTAACCCCCATTTCCCTATTCCTTGCCTTTCTGTCCTAGAGTGGATACTAAGAGATAAAATAATAAATAATAAAAAAAAACCCACTGTATCTTCTCTTTGTCTTTTTTATGTTCTCAACCAGAACTCCTTTTACTTTCTTCTACTTGCTAAAGTCCTCCAGTTTTTATTTCCCATTATACCCTAGTATTCTTGATTCTTATCCTAGCTATCTATGGAACTCACCTTCACTCCACTGTACCTTTCCCTTTATAACTTAATATATTAATTACAAGACAGATGCCTTTGGGGTTATTAAAAGCTGAAAAATTTATAGTTCAACTCCAATACTTTTTGGTGCCTTCCTTTCCAGATTGTCCAGATTTAAATACAGTTATCACTTAATTATTTAGGGAAACCAGAAGCAAATACTGTGATAAAACAGACATCATTCCCATTTACTTGCTTTTGGGTTGCTTCCTGATTTAGACAAGCTTTTCTTTTTTCTTGGCCAGGAAATAGTAGAAATAAACCAGAAAAAAAATGGAATCCAGACTTATTTCTCTCCTCTCATTGCTTAGGCACAATGCTTAGTAGCTGCCAAATAGATCCACTGAAGGCACGTTAGTGACAGTGGATAGGATTGTAAGCACAGACTTTGGAGTCCCACCTTTCAGAGCAGACTTCCCACCCTAGCTGCCATATTCCATTAAGCTGTCTGCATCCAAATCTAAACTATAATCACAGAATGCACACTAAGAGATCTGTCATGACTTCATTGAGGGAAATCCCTCCACGTACTCAACCATGATTTAGATCAACCCTAAGGAGATACACAGATGCTTGTGGCTCAAAGAACTTAAGGAACATGAGCTAGTAAGTATCTGAGGCAGAATTTGAACACAGATCTTCTTACCCAGAAAATAATCTATCCACCACTCACATTATTTTATTATAATAATAATGCCTTGAATTTACAGTGTAAAGATTGGAAAGTATTCACACATATATTACCTCATATAATCTTCACAACAATCCTGATAGGTGCTGCTATTGACCCCCTTTTTACAGAAGAGGAGCCTGAGGCAGACGGTTTTAAGGGTCTTGCCCAGCTAGAAAGTGTCTGAAGTTGAATTTTTGCCATGTGCCACCTACCTGATTGCCTACCTGTCTTTACAATCATTGTATAAGGTAGACAAGGCAGCTAGGTATTATTATCCCCATTTTACAAACAAGGAAACTGAGGATCCTAGAGGTAACATGATTTTTTAAAAAGATCAAATAACTAGAAAGTGACATAACAATAATAATGTCTGGGATTTATAGACTTTACAATATATGTATGTGTGTCTATACATATATGTATATACATACAAATATATACATGTGTATATTCTATTGTATTGTTATATTATTGTGTTATGTTGTTACACCATATTAAGTTGTTACTTCGTGTTACATCATGTCATAACAAGTTATGTTATATATGCTACATTGTGTTAGGTTGTATTGTACTGTATTGTACTCCATTGTAATGTGTTGTATTGTATTCTAGTCAGGATTTGACCCCAGCCTTACCAGTTCCTGTTCTAGTGCTCCTTCCACTATGCCATCCAGCTACTAATGAGTAACTTTTTTTTTACTCAGGTCTTTTATTTATTTATTGGAAATTTTATTTAATTAGTCAATTTAGAACATTATTCCATGGTTACATGAATCATATTCTTTCCCTCCCTCCCCTCCCCCACCCCTTCCCGTAGCCCACATGCAATTCCACTAGGTTTTACATGTATCCTTGATCAAAACCCATTTCCATGTTGTTGTTTGCACTACAGTGATCATTTAGAGTCTACATCCCCAATCATATCCCCCTCGACCCATGTAATCAAACAGTTGTTTTTCTTCTGTGTTTCTACTCCCACAGTTTTTCCTCTGAATGTGGATAGTGTTCTTTCCCTCCAAGTTGTTCAGGATCACTGCATTGCCACTAATGGAGAAGTCCATTACATTCGATTGTACCACAGTGTATCAGTCTGTGTGTACAATGTTCTCCTGGTTCTGCTCCTCTCACTCTGCATCAATTCCTGGAGGTCGTTCCAGTTCACATGGAATTCCTCTAGTTCATTATTCCTTTGGGCACAGTGTCACTTCCCTTGTAACTGAGGAAAACAGTTAAGCCAAACCGAGTGACACGGTGACTATATCTCACTGTATATGCAGCATTCCACACCCAGAGTTCTCTACCTCTGCTGAGAAGGGGGAAGAGTTTGAAGCCCATTTTCTGGGGCCCAAGTTAGACATTATATCGGAGCTTAATTTTTTAAACCCTTACCTTCTGTCTTAGAATTGTTACTAAGTATCTTTCTAAGGCAGAAGGGCACTGAGGGGCTAGACAATGTGGGTTAATCGACTTGCTCAGGGTCATACAGCTAGGAAATGTCAGAGGCCAGATTTGAACCCAGGACCTCCCCATTTCCAGGTCTAGCTCTCTATCCACTAAGCCACCTAAGCTTAGTTGAGTACCTCAAATGAAAGAGCTAAACAAGATGAAATCTGAGGTCCCTTCCAACACTGTATCTATGACCCCCAACTTGAAAGAGAACAGAATACCAGGGTCTAGGATAAGGAGCTGAGAGTGAGGAAGTGCCCTTAGAAGAAGAGTGGGGGTGGGGTGGGGATGGGGAATTGCACAGTTTTTGTTAAATAATAGTAATAATAATAGCCATTGGCCTTTATAGGAAAATTAATATTGAATTGAATTACTTGTTACTAATATTTCTATGTGAAATCATTTTCCCTTTAGGATCCCAAGGTCAGGCTGAAATCACAGCCTGCTTCCCAGCTAAGGCTACGCTCAGCCCCTTGAGCTACCAAACTGGGCTAAGACTTATTGGCTTTTGATAATCCTCATTGAGGTAACATTTAGTCCTTCCTGCACATTCTGAGGACAACGAAAGTAGGTTTTGCTCAGCTGTGACCATGATCACCTCTGTAGAGGATTGGTTAACAATTAGGCAACTGAAAGCACAGTTTGTTTCCCCCTTTGAGACATCTTCCCAAACCCATCTCTGAAGAAAGCCATCTCCCATCCAATCCACTTCCCCAATTCTGAATGCTAATAGCATATAAGCTCCTTGAGAGCAGCAAGGATTCTTCCTTTGTTGCTTTGTATCCTCAGTGTTTAGCACAATGCCTGGCACGTAGTTGTTGTTGAGTCATTTCAGTCTTGTTATGACCCCCATTTGGGGTTTTCTTAAGTGGCTTGCCATTTCTTTCTCCAGCTCATTTTACAGATGAGGAAACGGAGGCAAACATGATTAAGTGACTTGTCCAGGGTCACATGGATAGGAATTGTCTGAGGCCAGATCTGAAATCAGGAAGATGAATCTTCTTGACTCCAAGCCCAAAACTATATCCACTGGGCCACCAGGATGCTCATGCCTGGCATATCATTGATATTAAATAAGTGCTGTGTTGACTAACTTCACCTAGAAAATGTATAGGCTCTACACTATGGCTCTTCCAGAAACAAGCCATAAAGATTCCAGTTCTGGCATGACAACAACAATAATGATGATGATAATAGCTAACATGATATATAATGTTGTGGGGTTGGGGTGGGCTTAAGACTAGGTTTCTCTATATTATACAGGCTAGAAGTATAGGCACCACTCATGGACCGGATCCCCACTCTTACTATTTGGGGACTTTGGTCTGCTCCTCTCTTTGACTATGTGGTGATCCCCCATTTCTAAGGGCTACCATATTAATGCCAAATTTAGTTCAAACACCCCAATAGGCATAGGCCACTGCAGCTCAGAACTCCTGAGCTAAAGAGCTGCAGGGTTTATAGGTGTGGGTTATCACAACTGACTAGATATAGGGTTAAAACATTTGTAAAATGCTTTACACATATCTGATTTGGAGTCAGAAGACCTTAGCTCATCCCTTTATTATTATTATTATTATTATTATTATTATTATAAAGAGATTTTATTTGACCAATTACATGTAATAACAAATTTTCACTTTTTCTCCCAAGTTATGTGATCCAAATTGTCTCTCTCCCTCCCTTCTTTCCCCCTCCCAAAGCTAACAAGCAATTTGATCTGGGTTCTACATGCTTTATCATACAAAACATGTTTTCATATTGTTCATTTTTTTTAAACCCTTAACTTACACCTAAGAATTAATACTGGGTATTGGTTCCAAGGCAGAAGAGTGGTAAGGGCCAGGCAATGGGGGTCAAGTGACTTGCCCAGGGTCACACAGCTGGGAAGTATCTGAGGTCATATTTGAACCCAGGACCTTCTGACTCTAGGCCTGACTCAATCCACTGAGCCACCCAGCTGCCCCCCATATTGTCCATTTTTGTAAGAGAATAATCATATAAAACCAATACACCTCCCAAAAAAACCCTAAATAAACAAGTGAACAACCACATGCTTTGATCTGTATTTTAACTCCAAGAGTTCTTTCTCTAGGGATGGACAGCATTCTCTATAGAAGACCTTAGTTCAAATCCCAGCTCTGCTCTGTACAATCTGTGTAATCTTGGGAAAGTCATCACCTAACCTCTATGGACTGTGGTGAAATGAAGGTATTGGCCTCAATGGCGACCGAGACCTTTTCCAACTCCAAACCTATGATTAATCCTATGATTACTCAAATGTCAGACTGATGGGAACACCAGTTCTGACCTGTTCCCCTTTCACTGTTTGTCCCTGGCTGTGCACAGGGGGAAGTAAATTAATTAAGTAATGTGGAGTCTCCAAAATACCCCCCCCCATTTTCTTGCATTTCCCTCTACACATTTCTTGATTAGCCAAAAGGGAACAGTGGATCTTAGAATGGGTCAATAGACCCAGTGTCCCAAGTGGGGGGTTTGCTAGATCATCCAAGGATATCCTGGGGTGGGAAACAACATTCTTAGCTGAGGCCCATGAGAGACCAAAAAGGTCCAGCTAAGCCTGGGCAGCTTTAGCTAAGGATTAGATGAGTAAACTTCAGTGCTACTCCATCTGGGACTGGGTAGATGTCTGTTACATGGATTGCTCTTTCTATTACCCTGCTGTATTATTTCTAAGTTTGCATATTCTTCCCCCACCCCGCCTTTTTACAGTTTAACATCTCTCCTCCCTTTCACTGCCAAATCCCTAGAAGAAATCATCTCTGTTCATAGCCTACATTTCTGCCCCTCCCACTCAATTCTCAACCTCTTTCAGACTGGCTTCCAGCCCACCAGTGAACAGAAACTGGTCACCAAGGTTACAGTGATCTCTTAGCTGATAAATCCTTTGACCTTTTTCCAGTCTTCATCCCCCCTTGACCTCCCTGTAGCTTTGTAGGCTGCTGAGTGCTCCCTCCTGGATATTCTCTCCTCTCTTGGAGTCCCTGATACCACTCCCTCCTAGTTCTCCTCCATATCTGACTTCTTTTTAAAATCCTTATATTCTAATAATTAATACTAAGAAAGGCAGAAGAGGAGTTAGGCAATTGGGGATAAGTGACTTGCCCAAGGACACACAGCTAGGAAGAGTCTGAAGCCAGATTTGAACCTTCTTCCTTCTTTTGTTATGTATAATCTATCTCCTGCCCCTTAACTATGGGGGCCCTCTAAGACTCAGACCTGCCTTCTTCTCTTCTCTCTCTTGTTGCCTTACTAATGTCATCAGTTCCTATGGGGTTCAAGGATCATTCCTATATAAATGGCTTGCAGACCAATAAATGTTGTTGTTCAGTTGTGTCCAACTCATGGCCTTAAATTTTTTTTGGCAAATATATTGGAGTCAGTTGCCATTTTCTTCTCCAGCTCATTTTCCAGATAAGAAAACTGAGGCAAATATGGGTAAGTGCCTTTCCCAGGATCACAAAGCTAATATATACCTGAAGCTGGATTTGAACTCAAGAAGACAAGTCTTCCTGATTCCAGTCCAGTGCTCTATCCACTGCACCACCTAGCAGTCCTATGTATTTGCAGATCAATATATCCAGCACCAATTTCTCTCTTGAACCCTAGTACCATATTTTCAATCATCTGCTGAACATTTTCACCTGGCTGTCTCAAAAGTGATCTCAAACTTATCATGTCTAAAACAGAACTCTAGGGAGCAGCTAGTTGGCTCAGTGTATTGAGAGACAGGCCCAGAGATGGGGGGTCCTGGGTTTAAATCTGACCTCAGACACTTCCCAGCAGTGTGACCCTGGGCAAGTCACTTAACTTCAATTGCCAACTCCTGCTACTCTTCTGCCTTAGAACCAATTCTTAGTATTAGGGGGGAAAAACATTTGAATTGAATTGGGTGATCCCTGCTCACAAGGTATATTATACAATCCAGGAAGGTGGGGTTTTTTTTCTCTCTGTCCCCCATGCCTAGAACATTCTTCTTCTTCCACATCAACTACTGATTCTACCTTCTAGAGGAAGTCTTCCTAAACTCCCTTAATTCCAGGGCTTTCCCTCTTTTAATGATTTTCTATTTGTACTGTGTTTAGCTTGCTTTGTACATCCTATATTTGTTGGCATGTTGTCTCCATTATTGATTGTGAGCTTTTTGGGGGCAAGGATTTTACCTCTTTTTTTATCCCTGTCACTTGGCACCATGCCTGCCATATAGTGCTTGATAAGTATTTATTGACTAATTTATTGATGTGATTGGAGAGAAGATGGATATAATAAGCAATTAGAGAAGATTACATTAATGATAGAATCTAGATTGCATGGTATGAGCTTTTTGGGTTACACTAAGACATGAAAGAGAAAACTACCTCCAAAAGGAGATGGATTGTCTGGGAAGGGCCTAGATGGATGGGTGATGGAAAACACCCACCTAGGGATCTTCCCAGGGCCAGTAAAGCACAAACCCCTTGGGCTATAGAAAACCAGTTTATTTTGCTAATTGAAATAAGGAAAAATGGTAGGTAAGGTCCTAACACTACAATATCTAGACTCTACCCAATTTCTATGCACCTCCTCTCAAGAAGTTGCTCTTTGTTTCTTCTGTAGGTCTTATCTACCAGTTCTCTGATCTTATATATATACCCCAAAACCTATCTGACTATCCTACTTAATCTAAATAGTTTAGATTATCTCAAAAAGGCTAAGGAAGAAGGACTTGCCAATGTACCGAGTCCTTACCTAAAGTCTGGGGTTGGCTTCCTAGGTAAACCCAAAGTCCCAGTTCACAAAACCCATGGGTTTACCTTTACCAAGTTGATCTTTGACCAGTTGATCTCAGACAGGTTGATCTCTCAACTTCAGGGAAAGGCAGGTCTTCTCCAAGGCAGTTCTCCAACCGGGAAATTTCCTAGTCTTTCCACAAGATTAGTCTTTTCCCAGGGGATGCCAGAGCAAAGTTCCTCCTTACCAGCTCAGAGCAAAGCCAGATCAGGAGAGATCCTTAAACCCAGTAAAACTCTCAAGATCCTCCTCTCCTTCCAGAATCTTCTCCCAGGGTTTGTGTCTAAATTGTCCTCCTTTCCTCTTAAAGACAATCCATGCATTTTTCTCTATCCTTTATCATTTATCCTTACACAGAGAACAGTCATTATTGACTTGAGTGGTCCAGGGAGATCTCACAGAGGTGATGGAAACCCTTGAATTTTGAGAACAAGGTTTTCATAAGCAGAAAGAAAGATGAGTGCTCTACTTCCAAAGATGTGCTGGAGCTAGCTCAAAGTGGCTTGTGAAAGCTAATTGCTAAAAGTTCAGTGTGAGTATTTACACTTACCTATGTAATTTTAAAATGCTACAAATCAAGGCTTGATTTATTGTTTTATTAATAGTTTAGGCTTAAAGTGGTAGAGAAAATGTTAATTATTCAGATTAAATGTAAAGGTGTGTTATGGGTATATTTCCACTAATAATCTCTCTCCATCCCACCCAGCAGTTCACTTCAGTTATTATTTGGTTGTGTCATACTCTTCATGGGGTTTTCTTGGCAAAGGTACTGGAGTGATTTGCAATTTACTTCTCTGGTTCATCTTACAGATGAGAAAACTGAGGTAGTAAACAAGGCTAAGTGACTTGCCCAGAGTCACACAGTAAGGAAGTATCTGAGGCCGTATTTGAACTCAGGAAAATGAGTCTACCTGACTTCAGACCTTGCACCCTACCCAGGAAGGCACTTAGCTGCCCTTTGAGCTGGTTGTTAAATATTTACCAACATGCCACTGTCAGTACTCCCTCAGGTGAGTTCCAAGGTCCAGAAACAGAATTAGTCATATTTCTTGGACTATAGAAGTTGCTTTCATCCAAGTTTCCCAATTTGGGTGAAGGAATAAAGTGACTCTGCCATAGCCAGTATTACCTACAGAATGTGGAACCTTATCCTCAGTGTTGATGTCACACTCTCAGGAACTTAGTCAGGCACTTTTTTCACACCTTCCCCAGTGTTGGAAACACAGTAGAAGAATTCAAATTGGTATTTGCACTGGTATTTCCCATAGTCGGTGGCTAGGTGGTGCTATAGTGCACAGAGTGCTGAGCCTAGAGGCTGGAAGACTCATCTCGAGTTCAAATCCAGCCTTAGACACTACTTGGGTGACCCCCTGATAAGTCACTTAACCATATTTGCCTCAGTTTCCCCATCTGCAAAATTAGCTGGTGAAGGAAATGGCAAAGCACAGTATCTTTATCAAGAGAACCCAAAATAGGGTCACAAAGAGTTGGATGTGACTGAACAACATTTCCCACAGTGGACACTTGGGAAATATTTTTTGTAAGGCAAAGACTTCATCCACGGATGGCATAGAGGGACCCTTAAGCGTTACCTGGCCCTGGGTTCCTGCTTTTATTTCAAATCCACCTTATTATTAATGACATCTCAAACCGCCCTGAAGTGGTGTGGGTCGGCTATGGAAGTAGTGAGGTGCTCATCACCAGAGCCCTTCCAGCGTAAGCTTCCTGCTTGTCAGGAAATGGATGGATGGTTTCTGCAGAACATATGTCTGTTTAGATAAATGTTACACTTAAATAACTTTGAGATCCCTTCTAGCTCTGAGATTCTACCATCTTGAAGTGGTAGGTCAGAGTCTCTGGGGGAGGGAGGAACGGCTAGCTTTAGAGAAGAGAGGAAACTCTCCTGGGGACCAGAAGGGAAGGTGAGAGGCTAAATAGGAGATGTGGAATGATAAAGCAGGAAGCTAAGTCATCTCCTGAGAGGAAGGTTAAAGGGAATGAGGGCCTAAAGGCCTGGGATTATGATGGTGGAGAATATTCTAGTGCATCAAGAATAGATGAATAGGGGGCAGCTGGATAGCTCAGTGGATTGAGAGCCAGACCCAGACCCAGAGATGGGAGTTCTGGGTTCAAATCTGACCTCAGACACTTCCCAGCTGTGTGACCCTGGGCAAGTCCCTTGACCCCCATTGCCTAGCCCTTACCACTCTTCTGCCTTGGAACCAACACACAGTATTGACTTCAAGACAGAAGGTAAGGGTTTAAAAATAAAATAGATGAATAATAAAAATAAATTTTAAATGAGCCGCAGACTAACTTATAACTGGACAACATGAATCTGTAAAGGGAAAGGCACTGTTTTGTTTTTCTCTAATCATCCACCATAGCCTCCCAGTCAGAAGAGGGAAGGCAGGCAGAAAGCAAAAACTAGGGTTGAGGGTTAGCAGAGCAAACCAAGTAGAGGAGGGAATCTTTGTGGTTGGAAAGATAATTTCCAGTGTTAATGGATTTGTGTTCTCCTCCATGTGGGTATTCCCTCCACTGATGCAGATAGCAACTTGCTCATACTGAAGGTTCCATGTGATAGGATGGAAAATGCACTAGCTCCAAGGTCAGAGGGCCTGAGTTCAAATTCCACCTCTGCTGTTTAATATCTGTGAGACTTGAGGAACAGCTTTTCCAGCCAGTGGGTCAAAGGCTTGCTCTAGGATGATAAAGCCCATTTATATAACACTTGAGAGTCTGCAAATCCCTCTTCCTCCTGGGCATTATGCCCAGGGTTACAGACCTAGCTGGGTTGCTTTGGGGCCTACCAGGGAGCGGCCAAGCTATGTTAGCTCGCCGGGCTGAAGGGGCTTCCCACATGCAGTTGCAATGCCTGGGTCTGGGGGAGAGTTATTTCAGCTGCTTCCCTTCTTCAGGAAATCCGCTTGGTATTTTCCATTCCCCTCCCAAGTGGCTCCCTGCTCTTCCAGGCCTGGGGCTGCTGAGTGTGCAGAGTTCTTGCTAAATTCCTTCCACTCACCACACGGCAGACAGCGTGAGGCCAGAACCCAACTGGCAGTGGGGCGTGCAGAAATCGGGGGAGGGGGCTGGGGGTGAGGTCACTCCTGGAGAAGCTGGGGGCGGCTGACTAGAGCAAGCCCCAAGGGAGCCAGAGGAATTGGGTTTCCAGGACCGCCTCAGCGCCAGATGAGTAATTTTGCAGTCGGCATTTTTGAGAATAGATGTGGCCATTTTGTAGCTTAAAAATGAGCCCAAGTACCTTTTACAAAGTGGAGAGAAAAGGGGCAGCCTGTCAACATAGTTAAAGCAACGCCCCCTGGAAACCTGAGAACAGCTCATGTCAGACCCCCTCCCGCCGCCCCCCCCCCAAAAAAAACCCCAGGATCTCTTCAGTTCTCGCTGGCTTTCTGCCTCTAGACCTAGTCTGCTCTTTGGGTTCCCCTGGTTCCTCCTCCCCCACCTCCAGCATCCCCTCCCTCCAAATTCCTCACCCAGGAATGGAGAAAAACCCCTTCTTCGTCCAAGCAAGAACCAGGGAGGGTTAAAAAGGGAATTAGAGGGAACAGGCAGGAGAAACAGAAGTTTTAGTTATTCCTCATTTGGTAATCTCATCAGCTCCCCAGGATTTAATAACCATCTCTGTGTGGGTGATTTTTAAATCTCCCTCTCCTGCCCAGCCTCTCTACCGAACTCCAGTATCCAATGTCCAGCTGCCTTTCCCACAGATCAGACTGGATGTCCAGGAGACAGTCTAAACGGAACGCATCCAAAATAGAATCTTTCCCCAAACTCTCCTTCCCTCCCTCCTCCACCTTCTCTGCTACTACAGAAGGCACCGCCATTCTCCCAGGCCATCAGGCTTGCAACCTGGGGGTCATCTCGGCCTCCTCACTATCTCTCCTTCCCATATCCGATCTGCTGCTGAGGCCTGGCCTGCTGTGTGACATCTAGAATATGGCCCCTTCTCTGCACTGGCCCTCTAGTGCAGACCCTCATGGCTCTGCAGTCTCTAATCTTTCCCCGTTCCAATAGAGCCTCCATTCATCCACTGAAATAATTTTCCTGAAGAGCAGATCTGATGTTATGAGCATAAACACACACACACACACACACACACACACACACACACACACACACACACACACACACACACACTCCAGGGGCTCTTTATTGACTCCAGGATCAAATATACAATGCTCTGTTTGGCATTCAAAAAGAATGCTCCTTCCTATTTTCTAGTGTTCCTTTTAAACCCTTAACTTCTGTCTTAGAATTGAAAATAAGAATTAATTCTAGGGGCAGCTGGGCAGCTGGGTGGCTCAGTG
Source organism: Monodelphis domestica (assembly GCF_027887165.1). Lineage (NCBI taxonomy): Eukaryota > Metazoa > Chordata > Mammalia > Didelphimorphia > Didelphidae > Monodelphis > Monodelphis domestica. The sequence goes on along the minus strand of NC_077227.1, from coordinate 509,527,129 downwards.
GACTGAGAGCCAGGCCTAGAGATGGGAGGTCCTGGGTTCAAATCTGGCCTCAGACATTTCCTCACTGTGTGACCTTGAGCAAGTCACTGTAAGAAACCACCAGGGACCACCTATTTGGAGGTGGGGGGGGGGGGTAAGAATATAGGCAGATTCAGGAGGGCTAATGGAGATCAATGACATGGACCAAAGATGCTGATGGCAAATAATGGCAACTTTATTGAGGAGAGTGAGGATTTTTATAACCACTTGGGGTACCTATGCAAACTTTACATAATCATGGTAATGAAAGGGAACTGAGCCAACGAACCTGGTGCAGATAAACACCCTTCCTAGGCCAACGTACCCGGTGTAGATAAGCGCCCCCCTAAACCAACGAACCCTATGTGATGAACACCTTGACCTCCCCACCCTGTGTGATAACCACCTTGACCCCTCCACCCTGTGCGATAACCACATTGACCCCTGGTAAGCTCCAAGGGTATATAAGCCTGCCTTAAAGTTTGCTGGGGGGGGGACCCCCTTTGGGCTCCTCCCCACGCGTGTGAAGTGAGTTCCAATAAACCACCTCTCTGTGCTGATTGCAGCGTCTGTTCTGTTCCTTTGGCCCCTAAACGGACCCTAATAGTAACAGACAAATGTTTACATGGTAACAGGTAATGGCTAACAGAGAACCTTCCATCATGTGTGGGGACTGGAGGATGATGATGCCTCCTTTACACCTTGGATGGGGATTGGGGAATCAGAGGTGTCCATGAGTTACATGAACATACACAAGAGTTCTATTGTTGCCTTCGGGGGTTTCATGGATATGGGATACAAAACATGTGCTAGATTAGGGAAGGAGAATGTAGCGGAGGATTTTCCAGAAGCCTTTACCTTTGGGGTCCCAATTAATTCCTAACAAGTCACTTGAAGTCACTTGAAGACAGAAGGTAAGGGTTGTAAAAAATCCATTCTAAAGCAGAAGAGCTGACAGGGCTAGGCAATTGGGTTAAGTGACTTGCCCGGGATCCCATAGCAAGGAAGTACCTGAGATAAAATTTGAACCCAAACTTTCCTTTTCTAGGCCTGGCTCTTTATCCACTGAAACACCTAACTGCCCCTCCAATATTCTTACATCTTACCCCTTGACAGATACCCTCTCACACAGTAACGCTGGTCTCCTGGTTGTTCTACAAACAAGAGATTCCATCTGTTGGGCATTTTCTCTGGTTGTCCCCCATGACTAGAATGTTATTTCTTATTTCTGCCTTCTTTCAAATCTCAGTTAAAATCCTGCCTCCTACAAGGAGTTTTTCTTGATCCTCTTAATTCTACTGCCTTCCCCCATTATTTATTTCCTATTTATACTGCATATAGCTTGCTTTGTAAATATTGTGTTGTCTCCCAGATTAGATTAGAAACTCCGTGAGAGCAGAGACTCTTTTTGTCTCTTTTTGTATCTCCATTATTTAGCACAGTGCATGGCATATAATGGACACTTAATGAATGTTTATTGATTATTGATTGATCAAGTGAAAGGAGAGCTTCCTGCTGTCTTAATCCTTCTTGGAAAGCTTGCTCTTGGTTCTTATCTATGTATAACCCATCCAAAGTTTAGTGCACTCACTCACTCACTCACAAGCAGATCCTTTGATATTTCAATGAAATCGTCATTTCCTCATTGTAGGTCCTCTCTCCATCACTGGAACAGATCTCAAGCTATGGCTACCATTTCCTCCTCGGCAGTCCTATCCTCCATAAAGGATGGGTGCAAGGCACTAGTTGCTTTTCTCTAAATCTTTCAATAAATTGTAGATGGTAGAGTGGCACCCAAGATGTCCATCAATCTGAACCATATGACCAGTTATACAAATGAATGAATGAATAAAAGAATGAACTAATGAAATAAAAAAAGGATTTGTTCAGCATTTACCATGTTCCAGGAACTATCCTAAGCATTGGGGACACAAATATAAAATCTAGTCAGACCCCGCATGCAAGAAGCTCACATTTTAATCAAAGTCTTCTATTATATTTGTATATTACACACATACACACACACACACACACACACACACACACACACACACACATAAATGGTGGTGGCCAAGGAGGTATGTTTAGATCAAGGAAGTCAGAGGAACAGTGGTTAAAACTGTAGAGTGATTATTTGACAAGTTCATTTCTGAAATGGTAGTATTGATTTGATTATTGTTTCCAGAGCAAGAGGTAGAAAATTAGCATGGAAAGAATATGACTAGGGAATAGAAACTTGAGCAGCAGAGCAGGGAGCCTGGGTCAGTCTAGAAATGGTGAAGGCTCACTAATCAGAAGGCCAGGTCTTCAGATGGCTCTGGAGGACAGGTGTGTGTGTGTGTGTGTGTGTGTGTGTGAGAGAGAGAGTGTGTGTGTGTGTGTGTGTGTGTAATAATTTCCTTCCTCCATAGTCATCCTTCCTTTATCTTTGGAAGCCTCGCAGCAAACTGGCTAAATCAGATTGAGAGTAACTGAAAGAACTCAACCCCATCAGTGAGTCAGGAGGATGTAAAGACTTTCCCAGGAATGGGCAGATGAGAACAGTTTGTTCCAATGGCCACAAAGATGGCTGAAGCAGGTACTGTGGAGTGCCTAGAGCTAGGCCAGACATGGAACCAAGATCATCCACTGCATACTGGGCCATCACCAACCATCCTGGCTTTTGTCTTGTCACTGGACTTGGATGACTGGAAGAGAGAGTGAGGCTGACAGCTTTGTGTAACTGCCTCATTTCAATTCAATTCACCCTTGGGTTAAGACATTTCCCTGTGATGTCATTGGTCCTCTTCAAAAATGAAGGACAAACAACAACAATAAATAAATATATGACTATAAATAGAAAGCAAGTGCAAGATAGTTGGGGACAAAAGACCTTAGCAACTGGGGAAATGAAGGAAGATTTCAGAAGAGGGAAGATCTATGAGGCAGAGATGAGAAGGGATTTTATTCAAGGCATGAGTAACAACAGATAGTGCAAATGCCTTGAGAGAGGATATGGAGAGTTCTGTGTAATGAGAGAGGGCAGGTCAGTTTATTTGACTGTACTATAAAGTATGGACAGGAGGAGAGGTGATGGCTAAATGATAGTAGGAGAAGGAAAGTCTTTAAGTGGCTGCAGGGAGCAAGAAGTCTGCCAACTCCTTGTGGGCTGGAGTCACGAGAAGCAGCAAAGGAAGGAACAGTCAGCCCCCAAGAGGGCCAAGAAATGAGGCATTTTCTGGAGAAATCAAGGTTTCCCCTGAAGAACCAGTTCCTATTCCCTTCCCTGTCCCCCTCACCCATAGAAACCCTGCAGGCAAGTCATCACATCCTGACATATGCCAGGATCCAATAACTACCCCAACCCCAGAAGTTCCTGTCAAGTTCCTGTTCACTCCTCCTCCCGACATATGCCAGGAACTGATAACTACCCCAGCCCTAGAAGTTCTTGTCAAGTTCCTGTTCACTCCCCCTACCCCAGAAATTCCTGTGTACTCCCCCTACCACAGAAGTTCCTGTTCACTCCAGTGTATAAAAGACCTTCGAGCCCCAAAATCGGGGCTCAAGTCATTTTAGAGTGCCAAGTCCAAACTGCAGTTTAATAAACTCCCTTGTGCACTTTACATTGTTGGTCATCGTTTCATCCTTGGGATTGATTCACCCGGCACTTCACCCCAAACACCAGAAAGAAGAAAACATATGCCAGGAAGAATTCAAGGGTGAAGGAGAGTTTATTATCAGCAGAAGAGCATTCCAAAGGACAAAGTGGAAAGGAAAGGTAGGTAAGAATAAGAACCCAGGAGGGTAAGGACTGAGTTTACTATTAGAGAAGGTGAAGTGCTGGGGTAGGTGGGGAGAGTCATGACCCCTCAGCTGATCCTGGACTGATCTGGGGTGACCCATGCAGGTGGCACTAGTCCTCAGACCAGATAATCTGCTTCCAGAGGATGGCAGGATCCAGGTAAGAGATATGACATCCCTGGGGGGACTCAAGGGCAAACATTTACTATCTATGTAGCTATTGTAATAGATGGCAACATTAGGGGATTTATGGTAATAGGGAAGAGACTCCAGGAAGCCAGCTAAAGGAAAGACTGGATCTTACACTCCTCCCCCCACACCACTTCCTATTCCTTTCTCAACTGATCTAAAGGTTCTTCTCAGAAATGGTAAGCTTGAAGGATTTCCTCAAATAACTAATCCCACAATTTAGATCTTTTAACTAAGAAGGTTTTATTTTTTAAGGTAGAGGAGGTAAAGGGGGGGGGGTAGGAAAATAGGTTTCCCTAACTTCCTATGATTTCCTGTTGATTGAAGATTTTCACACTGTGTTTAATTCAGGAAATAAGATTTATTTTCTCTATAGGGAGATATTGATAGCAAAAGCTGACAGAGATTCTTCAGAGCTAAGCTCCAAATCTTATTAGTACTCAGTCAGATAAATAATCATTAACCAAGAGAAGAATTGGTTTTCCAGCTTCCTTCCAACAGTCAGAGGAAAGAGAAGTGAGTTCAAGCTGCTGGGCTTCCAACTGTCCCCTCTTCAAGATTCTATTGGAATCTCATCTCTTCCTTACTTTATGGACAAGGCATCTGATCACTCTGGAGTCCTTGTCTGCTTCCTAGAGATGCTGTGAGGACAAGTAAGATCATCCTGGAAAAGAGGGGGAAAATTTTCAGCCTCTGAGAAGAGTGAACTAAACCAAGGATTTATTAGTGGTAGCAGAACATTATTATTATTGTTTCCAGTAAGAAGGTTAAGACAAATGAGTAATTTTGCAACCTACCATTTTGGAGAAAGAATGTGGACATTTGAAAGCTTAAAAAAAATGATTCAAACACCTCTTTCAAAGCAGAAGAAAGAGAACTGACTTTGTTAGATAATATCCCCAGGAGCCCCAAAACTGCTTTTACTACTGATTCCCAAGATTGGTGAAGGAGAAATGGAGCAGTAGAATCATAGAATCTTAGATCTAGAGTTGAAGGAAATTCCAGGGCCAGCTAGTTTAACTCCCTCATGTCATATTGCATCCCAATTCTAAGAATCACAAAAGTTCAGAAGTAAAAGGAACTTCAGAGGCCATCTTATTCAACCCCTATCTGAGCAAGAATTTGTTTTACACCATTGCCAAGAAATCATTATCAAACCTTTAGATGAATACCTCTAAGGAGAAGAAATCCACTATTTTCTTCCTTTTCATCTTTCCTTTCCTTTTTCTTTCTCCCTTCCTTCCTTCCTTCCTTTTTTCTTTCTTTCTCTATCTCTCTCTTTCTTCCTTCTCTGTCTCCTTTTTTTAGGGATATGTTTACAACATGAACAATATGGAAATAAGTTTTGAATGATATAACATATCAAATTGTTTACCTTCTTCATTTTCTTGGTCATGTGAATGAATAAATAAGTATATAAAATCATGAAGTCAACCCATTCTACTTTTGGATAGAACTCTCCTGACATCAAACCTAAAATTGCCATTTTATATTTTCCACTCATTACTGGTCATCCTAGTTCTGACTGGTGGAGCCAATCAGAATAAAATCTAATACCTCTTCCATGTTATATATCATTTAAATTCTTGAAAGCATCTAGCATGTCCTTCTCCCTCCCTCAAATCTCTTCTCAAAATGAAACATTCCAAGGTATTTCATATGGCATGATTTTAAGGCCTTTAACTGGATTTCTGGGTTGGATGGGGGTAGTCTAAATAAGACAGAAGGACAAGGACTAGGCAAATAAGGTTAAGTGATTTATTTGCCCAGGGATACAGAGCTAGGAAGTGTCTGAGGTCAGATTTTAATCCAGGTCCTCTCCAGTCCAGGTCTGAAGCTCTATTTATTTAGCCACTTACCTGCCCTGACATGATTCCCTTTATTGCTTAGTAGAGTAGAGCATCTCTAAAGTGCAGTGGAATGTTTTGGGGGAATCTGAGGTCTTCTGGGTCCCAAGACACGAATATACTCTCTCCTAGTTCATGATGCCTTTCACCATTCTGACTGTTGACTTATTTTTTTACTTTAATTTTATTTAAAATTCTTATCTTCCATCTTAGAATCAATACCAAGTATTTGTTCCACGACTTCTTCTTAATGTTGTAGAACTTACCTCTGGTTGTGTTCATGGAATTTGAAAAGACAAACTATAAAATGAAAGGAATGGATTCCTCCATTTTTATGGTGCCTTCCATCTCTGACACTATAATTTTGTGGTTCTTATTGCTTTTGCCCAGCACTGGGGCAGAAGAAAAGTAGCAGCAAGGCCTCTACCCAGTCAGGGACCGGATGGACACTCACCCATTCATACAAGATGAGTCAATCACCAGTGACCTCATCAGGAATTCATCAACCACCATGCAAACTAGAGGAGGAATTGGGAGCCATGGCTGAGTCACAGTCCAGACAGCCTAACCAAAAACAGGCCTTTGGTTGAGGAATCCAGACCCTTAATGTGCAGGAGTTATTAGAGAGGGGTCTGTGACCCCATTATTATAGAGGCTCCAAGAAAGTGATTCCATGAAGCTCCCACCAATATTATGGGATTCTGAATCAGCTTTATGTGCCAGAACTTCGCTTTCAAGAGGCCATTAACATTTTTTTTGCATATGGTCCCTCTCCCATCCATTGGCAATCCAATGAAGGCTATGAATTCTTTCTCAGAATAATGTTATTTTTTCTTTTTGTTTTGATTTGTTTTTAACCCTTACATTCTGTCCAAGTAACAACTCTAAGACAGAGTTAAGTGACTTGCCCTTGGTTGCACAGCTAGGAAATATCTGAAGCCAAATTTGACCTCTGGTCCTCCTGACTCCAGGCCTGGTGCTCTATCATTGTGCTACAAACACTAAAATAAAATACATAAAATTACAAAGAAAATAACATATAAAAATACAGTTATCCATTTTTTAACCAAGTTCACTGACCCCAGGTTAAGAAGCCCTAACCCAACTCTTCCTCTCACTATGTTTTTCTCTATTTTCATTTCAGGATAAAAATACTCTTCTCTACCCACTCATGACTGAATGACTAGAACTTTCCTCTCTATAGTTCCTTACAATCTCTACATACAGAATTTTAGAGGCAAAAATCCATTTTATACCCCTTCCTTTTATCTGTCAAACTTTTTTTGGTCTTTTTGTTGTTCTTGTTGTTTGGTGAAAATGGAGCAGATCTGTGATTTTATCACCTTAGGGAACTTTCAGCTGAATGGATCAACCAGCATTTCTTTTTTCTTTTTGTGATCTTTTTGGAATGTAGGCCTGAAATTAGCAATGATGCTTGTTCAAAGGTTTTGCATAGTTTAGGACCGTTTTGGACATAGTTCCAAATTGCTTTCTTGGATGGCTAAGCCAATTTATAAAACCACTAATACACCTATCTTCTCATAGCCCCTTCAAAATTTGACATTTTCCTTTTTTGTCAACTTTGCCAATCAATGGGTTTTTTTGTACAAAAACCTCTTTAAATTTTAGGTAATTGTAATTGTCCATTTTATTCTCTCTATCCTTCATTTGGTTATAAACTCTTTCTCCATTCATAGACCAGACAGGTGATTCTTTTGATGTTTCTTTGTTCGTCATGCTTTATGCCAGTCATGGACCCATTTGGTCCTTATCTTGGTATACTGTCTTCATAATTTATTTGATGTTAAATTATACCCTACTTTACAACCTCACTTCTATTGTAATCTTGAATTCTTATTTAAACCTTTTATTATTACTTAATTCTGTTTCTTGTGTTGTTTTTTAAATCCTTACCTTTGGTCTTAGAATCAATACTGTGTATTGGTTCTAAGGCAGAAGAATAGTAAGGGCTAGGCAAAAGGGGTTAGGTGACTTGCCCAGGGTCAAACAGCTAGGAAGTGTCTGAGGCCAGATTTGAACCTCCCTCCTCTAGACCTGGCTCTCAATCCACTGAGTCACCTAGCTGCCCCCTTCTCATATTTCTTAAATATTATCTTGGGTCAATTTCTTGCCGGCAAACTATTTTTAGTATACCTCCAAGTGCTTATACATATTAGGTACTCAACACAATCCAATTGAGTAAACATTTATTAAATACCTACTAGCTTCTTCCACTGTGTTAAGGGATATGAAATAAAAAACAGTCCCTGCCCTCAAGGAATTTATATTTAAAGGTACACTGAAGTCAGCTCAAACTGGCTTGAGAAAGCTATTTGTTCCATTCTGGAGAGTTATTTGGAAGTATCCCAAAAGGCTATAAAGCAGTGCATACTCTTTGATCCAGAGATACCACTATTAGGTCTGTGTCCCAAATTTTAAAATTTCAATCTAAATTTAATTTTAAATTAAATTAAATTAATAAATTAATTATAATTATTAATTATCATAATAATCAATGTCATTGTTAATAATGAATTAATAAATTAAATTAAAATTTTAAAGTAAAGTAGTTGTTTATTTATAATTATTAATAGCAGGGTTTTTTTGTAGTGGCAAAGAATTAGAAATTGAGGGAATGCCTATCAATTGGGGAATGGCTAAACAAATTGTGGCATATGATTGTAATGGAATACCATTGTGCTATAAGAAATGATAAGCAGGATGATTTCAGAAAAGCCTGAAAAGATCTACATGAACTGATACAGAATAAACTGAATAGAAGCAGAACATTTTACATAGTAACAGTAATATTGTATGATGATCAACTATGAAAGACGTAGCTGTTATTGGCAATACAATGATCCAAGACAATTCTGAAGGACTTATGATTAAAATGCTATCTACCTCCAGAGAAAGAACTGATGGAGTCTGTAGGACTTTTAATAATAATCTGTAATAGAAGAAATAGAGAGGGAAGGGCTGAGAGGGGGAAATGAAGAGAGAGGGAGAGAGAGAGAAGATTCTTCTCTCTCTTTTTCTGGGAGTGAGGTAGCCAAGTCTTGTCCCCCTGACAGAGGGAATATGTATCCTCAGAGAATTGTTCTGGGAGATGGAGGACACCCACTGTCACTTCCCTTCAGAAACCTGGGGTCACCCCACTATCAAGGAGAGATGTTGTTCCCTGGGTTAGGCAGTTTGGATCCCTAGGATCCTGAGCTAACTTTCCCCTTTTGGGGAGAGATGTGATTCTCCCCAATCTTCTGTCCCCTTTCCTAGTGTTAGAAACCAACTAGACCTAATTCTAAAGTAGTAAACAATTTATTTGGGTTCACACAGGGAAGGAGAGGTAAGGGTGTCAGGCAGGGAAAGTGGGGAGCAGGAAACCCTAACACTGTTCCCCTCTGGCAGACTGCCCCTTCCAAGTTCTTGGGTCAAGGCTGAATGCCTTGAACCCTCCTCTGGCCAGCTGCTGGTTGATCCCTATTCCTCAGCTAACTAGCTTTTAATTCAAGAGTCTAGGAACAGGTCAGGGAGAGAGAGAAATCTCAGGGAAAGATCTGGATGGCTCTGGCCAGCGGGAGTCCAAATCCAAACCCCCTTTGGGAATTCAGGTAGGTGTTCTTGAAGAGTCTTAGTGGAGGTATTTTTGGGTCCCAGAAGGAATAACAGGTCCCAAATCGATAGGCTCTTTCTCAGATTCCAGGAAAACCTCCTTTCCTCCTCCGCCTCCGCCTCCCAGGCTAAAGGACCCTTGACAGTTGAAGCTTCCCTCTCTCTGCCCCTCCTCCACGGCTCAGCAGAGCTCTCCTTCAGCCTGGCTTCTCATTGCCACCCCCTGGATCTCTCTTACTTACATTACAAATCAAAAGGGGGGGGGGCAGTTCTTTCATTCAAGAGAGCAGAGCAAAGAGAGCCAGAGACTCACACCAGATGTACTTTACCAAAATCACAAGCTCCCAAAAGAGAGACCCGCCGAGTGGGACTCAGCCAAATTTATCCCCTCAGTATCCTTACGTAAAATGAGGACGTCACTTAAAAGGATTCAGGGAATGTAAGTCAGGTGTTGCAAATTTTCCATCTGCCCAAGTTTGAATGCAGATTGAAGCATACTATATTTCACTTCATTTTATTTGTGTGTTTTTATTTGTGGGGTTTTGGGTTTTATAGGAGTATTCTCTCACAACATGGTCAATATGGAAATACATTTTGCATGATCATACATGTATAATCTAGATCAAATTGCTTACCATCTCAGGGAGAGGGCAAAGAAGGAAGGGAAGGAGACAATTTGGGTCTCATAATTTTGGAAAATGGAGGTTAAAAATTGTAATTGGGGGGAAAGTAAAATATTATTTAAAAAGAAAATTTTAATTAAAAAAGAAAAAACTGATTGCTAAATTTCAGTATGAACATTTCCACTTTAGGAATTCAAAAACATTACAAAACAGGCTTGATTTATTATTTTGTTGATTTCTAGACTTAAGAAAATAATAGAGAAAATGTTACTAAGGCAGATTAAACTTAAAAGTGTGTCATAGTAATTGGGGTGGGTAAAACTGGTTGTTAAGGATTTATCAGCACGCCCTGTTTATATTCTACTGGGCTGATTCAACATGTGCAGAAGTAAAGAAGTATAAAGTATGTTAGAGATTTTTAATTTGATCTGTGGATAGATTTCAGGGGTGTTTGTGAACTTGGGTGGGAAAAAGTCTTTATTACAGTAGAATTGATTTCTTAGGCATCTTATTTTACATATTTAAAAATATTCTTCTGAAATGGGCTTGCCCAGACTGCCAAAGGATTCCAGTGACACAAAAAAGTTTAAGAGCTCCTGGCATAAGCAAAGTAATACCACATAATTTAAGAGAGAAAAAATGAATTCTTCTTTGGATCTGTGACCTCACTGATTGATGTGTATATTCCTTCCAAAGATAGAAACTTCAAGCTATCCTCTGTACCTCTTTTCTATATCCTTCCATAAATCCTTCACAAAGGAATCTACCCAAATTGCAGGGGTTTTTCCTCGAGGTCTCTTGATAGTAAGTGGGTACCGATGCATATTGAAGTCTGTCTATCAGTTATCCTTCAAATTTGCTACAAGACTAGCCTACTTCCTTTTCTAATCATATATCATTTTGATAATCCTTTCTCTGCATATGATTTGTCCTACTAGTATGCATATTTACTTCTACTATGCCTATCTCCATTGTCTTTTGGGTGGCCTTCAATTTTTATTCCTTTGGGATTCCAGGATTTTAGCGATCCTGGAATCATAGATTTAAAACTGAAAGAGACCTCAGAGGTTATCTGATCCAGCTCTATTATTTTACAGAGGAAGAAACTGAGGCACAGTAGAGGAAATGACTGGAGCAAGTAGGATTTAAATCCAGATTCTCTCATTCCATATTTCATACTCTTTTTACCAAACTACTGCTTTGTAGTTGTTGGGGTAAGAAATTATAATTATAATTGGATGCCTTCTCAATCAAATCAATGATTATCCTCCATTTTGTGCTGTTTCTTGTAATTCATGTGCATTCTGGTAAACTAGAGGGCACAAACTACAGAGCTCTCTATTCCCTGAATGTGCCCACCACAAAGTTTAAACTGGGGGCTTGTGGGCAGAACTTTCTGGAATCACAAGATTCCTTCAACTACAACTTAGCTCTGCCAAATGTTACAGACCACAACTTCTCTGTTACAACCTCAGTTTCTCTGTTCTGATCAATTAGAAAGAAGTAATGCCTATATTGAGTAAGATTATGTAAACCTCGTATCTTTCTCATTAATGACTATAAAGTTGCTGTAGCCCCCTCAAAGGGTGTCCTTGGCTGAGAGGCCTTAGATCCCATTCTTTAGCAATTGCTAGCTTTGTTAATAAATTAATCATACTTAAAATTTATTGCCCCAGTTTATCTTTATTGCAGATTTCAGTCGTGACAATTGGCAAGACAGGCAGGAGGTTGAAAGACTGGATCCCAGCCCTCAAGACAGCTCTCGAAGGAACCCCCTAGAATGCTCTGGTGAGATTTTTCATCAAGGGACTTCTCTAAGGAAGACTGCCCCAGAGGTTAGGCTACCCCTCGACCTCAGTCTAAATTTATCCCAGCAACATTAAGCCCCCTAGATGGGAGAATCTCATCAGCAAGAAATGAGATTCTTGTTGCAGGTAGAAAAAGTTCTTCCACTTATAGGAGAATCTCTATTAGAGATAGAACAGGTTCTCCTGCAAAGAGAAGCAGGAGATTTACTTCTCCAGCATATAAGAAAAATTCTACTGCGAACTGAAAGATCCCTCCTACAAGTAGGAAAATCCCTGAAGGACCTAGACAGAAAAACTAACACCACCTTGAAATTAGACTCTATGGAGCACTAACTTTTGATTAAGTTTCAAAAAAGGAAAATAAATCTTCTGAAGAAGAAATGAGAGACTCAAAGCAAAATTTGTCATTTTCTCTCTTAATTGAATTCAAAAGATAGGGTAGTTTGAGATCATGTTTCACACCTTAAGGTTTCTCTGAATTGATGCGAAGTGAAGTGAGCAAAATCAGAAATCTGTACACAGTTACAGCAATGCTGTTTAATGATCAACGGTGCATGACTTACTATTCTCAATAATACAATGATCCAAGACAGTTCTGAAGGACTTACGATGATAAATACTAGCCACCTCCAGAGACAGAACTGATAGAATCTGAATACAGATTGCAGCATACCTTTTTTCTTACTTTTTTATTTTTCTTGATTTGGGAGGAGGGGGTGTCTGTGTTTTCTTTCACAACACAGTTAGCTAATATGGAAATATATTTTGCATGACTGTACATGTGTAATCTATATCACATTGCTTGCCTTTTCAATAAGAGGGGGAAGAGAGGGAAAGAATACAGGGCTCAAATTTTTTTTAAAAAAAACATGCTGAGAGGGCAGCTTGGAATCAGTATTGATTCCAAGCTGGAAGGTAAGGGTTTTAAAAAAATGCTTAAAATTATTTTCACATGTAATTGGAAAAAGTTAATTGTAATTTTTTAACTAAAAAAAGATTTCTCTGAGTTCATTTACTTTTGTGCTATTCTTGCCTTGTGCTGGACTCCTGCAAGAATTTCCCTATGGATTTCCTAAGCTCCTGAGAAGGATTTTTCAAGGGACAACCTCTTGGGGAACTCTGGAGCCTCTCTGTAAAACCTCACCAGAGATAAATTCCTTGGGAAATTTCTAAAAAGAGGCAGGACAGTTCTAGTAAGGGATGCCTCACAGAACCAGTTGACTCCAGTAGCAGAATTCCCAGGGAAACTCCCTTGGAAAATCTACTTCTATCCTCAGAGAACTCAGGGAAATTTCTCATTCAAATAAGGATGACCAAAAAAAGTACATCGTTAAATGATGTGAAATTTGGTCTAAAACTACAAGAGATTTGGATGGTAAATTGTTCTGACCTAAATTTGGCATTTTGATTAATCCATATTGAGGAAATCAAGAGTCACAAATTTATTTTTTATTGTAACAAAGAGGGTCATGTAGTCAAGAAATTAAGAAAAGGCAAGATACACAGAGTTTTTTTTAAAAAAAAAGAAGGATCCTAGAACTCAATGAAAATTTCCCATTCAAAATTATATGCACTGATTTTTTAAAAAAAATTAAACCTAGATGGGAAAATTTTGCCAGCAAGTACTATACATTTATGTGTCTATCTTATGTTGTCTGTGTTTTTATGACCTGATCAAAGGAAGAAGAATATATCTCTGTCTCTCTGTCTGTCTGCCTATCTCTCTCTCTCCCTTTCAAACTCTGACCAAGTTGGAAGAGCAGACAAAAAACCCAGATTATAAGAAAGAAAGTTTTTGTTCCCAATTTGTAGAAATGTATAACATCACAAATTAGAAACTAAATTTGTGACAGAAATCTAAATTCTCTGGTAAATTTCCAAATTTTATAAATGCTGAAATAGCTTATTGAATATTTTTAAGGAGGGAAAATGTCTTATTGCAAGGGAGCAAAGTGAATTCACTGATAAGGAAATGATGTTTCCAAGGGAGTGATAATGTGGTTTTGTTTTAGATAAAAGTAGTATCAATGAAATTTCAAAGTAAAAAAGAGTAAATTTGTTTAAATCAAGGAGCATCTTAAATGAATGAGTAAAATTTAATTTAGAATAATGTTCATATCTGTCTAAGCAATTAAGTACTGTGAATAATACAACTTTACTGATAAACTAGAAAGTTACCTAAAGAAATTGAAATTAACTATGCATTTGTTAGCCTCTAAAAAAAAATTGCAATGAATTGTTGTCATCAAAACTTGTGCTAAATTGTAAAGGAAAAATTCAATAGAATGAAGATTAATGCTATATATATATATATATATATGTATATATATATATATAAAATTATATAATAATAATATAATAGCCTGAAATAGGATTAGGAAATAAAGGCTAGACGAATGAAGCAAGTAGAAGAAAGTAAGAGAAGTTTTGGATCAGAATACAGGTGCAGTTTGGAAGGGCTTTAAAGTTTAAGCAAGTAGGGAGAGGAAGAAACGGGTAGGAAGTTTTAAAAAGCTAGAGTCTGGTGATACTGAGAGTGCCAAAAGAATGTTTGAATGTAAAGAGTTTTTGAGGTTTGAAGAAGGGAGATTTGAGGAAACCAAAGAAGTCAAAACTTACTCAAAGCTCAAAATTGTTTGGGTGTACATGTTAACACTCTGTCCTTGAAAAGGCAGATCTCAGTCTTTGGAGACTCCCAAGAACCAAGGCAGGAGGATGGAAATGTGAGGCTGAGGATTTCCTAGGATACTAACTACAGGGGAAAAGATGCCTCAGGGAAAAGATAAGATGTGGTTTTTGTCCACCCTCTAAAAATATCAAAATAGGCTAGATTAAGGAAAACAAAAAGAAAATACTTGGTTTATTGAGTGATTTCAAGCTAACTAAAAAAAGAAATTTGAAATGTTAACAGTAAATAGTACTTGGGAAAATAGAGGTTCTAAATCTTACTATTTTGAGATTATAAACTGAAACTTGATTTGATCTGATACTAGACTGTGTGATCTCATTTACAATGTGGTATATTCTCCTATTAGGGAAATCACAATAAATCAGAACTTAATGGAAATCACATTTGCTAATCTCTAAAGAGGATGCTAATAATAGCATCCAGCTTCCAGGGTTGTTAAGAGGAACATACAGTTATAAAGTGCTTAGCATGGTGCCTGGCTTGTGAAGAGGTTGAACAAGGCAATATTCACACTTTATAGGAATGAAATTGGATGAAAAAAAATTTTAGTAATGCTCTGCCACTTTAAGAGTGCTTTTCTAAGTTGGTATCAACTCCATTATCAATTAACTTTTTAAGACTGGTATCTTCATAAGAGGAAAATCTTCAGTCTTACTACTAAACCGCCCTGTGAAGTAAATTAGCAAATTGTTATGTTGCTACATTTAAGAAACTCAAGAAAGCAGGACTAAAACTCATTAAATTAAGCATTAAAAACCAAGAAAAGTTTCAGAAAAAGCTGAGCATATAGTAAGCACTAGTAGTATAGCGGTAGTCTCTGGGTGACCGAGAATAACTATTGTCTTTGTGCGTTTTCATCTACGGTGTACCCTCATGTGTCTTTGGAGTCCAAAGGCTGAGGCGCACAGTTTGTGGCACATGGGGCCTGGGACGCCAGTTGTTACGGGAGGTGCGGCTGTGGCCTGGTGTCGGCGTTCATGCACAGTGGCAAGACGTCGACGTCGCTCATCTTCAAAGGTGGTGCCGGCCTGGTTAATGTGGGCTCGCCAGCTGCTTCTGTCAGAGGCAGCGAGTTCTAGTTGCTTTGGTGTAATGCCAGCCTACTTCAAGTTGGACTTTAGCTGATCCTTGAATCTTTTCTTTGGTCGACCTTGTTTCCTGAGTCCAGCTGACAGTTCACCATAGAATATCTGTCTTGGTATTCGCTGTGGGTCCATGCGGATGACGTGTCCAGACCATCGTAGCTGGGTTTTGAGGACCATGACCTCGATGCTGGTGGAGTTGGCTCTGTCGAGGACTTCCTGATTGGTGATTCGGTCCTGCCATTGGATCCTCATGATTGACCGGAGGGAGCGTTGGTGGAATTGCTCCAGCTGTTTCATGTGCTTCCGGTACAGTGTCCATGTCTCACAACCGTACAGGAGCGAGCTGAGGACCACTGCGTTATACACTTTGAGCTTCGTCGCAGTGCTTACACCTCTATGTTGGAGGACTTTGAAGTGCAGCCGCCCAAGTGCCTGGCTGGCCTTTTGGATCCTGGCATTAATCTCATGGTCTAGGGACCCGTCATTGGCAATGGTGCTGCCCAGGTACTTGAAAGTGTTGACGTTAGAAAGCTGCCTGCCGTCGATTGTAATGCACAGCTGGTTAGTTGGCCTCCCTGGTGCAGGTTGGAACAGCACCTCTGTTTTGCTGAGGCTGATAGTCAGGCCAAACAGTTTTGTTGCGGTGGAGAACCTGTCCACACTGGTTTGAAGATGATTTTCTTGGTGGGCCATGAGAGCACAGTCATCTGCGAAGAGAGCTTCCAGGATGAGTCTCTCTGTTGTCTTTGTTTTTGCAGTCAGGCAGCAAATGTCGAATAGTGAGCCATCCAGTCGGTATTTGATGTAGATGCCCAGGTCTAGATCCATCACAGCATGTCGTAATACTTGGGTGAAAAATAGGTTGAATAGTACCGGAGCGAGGACACAGCCTTGTTTCACACCATTGGAGATGTTGAAGCGATTGGAAGTCTCTCCACCAGATAGGACTTCCCCTGTCATGTCGACGTGAAAGAGCTGGATCAGTTTGATGAATTTTGCTGGGCAACCGAGCTTGCTGAGGATCACCCACAATGTGTCCCTGTTCACTGTGTTGAACGCCTTCATCAGGTCTATGAAGACAATGTAGAGACTCAGGTTGTGCTCAAGGCATTTTTCCTGCATTTGCCTTACCATAAAGACCATGTCAATGGTGCTGCGATCTGGTCGGAAGCCACATTGTGATTCAGGCAGGTTCTGCTCTGAAACAGATGACAGGAGTCTGTTGAGTAACACACGGGCGAGGATCTTTCCAGCAGTGGAGAGTAGTGAGATGCCTCTGTGGTTGTCACAGGCTGCTCGTGCGCCTTTGTTCTTGTATAGTGCTATGATGGAGGCATCTCTGAGTTCTGGGGGCATGTCTTCCTCTTCCCATATGCTGGTCAGCACTATGTGGAATGCCTGGAGCGCCTTTCCATTTAAGGCCTTGTACACCTCGGTTGGGATCCCGTCTTTACCGGGTGCCTTGCCTGCACTCATTTGTTTAATGGCTTTTTGGACATCCTCTATTGAAGGAGGGACGTCAAGTCGTTCAATGGTGTGGTTTTGGGGGATCTGGTCAAGGGTGCTTTGGTCGACTGAAGAAGGAAGGTTGAGAAGCTGACTGAAGTGTTCTTTTATTGACCATACTGGATCACTCTGTACTGAGTTTTGACATGAATGATGCAGAATGCCAGGACTGATGAATAAGGCATTCATTCTGTACTAAAAGTATTTGGCTAAATTATGTTCTAAAATTTCTATGAAATTTGATGTTCAGAAATACTGGTATACCACAGCTTCCTCTTTAAATATGGATACTATTAGATTGTGGGTTGTACTGCTAAAAGAATGTGATAAAAATGCCTAAAAATTATTAGATATTTAACAGGGCATATTTTGCTTTAAATTGGATAATAATATAAAAACAATAACAACAACTTGCTGTTGAAAAAGTAGTTATCTTAAGTTATCCTTGTCTGGAAAAATTGTTGACACTTTCTACTAGGGTGGGGTCATAAGATCTTACCAGCTCTTGAAACCCTGTAGTAATGTAGTTTGAAGAACTAGGACCTCTTCCAGGAAAAATGGGAAAATTACAAATATACTTAAAGAGGATTTTATCTAAAATCATTTAGAAAATCATATGAGTATATCTGTTACTAATAAGTATTTAGTGAAGTATTTTTGAACCAACTATTCACCATATGTATGAATTAGTATTTATCACATATGTATAAGACTTCAAAATGTGGTTATTCTAACATGAAGAATGTCCTTAAATTTTGAAAACATGAGAGAAAAATAATAATTACCTACCCCTAAACTGTGACTAGTGTAATTTTGCTAGTTGTGGTAAAGTCTCAAGGGACTATAATTTGATACTGTTCAGAGTTTTGATTTGGGGTATGACTGTCTGAATTGTCATGAAGCCATACAAGGAGAATGCCATGTGCCGCCCAAAGAGAATGAAATCTGAGAATTGCTACAGGTGGATGTTTGGCATCAACAAAATGTTGAGGGGACAACCTTGCATAGGCAAAGGTAGGATCCTCTTGACTCACTTTCCTGATTGTGTTATTCCCATTCTGAATATGAAATTTTCACTCTGAATACTGTGGAAATTGAATACTTGATTGACTGGCAGTATGACATACCTTAAATCAAACAGAGCTAAGAGAATTTCCCCCATTGTTATGATTTGTATCAAGTCAGTTTCTGCCCTTGAGGGAATAGTCTGGTATTATTATAACCACATCCCTCCTTTTTCCTTTCATAGCAAACTTCTATAATCAGGGTAGGTAAACTGTTTTTTTGTAATACTATATCTATTAGCTCTGTGACCTTGGATAAGCCACTTAACCCCAATAGCCTAGCCCTTACCACTCTTCTGCCTTAGAACCAACACTTAGAATTAATTCTAAAAGGGTTTTTTTTTTAATACTATATCTATTAATTAATTGACTAACACTGAAACATCTTTGAGACATTAAAATAGAATGCAAGCATAGAAGATCTTATGAATAAGTCATTGGGCCTGTCATCTACTTCCTCATGGAAATATAATGCAAACAGAATAAAACTGCACATCTTAATAAGAAAGAACTGGTTAATTTTATCTGGTATCTATAATAGCCAGATTTTGTAGAAGTAATCAATGTATAAAACATTTTAATTTTGTCATCATTCATAATTTTAAAAGATACAAGGATTGTATTTATACCCATATTTAACTTGCTATATAAACATCTTAAAACCTGGCAAGTGAATATTAAAACCTCATGTGAGCTCTTAAAACTACAATATATTCCCAGCCTTTCAAGATAATATGGAAAATAAGAGAAATATATAAAAGTCATCTGATTTTTCTGATTCACATGTATACAAATACACATATACACATAAACACAGTATTGGATTTCCAAATTTTAATAAATTCTCAAAACTGGATCAATGAAAGACATAAAATTGTGTTCAATCAGTTATTATAAAAAACAAATTTAGGAAACTAAACTAAAATGTATTAAACCTTGGTATTGGCAGATTTTGGCAGAAATTCCTAGGTAATTCAGTAAATGTCCTAGATCCAGAGAAACAGATCTACTAAGAAAATACCCCTTTGGAGCTGTCCTGAGAATAAGATCTCTTCCAGAATATCTAAGGAAAAATGTTTCCAGGGACCAGACAACTACATGAAATAGCTGGGACTCAAGGCACAAAATTATTGGTTAAAAGAACATTAGGGTTAAGGGGAATTGATGTGATGATGTTAACTGATGGATGACAGATGTTAATTGAGGTTATAATACTTTAAGTCTCCTTGAATTCTACCCGAAGCAAAT
The DNA here is from genome assembly GCF_027887165.1 of Monodelphis domestica. Classification (NCBI taxonomy): domain Eukaryota; kingdom Metazoa; phylum Chordata; class Mammalia; order Didelphimorphia; family Didelphidae; genus Monodelphis; species Monodelphis domestica. Next base: position 509,507,660 of record NC_077227.1, on the reverse strand, counting down.
TTCTATCTCCATTATGTCTCTTTTTGAATGTCATCTCTGTGACCTAAGGTCACGGGCCCACTGAATAAATTCAGGTATAGAGTAGCCCTCAGAGAAAGGAAGTTAAAGAACCAAGGAACCAGGACAAGAAACTTATTCCACAGGGACTGCCCCTCTCCCCCACCACCACCCCTGCCCCAAACCCCGAAAATTAAGGAACTATGATTGGTTCCTGAGATGTGACATGTGAGAGCTAGTGGGTGGACAAAAGAGCTTATAAGTAGAAACAAGGTGGTCTTTGGGGGTCTTCTGGCTGAAGTGTGGAGAACTGAAGGAATCCTTGTCAGAGCTTAGCTACAAGCCCATCATGGCGGCCAATAGATTAGAAAGCTAAGTACCTCTCTACCTCTTTCCTATCTTTCCCTCTCTTTACTACTTTGATTCAATAAAGATTAAGCTACTATCAGCCTCATAATTTTAATTATCACAGTTTGGTGACCATAAAGGCTTGATAAGGGTTCTCATTTTTTTTCATTTTCTTTTACTTTTTACTCTCTCTAAACTATTCTTAAATTAGTTTGTTAGTAGCTAAATCAGATTAGTCAAAAAATGCCAAGACACCAACCACAGCCAAGGATCAGGACCAATTAAAGCTACAGCCTCATGGTCCAGAGCTCCAAACCAAAAGGATTGGTGAGAAAGGGTTGATTACTGGGGGAGTGTAGTAAGCTTAGTTTTGAGCCTTTTTAAATAAGCTCTGATTGCCAGGCAGTAACCACATGGAACTACTGACTCAAAACAGGTACAACCCAGTAGTCTTCCCTTTAAAGGAGGTTATCTAGCTCCTGGGAGTCAGGATATTTTTTAGCCCCCAAGACCCCTTCTGAGCTCCCACATGCCTCCTGCATTAGCTTAGGTAGGGGGGACAGGGCATTGAGGAGAGCAGCAACAAGATCCCCAAAGTGGCCTCACTACCATGGGGGTTTCAGGTTCCTGCCACCAAAATTTCTGCTCCTCTGACCCTGCAGCACATCTCAGGGCCTGCTAGGGGCAAAATCCCAGTAGGGGACCCTGCACTCTACACCTAAGCTCTTTTTGCATCCCAGGACAGTTTTTTCTCTGTCTTTTTGCCCTCAGAGGTCAGCTCACTGAAGTGGCTCCCTGCCAAGCCTGTCCCTAGTAAAGCTCAAGTCTACCGGCATCCCTCAGAGCTAGTGCCCCAGTCCCCCAACCCTGTAAGCCCACCTAGAAGCACATGGCCACTGGCTTTTTACCTGGGGGGAAGGAAAGGAGAGAGTTCTTCCCAACCTCTTAGAAGTTTGTTAATTATAATTAATTAATTAAATTTAAAGTAAATAATTTAAATAAAGTTTGATTTTAAAATAAATTTAATTCATTTTAAATAAATTTAATTTAAAATTAATTATTATAAATAAAATAAATCGAAATAATTGATTTAAAATAAATTAAATTAAAATTTAATAAATAAAATTAATAATGTTGAATTAAATTAAAGTCAAATTAATAAAATTAAACAAAACCAAATTAAGCCAACCAAATTCAATGCAATATTAATTACCTAATATATTAATTCAGTGCTTCATTATTTCAAACATCTTAATAATTTTTTCAATAATAATAATCATTATTATTGTTATATATATTTATTATTGGTACTATTGCCTTGTATTGGTTTCTTCTCTTATATAGTAGCTTTCTAAAATAAAATTAAAGGAAGTTATATCTCAATTTTTTAAAATTTTAGGATTCTTTGAATTGCCCATTCAGCAATAGTCAGAACAGCTTCAATAGGCAGATCAGGACAGAAAGTCTGGAAATTTTTCTTCTAAATACAGAGTCAAAAGACCAGACATTATGGGAAATAAACAGAATAAAACCAGTAAAGTGCCCAAGAGTTCTCCATTGCATAAAGTACTATGTAGTTGGAATGAACAAGGAGGATTGGATGTCAAAAAAAGAGGTGAAAAAACTTTGCAAGGCCTAGACACTAAAATCCTTTAACTGGCCAAGGTATGATTCTTTTTTATTTTAAAGTTTTGAAAGGTTTAAAACTCGTCATTGGTCATAACAGCTTAACAAATCAACCAAACCCAGTAGCCCTGAAAATAGCCTGGTTGATACTGTTCCTTTTTTAGATCTAGACCATTCTGGTTTAACTCCTTTAGTTCCTCCTCCTAAACCCTTGATTAAATCTAATAAGAAAGATACCCTGCTTTCTTCCCAGATAGACCACAAGATTTACCAGTTTCAGGAGAACCATTGCACAATTGTGAATCTATAGTTCCCATGGCTGAAATGCCTTGAGATAATCTCCTGGACCCTCATTACACAACTCAGACTTAGTTTTATTCACTGATGGTTCTTCTTTCATGAAGGATGGCATATGCTACACTGGAGCTGCTGTAGTCACAGAATTTGCCACTCTGTGTTTAGCTTCACTGCCTTCAAATATACGTGCTCAAGGTGCAGAACTTATAGCTCTAAAACATGCCTATATAATTGACACAGATAAAAAGCAACAATTTACACAGACTCTAGATATGCCTTTGGAATATGCTATGCAGTTAGTGTGCTATGGTTCCAAAGAGGGTTTTTAATCTCTGCTGTAAAGTATATTGCAAATGCAGAGATCGTAAATGAAGTGCTTTCAGCTCTCCAGCTACCTGAAGCTCTAGCTGTAGTTCATTTCTCTGTTCATACAGATGGTACTGACCCTGTCTCTAGAGGGGACCATCAGGCAGATACTGCAGCAAAGCTTGGTGCTTTAGAAGGACCTGAGGTCATTTTAGCTTTGACAACTAGTAATTTATCAAATTTATCTCTCTCTTATAATGAACAGGAAATGGAAAAATGGAAACAAAAGTAAAAAGCAAAACAGATCAATGAGGTATGGGTGTCATCTGAAGGAAAACCCCTACTCCCTAGAAGTTTCTATCACCAAATATGCTTATCAGTTCACAAGAGCAGTCACTTTGGCACTCAGGGTATTGTAGACTCTGTTAAAAAAGCATGAATAGGCCCTGGTATAACCACTGTAGCCTCTAAAGTGTGTGCAGCCTGTCCCACTTGCCAGACATACAATCACCATGCTTTTCATGGCAAAGCTTTTGGTGGACATCCTCTGGCTTACACACCTTTTGAGCATTTACAAATTGACTTTATCACTATGCCCAAGGTTGGACATTATAAAGTTTGTTTGGTCATAGTTGACCAGATGGTTGGAAGCATGTCCTAGTGCCTGGGCCACAGCAGCTTTTGTTGCTAAGGTGCTCCTGAGAGAGATTGTCCCTCACTTTGGCCTACCAACATGAATTGATCCAGACAGGAGAATCCATTTTACTGGTTCTATTTTGACTCATTTATTCTTGTTTGAGGATTACTCTCCAATTCCATGTACCATATTACCCCCAGAGCTCAGACCAAGTTGAGAGAATAAATAGACATCTTAAAAATATACAATTTGAAAATTGTGCACTGAGACTCAATTGAAATGGCCTGAGGTTCTCTGTTTAGTCTTGTTTTATCTTTGTTTTCAGGCCCAGGGGAGATCTACATATCTCATCATTTGAGATTTTTTTTGGACATCTCCCTATACAGGCTAAGCCTTTTTCTCCTGCATACAAATCATTACTGGGGAGAGCACTTCTATTACTATATTGTATTTGCTGCTTGTTTAAGATTTAATTTTGCTTCTATGTTACATATTAATCTAATCACTTTTAGTTACTATGTTTTGCCTATTATCTATATCTTCTGTTACATTGACTTTATTTGTACCCTCTCCCTATGACTGGACTGGAAATAATATCATTATAAAAGTCCATAGACAAGTTGGTAGTTGTCATCAAATGGGCTCTTATAATTTGGGGGATTGTAGTACTTCTTATAATCTGCATTTGTTGTTGTACTACTGTTTATAACAAGCTTTTACCTGGTGACAAAATTATGTACACTCACACCATGGATCATGACCAAGTTAGAAAGGAAATAGAACTTGGTTTTGAGTAAAAAAATATTTGTGTTGTGCCTTTTGTTTGACTGGCACATTGTTACATGGAATGTGACCTATGAATTCCTGATTTTTCATTTTTATTATTATTTTCTTTATATTTACAATAGGATATTTGATTTTTTCTTTATTCTTATTTTTTTGTACTCAAGTACATGGAATCAGTATTAATGTTTTTGATTTTGAAGGATAAGTTTACAATATCTATTAGCCCTAATACCAATGCATACACCAAAGCTTTAGACTATGGAGACCTACCATTAATTGTTAAATATTATGGGACTTTAACTAATAATTGTGTATGATTTCAGAAGAAGGGATCACAAAAGAGCCACTGCACAGTGCTAAGAAGCACAAGGTCAAGGAAGGGTCTGCACCAAAACAGAGGACTTGTTTTGAGGTTTGAGGAAGCGGCTGTTTGACAACTTCAGATCCTGGACTTCCCAGTGCCAGATTCCTACAAGTACCTTATTTTGGCTTTCATTTTGGCTCCCCTATCCCTGAGATTGAAGGTAAAATCAGACCAGAGAATCACAAGAATCACATTTCCCTTTTACCTCAAAATCTAGTCCCTTCTCTTTTGTAGTATGGCAATTTTCTGTAGTCCAGGCTACTGGTGGCTAAGTTCAATATTGTTGCAATTATCCTACAGGCTTTTAGGACATGATTCACTTTAATTAGGTCTTGCTGGCAATTCAAGGACCTGTTATGGGTTTATTCTTTTTTTTATGTGTAATTTTATACACATAAGATTTTGAGATATATTTTATTTTTTATCCAGAATTTAATTTTTGGGGGGAGGGATTCTTTTGAGAATTGATTCATATACCTCATAACTCAGCCATGTATCCTAGGGCAATTCAAGTGTTGGTCAACACCCTCCTCGGGGAGGATTGTATAATTATCCTAAAACCAAAGATTTAAGATCTTTTAAAGTAATTTTAGAAAAAGAAAATGACTGATACTCCAAATCAAGAAAGCAAATCTTTTGGAGAAGGTGCCATGAAGATTTCTAGAGAAACCACACACTACATAAAAAGATCTGTATAAATGGAGATTTTGAACCCTAGACTTCATTCCCAGAAGTCCTTGGTATTTCCTTAAATTCCCTATAATCTCTCCTGATACTCCACATTGGGGAGATCACAATTGGTATTTAATTGGCAGTAACACCTCCCATGCTCTCTTCCTTTGAAATGAAGCAGCAAGTATAGTGGTAAGCTAAACGCGGGGATTTTAAATGGGCTAATCAGCCATGGGTATGTGGTTTTTATTTTGTATCCTCTTTATTCCTTGATTTCTAATGATCCTTAATAAACCTCATAAAATATAATATTTTTATTATTAGAGATATAATTTAATTTTTATAGTTTTGGCAACCACAAATCAGATGAGAACTTCTCAATTTTTTTAAGATACCTAGATAATTTTTTTAAGCCATATTTCTCCTGCCAAGGCTTTTCGCCCACCCACCCCCGCCCTCACAAAGCTGCTTCTCCTGATTCAGCTCCCTCCTGCTGCCTGCTCCTGCCTCCAGCCATTCACTCCTGACCTTTTTGACTGAGATTGCCATTAATTGTTTAAAAAAAATTATGGGACTTTGCTTAATGATTCTATCTGATTACAAGACAAGAGAATAGAAAAAAGAACCATTACACAGTGCCAAAGAAGCACAAAGCTAAACTGCATAGTGCCAGTTGAGCACAAGGTCAAAGAGACCAACCAATCCTGATGAGGTGATGAAAATTTTGAGCCATCACAAGAGGGCTTGAACAGGTTTGGAGTTCGAGGTTGCAGCTGTTTAACATGTGTTAAAGGCAGATCTTCCTTGTTCCACATTCTACCAAATATCTCAAATTTGGCTCCTACATGGCTCCTAAAATCTAGTCCCTTTTCTGTCTTTCATAATGTGGCAACTTTCTGTAGTCCTGGCTATACTGATTGGGTAAATGCTTAATTGCTTATATCATTTTAATTGGGCCCTGATTCAAGGACCTGTTATAGATTTATTTTTCCTTTACTTAGAATTTTTACACATAAGATTTTGATAGTCTATATTTTGTCCAGAAATTATCTTTTTTTATTTGGATTTTTAAAAATGTTTTTTGATTTCTCTTGTCAATTGATTCATATACCTCATATCTCAGTCATGCATCCCTAAGTGATCCCTGTGTTTTTCAATCACCCTCTTCAGGGGGGGTATGCATAATTATTCTTATTTTAAATTGCAAAGTTTAAATTCCTTTTGAGAGCAATTTTAGGTTAAGAAACATGCTACCTCTACAAATCCAGAAAGTGAACTGTTTGGAGAAGACACCATGAAGATGCTGCCACAGACCACACACTGCACCAGAAGATCCAGTGAACTTTGGGATGTGGTTATTTGAACTGTGTGGGGTTGGAATGCATTTGTTTTGTATGTATACTCTTATGCCAAAGGGGACTGCCCCTTAACCGGCTTTTTGTCAATGCACCTAGTAATCATTGGTTTTGTTCTCTTTTCCTCTTATCCTCAAATTATTGTAATTTCAAAGTTGGTATGTTTACAAGACCTATTGGAGAGACTAGTTTTCCTCGGCTCTCAGGGGGAATCTATAAATGGAGATTTTGAACCCTAGACTTCATTCCCAGAAGTCCTTGGTATCTCTCCTGAGTCTCCACATTGGGGAGATCACAATTGGCATTTAATTGGCAGTAACACCTCCCATGCTCTCTTCTTTTGCAATGATGCAGCAAGTATAGTGGTAAGTTAAGTGTGGGGATTTTAAATGGGCTAATCAGCAATGGGCATGTGGTTTTTGTTTTGTATACTCTGTATTCCTTGATTTCTAATGATCCCTAATAAACCTCATGAAATATAATATATAATATAATATTTTATTATTAGAGATATAATTTTTAATTTTTATAGATCCAGAGTGAACTTTGGGATATAATGAACTAAACTGAAGGGGGTTGAACATATCATTTATTCTGAATGTAAACGATTATGCCAAAGGGGAGTGTCCCCTAATTGGCATTTTGTCAATGCATCTATCAATCATTTTTTCTTTTTTCTTTCCATATTATCCCCAAATTGTTGTAATTCCCTCTAGGTAAAGTACAATATTTTATACACCTCTAGTAAGAGAATCTTTAGAGGTATAAACTGGTTATGTGAAATGATTCATTGGGAGACTAGGCATGTTAATCTCCCAAGACCCCAAGTGGGGAGATTTTAACATGCTTGCCTCCCAATAGAATCACAAGAGGCATTGTTGGAAGTAATTTTCTTTGTCCATTATGTCACTTTTTTTAAATTCATCTCTCAGTGACCTAAGGTCAAAGACCACTGAATAAATTCAGGTATAGATAACACCTCAGAGAAAGGAATTTAAAGAACCAAAGAATCAATGAGACAGGAAACTGATTCCATAGGCACTGCCACCCTCCCCCGGGGCAGCCCAGGCAAATTAAGAAACTATGGTTGGTTCCTGAAATGTGATATGTAAGAGCTAGTGGGTGGAGAAATTAGCTTATAAGTGGTGACCAAGTAGTCTTTGGGGGTCTTCTGGCTGGAATGTGGAGAGCTGAAGAAACCTTTGTCAGAACTTAGATACAGGCCCATCATGGCAACCAAGAGATTAGAAAGTTAAGTACCTCTCTAACTCTTTCCTATCTTTCCCTCTCTTTACTACTACTACTACTACTTTGATTTAATAAAGTTATTAAGCTACTATCAGCCTCATAATTTTTATTATTATTTCTAAATATAGTTTAATTTATAACTTGTAGCTATAGAATCTTAGTAAAACAAGGGAGGGTCCAATTTAAAATCAGTGTCTTCTTCAAACAAAACATATTTCCAGCTTCCAGCTAAAAACCTTTAATTCCTATATGTTTGTTATAGTTATGATTTGTTTGTGATATATTATAAAGTTTACTGTAAATGTAATTTTTAATTTATTTCTCTGAATCATTTTACCATGTCAGAATAATTTTCCAAGAAGACATTTTCTGTAACTTAAATAAAAACTTAAGTCTAGCTTCAAGTCTAGGTGAATTAAAAATTGATCAAAAGCTGATGGAAACCTAATAGAACCCACAAATTTAAAATTTGTAGCAACCATTCTTTAAAAGTAAAGATCGTCACTAATAGTAATACTTATGGCTCCTTCATTGAATGATATCAAACAGGCAATAAGGATTTGGGTTGTTTTAATAAACTCTCTTGGGTATCTTAATGCAGCTTCTCTGCTTCTGTAACTATGTTTTTGCTACTATAAGAAGGTTGTACTTGGGAAAGCCCAGTGGGGAAAATAATTTATTACATCCCATAGTTGGATCTTTCTTCTCCTAGTTTTCTTGGCTGTTCTGGCTCTCATAAGGAGGCTTATTGACTTCCATGATCAAATGGGATCTTCTTATCTTAATCTTCATAATTGCTTTTCTTTCTTATATTCAAAATTGTATTAGTAGTGGTACCAAAGCTTGCTCAAATTTGATTTTGAAAAATCTTAACTCAAGGCTTTAGTCTAGAATGATTATGTAGAATTGTCTTTTAGAAGCTGGTTCACCTTACTTTAATCTTACTATTCTGCTTCTGTAACCAATGTTTAGCCTCACAATGAAGTAATCCATAAAAGACAAGTATTTTAAGGACCAAAGGGGGAAACTAGGAAATTGGAATTGGAATTGGAATTCATCTCACAAACCAAATCAATTATTGTTCCTTATTTTCTGCTATTTCTTGTAAATAGTGTTCATTCTGGTAAGTTAAACACAAAGCTCACTGTTCCCTGAATATGTCCAAAACAAGGTTAAGACATCAGGCTTGTGGGCAGAACATTCTGGGTAAAACAGAATTCTAGCCACAGAGTCCTAGTCACAAGGTTCCTTGTTCCATCTACAATTTCCCTATGCCCAAATGTTCTGACTGCAACTTCTAGTTCCACCCTTAGTTTCCCTGTTCTGATCAATCAGTCAATCAGAAAGAAGCAATGCTTATGTTGACCAAGATTATGTAAACTTGTTATGTTCCTCATTAATGACTATAGAGATTCTCTATTAACCCTCCAAGGGTTTCCTTGGCTTCTGAGAGGCCTTGCTTTCCATTTATTGGTAATTGCTAGCTTTCCTGTTAAACTGATTATTCTCAGAACTTTATTGTCTCCACTGATCTTTATTGTAAATTTTAATATTGACAAGGGGCAGGAGAAAAATGAAGGGAGAAGAGCGATATTTTCAAAACTTTTCAAAAATTCAACAGGCTCAAACCTTACTGGGGTCATAGTCATATTTTGAAATTTTGGGAGAAGTGATGCATTTGGAAGTACCTGGATGTGGGTTAAATGTCAGTGGTCTATCCCCCCACTCTATTACTCTCATAGTTGTCAGTTAATTAATTCATCAATAAACATTTTTTAAGCACTAACTATATACCAAGAACCATGCTATTCAGTAGAAATACAAAGACAAAAACTAAACAATCCTTACTCTCAAGGAGGTTTACATTTTACTAGGGAGAAATACCATAGAGGAATAAATATTCTAGGAATGGCGGACAGTATGAGCAAAGGCAAGATAGTAGGTAGATGAGAAAGGATAGTAAGTAAACCAGTTTCATTTGGACAATACAGTATATAAGGGATAATTTTTGTAATAAGACTTGGCAAGGGAAACTATAGCCAAATTGTGAAGAACTTTAAATGCCAAATGGAAGCATTTATATTTAATTCTAGATCCAATGGGGAAGCCACTGGAGTTTCTTGAACAAGGGAGCAGTGGCATAGTCATACTTGAGCTTTAAGGGTATTACTATGACATGTATTTGCAGTTTGGATTAGAGAAGGGGGTGATATGAAACAAAGAGGCCAATTCAATGGTGATGGCAATAATCCAGCTGCTGAAGATTTTTTGAGAATGGCAGTGACATAGTGGATTACTTTAACAGTAGTGTGAAGGGTGGATTAGGAAGAAGACAGAAAAGAGGCAGAAAAATCGACTAATAGAGTGTTCATATAGTCTAGGTAAGAGGTGCCTAGAGTCTGAACTAAGGTATCTGTATAAGTAGAGAGCAGAAGACAGATGTGAGGAATGTTTTGGAGGTAAAACCACCAAGACTTGGCAGATAACTGGATATTGTGGGAAGGGAAAGGAAGTAAAAAATCATGACTAACTCCAAGGTTGTGAACCTAGATGACTAGAAGAGTGGAGATGCCCTCAAGAGAAGTAGAAAATTTAGGAAGGATCTGTTTGAGTGGATAAAAGCACAAAGTTCTGTTTGGGGTATAAAGTCACAGATCTAGAGAAGATCTCAGAGAATAACTAATCTAATCCCTTCATTTTAAAGAAGAAGAAACAGCACCAAGAAGACTGAGAAACTTGCCCAAGTTGGCATAGGTATTAAGTATCAAAGGTGTTTAATTTAACCCAGGTCCTCTGATTTCAAAAACTGGTGCTTTTGTACCATGCTGCTTCCTATGTTACATTAGAGATGTTTATGGGACCCCCAGTTTGAAATATCCAATAAAGAGCTAATGAATTGGGACTGGAGCTCAGGGAAAAGAGTAGGACTGGATACATTGATCTTAGAGGCATCAACATAGAGGAGTTAATGAAGTCACTCAGAGTTTAGAGAAAAAGAGAAGAGAAACAAAGTTAGAGCCTTGGGCATAGTCATATTAAGCTGTGGAATATAGGTAATGGTCCAGCAGAGGAGACCGAGTGGCCAGACAGGTAGGTATCAAGACATAGTAGCCTCATGGATGTGAATGGCAAAGGAAGGGGCAATGTCCAAGATAACACTAAATGACTGAACACAGGAGTTTGGGGAACTGGTTTATATCAGTGATGAAAATAGCAAAGTGAGGAGGAGCAGGATAAGAGGAAGTAAAACTTAACTTCAATTTAATATATGTTGATATTCATATGTTGTGGCAACATTAAGATGAAAATGTCTGGTTAGCAACTAAAGATATTAATTAAAAAAAAAAACCACAGGGGACAGCTAGGTGGCTCAGTGGATTTAGAATCAGGCCCAAAGACAAGGAATCATGGGTTCAAATCTGGCCTCAGACACTTCCTGGTTGTGTGATCCTGGGCAAAATTATTTAACTCTCATTGCCTAACCCTTACTGCCCTTCTGTGTTGGAACCAGGACACAGTACTGATTCTCAGGTGGAAGGTAAGGGTTTAAAAAAGAAAAAAGAAATAAATATCTTAGAAGAGAGATCAGAACTAGAAATATTGATATGGGGATCAATGATGAGGTTACTATGTCTTGATACCTAGCTGTCTGGCCTCTCAGTCTCCTCTGATGGACCATTATCTATACTCCACAGCTTAAGTATGATTGTGCAGTTATGGAGTGAATGAGAGTGAACAGAGAAAGAGAATATAGATAAAAAAGATAAGGGGAGCTAGGATGGAACATTCAGGGAAGCAACCACCTTAAGGGCATAGTACAAAGAAGAGGGACCAACAAGATCAGAAGGGGAACATTCCAATTCAGAACATAAGAAAGAGAATCAAGAGAATGTGTTGTCTAGGAAACCAAGAATAAAGACTATTCAGAATCAGGGAGAGGTTGGAATAGGGTGTAAATACTGTAGAGAGGTTGAGGATGCAGAATGAGAAAAAAGTCTTTAGAGCTGATAATATAGTAGAAGGGAAAAATAGAAGAGAATTGTGGGCTACATCAAGAAGTAAAAACTTTCAAGAGTAAGGATGTGATCATCCCACTGTTTTCTGTTCTGGTCATACCACAATTCTCTTCTGGGAGCTAAAGTATAAGAAAGACACCTAGGACCTGCCGTATCTAGGACTGAAAAGAAGGAAGGAAGAAAGTTAGATAGAAAGAACAAAGCAAAGCAAAGCTTTTTGTGATGGTTAAGAACTGGAAACTGCAAGGGAGCAGCTAGGTAGCTCAGTGGATTGAGAACCAGGCCTAGATACGGGAGGTCCTAGATTCAAATGTGACTTCAGATACTTCCTAGCTCTGTGACCCTGGGCAAGTCACTTTTCCTAGCCCTAATGACTTCTGTTTCAGAATCAATACACAGTATTGAGTCTAAGATGGAAGGTAAGTTAAAAAAAAAACCTGAAAACTGTACAAGTACCCTGTAAACTGGGGAAGGTGGAACAATTTATGATAGATGAATGTGATGGAATATTATGTATGCTTTTAGAAATGATGAAGGGAATGGTTTCAGAGAAACCTGAGAAGACTTGTATTAACTGACACAGAGTAAAATGAGCAGAACCAGGAGAACATTTATAAAATAAAACAATATCATGAAAAATAACAACTTTGAAAGAATTAACTTCAATCTACCTTCTGATAGAGAGATGATGCATTCAGATCACAGATTAAAACATATATGTATGTGTGTGTGCCTTTCTATCTATCTATCTATTTACATATATGTGTGTGTGTGTATATCTAAATAAATAAATAAATATATATATATACATATATATATATATATATATATATATATATCCAGAGAGAGAGAGAGAGAGAGATTACCAATGGGGTATTTGTTTGCTTGATATAAGGGCTTTGTTTTTCTTTCTTCTTCAGTAGGGTTGGGTGGGATGGAAAGAGAAAGTGGATTTTGGTTAATTTTTTTTAACCCTCACCTTTTGTCTTAGTATCAATACTGTGTATTGGTTCTAAGGCTGAAGAGCAGTAAAGGCTAGGCAATGGGGGTTAAATGACTTATCCAGGGTCACACAGCTAGGAAGTGTCTGAGGCCACATTTGAACATAGGACCTCCAATTTCTAGGCTTGGCTTTCAAATTCACTGAGCCACCCAGCTGCCCCCTGATTTTGGTTAATTTTTAAAAATAAAATATAATTTTATAAAATAGTCTCTATTTATTAAGGGAGTTCCACACAAAAGTTTCCGGTACCAGTAGGGATGTATGGGGTCTTCTGGGAGGACTAGCACTTCTGGTGTGAGGACTTGTTGATCCCTTTTCAGAGCTACTTATCCACCTTTGGTGTCCAACTGGCACCCAACTCTCACCTGTGGCTCCAAGAAGTTGTATCATGCCCACTCCAATAAAACCGTTGTGGCAGATGAGGTAAACCAAGTTGAGTAACCAATGGACCTCAGACCTTTTGGTGAGTTAGAGGAATATCTATCCCAAGCATGTGAAGACCCCTTGCAGAATGGGCCAATTAGAACAATTAGCAGCTGAAGTCGCTTCTATAAAGCCCTTAGTGCTTGATCAGACACCAAGTTCATCCAATGCATCATGGGCCATCACTAGACATCCTGACTTTTGTCTTGCCAGTGGGCTTGGATGATGGAAGAGGCACTGAGGCTGATGACTTTGTGCAACTCTACCTCACTTAAATCCAATTCATGAGCAAATCAAGTAATCACCCCATGATGTCATTGGTCCTCTTCAAAAATGAAGGGCAAACAACAACCTACACCAGGGAAGTCACAAATGTTGTTTTCCCACTCTCCCCAAAAAGGTATGTGTTAAGCACTATGCTGAGTACTAGAATTATAAAGATCATTAAAAACAGTTCTTACTCTCAGTACATATGTAAGTTTGGTTATTCCTTCCACATCTGCAGTCTCTTCACCCTCCTCCTACCCCCAGATCTGGAAAATCCATTTAAAATTGTTTGGCCCTCCGTTCATATCAGAAAAGAAATCTGAATCATATCTTTTTTTCCTTTTATGAGGTGTTTATAGTGCCTTATATGCAATTGTGTGTTTCTACACTTAAAGTTCTCTCTTTTCTAGACTTTGTTATGGTCTGTTGGATTTGGTGTTCTTTTTGCAAACTTTAACTTTTTACTTAATTTAACCTTAAAAAAAGAAATTCTTTATATTTGTGGTATTAAAAGATAAATGTCAACATTATATAATACAACACATAAATTTTATGCATTTCTGAGTTTCTTAATTTTTTCTGGGTCATCTGCTGACCTTTGCATGTCATCTGCAGCTTCTACAAAACTCCCCCACCCCACCCCAAATTCCCATTTAATTTCTTATGCCAACCCGCAATATACTGAAACCACCAGGGGGAAAATCTCAGTGTAGAAGGGATACTTGTATACACAGAATAAATACAAGGTATTTGAAGAGAGATACTTATAGCTGAAAGGGGAAGGTCACAAGAGGGCTTAGTAGGAAATGGTAATTAAGTGTTGAAAAAAACAAAAGTTCTAAGAATAGAGGTGAGAAAAAAAGTACCTGAAGGCATGGGGAACATGAAAGCCCAGACATGAAAAATGGAATGTCATGGGTGAAGAAGAGTAGAAAGGACAACTTGTAGAGTGCTTGAAGGGGGACAATATAGAATAAGACTAGAAAAAGAAGAAGGAGGAGGAGAAGAAGAAGAAGGAGGAGAAGAAGGAGGAGGAGGAGGAGGAGGAGGAGGAGGAGGAGGAGAAGAAGAAGAAGGAGGAGAAGAAGGAGGAGGAGGAGGAGGAGGAGGAGGAGGAGGAGAAGGAGGAGGAGGAGGAGGAGGAGGAGGAGGAGGAGGAGGAGGAGGAGGAGGAGGAGGAGGAGGAGGAGGAGGAGAAGAAGAAGAAGAAGAAGAAGAAGAAGAAGAAGAAGAAGAAGAAGAAGAAGAAGAAGAAGAAGAAGAAGAAGAAGAAGAAGAAGAAGAAGAAGAAGAAGAAGAAGAAGAAGAAGAAGAAGAAGAAGAAGAAGAAGAAGAAGAAGAAGAAGAAGAAGAAGAAGAAGGAAGAGGAGGAGGAAGAGGAGGAGGAGGAGGAGGAGATAATAAAACTCTGCTAGTAGAAGGAATATATTATAATTTTTTTTAAAAAGGAAAATTTACAGAAAAGTAGCCTTACCTAGAAGGTACTTAAGCACTATATTTTTCTTTCCTTGAATGATTTTTTTATTGTCATCTTCATTTATCAAAGTATTTTTTAAACCTTTACTTTCTATCTTAGAATCAATTCCGTGTATTGGCCAAAACAGAAGAACAGTAAGATCTAGGCAATAAGGATCAAGTGACTTGCCTAGGACCACACAGCTAGGAAGTGCCTGAGGTCAAATTTGAACCCAGTACCTCCTGTCTCTAGGCCTGGCTCTCAATTCACTGGGCCAGAGGGGGCAGAGTCAAGATGGCAGCTTAGGAGAAGCAATAGTTTAGACCTCTGAATACCCTTCCTTACTGATCACAAACAGTCTGAAAATCAAACTTAACAACAAGACAGAGCCAAGGAACCCTCCTGTGGACTCAATCCAAAAGGTACGCCCCCCCCCAAAAAAAAGCTGGAATCTGAGAACACTTGGGTTTAAGGGTAAGGCAAAAGGAAGGTCACAGGACCCCTCCCCTCACACCCAGAGTGCTGAGCCCCCAGCGGCAGCAGGAACCTCTGAGCAGGCAAAAGTGCTGGTCTAGAGGGTGCACCTTGTGGGCAGGGCTGTGCCAGGCTCAGAGCGTCCAATACAGGCGGCAGGGAAGCAGCTGGAGAGAAATCGAAGAGCTGGCAGCCTGGGTGTCTGGGTCCTTCCATTTGGCTCCAGCCATACCAGAGGTTTTAGCCTCGGGGCACATCTAGCAAACCAGTTGAACTTAATCCGGTCAGGAGTCCTCAGAGTTCAGGGAAGCCAGGACCCTTCCCCCCCCCCCCAGAGTGTTTAGTCTCCAGCAAGGACAGGAACCTCTGGGTGGGCAAAGGCACTGGACTAGAGAGTGTACCATGTGGGCAGAGCTGTGCCAAGCTCAGAGAATCAAATGCAGGTGGTGGGGAAGCAGCTGGAGAGAACTGGAGAGAGCCTGAGTGGCTGAGACCTTCCATTTGGCTCCAACCTCCCAGAAGGTTTTGGCCTCAGAGCACTTAGGGTCCAATGCAGCTGAACTTAATCCCATCAAAAGCCTCCAGAGGACAGGGAAGCTCAAACTCCTCTCTCAGAGACTGCACTGAGAGGTCTGACAAAGCTCCAAGAGGGAAGACTATCAGAAAGCCCCAAAACCAAAAAGAAAATGAGAGGAGCAAGAGCACAGACAAATACGGGGAGCAAAGAAGGGGCAAATATGAGCAAACAGCAGAAAAAGAAGAAATTACAATAGACATCTTCTACACAGCCAATGGAACAGAAGGGGAGGGATCAGCAAATGATAAATCAGAAACCCCAGTGAATTGGATACAGGCTCTGGAAGGACTCAAAATGAAATTCAAAACACAATTAAGAAAGGCTGAAGACAATTGGGAAAAGAATTAAAAACTAAGATAAGTCATCTGGAAACAGAGGCACTTGAACTAAAATGAGAAAATAGTGTCTTGAAAGCCAAAATCAATTCACTGGGCCACTTGACTGCCCTCTAACAATATATTTTTTATTAAATGTGGCAGACCTAGGGTTAGCTAGGTGGCTCAGTAGGTTGAGAATTAGGTCTCAAGATAGGAGATCTTGGGCTCAAATCTGACCTCAGACACTTCTTAGCTATGTGACCTTGGTCAAGTCATTTAACCTCCATTGCCTCACCCTAATCGATCATCTATCTTGGAATAGGTATTTAATATTGATTCTGAGACAGAAGGTAGGATTTTTTTAAGAAGACAAATCCCAACCCAAACACTCCCCTCCAGCCTCCTCCCTGCCTGGTCAGAACTGTGTCCTCAACAATGAGGAGAGAGAGGAAAGATCCCAGAACCCTGACAGGTTGGAAGAAGACAGACAGGGTCCTCCTCCTCTTCTCTGCAGTCATAGGTCTGGTCCCCCTGCCAGGATGAAAGGAGAAAACTGCAGAGAGCAGAGAGTATGCATAGCACAGACTCCTAGGGCTAGAGTCTGGACAGCACAACCACAAAGATTAGAAACAGATCTCCTTGCTGGTGTTACTGGCCTGGGGCTCCATCATGCACTCACACACACACACACACACACACACACACACACACACACACACACACACACCCAGACTCAGCAGCAGCTGCTGCCATTACAACAGTGCCAAGGAAAACAGGAAGTGGGCTGCTGGTCAGAAGAAGAAAGGATCTACCCAAAAGAACCACTGGACAGAAACAGACCCCAAGCAAAGTCTAGGCCCTCCCCTCTCAAGGCTGTAATTCATTTGGAGGGCCCTGATTCAGGGGTGGTCCTTGCCCTGAAGAGGCAAGAGAACAAACCAACTGGGAGACTGCTACGATCATTTTCATCTTTTGATCCCCAAATGTTAAGAATCAAAGACCCTGAGGAAACCACACTCCCTTCCTATAGCAAATACCCTTCTCCAGCTTTGGGCAATACAGTGTGGAAATTGGGACCAGAAGACCTGGGACTAACACTTGCTCTTATTACCATGTGATGTTGAGCAAATAATTTAATTTCCTTGACCTCAGTTTCCCCAAATAGAAACTAGATTTCTAAATTCCTTCCAGCTCCAATCTAGACTCCAATCTGATCTGACCTTATTGAAGTGCTTGGTTGGTATAGGTTTGAATGTGAAAAATTCAGGGGCTCTTCTGAGAATCAAAGGGAAATTTTATTATGGCAAAAGCTAGAGGATTAGTCCCAGGAGGGTCTAGCTCTTATTTTGGATAGCTTTTATTAGGGGTGACTGTATATCCAGACTCAGGTAAGTGGGTCAGGGGTTTTATGTAAGAATTAGAAAAACAGATGCTTTGCAATCATCTCAGCTCTCTGTGCTCAGGGCACAGTTTAAAATAATGCTATGTGCGAAAAAACGGGGGGAGAGGGGGGAACAGCTAGAAAAAGAGGATGTGGTTCTACTTGGCTGTGACAGCTGCCAGGTATGAAGGGAACGGTTCTATCTTGATGAATCACAGAAATGGGAGGTCTCAAGAGTTATTATTAATTCCTCTTCAGCATGCTCAGACATTCTAGCCTTGCCCTTCACTTGAGTGTCAACTCCATCTCTACACAGATGATCCAAAATCTCCTCAGACTTACCAGTTCCCAAACTGGTCTTATCCTCTTCTATCTTCAGATTTGTGCAACTTCTCCATTCACTACCATTCTCCCAATACCCAGGCTTGGAACCTTATAGGGTGTTATAGTAGAACTAATATTGAATTTGAAGTCCATAGTCCTGGTTTTAAATTCATTTTGCTTCTTCCTGGCTAGGTGGCTCAGTGGAGCTAAAATGCCAGGAAGTCAGAAAGACTCATCTTCCTGAGTTCAAATCTGATTTCAGATACTTATTAGTCATATGACCCAGAGCAAATCTCTTAATCTTGTTTGTCTCCATTTCTCATATGTAAAATTGTGAAGGAAAGAAGAAAAACCACTCCAGTATCTTTGCCAAGAAAACCTCAAATGGGGTCATGAAGAGTTGAACCCAACTGAAAATGACTCAACAACAAAGAGATGGTACCTGAGCTATGTCCTGAAGGTGGGTTAAGGGTTCTCTTAAGCAGAGATGAGAAAGGAGTGCATTCCATTCATAGAGGTCAGAAACAAAAGCAAGAGATACATCATATGTGGAGAACAAACAACTAACTGGTCTGTTTCACTAGAACAGAGAGTGAGGGCATCAGAAGGAATAATAGGAAATGAGACAGAAAAAGGCAAATGGGTGATTGGGTTGAGCTACATTTTGGCATCCCTGTAGACGTTACCTAAATCTGAATCTGGTTGATATTTTAGATAGCCCATCTCTTAACACTCTGCAGTATCCCAAAATCATTTCTCATAGCTCATTTTATTTGAAATGGAGATTTTAAACAAAACTGGCATTTCTATACTACTTTAAAGTTTAAAGAGCAGCTAGGTGGTGCAGTGAAGAGAGCACCACTGATCTCCTTGAGTTCAAATCTGGCCTCCGTCACCTACTAGCTGTGTGATCAATCCTAGGCAAGTTATTTTACCCTGTTTACCTCAGTTTTCTTTAAAACGAGCTGGAGAAGGAAATGACAAAACATTCTAGTATCTCTGCCAAAAAAAAACCTCAAATAGGGTCAGGAAGATTTAGACACAACTGAAGGACAAAAATAAAAGTCCAAGTGCTTTCCATAGGTAAAAGTGGCATCTCATTTAATATTTGATTTAACATATAAGGCAGCTAGGTCACATAGTGCATGGAGCACTGGACTTTGAGTTCAAAAACTGAACCTTGGAGTTCCAATTCTGCCTCAGGTACTTACTAGTTGTGAAACCCTGGACAAATAACTTACCCATCCCAGCCTCATTCCTCACTAGATTGTTGAAACAGCCAACAAAGGTACCATAAATAAAACACATACTATTACTATAATTATGTCTGCTGTTGCTATTTACTCATTATCAGGCATGTCTGACTCTGTCACCCTTTTTAGAATTCTCTTGGCAAAGATACTGGAGTGGTTTGCCATTTCCTTCTCCAGCTCATTTTATAGATGGGGTGACTGAGGCAAACCAGGTTAAGTGACTTGCACAGGATCAAACAGCTGGTAAGTATCTGAGGCCAGATTTGACCTTAAGAAGCTGAATCTTCCTGATTCCAGACCCTGTTGTTCTATCCATTGCACCACCTAGCTGCCCATATAACTATATTATAAATATATAAAATGTAGCTTATCCACATTAAGTACTTAATATAGATGCATTTTATCATTCCATTCATCTAGAACATGTTATAAACCTTAAAACAATATATAAATGCTAGCTATTATTATACCATTCATCCCAGTACTAGAGTTGACTCACCATGAAACACAAAAATCCTGACCATTTTTTTCTTTTGGGTCTCCCATTCTGCCTAGAGAAGTGCTAGTCACAGCTTGGGTACTTGACTCACAATCACTGAACACAGCATCTACAGTAGCAGAGGCCATGGGAATGATGGGAAGGGCCGTACTTGGAGCCTGTGGGGTTTCAAGCAGAAGTATTAACTCTGGCCAAAAGATTCTCCTAAAAGGGAAGCAGAAGTGGATATTTAGACATAAGAATGTGAGCTCAGGGACATATATATATTCAGGCCTGAGAAGCCAGCTGGTCTGTTCTGTCTACAAAAGGGAGAGAAAATATTCCCCTATGGAACCAAAAGCTAGAGATGTCCTAGTTCAGGGAATCCTTTGGCAGAAGGCTAAAAGGATGGATTGTCTGTGATTTGGATCCAGGTTCCTATCATGTGCTTCAGGGTCCTTCCCAACTTGGCAGCCCCTCATCTAACTGACCTCATCCTCCATGACATCTGGACTGCTGCCCTCCAATCCAGCCAGGCAAAGATGCCTCTGGCTCCCTCCCATTACTTGCTGGATCCTGCTTGGAATTTTTGACCAAGCTATTGGCCCTGCCCACCCTCATCCTCCAGCTCTGTTGCCCCCTCCCCTTCTTTCCTTCCAGTCTTGGCTCTCCATCCTCCTCTACCCCGTCCTAATCACTCTGGCCTGTTCAGCCACACTCCCTCCCCCTATCCTGGCATTGTCCATCCTTTGACTGTAATGAATCATATGCTGGTTTATGCATTTCTTTTACATATTTTTCACCCTTGAACATAAATTATTTTAGGTCACGGACCTGCCATCTTATCACAGAGCTTTAGGCTCTCAGAACTGGAAGAGATCTCAGAGGCAAATCCAACCTTGAGCTGGAATCCCCTTGGCAACTTTCTCTATGAGGGTTTAAGAAGCTTTGACTGGTACACCTAGACTCTTCCTGTAAAGCCCAGGTGGCCTATTCCACTTTGAGGCAGTTTGAGTTCTCAGGGACATTTTCCTTATTTCAGGACAAAATCTTCTTCCCTACATTTTCATACCTGTACTTCCAGTTCTGTCCTCAATGTGCATCAACAATACAATAAGGAAGCTAAAAAGCAACTAAAATGATCTTGGGCCACATAAAAGAAGTGTATGGTGTCTAGAGAGTCCAGGGAGGTGGTAGACCTGTTGTACTATGCCCTGATTAAATCATATCTAATCATATAATCTAGAGAACTGTATTTAAGGCAGCTTAGAAAGGACAATGACAAGTTAGGGTCTGGCCAGAGGAGTACAGAGAAAAACCAAAGAAAAAATTGGGAATGTTTAGCCTGGAGAAGAGAAGACTGGAGAAGGAGGAAGAAGAGGAGAGGACAAGAAGGTCTGGGCATGATAGCTATCTTCAAGAATCTGAAGAGCACTGGACCTAGAGACAGGAGGTCCTGGGTTCAAATCTGACCTCAGACACTTCCTAGCTGTGTGACCCTGGGCAAGTCACTTAACCCCCACTCACCCCCACATTGTCTTGCTCTTACTGCTCTTCTGCCTTGGAACTGACACATAGTATTGATTCTAAGATGGAAGATTAGAATTTTTAAAAAATAATTTGAAGAGCTATAATATGGGAGAGGTAAGGGGTGCAATGGATAGAGGGCAGGACTTAGAATGAGGAAGGCCTATGTTCAAATTCAGCCCTCAGACACTCGTTAGCCATGTGACCCTGGGCAAGGTATTTAACATCAGTTTCCTCGACCGTAAAATGGGAATAATAATAGTTCCTAATTCCCAAGGTTGTTGTGAGTATCTAATGAGATGGTATTTATAAAGGGCTACTCCTTGTTTCTGTCTTGTTTAAGATTATAAGTAAAGGGGCAGCTTGGTGGCTCAATGGATGGAGATCCAGGATTAAAGATGGGAGATCCTGGGTTCAAATCTTTACCTCTCTTTTGTCTTGGAACCAATCACAGTATTGATTCCAAGGTAAGGGTTAAAAAAAAGATTATAAGTAAAACCTTGGAAGAGGGACTATGACAGAGGCTGAATGACTAGCACAAGGTCATGTAGTTAGTAAGTATCAATAGCAGCTTTTGAACCTGGATTTTCCTGGCTGTAAGCCCAGTTCTCTACCTATTAGGCTATGCTACCATTATATGAAGACAGTTGTGCTTTCTTTTTTTTTTTCTAATAGACTGGCCTTCTGAAGGAAGGGGAATTCCAAGAGCTTCTCTCTGTGGCTCTTTCAAACATTCTCTTTGTCTTTTCCAGTCACCTACATAACCACTTCATCTTCCCTCTCAGAAAGAGATGCCACCTCTGAAAAATTTGAGGACATCAAAGGGGATCTCTTTCTCCTCACTAATTACACACTTCAAATTAATTTAGCATTATCCTTCACCCCTATCTTCCTTTGTTCCAGACTCCAAAGATTAGCTGGCCTTTCTTGTCAATGCAAAAATTACCCTCTTTTCACTTAAAAAACCCTTACTTTCTGTCTTAGAATCAATATTGTCTGGCATCATATAGCTAGGATATGTCTGAGGCCAAATTTGAACCTAGAACTTCTCAGCTCGATGCCTGGCTCTCTATCTGATGAGCCACCTAGCTGCCCCTCTCTCCACTTTTGATCTCATTCTCTCTTGTCTTCTCCAGGAACTTATCCCTTTAATTATCCCCTCTATCCCTAATTTTTGACCTCTCCCTATCCAGTGGTTCCTTCTTTACTGCCTACAAATACACTCAGGTCTTCCCTATTTTTTTAAAAACAAAACAAAACAAAAACAGAATCCCCACCATCTCCTTGGGCTATTATCCTTTGTCTGTCTCTGTTTTGGTCTCTCTCTCTCTCCCCCACCCCTTCATACACAGCAAAACTCATGAGAAAAAAGCTGTCAACATTCACTGCCTCTACTTTCTCACCTCCGGCTCCTAATAATCTTGGTTCTGTCCATACCACTGACCAAACCTGCTCTCTTCAAAGTCCCAAATGATCTCTTCACTGATCAGTCCAACCACCTTTTCTCACTCCTCATCTTTCCCTGATTTCTGTCATCATCAACAAGCATATATTAAGTGTTTACTAGATGCCAGCCATGGTGCTAAGTGCTGAGGTTGGAAGGTAAGATAAAAGCAACTCCTGCCTTCAAGGAGCTTCCATTCTCAGGGAATGAGAGGGGAAGGTAAGAAGGCACATACAAGATAGATAAGAGTAGATGGAAGGTAATCCTAAAAAGGAATGCACTAGGAGCTGAGGATGTTGGGCAAGATCTCCCATAGAAGGTGGCATTTGGGTGAAATTCAGGAAAGCAGTTGGGGAATCTAAATGGCAGAGGTATGGAAGAGCATTCCAGGCATGGGAACAACTAGTACAAAGAAGGAAAATGGATTGTTTTGTGCAAGGGAAACCAAGCAGGCTGATGGAACTGAATTGTAGCATAAAGTAGAATAAAGTATAAGATGCCTGAAAAGGTAGGAAGGGGCCAGATTGTGAATGACGATTAAAACCAGAAAGAGGATGCTATACTGAATCCCAGAAACAACAGGGAGTCATTGGAGTTTATCGAATAGGGTATGTATGACCTGGTCAGGGCTAATAAGCTTTAGGAAAGTCACTTTGGAAGCTGAATAAAGACTGAATTGGCTGGTGGGGAGACTTGAGACAGAGATGAGTGAGAAGACCATTGCAAAAGGCAAAATAAGAGGTGATAAGTACCTGCATTAAAACAGTGACTAAGTGAGGGGAGAGATAGGGCCATATCTGAGAGATGTGATGAAGGTAGAAAGGATAAGATTTGGCAACAGACTGGATATATGGAGTGAATGAAAATGAGGAGTTAAGGATGACATCAAAATTGCAAACCTGGGTGACTATGAGGATGGTGGTGACCTTTGGACAAAGGGTATGCTTGGGATAAAAAAATGAAAAAATTTCAAGTAAGAGCTGTCTAGAGTTCAAGATATCTAATATGCTACTTATTGGTAATGAAGGATTAGCGCTCAGGAGGGAGATATGGGCAAGATACTGATATAAGATTCACTTACATAGAAATTATAATTGAACCCATTGGAACTGCTGAGATCACCAAATGAAATGGTACAGAGAAAGGGGGGAAAAAACTACAACTGGGAGTTCTCTATTTAGCATCTTATTCAGGCCTATTTTCTCAACTGGAAGGTTGAGTCCCGAAAGGGAAGTTGATTATTGTTCTCCTTAGAGTTCTAGTGGTAACTGGGAAATTGAGATTTTCCTAATATTTTTGCTCATAAGCCCCCATCTGCTATGTTCCTTATTGAATATCAATTAACCAACCAAGTTAAATTTAATTTAATTTTTTCTTCAATTACATGTTTAAAAGTTTCCCAACATTTTGAAAAGAATTTTGGGTCTCAAATTCTCTCTCTCTCCTTTCATTCCCTGCCGTCTCCATCCACTGAGATGGTAAACAATCTGATATAGATCCAATCAGAGTTAAAGATGAGGCCTTGAAGGACACTGTGATTACTTGGTATGACATAGATGAAGACTGAAAAAAGGAAACTGAGGAGCTGTCATATAGGAAGGAGGAAAACCAAGAGAGAGCAGTCTCACAAAAACCTAGAGAGAAGAAAGTATCCCCAGGAAGAAAAGATAATCAATAGTGTGAAATACTGCAGAAAAATAAAAAGGTAAGAAGATTAAGAAAAGACATTAGATTTAGTAATAATAGCTAGAATTTATATATCCCCTTAAGTTTTGCAAAGATAATCTGTTATCTCATTTGATCTTCATAATAACCTTATTCAAATGATGCTATTATCCCCACTTTACAGATGAAGAAACTGAGAGTAAGAGGTTGAATGACTTGCCCAGGTCATGACATAGATGCCTAGGTCTGCTTCATTTGTCACAATTGACCACTCCCTCTGTCTGTATACTTTCTCTTGTCTGGATTTTTCCTATACTTCATCTTGTTTCTCTTCTTAAATGCTTGGCCAATTCTTCTTTGCAGGTTCATTATTTCTCTCTCAC
Source organism: Monodelphis domestica (assembly GCF_027887165.1). Lineage (NCBI taxonomy): Eukaryota > Metazoa > Chordata > Mammalia > Didelphimorphia > Didelphidae > Monodelphis > Monodelphis domestica. Next base: position 509,483,036 of record NC_077227.1, on the reverse strand, counting down.
CCACAGGCTTCTATGGATCATTGTCCAGATGTCCTAGAACACCTGGAGAGGTCACTCCCACTGGCTCCTTTCCCTTCCCTAAAGATTCACTCATCCCATTGCTCTATGCCAACCTATGGTTCCATACCTTATGCATGCCAGTATCCCAGAACTCTTTCCTGGGTCTTCTACTCTCTTTCTTTGTGATCTCACCAGCTCCCCTGAATTGAAATATTATCTATGTACAGATGATTCCAAGATCAGTAGCTAATCTTCGCCTCCCTCCTAAATCTCAGTCCTACGTCACCATTTGTCTTGATGGCTATCTCCACATGGATATCCCATAAAGATCTCAAATTCAGCACTTCCAAAACAGAAATCATTCTTTTTCTCCCCAAACTCATCCCTTTCCCCAATGTTCTTATTTCTGCGGAGGGCATTGCCACTCTTCCAACGACCCCAGTTTGTGATCTCAGATTTGGATTCGTCTCTTTATTCTCCTTAATCCCACAGGTCTAATCAGCAGCCAAGTCTTGCCAATCCTGTCATTACATCTCTTACATCTGTTACCTTCTCTCTACTCGCTTGGAAACCACCTCATTCAGATCCTTATTGCCTCTCTTCTGGACTATTGCAATAAATTCCCATTGAGATTTCCTTGCCGCCTATTTCTACCCTCTTCAATTTATCCTCTGACACAATGATATTCCTAGAATTGGCCACATCATTGTCTTGTTCAGGAAGCTTCAATCGTTTCTTATTATTGTTTCTAGGCTCAAATACAAACTCTTTTTGTCTGACATTTAAAGCCCTCTATAAGCAGACTGCAGCCTATCCTTACAGTATTATTACTACACTTTACTGCCCTTAATCTACTCTGTGGTACATTTGAAACCGGTAAACTTCCTGTTTCTTACATATGACAATCTCTCAACTCTGTTCCTTTTCACAGACCTACTTGATCAAATGTCACTTTCTACCCTGGGAGATTTTTGCCCACTGTGTTCTAGAAGTTAATGAATCCTCAAAGCATCTTGTGGAGATAGTTATTGTTACCAATTTACTAACAGAGAAACTGAGGCCCAAGGCAGATCGATTGGGTACTAGAAGCAAAAAAGATGAATATCAGATCCCTCTAGAAATGCCACAACCATTTTTAGAAATAAAGCAATCAGGGAACAGCTGGGTAGCTCAGTGAATTGAGAGCCAGGCCTAGAGATGGGAGGTCCTGGGTTCAAATATCACCTCAAACACTTCCTAGCTGTGGGACCTTGGGTAAGTCACTTAACCCCCAGTGCCTAGCCCTTACCACTCTTCTTCCTTGGAACCAATACACAGTATTGATTCCAAGATGGAAGGGATGGGTTTAAAAAAGAAAAAATGCCAGCAGTCTTGTCTATTTAGATCAGCAAAACCCCAACAAGCTTTTCTTTCCATCCTGAATGAATGAACAAGAATTCACTAAGTACCTACTATGCTAGACGCTGGGGATCCACAGACAAAGAGAAGACAATCCTTGCTTTCAAAGAGCTCCAGTTCTAATTGGGGGATACTGTGCAGACAGAGGAATGGAACTAGGGAAAGGAAGTTTGGATCTTAGTAATCACAGGGATTATGAAAGGAGACAAGAGACAGTTGATTGCCTTGGAATTACACAGAAATAATTTAGCTTTGTTTCCTAAGGTACATAAGGAGAAAAAAAAATATTTTCCTATATATTCTTTTTTTAAAAACCCTTCCCTTCTGTCTTAGAGTCAATACTGTGTATTGGCTCCAAGGCAGAAGAGTGGTAAGGGCTAGGCAATAGGGGTTAAGTGACTTGCCCAGGGTCCCACAGCTAAGAAGTGTCTGAAGCCAGATTGGAACCCAGGACTTCCCATCTCTAGGTCAGGCTCTCAATCCACTGAGCCACCCAGCTGCCCCCTTTCCTATATATTCTAAAATATTGATAGCAGCTCTCTTTGTAGTGGCAAAGAACTAGAAATTGGGTGGTGGGGTCCCCATAAATTAGGGAATGGCTGAATAAGCCATGACATATAGTTGTGATAAAATACTATTCATCAGAAGAAATGACAACCAGGTTAATTTAAAAAAAAAAAAAAAGGTCACTCGGCAAATAAGTGGCAAAATCAGGATTTGAACCCAAGGTTCAAATGGAACACTTGGTCCCATGATTTTTCCTCCACACAGCCTCTCTCATTTCCCAATTCCCAGAGTAGTTCTTTCCCTACTATACTGCCTTCCCTAGAGGCACTTCAAGTGTGGTAGACTGGACTGGGCAGCCAGGAAAAAGAAACACACATATTCCTAGCCTAGATCAAAGACTCTCCCCACTGCCTCATCCTCACCCCAGCTGGAAGCAGAGGTCTGGGCTGAAAAGGTGTGACTATTCTGAGAAATCTTGTCTTCTACCAAGGGAGCGTGTGGCAGGGAGGGACTGCTGCCCAGATGTCCTGTGTGGGTCGGGCTCTGTGAAATGTTACTGGCAGTCCCTTATGTTGGCTGGGATTGGCCACGATGACATGGTCCTGCAACTAGGAAATGGAGGGACCTGCTTCAGCTGTGCCAGGAGGAAAGCTGGGAGCTGCAAAGGTCAGGCCCTCGTTAAGAACCAGGACTCGGGGACTCAACAGTATTTCAATAAACTTTCCAGAAGACTCGAAAGTTCTGGAGGAACCACAAGAAGTTGGAAATGTGGGCAGGAAATAACATGATGAGATTCATCTTGAAAAAATGCAAGTTCATACATCTGGGGTAGGGGGGTGGGAGGAATAATCCAAAACACAAGGATCCGACAGGCAGAAACAACTGGTTACAAAACACAACAGCTCAGTTGAAAGGACCCAAGGGAAGCAGAGATAGCCAGAGAGGCTGCCTGGAAAGACCTTTCCACTTCCAATCCTTGTTCTGGAGCTTCAAGGAGACTGCAGCTCTGAACTTCTGCAGGGGGGCTCTGTGGGAGGGAAACAAGGAAGAGCTTTGGGAATTGGGGGTCTCTGGCCCCAAGGATTTGTTGGAAGCCGCCCAGCCCGAGTGAGTGCTGACCTTTCTCTCCATTCTACGGGGATTGTCTTTTTTGGCTACAAGGGGCTCTATTTCCAGGATTATCTGTCAGCAGGATCAGAAGAGAAGACCCACAGTCCATCTCCTGAGCTCTGGCATCTTATGACCCTTCTCTAAGCTCTCCACATTCCTGCCCCCACTCCCACCCCAGGGAAGTGACCCAAAGAGGCAAGAGAGGAAAAGGTCACCTCCCTGATCTTTCCTGTGGTCCAGACTGCCATCTTCCTGCATGGGTCGAGAGTAGGAGGAAAGGAGAGGAGCAGAGAAAACAGGCTTCTCTCAGGGAAAACACTACTACTACCACCACCACCATCACCCCTGCTACTACTATCACTACCACTACTACTACCTCCACTACTACCACAACCTCTAACATCACCACTACCACTACCACTACCACACCACTATTACTATTACCACTACTACCATAACTACTACTTCTACTATCACCTCTACTACCACCACTATCACCACCACTGCTGCTATTACTACTACTACTACCAACAATAACAACCACTACCACTACCACCCTTACTACTACTACCACCACCACCACTTCTATTACTACTGCCATTAACACCACCACCATCACTTCTACTACTACCACCACCAACACCACTACACCTTCTACTACAACACCACCATCACTACTATTCCTACTTCTATTACTACAACTACCACCATTACTGCCCCTCTTCCAGTTATCACTACCATTAATACTACTATCATCACTATCAAATCACCAGAGCTTCTCTTCCGCTTCCTTCTTTTCTTTCTCCTAATAATGATGATGATGATGATGATGATGATGATAACTAGCATTTATTTAGCACCTTAAGGTCTTCAAAGCACTTTTACAAAGATTCTGTCAACCAATCCTCAGCCACAAAGTCTACAATCCTGCTTCATTTGTCTGTCTGCTACTGGTCCTTGCACATGATCCTCTATCTCCCACCTCTGGGTCTTTGCACTACTTGCTCCCCTCCTCAGAATGCTCTCTATCCTCATCTCCTTCTTTTAGTTTGGCTTCCTTCCAACTTCAGTAAGATCTCATCTCCTGCTGCAGGTCTTTCTCAGGTCCTTAAACTTTTAATGCTTTTCCCTCTGAGTGATGCTAGCATTTCCCGTGTGGGCTCTCTGAGGCGGACACTGCTTTTGTTTTTCTTTGTACCCCCATTGTTTGATAGTGTTCCTTGATTATATATCTATAAATATATATAGCTATGCGTATGATTTTATGTGTGTCCCACATTTTATAGGTGAAGACATTTGCCATGTACCTATTCTGAAGGAGATTCTTGTGCTCAGTGAATAGGAAACTGGACTCAGCATCAAAAAGCCTTACCACTTCAAATATTTTTTAGCTATGATAGCCTGGCCAAGTCGCTTAGCTTTCCTATCCCTCAGTTTCTTCATCTGAACGATGAAAGGGTTAGACTCAGTGGCTCCTGAGCTCCTTTTTTTTAATCTGAAGCCATGCTTCTAAGATGCAGTCCTAGCACTTTGGGAGTCCCAAAGGGAGGACAGACTCATGTGGTAGAAAATCCTCCTGTCTTGAAGTCAGAGATCTGAGCTGAGATTCTGGCTCTGATACTTAATGGCTGTGAGTCTGATAGGACAAGTAATTCATGTCTCAGAGTATCCTCATGCAGAAAATGGAAACAGTAGCCCTTGCTACTCCTCCCTAAGAGGAAGTTTTTTGGTGAATAAATAACTATAGAAATGTGAGTTTTTCCTAAACAATCTCCAGCTGAAACAGCAATAAAGTTGGACCCTTTTTTACCCTCTGTGCCCAGAACAACAGTCCTCCTAGTATAGAGTTTCTGCCCCCAAACATATAGGGAAGCTCCATGATGCTATAGAGAGGACCCTAAACTTGTAGTCAGAGGGTCCAAAGCCAAGTTGTGGCTCTGTCACTGCCTTTATAATCTTAGACAAGTCTCTTTGGGCTTCATTCTTCTCATCTGTGGATTGAGAGGTTGGCCTCAGTGCATCTGAAGTCTTTTCCAAACCCAAGTCTACAATCCTGAGTCCCTGCCCCTAATTTTTAATCATTTTTGCTATCTTGAAGAAGGCTGGCCTAACGCCAGAAGTAGGACTGGGAGTAGGGAAGGGAATAAACATTTGTTAAGCATCTATTATGTACCAAGTACTGTGCTAAGCACTTTACAAGCATGATCTCATTTGATCCTCATAATACTATGGGGTGGATGCTATTATCTCCATTTTACAGTTGAGGAAACTGAGGCAGGTAGCAGTTAAGTGTCTTGCACAAGATCACCCAGGATATGTCTGAGCTCAGATTGGAATTCAGTCCTAGAAATTGGAATTCAGTGCCTAGAGGCCCAAGTGTTCCATCCACTGCATCACCTAGCTGTCTCTAGTAGTAGACAATACAAGCAGCTTCTTAGGGCACAAAGGAGAACTGGGGTGCAAAAAAAGGGAACACTTAAAAATAATAATAACTCTTCCACCTTAGAATCAATACAAAGTAGAGGTTCTAAGGCAGAAGAGCAATAAAGGCTGGGCAATCAGGGTTAAGTGATTTGCCCAGAGTCACACAGCTAAGAAGTGTCTGAGGACAGATTTTGAACCCAGGACCTCCCATCTCTAGGCCATTTGAGTTTCCTAGCTGCCCCAAAAGAGAATACTTTAAAAAAATACTAAAGTAGGACCCCCATGTCTGCAGGGGATATGTGCTAAGACCCATCATGGTGGGCTAAAATTGTGGCTATAAATTAACACTTGCTTTAACTGTGGGGAACAGAATCAGTAAATACCTCTAGAGGCACAACTGCACCAGTACTCTTGGGCTTTGGGGACAATATTACACAAAGACACCATAATTCTGCCACAACGAATGGTCAGCAAGAACCAGGAAGGTTTCCCCTGGGAGCACAGACAGTGACAAAGGGAGACAAGCCACGTACTTAGTGGGTGGACTTCCCCATGTGACAGCCTGTCCTCACTCAGGTGGTTTGAAAGTTAGGAGCTGTTTGGTTTTTTTATTTTCTGGAATTTTCCAAATTTTGCAATTTTTCCATTTCTTTCCCATGGTTAACCATGGGTAACTGAATCAGCAGACACAGGCACCACCGGACTCTTTGTAAATGCGCATTTGCATTCATATCAAATTGTGCTTTTTATAGCATATACTGTAAATATTCATTCCACTCCACGGAAGTTCTCTGACACTCTACCCAGCTGGGGAGGTGACTTTGTGCTCTCAAAAACTTTGCCAACAGAACAAGAGTTCTCGCAGGTTCTGCCAAGATAGAAGAGTTTTAACTTGACAATGGATTGTGGGTTTGAATACTAAGGACTAGCCATCCACTAAATCTATCATCACTAGAGAGTTGATCATACATAGATAATAATTTCTTGAAATGCTCACCCTCTATTTTAGAATGAATACTGTGTATTGGGCTCCAAGGCAGAAGAGTGGCAAGGGCCAGACAAAGGGGATTAAGGGACTTGCCCAGAGTCACACACCTGAGAAGTGTCTGAGGCCAGATTTGAACCCAGGACCTCCTGTCTCTAGGCCTGGCTCTCAATCCACTGAGCCACCCAGCTACCCCTGTGGGCATAGGATTGTGATGGAATACTACTGCATCATAAGAAATGACAATTGGGTTTATTTTTAAAAAAACAACAACCATGGAGAGACCTACATAAAATTATAAAAAATGAAGTGAGTAGAACAAAGAGAACATTATATACAGCTACAGAAATAATGTTTGAAGAATACCCTATGAATGTTCACCTCCAGATAAAGAACTGATCAATAGAAATATTAAAGACAGAGTTTATATATATATGTATGCAATTTTTTTGGCCAAATGATACCTTCTCTATTGCAAGGTGGGGAGGGGAAATGGGAGGTACCTGGGAATTATAATGTAACAAACAAATCAATTATTAATTTTCTAAAATGTTAAGATCATTAAACAATGACAATGAGGTTTATAAAATAAATGAGTATCAATCCAAAAATTTCAAATGAAAGAAGTATGAACAGGTTAGTTTGAGAAGGGAAAGAACACCAACAAACTTTAGGAGGTGGAGGAAGAATCAGCAAAGGATTCACGTGATGCTAAAGAATTAGTTAATCCTTGAAGATAGATAGTGATGGTCACTATGGGTGTCCCACAAGGGTTCTGTCCCAGGAGCTCTTCTCAATTTTCTTTATTATCTCACTTGGTAACCTCATCACTTCCCTTGGATCTAATTACCATTTCCATGTTGATTATTCTCAAATCTACTTTTTTCTTTTTTTATATCCTTACCTTCCATCTCAGAGTCAATACAGTGTATTGGTTCCAAGGCAGAAGAGCAGTGACTTGTCCAGGATCACACAGCTAGGAAGTGTCTGAAATGATCAAATCTACCTTTCTAACCTCTACTTCTCTGCTGACTCCTTTCTCACATTTCCAGCTGCTTTTCAGAGATCTCAAACTAGACAATCTATAAAAAGTTTAAACTCAACACATCCAAAACAACCCATTTTCTTTCCCCCACCTAAATCCTCCCCACTTCCAAATTTCCCTTTTATTGTAGAGGACACCACCATCATCCCAGTTACTTAGGCTTGAAGCCTTATGTCATCCTTGATTCCTCTCTCTCACTACCCACACTGTCAATTCACACATCAACTCTGTTGCCAAGGCTTGTCATTTTCCCCTTAATAACATTTCTTATACATCTCATTCTCTCGTCTAACATGCCACTGCTCTGGTCCAGGCTGTCCTCACCTCATGCCTGGATTATTATAAGAGCCTGCTGATGGGGCTGCCTGCCACAAGTCTCTCCCCACTCCAGTCAGTCTTCCTCTCAGCTGTCAAAATGATTTTCCTAAAGGGCAGGTGTGTTCATATCACTCTTCCACCTCCGCCCCACTCAATCAACCCCTTATCACCTCCAGGATCATATCCTGGATAAACAAGTCCCCCTTTTCCCTTACCTTTCCAATATTCTCATGACTTCTTGCTCTTCAATTATTTTAATTTGAGGTTTCCTTGGCAAAGATATTAATGTGGTTTGACATTTCCAACTCTAGCTCATTTTATTAGTTGCGGAAACTGAGGTAAACAGGGTAAAATGACTTACTCAGGGTCATATATCTAGTTAATGTTTGAGGCTAGATTTGAACCTAGGAAACTGAGTCACCCTGACTCTAGGTTCAGCATTCTATCCACTGCATTACCTAACTGCCCTTCTTATACCTCACACCCTCCAAAATACTCTGTGATCCAGGCACTCCCATCCCTTGATTCTGGGGATTTTCTCTGGCAGTTTCCCATTCCCAAAATGTTCTCCTTCCTCATTTCTGCCTCCTGCCTTCCTTGGCTTCCTTCAAGGTTAACCTAAAAACCCACCTACTACAAGAAGCATTCCCTGATTCCCTTAATTCTAGTGGCTTTCCCCTTCTTCACTGAATCCCTTCAATTTATCCGGTCTATGTTGTGTTCATGCCTAGTTGTTTACATGTCATCTCATTCATTAGACTATGAGCTCCCTGCTAACAGGGGCCATCTTTTGCCTTTCTTGGATTCTCTAACACTTAGTCCTGAGCCTGGCACATAGTAATTGCTTAATACATGTTTATTTACTATCTGAGAAGCAGATATAAGAAAGGAATGCCTCCCAGGCATGGAGTCAGAAGATGGACTGACTAGATTGAGTAAGTCAGTTCATCTGGAGAATAGAGGATGTAGAGAATAACACAAATAAAACAGGAAAGCTCCATTGGAACCTAGTCACAAAGGCCTTGAACCACCAAGCGGAGAAGATTGTATTTTTATCCTGAAGCAGAGACTCAAGTTGTAGTCTATGAATCCTAAGGATCTCAGTGGTAGATTCCAGGTCTATGAAGCTGGAGAGATGAAGAAAACAGCATCTTAATTTTCACTAATCTTGGTTTCCTTTGTAGTTCTAGATGTATTTGCTTTATGCATTTAAAGTATGTCAGTAGAAAGGGGAAAGCTAGGTGGCTCAGTGGTTTCAAGAGCCAGGTCCAGAGACAGAAAGTCCTAGGTTCAAGACTTGGCTTCAGACACATCCCAGCTGTATGACCCTGGGCAAGTCACTTAACCCCCATTGCCTAGCCCTTACCACTCTTCTGCCTTGGAACCAGTACACAGTATTAATTCCAAGATGGAAGGTAAGGATTAAAAAATAAAGTAGGTCCTTTCCCTTTCCCCTTTTTAAAAAATCTCTTCAGAATACAGACCTAGTAGTGGTATTACTGGATCAAAGAGTTTGCATTGTTTTATAGACCTTTGGATATAATTCCAAATTGCCCTCCAGAGTGGTTGGATCATTTCACAATTCCACCAACAATGTCCCAGTTTTGTCATGTCCCCTCCAACATTTATCAATTTCCTTTACTATCATATTGGCCAATCTGATAAGTGTGAGGTGGTACCTCAGAGTTATTTTAATTTGTACTTCTCTAATAAAGAGGGATTTGAACTTTTTTTCATAAGATTACTGATAGCTTTGATTTCTTCATCTGAAAACTGCCTATTCATATCCTTGACTATTTGTCAATTGGGGAATGACTTATATTCTTATAAATTTTACTTAGCTTTTTATATGTCTGAGAAATGAGACCTTTATTAGAGAAATGCTTTATAAAAATTTTCTCCCAGTTTGTTGTTTCCCTTCTAACCCTAATTGCATTGATTTTGTTTGTATAAACCCTTTTAAATTTAATATAATCAAAATTATTCCTTTTACATCTTATAATGTCCTCTGTTTCTTGCTTGTTCATAAATTCTTCCCTTCTCCATAGATCTGACAGATAAAATATCCTATGTTCCCCTAATTTATTTATTTGTTTGTTTGTTTGTTTGTTTTTAAGCCCTTAACTTACACTTTAGAGTCAATACTATGTATTGGTTCTAAGGCAGAAGAGTGATAAGGATTAGGCAATGGGCATTAAGTGACTTGCCCAGGGTCACACAGCTAGGAAGTATCTAAGACTAACTTTGAACCCAGGACCTCCCATCTCTAGACCTGGCTCTCAATCTCAAACTAAGCTACCTAACTGCCCCTATCCCCTAATTTATTTATAATATCATTCTTTATGTATAAACCATATACCCATTTTGACCTTATCTTATTAGATGGTATAAGATATTGGTCTATACATAGTTTCTGCCATATCCCAAAAGCTGGGATCTTTGGGTTTATCAAACACTAGATTGCTGAAGTCATTTACCCCTGTTCTATCCCACTGACCCACTCACTACTTCTTAGCCAGTACCAGGTTATTTTGATAATTGCTGCTTTATAGTACAGTTTAAGATCTGGTACTGCTAGGCCACCATCCCTCACATTTTCTTTTTCATTAGTTCCCTTGAGATTCTTGACCTTTTGTTCTTCCCGATGAATTTTGTTGTTCTTTCTTCTAGATCTATAAAATAGTTTTTTGGTAGTTTGATTGGCATGGGCACAGGATTGATTTTAAGACAGAGGGTAAGGGTTTTAAAAAGTCTTTTTTAATATATCAATAGAAAGAGTCCATGGACTTTACAGACTTCCAGAGACATGGAGAATATATAAAAAAAAGATGAAGAAGCTCTTGTCTAGGAGCTGTGCTCACAGGAAAGTGACCCCAGTTCTGAGATGAGAGTAGGAAAGGTAGAGCAAGTAGCAGACATAAGCTTCAGAAGCCTTTAGTCTCCTGCTCAGTGACTAGGAGTAGGTAAATGCCTTCAGATCCAAGCTGCATAAATGGCATTTTACCTAGGCCCTTTTGTTGCATGGAAGCCAGTTGGTGACTAGGAGAATTGGGCCCAAAGGGAACAAAAAATAGTCAAAGCAAAACTGGAGTCTGAGAAGCTGGGAGCCATGGGTAGGGAGATTCAGTCAGCTGGGTCTCCTGGCTGGGATAGTAGTTGCCCCTGTCTCCAGGCCCCTGCCATCAGTTACAGCAAGAACAGTTTCTGGTGGGGGCACTGCAAACAACAGATGGAGAAAAAGAAAGGCTGGGGCTGAGAAAGAGAAAGAAACAGAGAAGGAAGCAAAAAGTCAGATTTTTGACTAAGGACTATAAAGGAATTTAGAGAACATGGTGGTTTAGTAGCTGAAACTACTCTGAGAATCATTCCAAACCAATCTTTAAAAAGCAGCTCAAAAAATTTTAAATTTAAATTTAAGAAAGCATCTCAAAACAACAGGACTCAAAAACAACAGCAAGATGGAGTGAGGGGACTCTCCTGTAGAAAACACTGGAAAACATGAGGGATAGGCAAAACCTGGGCATAGGCCAACTTCAAGATCCCAGGGCCCTGCCTATATGAAAAACAGAGCACCCTATACTCCACACCCACTCCTTAAAGTTCCAAGACCTGGTACCAGCCCCCAGTGAGGCCCTGAAGTCCATAGTGCTTGACCCTTTCAAGCTTGGGGTGAGGATGAAACCCTAGCCCCAGAGCAAAATAGGTCAGAGTGCTGAGTCCTACAAGCCATCAACAAAGGAGACAGCTTTCAGAATTCTCAGTCCCAAGGCAAAACAAAAGGCTGGACAAATGAGCAAACAGCAAAAGAAACACCTAACCATAGAAAATTTCTGTGGCAACAAAGAACAAGGCACAGAGTCAGTAGGGGGTGGTGAGATCTAAGCAACCACATGCAAAACTTCAAAGAAAAATGGGAATTGATCTCAGGTCCTGGAAGAACACAGAAAGGAATTTATAAACCAAATAAGAGAAATAGAAGAAAAATGAAGAAAAGAAATGAAAGTAATGTGAAAAGAAAATTATAGCTTAAAAATCAAAATTAGTCAACTAGAAAAATGGCACAAAAATCCAATGAAAAAAAGATTTTCTTTAAAAAAAAGAACTAATCTCCTGGAAAAAATAGGCAAAAAAAAATACAATGAAGAAAAGAGTTCCATAAAAAGTAGAATGAACCAAATGAAAAAGGAGGATCAAAAGGTCATGGAAGAAATTCAGCATTTAAAAAATTGGAATTGGGCAAATAAAAGCTAATGATTTCATGAGACATCAAGAAATAATAAAACAAAATCAAAAGAATGAAAACACAGAAGAAAATATGAAATATCTCATTGAAAAAACAACTGACCTGGAAAATAGACCCAAGTGAACCAATTTAAGAATTTTGTGGCTATCTAAAAGTCATGTCAAAAAAAAAAAAAGCCCAGACATCATATTACAAGAAATTATCAAACAGCATCACCTTGATATTCTTGAACAAGAGGGTAAAATAGAAATTGAAAGAATACACAGATCACCTCCTGCAATAAATCCCCGAATGACAACTCCCAGGGATGTTATAGCCAAGTTTAAGAGCTCCCAGCCATAGAAAAGATACTTTAAGCAATTGGAAAGAAGCAATTCAAATATCACGGATCCCCAGTCAGGATTATGCAGGATTTGGCACCTTCCACATTGAAGGATTGGAAAGCTTGGAATATGATATTCTGGAAGGCAAGGAACTGGGTTGACAACCAAGAATCACCTTATCCATCAAAACTGACTATATTCTTTCAGGGAAAATATGATCATCTAATGAAATAGAAGATTTCCAAGCATTCCTGAATTAAAGACAAAACTTAAACAGAAAATGTTATCTCCAAATACAAAATTAAAGAGAAGCATAAAAAAGGTAAATAAAAAAGAGAAAATTTTTAAATTTAAATTGTTTATATTCCTATATGGAAAGATGATATTTGTAAGGAACTTCAGAAGTATTCTATTCCAACTTCTTCATTTTACAGATGAGGAAACTCTATTTTCCAAAAAAGCAGTGATTTGCCCAAGATTAGCTAAATTGTAATCTGGGTGGGAAAAAGAAATATGTAGAAAAGCAGAGAAGATTGAGGAAAGAGAAAGAGGGGGAAAAGAGAAGCTGAAAACTTAAATCCTGGTTTTCAGAGAGGAGAGCCCAGAGCACCAGGTGACAGTGAGGAATCCTTAGTATTGACAGATTTTATTCTGGAAGAAATCTTCTATCCTCAAAGTTATTGTGGATCAGGGGGCCCTGTCAGTCTACCTGCCAAAGACTGGAAGACTTAGCAGGGGAAGGCCATTAGAGATGAATGGATCCTTGAAGGTCATCCAGTATCCATCACACCCCCATTTTACAAATAGGAAAACTGAGTCACCAAGAAGTAAAGTGAACTGAACAGGGTCACAGAGGACCAGAACAGAGGGAAGATTTGAACCCAGATCAGTGCTTGATTTTCCAAACCATTAGTTGTTATCAAGAAGTCTTCCCTGGGGGCAGCTGGGTGGCTCAGTGGATTGAGAACCAGGCTTAGAGATGGGAGGTCCTAGGTTCAAATCTGGCCTCAGACCCTTCCCAGCTGTGTGACCCTGGGCAAGTCACTTAACCCTCATTGCCTAGCCCTTACCACTCTTCTGCCTTGGAGCCAATACACAATATTGACTCCAAGAAGGAAGTTAGGGGTTTAAAAAAAAAAGTCTTTCCTTTCCCCACTAAATCTAACCTAATACTCCCCTAAGGAAAGGAATAGAGTTTCTGGCATGGAGAAAAGCCACTGTCCAGAACCTGTCAAATCTTTAGTGTTCCTTAAAAGCTGACACCCTAGGCAGAGCATGCTCCAACAGGAAGGAAAGGAAGATACGAATACAAATACAAATATAAGTCTCATTCATGGATCCCATAGAAACTCTAGATTCCCATGTCCATGCTTCTTAGAGTTCATGACTTTAGGGGATCTGCATAGGATTATAGATTCAGCACTGGAATTTGTCTAATCCAATCTCTCCATTTTACAGTTGAGGATACTGAGGACTCCAAAATTTAAGAAATGTGCCAAAGGTCATTTGTAGTGACAGTCAGGATTTGAGCCCATCTCCTCTAAGTTCAAACTGAGAGCTCTTTCTACTGTACCAAATTAATTTCTCCTGCTCTTTTCCTTAAAGTCAAAGAAATAGGAAGCTATCTAGCCTAGGAATGAAAGAAACTGATGGTCATGTATGGAGGGATCTCAACATTCTAAATACAAGATAGGAACAGGGAACCCTTTCCCTTTCAACCCCATATGAAGCAGTTGTAGTCATTCTATCTAATCCAGTCCCTTCCCTTCTTTTGCCAGTGGGAACTCTGCCCTTGGATGGGATAAATGTTGTGGCTGCTCTCTGGGCAAAGATTTCCTGGCTTGAGTCTGTGGAAAATCTGTTCCATTGGCCTGGCACCAAGCCCATGGTCTGCCAATCTCTCCACTAGGGTACATGACTGGGCTCTCAGTTGGCCAGGAGCCCTTCCGTTGGAGGTCTATAGAGTGAGCTCCTGCCAAGGGACGCTGCCACTTCTTCTAGTGATGGATTATTGGCTTCCTGGGACCAGAGTCTTCCCTCCAGCCAAACATCCAATAGGAATCCCTGAGAAATAGACAGGAAGAAAAGAAAGCAAAGGATTGAAGAGTAATTAAGGGAACAGGTAGAGGAGGAGGAGATAAAGGGTAATGGGAGAAGGTGGGAGGGAGAGAAATAGGGTAGAGTGAGAAAGAGGGAGGAATGATAAGGAGGGAGGGAGAGGGAAGAGAGGGAGAGTGGAGACAGAGAGAGGGTGGAAACAGAGAGAGGGAAGGAGAGGGAAAAAAGAGAGGAAGAGAGAGAGAAGAGAGAGAGAGAGAGAGAGAGAGAGAGAGAGAGAGAGAGAGAGAGAGAGAGAGAGAGAGAGAGAGAGAGAGAGAGAGAGAGAGAGAGAGAGAGAGAGAGAGAGAGAGAATAGCAAATAATGGCCTGGACCCCTCCCATCATCCTCAAGCTCCATGCCTTGGAGGAAAAGGATACTCTAGAACAGTGATGGCAAACCTATGGCATGAATGCCAAAGATGGCATGCATATTGCTCTCTGTGGGCACATGGTCACCCAGCCCCTCAGAGTTCTTTACTAGAAAGGCAGAGGAATTTGGGCAAAGCTGCTTCCCTCCCCCTCTCTACACTCCCTGAGGACATTCCTCACTTCACCTGCCCCTCCACCCAACAGTCCAATGGGAGCTCTTTCTCCCTCCCCTGTGTAGGGTAAGGAGGGGGAACAGGGCATGCCTAGTACTGGGGGGGGGGCATGGCACATGATCGGGTGGGGGGGCATGGGGCTTACCATCACTGCTCTAGAGCAAACTCAAGAGAATCTCTATCCCTTGGGAGAGTAAGCCTCACACACTCATGCACTTTCTCTTCTCTCTGAATCAAAGGTCAGCAGAAGGGTCCCTATCCCCTAGTTCTCATTCCAGGCTTTGCCTTCCCTGCCTCCTGCACTGAGGCTATGTCTAGGCTTCAGCCCCTCGTTGTCATTTATTGAATTGCAATGAAATAACTTTGCACAGCAGCAGAGGCAGCTAAGTGGCTCAGTGGATAGAGTCTGGGGTCAGGAAGACATGGATTCAAATCTGGCCTCAAACATACTCTAGCTATGTGACCCTAGGCACATTACTTGATCTCTGATTATCTGACAAAAGATCCACTGGAGAAGGAAACGGCAAACTACTCCAGAATCCTTGCCAAGAAAAGTCCATGGCTGTGGGTCCGTGAAGAGTCAGACACAACTGAACAACACCTCTCACTTACCTTGGGTTTTTTTTCCCCTACTTCCATGGCTTTGTACAGTAAGAAGTGCATTGACTGGAATCAAAGTACCTGGGTTCTATTTGTGATGACGCTCTATCTTTGGACCCCATACAAGTTACTTCCCTTCCTTACTTGTTTTCCCTGTCCCATGTTTCTCATTCCTCCTTTCTCCTCACTTCTGCTAAAGTGATTTCCTGTAAGTTGTTTCCAGGCTGGGTGACTCTTCTATTGGAGTCAACTCCAGAAGAGCCCTATCGTCCCTAGGATAAAATATGAACTCTGGTGGTTCGCTTTAAAAGCCCTGCACCATCTGGCTTTAATCAACCTTTGCAGACTTATTGGCCTTTATTCCCTGCTCCTGCACTCAGCAACAATGTGGCCAAACTGATCTCTCTGCACCTCAGTGAGGACATTCTGTTTGCCTCCATCCCAGCCTCCATGCCTCCGCACTACCACCCCATAGCATCTCTCTTCTCCTTTAAGGTGCAGTTCAAGTATCATCTGCATGAAGCCCTTGCCTACTCCCCCCAGGTCCCAACTGCCAGTGCCCTCCTTCCCAAACTACTTTGTACATATTTCTATTTTTTCAGTTTATTTGTGCCATATGTATTTGTCACTCATCCTTCATTTCAAAGCCCAGCAGCATCATGGGTTGGATTGAAATGAGACAGTTCCACAGAGTCGTTTCTCTTCCAGTCATCCAAGACCAGTGGCAGGACAAAAGCCAAGAGGACTGGTGATGGCCCAGGATGCAGTGAACAGCTTTGGGGTCTTCAATGTCTGACCAAGCTGTAAGTGCTCCACTGCCCCTGCTTCAGCCACCTCCTTGGCCATTGGAACTCATTGTTCTCATTCACCTGTTCCATCCGGGATCTCTTCCCTACCTCACTGAAAGACCTGAGATCTGCCAATTACCCTCATTCTGTATAAGGTAGATACATATTTATCTCCCCAATATCTCCTTGAAAGGAGAGATCACTTCATTTTTTTTTTTTACGCCCTATCTCCAGCACCCAGCCCAGGGTCTGGCACGTAGTAGGTGCTTAATCCTGGCCCTCATTTTCCTCAGCTGGAAAAATGAGGTTAAATTGGAAGACTTTCGAGGTTCCCTTCCAACTTTACATCTGTTAGCTTTGTTGCTACTCCCATCAATGCATCCATCCATCCTTAATTAATGGCCTCCCTGTGCTTCTTAGGAAGGGGAAGGGCTGAGCTCTGTGCGTGGAAGAGTGCTTGCATAAATGTCAAAATCTATCTGTATTTTGGGGTGAATAGGAAACTGTAGTTTGGGAAGTGCTGCTCCTTGAGGGGCAGCAAAATTATATTGATTTTTATTTTCCTAAATCACCTTATGAACAAAAAAATCAAATTAAAAAGTCCTATTTTTAAGTAAGACTTCCACAAAGGTTTTGAAATTATTTCCCTTGTATTTACTATACAATTTTCACTGGGCTTTATGATATGTAGATTATAAATATATTTTATTTGGCAAAAATTTACTGTCATGTTTCTGTTATTAAGTAAATTATCTTTAAGGTTTAGAATCATGTCCTATTTATGTAAAATCCACCTGGTTTCTTACAAGCAGATTTTTTTTTAAAAAAACTTGCTATGAGAAGCAGCTAGGTAGCACCTTAGATAGAGGCAGGAAGATCTGAGTTCAAATCAGACCTCAAACATTTCCTAGCTGTGTGACCCTGGACAAGTCACAACCCCAATTGCCTGGCCCTTGCAACTTTTCAGTCTTGGAACTGATACTAAGATATGGAAATATGTATTGCATGAAAGTACTGGTATGACCCATATCAGATTCTTTACCACCTCAGGGAAGTAAGTCTGAATTCTAAAATGTCAGAAAACAATTGTCAAAAATTGTTCTTACAGGGGGCAGCTGGGTGATTGCCGGGCCCAGAGATGGGAGGTCCTAGATTCAAATCTGACCTCAGACACTTCCCAGCTGTGTGACCCTGGGCAAGTCACTTAACCCCCATTGCCTAGCTCTTACCACTTTTCTGCCTTGGAACTGATACTTAGTATTGATTTTAAGACAGAAGGCAAGGGTTTTTAAAAAACATTGTTTCTACATGTAACTAAAAAGACAAACAAACAAATAAATAAAAAGAACTGATACCAAGGAGGTAGCCAGATGTTTATGTGGACAGAGAGCCAAGCCTTGAGCCTAGAAATTCTGGATTCAAATATGATGCTTCCCAGCTGTATGACCCTGGGCAAGTCACTTAACCCCAACTGTCCAGCCCTTAATACTCTTTCACCCTGGAACTAGTCCTTAGCACCAATTCTAAAATGGAAGGTAAAGATTTTTTTTTAACTTGCTATTATTATATAGCTGAATGACTCTAAGCAAGTCACAACCTCTTAATGTTCCAAGTGGCTGTTTAACAGTAAAAATGCAGAACAAATCCAAGATGGTAGAGGGACCTCCCTAATCCAAGAACCAATGAAATTCTAGGTCCTGACTTTCCTTTAAAAAAGCTATTACATACTTAATCATCTATTAATTAAAGGTATGCACTGAAACAAATCCTCAAAATAAAAACTGTGTTTTGTAAAGCATCTTCATGTCATCTTGTGTAAAGCGACAATTCAATAGAATATCTTTGAAGCTCTTAGCACCAAATTTGTTCATTATTTTGAATAAGGTATTTCACACCAAGGGGTAAGTCACTGTTAAACGTACCCACAAATGCTCCGAGCGGCATGTACTGAGACAAAAATCTTTTTAGAAGCACAAATATACTCCTCTGTAAACTATGTGAATGAAAAAACCTGGAGAACGCTGGAGTCTTTCATTGCTGGCCTTGTTTGACTTGGCACTGCTGTGTGGGGCATAAACATGCCTGGGCATTTTAAACAAAAAGGGAAGCTGAGGGTCATCGCCTTTCAAGCTGGGACCATGGAAGAGCCCGCTCAAGCAGGGTTTCCATGGGTCTGTGCTGCCACCATTTGAATATGACTGGAAACACATCCCAATCTCTCAACATCTCAGGGCTCTGTGCCTTGGTCATGGGTAAAGTCCGGGCAGTGGTCAGTAGGGTTGGCACCAAGGAGCTCTAGCAGGACCAATCAGTGAGCTCGAAAATCTTGAAGCCAAGGGGCAGCTGGGTGGCTGAGTGGATAGAGTCCCAGGTTCAAATCTGGCCTAAGACTTCCAAGTTGTGTGACACTGGGCCAGTCACTTAACCCCAATTGCCTAGCTCTTCTGGCTTGGGACTGATATTTAGTATTGATTCTAAGACGGAAGGTAAGGGTTTAAAAAAATCTGGAAGCCCTTAGGGATCCACTGCCTCATCAGCTCACCCAGGTCCCATCCCATCTCCATCCATGCAACTCTCACTCAGGCTGGATTTGGGGGATATGTAGCTCTATAAACAATTCTTCCCCACTCCCTTTTGGTTTTACAAGATATCAGTGGTGAGGATGAGCTGGGTAGCTCAGTGGATTGAGACCCAAGCCTAGAGAGGTCCTGGGTTCAAATACGACCTAAGACTTCCAAGTTGTATGACCCTGGGCAAGTCACTTACCCCCCATTGCCTAGCCCTTACTGATCTTCTGCCTTGGAACAGATACTTTGTATTGGTTCTGAGACAGAAAGTAAGGGTTAAAAAAAATGTTAGTGGTGAGATTAAATTACAGGATCCACCCCTAAACCAAATTTTATATAGCTCGTTACCATTCAAAGATTGTCTCCTTTCTTTTGAACTAAATACCCAAGTAAAGCAGCTAACCCTGTCCTCTAAAACCTCCATGATGCTCCCACTCTCCTCTAGCCTATATAAATCCTATGTGGAGACACCACTTTGTAGGACAGCCATTAACACACTGGAGGGAGTCCAGATAAAGGCAAGCAGAATGTCGATGGAGCAGAGAAGATGCCATATGCCGAGGGTGCCAGCACACCCAGGGCCATGCCTTATACCCATTGCATACAAGAACCAGTGGGAGGAGTTGGAGACGTTTGTCCTGCAAAAGAGAAGATTTATTTGATGTCTTGATTGATTGATGTCTTCAGGTTTTTGAAGGGCAATATAAAAGGGATTAGTTGTACCGGGCATATCTCTGGGGGTAATGGGTGGGAGTGGGGATTGGGGGAGTTGCAGAGAGGATTATTTTGACTAGATGTTCCAAATAACTTCCCATTAGAACTTCCTTTTTTAAAAATTCTAACTGTCTTAGAATCAACACTGTGGAGGCAGCAAGGTGGCTAAATGGATTGAGAGTCAGGTACAGAGATGGGATGACCTGGGTTCAAATCTGGCCTCAGATACTTCCTAGCTGTTACTTGACCCCCATTGCCTATCCCTTACTGCTCTTTTGTGTTAGAATCAATACACAGTATTGATTCTAAAATAGAAGGTAAGAAGAGAAAGAAAGAAAGAAAGAAAGAAAAAGAAAGAGAGAAAGAGAAAGAAAGCAAGGAAGGAAGGAAGGAAGGAAGGAAGGAAGGAAGGAAGGAAGGAAGGAAGGAAGGAAGGAAGGAAGGAAGGAAGGAAGGAAGGAAGGAAGGAAGGAAGGAAGGAAGGAAGGAAGGAAGGAAGGAAGAAACATGGTAAGGGCTAGGCAATGTGAGTTAAATGACTTGCCCAGGACAATACAACTAGGAAGTATCTGAGGCCAAATTTGAACCCAGAACCCACCCATCTCTAAGTTTGGTTTCTCAATCCATTGAGTCACCTAGCTATAACAAGATTTGTGTAGAGTGGCAGTCACTATTGATCTTCACGAGGAAGCTGGAGGGCTGCTTGTCAAGGAGGTTAGAGAGGAGATTCCCTCTGAGGTGTGGTCCAGCCAAGGAAGACTTGGGAGGTTCCTTCTGCTCCCAATGTTCTGCAGTCTTGACCAACAACCCCATTTCTCCCATTGCTCCAATCTCCCCCTCTCTCCAACACACTCACACCCCAAATCCCAAGAACAGCCCATCCACATCCCTAGAGGCTGCCAAGACAGGAGGCCACACTGCTGTTTGTGCAGGAACCAATCTTTTTATTGATGGGCTGGCTAGGAGTGGTCAGCCCCAGAGAGGAAGCTTGAAGTCCAGTGGAGGGGGAGGAGTCTGATTCAGCATGGGGTCCCAGGGCCTGGAAGATGGAAGAGCAGTCAGAGAGAGGGTTTCTCTTGTGAGTTTGTCCAGCTGCTGGTAGAAAAGAAGGATAATGATTAGATCCAAAGGCAGCTGGTCCAGAAGCCTTCAGCTCATCACAGGATCACAGGATGTCAAAGGATCTATAACTTTATATGTATATAAAACTGGGTATGACTTTAATTTTCTTTTTTAAACCCTTCCCCCTTAGAATCAATACTGTGTATTGGCTCCAAGGCAGAAGGGTGGTAAGGGCTAGGCAATGGGGATCAAGTGACTTGCCCAGGGTCACACAGCTGGGAAGTGTCTGAGACCAGATTTGAACCCAGGACCTCCCATCTCTAAGCCTGGCTCTCAATCCACTGAGCCATTTAGCTTCTCCCTAGAGGATAACTTTAAAAAGATCAGGAGCTCCAAGGATTGGGGAAACCTTTGTTGCAACATAGTGACTCATGTCAGACTTAAGGTAAAGGCAAATATCCTTCCAATTTTAAGTGGCACGGGCTGCCCTTTTTTAATGGGTTTCTGCCTCACTGAAAATATTCAAGAGAAGTCACTCAATGAGCACTTGTTGGGGATGTTGGAGAGGGACACCCATTGCCCACACATCAGCCTCTGAGGACTCTTCCAATTGTGAGTTTCTATAATACCTTTTGGCACATTCTTTCCTTCTCTTTGGGCCCCAGTTTACTCCTCTGTAAAAAGGGGATAGCGCAGTATATTGAAAAGAACACTGGTTTGGAATCAAAAGACTTGAGTTCAAATGCTGCCCCTGCTCCTTAATCTACCTGTGGCACCTTTAGAGAATCATCACTTCTCTGGGCTTTACTTTTCCCTTCTGTAAAGAGATGGCATTGGACCAGCTCTGGTCTATTTTCTTGTTGTTGTTCAGTCCTTTCAATCATATCTAACTCTTCATGATCTCATTTGGCGTTTTATTGGCAAAGATCCTGGAGTAGTTTACCATTTCCTTCTCTAGTTCAATTTACAGATGAGGAAACTGAGGTAAATAGAGTTAAATGACTTGGTAAGGATTGAACTGCTAAGAAGTGTCTGGGGCTAGATTTGAACTCAGATCTTCTTGACTATCCACTTTGCCTTCTGGCTTACTTGAATTATTGATTTTACAGATATAGAAAGAACAAGAGATTTGGTGGCTTATCCAAGATCACCCAGAAAGTAGGAGAATCAAAATCTAAAGCCAGCTCTTCTGACTCCAAACCCAACATTCTTTGTACTATACCAACCTGGCTGTGGGACCCTGGCCAAGTCACTTCCCCTCTCTGAGTCTCAGCTTTATTCCTTATGAGAGGGGCATATTTTATATATTATATGAAGGCTTAGATGCCTTTCTCTCCCTAATTCAGTGAAGTATTATCAGTATTGTGCTTTGTAAATTATATAACTTTATGTAAAGTTATATAAACTATATAACTATAAAACAATACACTTAAGTGAGTTGTGACCCTGAGGCTGGTCCTTTCCTTCCAAAACTGGGCAGTTACAACAAAGATGGCAAGTGGCTCAAGGGAAGTGTCCACTTGAGGCAATCTGGCCATCCTTACTTATACTGATCTTCAGTTAATAATCGCTATCATTTATGCAGCACTATAAGGTTTATAAATCCATTCGTGTATATTATTTCATTTGATACTCATGATAACCTTGTTAGCTGCTATTATTCCCATTTTATAGATGAGGAAATGGAGACGGGTGAAATGGTTTGTTGACAGTCAGAAACTAAGTGCTTGATGCAGGATTTGAATTCAGGTCTTCCTGATTCCAAGTCCAGATCACTATATACTATGCTACCTCAGTAACTGAGCTAAGGGTCACATTTGGCTATAGTCAGGTACACAGATCTAGTGACCTACTGGAGGGCAGCTCAGTGGATACAACAATGAGACTGGAGTCAGGAAGACCTGAGTTCAAATTTTGCCTTAAGTTGGTATTGGCCGTGTGACCTTGGGCAAGTCACTTACACTGTTTGCCTTGGAGGTGGCTAGATGTCAGTAGACACAGCACTGGCCCTGGAATCAGGAAGACCTGAATTCAAATTCAGCTGTAGACACTCACTAGCTATGTGATCCTGGACAGGTCAATTTGCTTCTATTTGCCTTAATCTACCAAAGAAGAAAATGGCAAACCACTTCTGTATCTTTGCTAAGAAAACCCCCTTGAGGGTCTCGAAGAGTCAGACAGGATGGAACAAAATAACTTACCAATTCATGGGTACAAAAACTATTTCTTGGTCAAATTAATCAAGTCCCTGTTTGTTAAGCACTTTCCTCACCAGCCTGTAAGGTAGGTAGTTCAGGTATTGTTATCGTCATTTTCCAGATGAAGATCCGAGCCCCAGGGGTATAAGGGACTTGCCCAGAGTCACAGGGCAAGGCAGGGACAGCGACAGATTTGGAACAAGTTCTTCTGGCTACAAGTCTGGTTCAGACAGGCCCCATTTGAAGGTGAGGCCACCTGTGAGACACTGAGGTAGTAGAGGCTGGGAGTTACAAGTAGCCCCCCCAGAGGAAGAAATCGGCTAAAGCTTCAGCTGGCTAAAACTCCCATCCCAGGGAAGTAGCAGAGCCAAAACCCCTCCTCACACAGATCTCTCTGACTGATCATAGCCCCTGGGGTTAGAGACTTTAGTGGTCACTGGAACCCCACCCCCATGAAGAACCTGAGGCCCAGCAAAGTTAAGGGACTGCCTCAAGGTCACGGTGTGAGACCATGATTCAAACTCCAAAGTCTGGGTTTGAACCCAGGTGCTCTCACTCCATCTCTCTCTTGTTTTAAATCCTTCCTTTCTGAGCTGCTGGAGTCAGAGTGCAGATGAAAGCTTAGCATCTTTCAACTGTTTATTTGGGTTTGGGTTTGTGGGGTTTGGTTTTATAAGATTACTCACAAAAACAAACAATATGGAAATATGCTTTGCCTGATAATACATGCATAACCCAGATCGAATCGCCTGCCAGCACTGGGAGAGGGAAGGGAAATAAATCATATAATCATATAATTTAGGAAAACTTGGGTGGAAGTTTGTTATTATATATATATATGGCTCAGTGGATTGAGAGCCAGGCCTAGAGACAGGAGGTCCTGGGTTCAAATCTGGCCTCAGATACTTCTCAGCTGTATGACCCTGGACAAGTCACTTAATCCCCATTGCCTAGCCCTTACCATAAGCTCTTTTGCCTTGGAACCAATACACAGTATTGATTCTAAAATGGAAGATAAGGGGTTAAATATATATTCATTATAATTTATATATTATATTTATAAATATGGTTAATTATAAATTAATTATTCTGTTAATGTTCTATAATTAATTTAAATAAAATATATTCTATTTGGAAATATAACTATATATTTATTATATTTTATATATATATATATGTAAACCTTTATTTTCTGTCTTAGTAACAATCTAAGACAGAAGGACAAAGGCTAGCTAATTGGGGTTAAGTGACTTGCCCAGGTTCATACAGCTAGGAAGTGTCTGAGGTTGGATTTGAACCCAAGTCCTCCTGCCTCTGGGCCTGGTGCTCTAGCTGTCCCTTACTCCATATTTCATTGCAATTTTCTACTATATCATTCCACCTGGTTCTCTCAGCCCACAAGGGCTCCCTATGTCCCCTGAGACAAGAATTCCTCCTTGGCTCTTTCCAAAGGAAAAAAATCTGAAACTGGAAAATGGGTTTTTTCCTAAACCCATTTCCAATTCTTTATTCCCATTGGAATTCTCCCAGCATTGTCTCGAGACCTTCCCCCACCCCAAGAGCTATAGATTCCAATGAGATAACATCTGGAAAAGTTTCTAGTCCAATGCCTGATATGTTGTAAACACTGGGGGGGGGGGGGGGGGGAAGCTTATTCCCTCCCTCCCTTCATCCTTTCCTCCCCTCCCCTCCCCACCAGGATTTTCCCTTTCAGGGGGACCCAGCTCTTTGGCCAGCCCCTTTGCCTTCTTACCAACGACACCCACCCACCTCAGAAGATAGGTGTGACACAGGACAATTTTCCGCAGCCATTGAGGCAGCATTTGAGCTGGTCAGAACACTCGTTGTCCTCCTGACACTGATCATGGCACACACCGAGCTGAGAGATGCTGCTGTCAATCTGAGGGCAGGTCCCCTTCTTTTCTGAGGAAAGAACAAGAGGGAACAGAGCTCCTGAGCCTGAAGCCCAGGCAAGGCTGCACTTCAATCTCCCAAAGTTAGCGTGAGAAAGGGAAAGGTCTAGGGAAAGAACACTGGGCTTAGCATCAGAAAACAATGGAGTCACAGGCTGGTTCTGCCACTTACTGATTGTAAGGTCTGGGACAAGGTGCATCTCCTTTCTATGTCTCATTGCTTATAAAAATGAGGGGGTTGGGGAAGTTGGGTGGCTCAAAGTACAGAGAACCAGCTCCAGGATCTGGAGGTTCCAAGTTCAAACCTGGCTTCAGAAACTTCTTACCTGTGTGACTCTGGACAAATCACTTAACCCCAATTGCCCTAGCTGCTCTTCTGTCTTAGAGCTGATATTAAGACAAAAGGTAGTATACATGTCAGACCTTTGGGAAGGGAAAGACTTTAAAACCAAGCAAGACATAGAAAGAGTCACAAAATATAAAATAAATAATTTCGACTACATCAAATTAAAAAGCTTTTGTACAAACAAAACCAATATAACTAAAATCATAAGGGAAGCAATAAATTGGGAAACGATCTTAATAAAAACCTCTGACAAAGGTCTAATTACTCAAATTTACAAAGAGCTAAATCAATTGTACAAAAAATCAAGCCATTCTCCAATTGATAAATGGGCAAGAGACATGAACAGGCAGTTTTCAGATAAAGAAATCAAAACTATTAATAAGCACATGAAAAAGTGTTCTAAATCTCTTAAAATCAGAGAGATGCAAATCAAAACAACTCTGAGGTACCACCTCACACCTAGCAGATTGGCTAACATAACAGCAAAGGAAAGTAATGAAGGCTGGAGGGGATGTGGCAAAGTAGGGACACTAATGCATTGTTGGTGGAGTTGTGAATTGATCCAACCATTCTGGAGGGCAATTTGGAACTATGTCCAAAGGGTGATAAAATACTGTCTGCCCTTTGATCCAGCCATAGCACTGCTGGGTTTGTACCCCAAAGAGATAATAAGGAAAAAGACTTGTACAAGAATATTCATAGCTGTGCTCTTTGTGGTGGCCAAAAATTGGAAAATGAGGGGATGCCCTTCAATTGGGGAATGGCTGAACAAATTGTGGTATCTGTTGGTGATGGAATACTATTGTGCTCAAAGGAATAATAAAGTGGAGGAATTCCATGGAGTCTAGAACAACCTCCAGGAAGTGATGCAGAGTGAGAGGAGCAAACCAGGAAATCATTATACCCAGAGACTGATACACTGTGGTACAATCGAAGGTAATGGACTTCTCCATTAGTGTCAATTTAGTGTCCCTGAACAATCTGCAGGGTCTAAAAAATACTATCCACAAGCAGAGGATAAACTGTGGGAGTAAAAACACCGCTGAAAAGCAACTGCTTTACTGCAGGGGCTGAGGGGAAATGACTGAGGAGAGACTCTAAATGAACACCCTAGTGCAAATACCAACAACATGGAAATGGGTTTGAATCAAGAACACATGTGATACCCAATGGAATCGTGTGTCGGCTATGGGAGAGGGGATGGGAGGGGGGCGGGGGGAGGAAAAGAAAATGATTTTTGTTTCCAATGAATAATGTTTGTAAATGACCAAATAAAATAATGTTTTAAAAAAAAAGACAAAAGGTAAGGGCTGTTTCTTTGTTTTTAAACCCTAACCTTCCATCTTAGAATCAATACTGTGTATTGATTCCAAGGCAGAAGAGTGGTAAGGGCTAGGCAATGGGGATTAAGTGACTTACCCAGGGTCACACAGCTAGGAAGTATCTGAGGCCAGATTTGAACTCAGGACTTCCCATATCTAGGCCTGGCTCTAGAGGGTTTTTTTTTTTAATGAATGTTTAAAAAATCATCATCATCGTCATAAATCATTTTGTCAGAGCTGCTTTCCTGAGTCATGATGCCTGCCTAATATAAGTTTAAGGTATTCAGGAAGTCACCCCTACATCCCCCAAATTCTGATTCTACTAGTACCCTGATTACTGATCCTTGTTCCCAGGAGATAGTACCTTTTATCCCAGAGGCAGAAATAAGTCCAAAAAAGTCAATCCCTCAAAAGACCCACTGATGGATACTGTTACAGAAAAACAGAAAGAGAATCCCTACTCTCAAAGAGGTCCCAGTCTAAGAGAGCAAGTCAATACATAAAGGGTTAGCAATAGATGAGCTGATAGTAAAGCCTCTCCTAGAAAAGATTTGGGTAGATGAGGGCACAAGAAATTGTAGGGTTTATAAACAGAATTCTGGATTTGTCATCCAAAAACAAGTCCTGCCCTGTCTAGGTTAATAAACAAGAGTGGCCTTGGGCAAGTCATTTTCCTTTTCTTGATTTCATAAAATGAAGAGATTGGATGAGATAATATCTAACATTCCATCCAGTTCCACCATTCTGTGTTCTAAATTCTAGTCTTTTTTTATCCTCCAACATTCTAGGACCATCACTTTATAAGGGGCCCAAGTCAAGGTCACTTCACTCCTGATTCCATTCCTAACCTCTGCCTTTTTCTAGAATCTCCCCTTCTACCTCCACGTTCCAGCTGCCCTTTATGTATTACTTCCCCTGCCCCATTAGAATGTAAGATCCTTGAGGGCAGGACCCATTTTTCTGTGTTTTATATCCCACGTTACCTAAAACAGTTCCTGGACCACAGCAATAAATGCTTTCCCTATCTATCCTCCGAGGGTTGTCAAGGTGGAACAAGCAGCACTTCGGGTATGGGTGGAGATCTGAAAGATAATCTGTGTCTCCTTCACAGTATTGCTACGAGTCAACCCTATCTTTATTTGTTCATTCATTGGACAGTTTTTTAGCACTCAGTTTGCAAACCACTGTGCTAGGTTCTCTTCTCTCCCCACAGCACAGAAAAGGACAGGCTGATTGATTGGCTGGATTGTTAGCTTATAGATTTAGAACTGGAAAGGATCTAAGAAGCCATTGGATCTCCCAACCCTCCCTTTATAGATGAGAAAGACTGAAAAACAGAGAGGACAAGTACTTTGCAGAGAATCACACAGTAACGGAGGGAGGATGAGAACCTACTGTTCTGACTCAGGCCATTGTTCTTTCTCCTCCCTAAGCCTTCCAGTTTACTTGGTATTTACTTATCTATAGTTCTCAGTTAAAATGTACACACCTGGAAGGCAGAAGCTGTTTATATTTTGAAATCTTCCGTGCTCAGCATAGCAGCTTGAATGTAGCAAGTATTTAATATATGCTTGGGGGGCAGCAGGGAGAAGTAACTAGGTAACAGTGGATAGAGAGTCAGGCCTGGAGCCAGGAGGACCTGGGATCAAATTTGACCTTAGACACTTCCCAGCTTTGTGACCCTGGGCAAGTCACTTAACCCCCATTGCCTAGCCCTTACTGCTCTTCTGTCTTGGAGCTGATACAAAGTACTGATTCTAAGATGGAAGGCAAGAATTTAATTAAAATTTTTTTTCTTCTTAAAAACTGCTACTAACAGAAGGTAAATGTTTGGTTTTGTTTTTAATGTTTATGACATTGATTTATGTTCTTCAGAACTAACCCTTCTAGTTCCTCAGAGCTAGCTCTTCTCTTTAGGTAGCTATCACAGAGAGTCAAAGGGAGAGACCTCTGCCTGGTCCCTTTGCATAAGAGGGCTGTTGTGAAAATCACAAGATCACAATAAAGGTCAAGAATGGCACTTCCATAGGGCCTTAGGTTACATAGCAAATAGGCATTTTTAAAAAATATTTTTTAATCCTCAGGCTTCCAAGGTTGTATTTATTATCCCATTTTACAGATGAGGAAATAGAGACTTGGGAAGATTAAAATCTCAGCTGATTAATAGCAATGTAAATAGCAAATCTACAACTGATTCAAAAGTCCTAAAGGGACAGAGACAGGGATTGGACCCATGATTCCTTTGGTTTAGAGAGGTCCTGGTGAGGAACTTCTCCAGTGCATATCATTGGCCCCTTTCCTCTGCAATTTAAAACCTTAGAGAGGGGCAGCTGGGTGGCCCAGTGGATTGAGAGTCAGACCCAGTGTTGGGAGGTTCTGGGTTCAAATGTGACCTCAGACACTTCCTAGCTGTGTGACCCTGGGCAAGTCATTTAACCCCAATTACCTAGGCTTTACTGCTCTTCTGCCTTAAAACTAATACACAGGATTGCTTTAAGATAGAAGGTAAGGGTTTAAAAAAAACTTAAGAGAAATGCCTGGATAAGTGGGCAGGACTTGATCTGAGGTCCTTGAGGAGGGCTCTCTCGCACACTACACTATGATGCCTCTCCTATACAGGTGAAAAGCACTATATAAATGGGGTGGGAAGAGGCACAATTCAAATTCTAAGCAAGTAAAGACCTCCTACCATCCTAGAATGCAAGGTCCAGAGTCAGGGATTGACTAGTAAGGGATGGGGCACCTGGGCCTCTCCCTGGGATTGGCATCATGCCCGTCCTGGTACAGCAAAGGCTGTAATGTTACAGTAACTATGAAATGACTCTCCTGGGTGGGGCAGCTCAAAGACTAGCCCCTGGTGGTTTATGGTGGGGACATCTGGACATGGCCAGGGGCAACCTAGAGCAGAGCTTCTGAGGGGCATTGCTTGCTTGCTTCCAAGAATCCTAATTCTTAGCAAGGGCTTCCCTTTCCTCAGGAGCAGGAACTCAGAGGTCAAGCTGCATTGAACATCAAGAATGGGGAAGAACCTTCAAAGCCCCTCACTGATATCTATGCTCATCCCATCCACTGTAGATCCCCATAGCATGCACACTCATGCAGGAGTGCATGCACATACACACACACACCACAACACACTTACCTTCTATCAGTTCATTCACATATACTTACATGCTCTAAGTTATCCACATGCAGCCCTGGCAGCCCTCTGCCAATACCACCTACATATATACAGCCGGTTATCTAAACTTGTACCGGATCCAACAACCATTAATACGCACACAGATGTGCCTGTTCACACCTAAGCACTCCTTCCCACTCACTCATCTGTATACTTCCTCCCCCAATCATCGATATGCCTGCAGTCACTCAGAAACTCACAAATGAGCTCATTCTCCCCAGTTAGGTTAAGAGGATGCCCTTTACATTTCCCAGGGCCAGCATTGACAGAGAAGATCCTGCTCAGCCCAGGTCATAAGGAGACCTGATCTAGGATACGAAAGAGGTTCCTGACCTTAAGGTTGGGACCCACTTAATGCCAGGTTCCTTCCCTAGACTCAAGGGCTGACATTCCTGAGCTCCTCTTCATGCCTTTGGTATAGGGAGTTCCTATACCAGTTCCTATATAGTTCCTCTGGTGAGGAACCTTAGTTTACTCATCTTTACCTTAGAGACCACACAGTCTTTAACTCTGAAGAGGTGCTACAGAACCACCTTCTTTCTTCTGTCCCTCCCCTGTCTTCCAGGCCTAATTTTCTGTTGGTTTCAATCCCACTCCCAGCTTCTGGTTAACCTATAACTATCCCTAACCATTTAGCTTTGAGAAGACAGCTTGATGGAACAGAGAAAAAATGGACTTGACGTCCTGGACTTAGGCTCAAATCCCAACTCTGCCATTACATAAGATCATAGATTTAGAGCTAGAAGGGACCTTTGGGGGTCAGCTAGTCCAATCCCACTTTATAGTAGAGGAAATGAAGGTCTGTCTGAAGGTTGTAGGTGCCTTGGAGGGGTGGAAGTGTGGAGGGCTGGAGGGAACACTGGTATCTTCCTAGGAGGAGGTGGTGGCTTTTATAATCAATATAACTAGGTGACTTGCCTCATTTCATCTGTACTCTCCTTCAGGGAGTCCTCCCATCACTCTTGTCTATTTTAGAGCCTTCCCTCAATGTCCCTGCCCCAGCCCTTCACTGTCCAAGAATGGGAATTGAGAGAATAGGGAAAATGAAGTTCAGGATGAAAGGATGGGGAACCCATGAGTCCCTTGGTACTGAGTATTCAATTCAATCTAACTAGCATTTATGAAGGGTTTTCTGTATGAACCTCACAGTGAGGGAGGCTCTGGTGAATACAGACACAGAAAAGGAATAATGCTGGCTGGTAACAGGGCAATCAGGCAAACCAGAGGTCCTCTGATTTCTGTTCTCTAACTTATTTTGGACCAATCATTCCTTTTGAGTTTCCTCTGCAAAATTAAGGGGTTAGCCAAATGATCACTACGAGGAAAATCATCCTTTTGTCTTTTCCTCCCCACAACTGGATCCTGATCCAGATCAGGTGTGCTTCTCCCTGGCCCCAGGACTCAGGGGATCCCAGAGCTGGGATCCCAACACTTTCCTGTGGGAGTTTGCGGTAGCGCTGAGCAGAACCCGCCGGTTCCAGCCAGTCCAAATGCCTCCAGCATGCCTTCCCCCCCCAGGTGTGTCCCCTCTCCACCCACCTTCCTAAGAACAATGTCCCAGCTGTGTGAGCCCGGAAACCGTCACGCACCAGAAGGTAAGAAGGGCTGTGCAGGGCTAGTCCAGGGGAGCCAGACTTGGTGTGGGGGTAAGGGTGTTTGTCGTGTTCTTCCCCCTGCTGGACCCTAGGAAGTGGTGGGGAGAGGAGGAAACAGACCTCCTAAACCCCTGCTCCTGCTGATGGAAGGCTGGGCTTGAGCCCCGGATAAGGAGACCCGGGACTGGGTGGACTCCAGTGCCCCGAGGGGCTCTGGGAGGGAGCAGCGGGCCGGTTACCATTGGGGACTATGCAGAAGGACGAGCAGCCCGCTGAGCAGCACTTCTGGTTGTAGGGACAGTCCATGTCGGAGACACATTCCACCCGGCAGTCTTTTCTCTCCGGCAGCTCTGGGCACACGCCTTCCTTTTCTGCTCCAGAGAGCAAAGGGAGGTCAGGAAGGGCCCCACCTACAGCTCGGAATCAGCGATCTCTGGCTTGAGGTCCAGGATTTCCCTCACCTCCTGTCCCCGGTACCCCAAAAGTTCTACTATACCTCCAGCTCCCAAGTACTTCACCTGCTGCCCCTGAGTCCCTCAGGTCTGACCCCCGCTCCTTTTCTACCCATACCCAGGGAGCCATTCTAAACCCTTGTCCCTCGTTTCTGCCTCCCCCCCTGCCCCCTGCATCTTTGGTCCCGGAGATCTCCCCTTCACCTCCCACCGACCCCGCAGTCTTGCGGGGTCCAGCGCTTTCGTTGCCCTTGGGAACTCTCCTTACCGAGGTACTCGCTGGTACTGTTCTGGCCGAAGGCAGGAGGCAAACCCAGGAAAAACAAGAGGAAGAGGCCGCCCAGGAACGCCAAGAAGGGGGTGAGCTTGCTTGCCATTACGGTGCTGCAAGAGATCTAGGTAAGACCTTCCCAGTGGGGGGATTTAAACAGGGAGAGCGGGAGGCACTGGGTGGAGGCGAGGGCGGGGAGAGGGCCAGCCGAGGGGAGGGGGACTGGGTGGGGGCAAGAGGATGGAGAGGTCCGGCTGCCACCTCATTCCATTTCACAATTCCCCAGGATCAGGTGTCGCTTTTGGCCCAGGTAGGAACCAGGAAATATAGTTCTGTGGCCGAGAGGTCTCATGCCCAGCATGGGCCCACCCCAGAGTCCCTGGAACCTGTATCAACCCTATTCACCTCGGGTTGGCACGCTCCGTCTCTATGCCATCCCTTGAGGGAAGAGATGTCAGGACACAGGTCCTAGACTCTGGCAGAGATGAAGTAAAATGTGTCAGGGCAATCACTCACTGACTGGGATTGAATCGAATGAATGCCAAGGTATTCCAGGATTCTAATCCCGGTCTCCTGAGACTTTTTCCCATTCCCAGGACCCCTGTGGGCTAGGAAAAAAAGGGAACCCTAGAGAAATAACTAGAATGGTGTAGGAATTAAGAAACAGCCCCAGTGAGGAGAGTAGAGATTCCGGTTCGCTGCGATTTAGTATTTTCGGGGAGCAGGGACACTGTCATGTGGTCCTGCGGAACAAGTTGGGGGATCATCAAAGGAAGGAGCTCAAGGAAGCTCCTCCCTACCCCTACTTCCCGCTCCGGTCTGCTTAGCCCCTGATTACCTCCAGGGACGCTGGGACATGCCAGCTCTGGGAGGGGCCGTTCCCACGGCAGCTAAGAGGTGACCTGATTGGGCTTATGTTTGTTCGGCGCTCAGGGAACAGTCAACATCTAAAGGGGGGAGGGAGGGGAGCGACAAGCCCAAGGAAGGCTTTCAGCTCCTGACCAGGGGCACACTTAGCCCCGGGGTTCCCGCAGGTAGGTTCCATTCTGTGGGCACTGACCAAGTGCTGCAAGAGGCGTCTCTCTGGGACCCTGTTGTTCTCCCTTCCTTCTGCGAAATCTCGGGATTTACTCCCCAACTCCGGAACCCAGAACCCAGACCCAGAGGCAACCAGTATTACATCCCAGGTGCTGCCCTACCTGATCTCACCCCTCCAACATAGAGATGGGGGTGGGGGGAGACAGAGAAGGGACATATATAGAATCAGTGTTTGGAGTGCAAAACCCCAGAGAATGGAGTTTACGGGGAACACCAGGAAGCTTTCTCTGTACGGCCCATCCTTTTCTAAAAACTCCCTGCTGCATCTTATTTTTTCCATTTTAATTAACTGATGCTACCTGGTAGCAGTCCCAACTTTTGTTGTCCTCAAATAGCTCCATCTTGGGAGGTCTCTTTGCTGCCTGTTGGGTTCAGGGTCCAGCACTAGATGCCTTTCCTTCCTGATGCCTCTTGTCTAATGGGGAACAAGATGCAAAGAGATAACTATAATACATGTTACATAGTAAGTTCCTTAAAGAGTTTATGTGAGCTTCAGTTCTCCACTTTAAAAAACAAAATAAAACAAAAAACAAACCCAAACAAAACAAAACAAACAAACAAAACTTTTCCTTCTCTCTTAGAATGGATATAGGCTTCCAAAGGGGAAGAATGGTAAGAGCTAGGCAATGGAGGTTAAGAAGTCACTTAACCCTTACCACTCTTTTGCCTTAGAACCAATACACCTTATTGATTCTAAGATGAAAGTAAGGGAAGTAGGGAGAGGGGGAAGGGAGGGAGAGGGAGAGAGACAGAGACAGAGACAGAGAAACAGAATGAAAGAGACAGAGAGACAGAGATTTGCCCAGGATTACATAGCTAGGAAGAGTCCAAGGCCACTTTTGAACCCAGGACCTCCTGTCTCCAGACCTGGCTCTCTATCCACTGAGCCACCAAAACTGCCCTTAGATACCCACCTTTAGTGCACTCCTTGTCTCCTTATCTGTCCTGCCATTCTCAGAAATATTCCTCCTTGCTAAAGGATCTTCCATCCCATCCCCTTTTATGATCTTGCTCTTCAGTCATCTCCTTTCTTTCATCCACTTTAATCTCTCCCTGTCTACTAACTCCTTCCTCTCCATCTACAAATATGTTCCAGTCTCTCTCATTCAAAAAGCAAACCCTTCTTTAACCCCACCATGCCTCTAGTTAACATCCTTCTCCCCATCATTGCCTGTCTTAGAAAGAGCAGCCTAGATTCAGTGCCTTCATTTCCTCAACACTCCTCACTCCCTAGCCCTTTTCAATATGGCTTCTCTGCCTTGTACTCTATTGATCTAGCTTTCTCCAATCTCATCCCAAATTCAACTGTCTTTTTTTCCAGTTCTCAAATTCCTTGACCTTTCTTTGAGCATTCTGTCCCATTCTTTTGTTCCTTGGCTTTTATGACAGCAGCATTCCCATACCATTTTATACAAGGTAGAGTAAATAGCCCTTCCAGATCCCTGTTCTGTAACACACAGAGAATCCAGTTGGCAGGTTTCCCCTCTTTTTTGTTAGGAGAACAGCCCCCCACTGTCTTGAAAATTCCCAATTAATAAAAGATCCTGACTACAAATTCGAATGAGTCAACAATGGGATCATGGGATCCAGCAGATCCCAGCACAGCATCCAAGATATATACATACATATATATATATATATGATTTCATCAGTTTAGATGTTCCTTCTAACTGTGTCAATTGACTCTCATCCATGCCTGAACATCTTGTGCATTTCCTGTTTGTATTTTCACCAGAGTTTCACCCAACCTGCTAGAGTGCTCCTTACTTTTTCCTGACATTTCAAGGATACCATTGGAGCTGATCCACCTGGCCACTTTCAGCTCTGTCACATGATCAACCCATCTTCTTTTCTGTCATACATTTTACTCATGACATATTTTACTTCTTTTCTTTTTGGAAGTGCCTTCCAGGCTACATATTGCAGCCTGAGCCTACCCACCATGCATTTCTTCATTGCTTTTTGTGTGATACTTTGTTTTGGTTCTTCAGACAGTGTGTCATACAAGACCAATAGAATACTGGCATTAAAAAGGTGGGACTAGGGGCAGGTAGATGGCTCAGTGAATAGAGAGCCAAGCCGGGAAACAGGAGGTCCTGGGTTCAAATTTGGCCTCAGGAATTGCCCAGCTGTGTAACCCTGGGCAATTGCCTAGCCCTTACTGTTTTATTGCCTTGGAACCAATACTTAGTATCCATTCTAAGACTGAAGGTAAGAGTTTAAAAATAATAAAAGAAGATAAAAAGATGGGACTTGGTCTCCAGCCCAGAACTAGTGAGGTGATAATCTTATTATGCTCTGCCTTGGTCAGAAGAGATCTGAAGTATTGTGCTCAGTTCTGAGCACATTTTAGGAAATACCCCCAATAAACTAGATAGCATCAAGTAAGTCAAGTCATCAAGACAGGAAACATTTATCAAAGTGTCTACTATGTGTCAGGCACTGTGCTCAGTACTAAGGATATAAATACCCCCCAAAAAAATGAAACAATTGCTATTCTCTAAGAGTTTACTTTCTAACTGCAAGTGTATATAAAAATATACAACATAAATAACAAAGTTAAGAAATAAATACATATACATATATCATATGCATATAAGTATATACATATATGTGTATGGAGTCAGGAAGACTCATCTTCCTGAGTTCAAATCCAGGCTTAGACACTTATGAGTGGGCTGACCCTCGGCAAGTCATTTCACTCTGGTTGCTTCAGTTTCTTCATCTGTAAAATGATCTGGAGATGGAAAATGGCAAGCTGCTCCAGCATCCTTGCCAAGAAAACCTCAAATAGGGTCACGAAGAGTCAGACATGACTGAAATGACTGAACAACATCTATACACACACATACAAAGTAGGAGGAGGAGAGCCTTAGCAGTTGGCAGAATCCATGAAGAGAGTGAATGCAGAGGAAGATGGCGGAGAGGCATCTTAAAAGAGGAGAGTTACTCTATGAAGTAGAGAGAAAGAAACCAGATCATTCCAGACATGGGAGGTGGCCAGTGAAAAGGCAGGAGATGGTGGGTGAATGAAAAACAGATTGAAGGCATGTTTGGTTGGATCACAGAGTAGAGAAAAGAGAGTAGTAATATCCAAGGAGGCTTGAAATGATAGTTGGGGCCAGGATATGAAGGATTTTCAAAGCTAAACAGAGGAGTGTATATTTTATCCCCAAACCAGCAGGATGACAGACTAATTCAGCTTGTGTAGGGAAGAGACATAGTCAGAGTTATCAAAACAGATGAAGTGGCCTAAGAAGCCTTCCAGCTCTAAAAGCTCCTAGCTAAAGCTTCATTCATTATTTTCTCTCCCTAAGTGAAGATCATAGATCTATAGCTGCCCAATCATTTCAGTCAAACCTGACTCATTTTCTAGATGAGGAAGTCATTTCTGTTAATTCAGTTCAGCAAATACTGTAAGCACAGTTCCAGTCACTTCGAGGCTCTGGAGATTCAAAGACAAAGACAGAAAGGATCCTGCTCTCAAGGAGCTTACCTTCTATTGGGAAGAAACAACATGTAAACAGAAAAATGAATACCAAATTTAAACAAAGTAATTTCTATAGACAGCTAGGTAGATAGAGGGCAGTAGCTAGAGAGCCAGGCCTAGAGTCAGGAAAAATTGAGTTCGAATCCAGTCTCAGATACTAACTAGCTGGGTAGCCCTGAGCAAGTCACTTAACTCAGTGCCTCAGTTTCCTCATCTGTAAAAAGAGCTGTAGATGGAAATAGTAAAGCACTCCAGCATCTTTGCCAAGAAAACCCCAGATGAGGTCAGGAAGAGCTAGATGTGACTGAACAATAACAACATTTCTGTGGAGGGGGCACTTAGCAATGGGGAGGGGCTGATGAAGTGAGGAGGGAGAGGCAGGGACATGAAACTATATCAAAGATAAGCAATGGCAAAGGGAATGAGGCTGGAATACCCGAGGAAAAAAGGAAACAAATATTTATTTGCACTTTGCTAAATACTTTATAAATAATTATCTCATTTGATCTACACAACAACTGTGTGAGATAGTAGTAGTCTCTCAGTAACTGAGGATGACAATTGTCTTTGTGCGTTTTTGTGCACAAAGACACCTGTGCATGAAGATTTAAGTGGAAAAGTTGATGCACAGAGACAGTCCCACTCTCTCGGCGTTGGAAGCCTGGGTCCACTGGCATGAAAAGTCGTTACACCTGGAGACTTCCTCAGCTGCATTGGATGGCCGTGTTGTCTTTTGTGCTCCAACACGCCCTGAGCACTTCACAGTGCTTTGCTGCGTCGCCATCTCAGCCGTTGAACCTTCTTGTTGGTTTCCTCCGCCTTATATAGTCTTCACATGCTGGGTGAGCAAAGCCCTGGTTCACCAGGGGTCGACGACCGGATGGCTACCCTCACAAGGTTTAGCCGGCCTGTTGAAGCTGTTGCCCGGGGTGTGGCCACTGCCGCATGCTAGCAGCTACTAGGAGCCACAAGTGAGAGCTGGGTGTCAGGTGAGGGTCAGAGGCTGGAGAGCTGCCCTAGGAGGGCATGACAGGCCCTCCATACCAGAGATATTACTCCTCCCTGAGTACCCCATACACCCCAATCTCCATTTTACAGTTGAGGAAACTGAAGCAGAAGGTAAGTGACTTGCCCAGGATCACACAGCAAGTAAGTATCTGATGCTGGATTTGAACTCAGGTCTTTCTGACACCAGACCCAGCACTCTAACTATTGTACTACATAACTGCCTTTAAAGAAGAAGAAAAAGGAGGTCATTTCATCAGGAAAGAAGAGTTTATAAAAAACCAGTAATGGACCTTAACTCAGTAAGAGGAGACTAGACAGGCAACTAAGTGGCTCAGTGTACTGAGAGCCAGGCCTAGAGATGAGAAGTCTTGGGTTCAAATTTGGCCTCAGAAACTTTCTAACTGTATGACCCTGGGACACTTCCTAGCTGTGTGACCCTGGGCAAATCACTTAACCTACATTTCCTCGCCCTCAATTCTCTTCTAAGCCTTGTAATCAATATACAATATTGGTTCAAGACAGAAGGTAGGAGTTTAAAAAAAGAAAGCAATACAACCAATAAAAAAAAAGTGATACTCTTTGTAAGGTATCAAAATCCTTCCTCCCAGGAAAGTTATCTTCCTAATGGAAGCATAGCTTTCTTTCCCCATGTTTTGTTTGTGTTGTTGTTGTCTGTTTGCTTTTACAACCTAGATCTCTGATAATATTGGTGAAGGAGCTCCCTCAAAATAAACTACTAGAGAATAGCCTAGAGCCCTAAGAGGTTGTCACTTGCCCAGAGCCACACAACTAGTATATTCCAGAAGGGAAACTTAAACCTAACACTGAGACTATACCTCATCTCATTCCAAAGTACATGCACAGGGAGAATGGCCAAACAAATCATGACATATTCATGGAATGGAATACTGTAAGAAATGATCTAAGGAACTTTCAGTGCAACCTTGGAAGACCTATGAAGTAACCTGAATCAGGAGAATAATTTATACAATATCAACTTTGAAAGATGGAAGAATTCTGATCATCACAATGGCCAGCCCCACTACTGAAACAATCTATACCTCTTGATGGAGAGGTGATAGACCCAGTGTGTAGATTGAAACATTTTTTAGACATGGTTGATTCATTAATTCATTTTGCTTAACTATGCATATTTGTAGTACTAGGGTTTTGTTTTTCTTTTTCTTTTCCAATTGAGGTAGGGGGAGAGAAGTGGGAAGGAGGGAACATAGGCTTTCATTTATTAAAAAATTTTTTATTTAATTTTTAGAAAATCAAAATATATGCAAAGGCAACAGGAAAGCAGCATAAAATGACACTCAGAGGAAAGACTATGAATTAAAATCTTGCCATGTTTAATTCACAAAAAGACAATAAATGCATGTTAGAAATTAGTTTTCCAAGGGTAGTTAGGTGGCTCAGTGGATAGAGGGCTAGACCTAGAGACAGGAGGTCTTAAGTTCAAGATACCCTGTAGCTATGTTTCCCAGGACAAGTCATTTAACCTCAGTTGCCCAACCCTTATCCCTCTTCTGCCTTGGAACAATACATAGTTTTGATTCTTAGATGGAAGGTAAGGGTTTTTGAAAGAGAGAACTAGAGACAGAGATAGAGATAGAGGGGAGAGAGAGAGACAGAGAGAAGAGAAAGAGAAGGAAGGAAGGAAGGAACAAATGAAGGAATGAAGGAAAAAATTAGTTTTCTGTTCTTTTCAGGGTTTGCTATCTGAAAACCCAGTGGCAAAAAAAATTTAAGCAATCTTTTTATTTTTATCACCATATACTAAAATGGTGATACTTGATGGATGATAATACCCCACAGGGTGGGCAGGACTGGGACCAGAGTTCTACAGGTAAGGTAAGGGGAAAATAATAAGAGGAAATACAAAGGTAGAAGTAAGAAGGGTCTCATCTGAAGATAAGGGTGAGGGAAAAGATAAGAATCACAGACATAGTCACAGTGTGGGGTCAGAATGAACCCATGCTGATGGCAATGGGTTCAAGTTTGTAGCAAACAGGTAGATCTTTTAAAAGTAAAAACCACAGGAATTACAAACAATAGCCCATGAGAAAAGTCCATGAGAAAGTGCAGCAAGAATGTAGATAGTACATCTGGTAGGATAATGGTTGGGGCAAGATAACAGTTCCAGAAATCATCCAGGGTTCATGGAATGGTCAGCAATCTTGTTATGGGGAACTAAAAGGATGTAGAGGCGAGGGCACTTAGAGCTGTTCTCAGACAAACTGTGAGAATTCAACCTCTGATGAGGGCTCTCAGATCTTTATCTTGGACCCAGAGTTATCAACCTGTGACATCTCCTCCTTTATTTGTTTAAAAAAATTTTTTTTAGACTGCCTACCATAGAATGAAGCCAATGGACAATGGGGAATATAACAATATCAGAGGATATGATAAAGATTAACAATTTTCAGAAATAATTGATAATAAGTATACAGTTTAACAAATGACTGATAAAAAACACGAGTATATAAAATCAAAATGAGTATTGTCAGATATACAGTTTGAAATACAAAGCAATCGAAAGCAAGCTATTATCTATGTTATGCATTACAATAGGCAAAATATTATCCACAATTGCATTTAAAATGATTTTTTATCAAATTTACCCTTCTCTTAATTGTTGAAGTTGTAACTTAAGGTGATGAGAGGCACTTTGGGGTTGGCCATAAGATGCCATAAAGAGTCTAGTAATACAGGTAATGGCAAGGCATAGGATAAAAGCCAGAAGGGCTATTGCCCCTATGGTGAGTAAATGAGAGAGGTCTAAAGGAATACATTTTTAAGGCTTGAATAAAATTATTTGGGTGAAATGGAGGTAAATTATCCAGATGGCTTTGGGATATGTGTAAAATATTCATATGTGGTTGTTCTAGAAAGCTAGTATCATTGAATTTGCTTCATTGGTTGATGAGGTAATGTTTCATTAAATTCCATGCTAATTCATTTAGGCTTGGGGTGGGGAACACAGATAGCAGTATAATCAGTGTGACAAGTTGTTGTCTAAGAGCAATAGATTGTATATGATCTCTGAGCCAGAGAAGGTTATTTTCTAGGATGCCTAATTTGGACTCTATGTTCAAATCTAATTGCTGTTGTGTATGCCAGGTGTTGGATATGTTAGTGGTGAGATTATTAATGTAAGCAGCAGTTTGGAACTCTTGTGTGATGGCAAGAGCTGCAGCAGTGCTGGATATGAGCATCATAACAAGGGAAATAATAGTTGTGATAAGACTAATGGCTCTTTTGGAACACATGGATTTGTTGAATCATGTAGGCACCCCAGGAGTGATACCAAGGGGTAGAAATATTTACTGGGATAAGAATATGGGCTGGTTGTTGAACTATAAGTATTATGCTGGCATGGAGCCTTGGGAAAAGTCAATTAGAAAGAATACAATCAATACAATCATAATAAAAGAAAAATTCATTGAAAGTAATATTTACATTACCAAACAAGTCCATGTATGGGGAGAAAAGACAAGTAAGAGAGGAAATATTGAGCCAGGATGATGTCAGAGTTGTTAAAGCCATAAGGGAATCCCATAGATATCTGTGTGTAATATTTTTATATCGTATGGTAGGCAAAAGATATCCTTGTGGTTTATAATATTGAATGGATACATTAGTTATGGAGTCAGGCAGGCTCTAATCAAAAAAGGATTCAGGGGAACAATTTGGAACATGAAGGTCACATGGGGGAGTATAAGTACACTGGTAAAAAAATACAAGAAGTAATGATATTTTGGCAGGGGGGTATCCCAAAAGGTCATTCTGCTGGAGTGTAGGAATTATTAGAGCCTTCACTCAGTTCTGACCTTTTGTCTGGGGGAATTTCCATCTTTAAAACTGTTTTGAATTATGAAGTGAATTTAGGAAGAGCTTTGGATGTGTATGCTGGGCCATTGTCTGTTTTAAGGGTTTGGGGAAAACCCCAAAAACTGAAATGCAGAGAGTAAATTAGAAATTACATGTTTTACTGTTTCACTAGTATGGATAGAAGCAAAAACTAGAATAGAAAAAGTATCCACAGATACGTGAATGATGGAGGAACGTCCAAATGAAGGGTAGTGGATGATGTAAAAAAAAAATTTTTTAAGCTAACACATTGGAAAATAAATTCTACTACTCGAGGAGATAAAAAAAATTCCTGAAGTCCTAACCTTTAACTTAAAATTTTAAATTATAATTCCATAGTAAATAGTTAGATTATACTTGTGATTTTTAATTGTAGGCCAATCAAATCTCAGAAATGCAGGGGAAAAGATCTTGTTAAAAAATCTACATGCACAGACTAAGCAGCAAATATCAATAAAAGCAAAGCATAATAGATGTGGTTACTTTCCTCTTAAAGGACAAACAGTTCTACACACAATCAATAATACTCCAATTCCAATCACTAATATAGACAAGTTGCTTGCATGTTCACATAACTTAGCAATTGCTAAAATATTTACCTTCTATAAATGTAAGCTTCTCTACTAACTTTGCTGTGTAGAAGCGTTAATTATGTGCACAGCACTATAGTGAAGAAAAACTATCCTATCCTATCTGAAAGTCTATTTAAAGTTAGAATGATCCTACTCTGATGGTATTTTTTAGTGCTCTCTAAGAATCCTTGCTGCAGAGGGAGAAGGGAAGGGTGTGAGGAGACAGGTTTACTTAAAAAAAAATAAAATCTTCAATAGTAGTATTTTAAAATCATAGGGATTTTGGGGTGTGTGTGTGTGTGTGTGTGTGTGTGTGTGTGTGTAATGGAATCCTTTTTCCAATAACCAATGAAATGATTTGTATTGAAAATACTTGCTTCTGCTTTTCAGCTAGTTTGTTTACTTAACTCCTGCTGTGAGAGGAAGGGAGGGGGAGCAGGGGCTGTGAGTGAGTCATGAAGTTTGCTTTCTGTCATTTCTTACTTAACAAACAATTTCCTTGGAGGGGTTAATAGACTTAACTTTTCAAAAGGTAATCCAAAATTTATATCAAGAATATATTATGATTGACACAGAAGCGTTTGCAGGAAAGACTGATATGTTGACGTATAAAAAAGGCAATCTAGGTATTTTCCCAAAAAGTTTATCCTAACCATCTGAACCATAAATCTTTCATTTCTGATATATCCACATTAGCATCCAAAACAGTTAATCATATCATTACTAATTTAGGTTAACTAACCTTAACATATCAATTATTATGAGTAAAAAGGAAGCATGAAAAAACAAAAATATCTCTTTCCATCCAATTAAACACTTAAGTCAGAATACTATAAAATTTGCGTGAATTTAAAACTTTAATAATAAATTATTTCAAGTGGATAATAATTAAAAACTTCCAAATTTAATTTGATTAGTTCCATAACAATATTTCTTAAATATTCCAATTTTCCTTCCAGATCTCTGCTCAAAGCAGAATAAAACCTCTAGTCTTGCCACTTTATACCTTAAGACAATTCTACATAATTGATTAAATATTTCTTTCATATTCTGAACTACCATTCTTTATACCTTTAACACTTACTATTTCTCTCATCTCATCTTGCTTCGCTTTACTATAAATAGAGGAGAGATGACTACTCTTATCTATATATAATAATGTAATACTGAGTTCTATTTGATTTCTAGACTGGTCAAATTTCCATGGCCAATTAATTATACACAATTTGCATAAAAATTAATTTTCTTCACAGTACAAGTTCATACACTTAATATGACATTATAACAAATTATATTTGAATACATTAAAATTCTAAATACCTGTGTAACTACAAATAAACAGATTACCAAGTTTAAACTCCTAAAATCCCAATGCTA
Source organism: Monodelphis domestica (assembly GCF_027887165.1). Lineage (NCBI taxonomy): Eukaryota > Metazoa > Chordata > Mammalia > Didelphimorphia > Didelphidae > Monodelphis > Monodelphis domestica. The sequence continues at coordinate 509,439,611 of NC_077227.1, read as the reverse complement.
GCATGTAATCACTTGGTGTTATTTTTAACAGTACATGAAATTAAAAACCATCTAATTTTAAAATCCAAAATTTAAATCTTAGAAAAGTTCTCCACAACACAGTATAACCTTTGCCTAACAGAATTTAGCACTTTATTAAACTTTATTTATTTATTAATTTTTTTATTATTTATTTATTAAAATATGTTATGTTTAATAAGCATCCAGAACAATTTTGTGCCTTTGCAAAAGAAACACCATAAAATTACACTGTATCATAGTACATTATCAGACTCATTAGCAATTTTCCAAAGTTAAATATATCAATCTTAAATATTAAATGCAAGTGAATAGTCAAATTATGAGACAAAATTTCCCTTTGTGTGGTCCAAATTAATCTTTTTTCTTCTCTTAGAGGGCATGACCCAGATAAGAAAAAGAAGATTTATGGAACACTCTGTCATGTTTAGAGGCCAGAATTAATTACCTCCCTCTGTGGAGAACTCTGAAGCATATTTTATGAATGCCCAATTAGGAAAACAGATAAGACCTGAAAACGTGGACACACATAAGACACATAAAACAACCATTAAACAAATTCAGGGAAGCATGCTTTTAAAACCTAAGATGATTACTCAAGATCTTGAAGAGAAAAAGAAGAAATGAAAAAATCCATCTTGCTTTTTCCAAAGTCCTGTCTCTTTAAAACTGTGAGAAGTGAAGAGAAACTTTAGCTCCAGGAGCCTGAAGCATATCAGAAATGACTTTGGCAAAAAGCCATTTTCAAGTCAAAAAGAAGCATTTGAAGAGGTGGGTGACAAGGGATTGAAAGAGGGGCTCCTCTCTACTAGACTTGAGGAGTTGGGAGTGTAAAGGTGGAGGAGGAAGATTAGTCCAAGGGTTCAGAGGAAGGGGATGATAACATTTAGTCTGGCTCTTAGATGTGAGTGATTCCTGGCTGCTTATTTTTCTAACTAGCCTAAGAATTAGATGGGATGACTTCAGGCTGTGAGGGAGGAGATTCCCCAGCATTTTGGTCTGGACAGGGAATTGTAACCTGACTGGGGAAGGTCCCTCTAAAGAACCCTTATGGGGAAACCAGGGGCACACAGTGAATAAAAATCTCTGTATGTGAAGCTGAGAAACCTTAGCTCCATGAGCACTTAACATGTTAGTAATGACCTTGGCAAAGAGCTGTTGGTCATGAAAAAGAAACTGTGGCTTCAATGAGTGTTAATGACCTCGACAAAGAGCCACTGGTCATGAGAAACAGATTGTCCCAAATTTTACTTTGGATGCCCCTGATGAGGGGGAGTTCCTTACCTGTGATTCCTTGATGCACATGCTCCCCACTAGTTGACCTGGTGACTGAGGTCCCTGTTTGGGGGCCAAAATGATAATACCCCATGGGAGAGGGGGGACAGGACTGGGACCAGAGTTCTGCAGATAAGGATGGGGAAAATAATAAGAGGAAATACAAAGGTAGAAAGAAATAAGAAGGGCCTCACCTGAAGATAAGTGCAAGGGAAAAGATAAGAATCACAGACACAGTCACAGTGTGGTGTCAGAAAGGACCCATGCTGATGGCAATGGGTTCAAGTTTATTGCAAACTGGCAGATCTTTTAAAGGTAAAAACCACAGGAATTACAAACAATTGCCTGTGAGAAAGTGTAGCAAGTGGGAAAGTATAGCAAGAATATAGATATTACAGCTGGTAGGCTATGGTTGGGGCAAGATAACAGTTTCAGAAATCATCCAGGGTTCATGGAATGATCAGCAATTTTGTTATAGGAAACTAAAAGGAGACGAGGGCATTCTCAGACTGTGAGAATTCAACCCCTGACGAGGGCTCTCAGATCTTTATCTTAGATGGACCCGGAGTTATCAACCTGTGGCAGATGGAGTCCTCTGCACAGGTAAAACTATATAAACATTTATGATATAGTGAATTAGTTGATGAATCTATTTGGCAGTTGGGTAGCACAGCAGATAGAGAACTGGGCCTGGAGTCAGAAAGTCCAACTCCAGACACTTACTATGTGAACCTAGACAATTCACTTTGCCTATGTTTGCCTCACTTTCCTCAATTATAAAATGAGATATTACATTCTACAATCCCAGGCTTTCCTTGTCTTTCCATTTTAGGCAGTTCTATTCCAGGTTTTCCTATAGTGGTGAATAATAACAGCACCTACTTTCCAGGACTGTTGTAAGAATCAAATGAGATATTGGTGAAGTGCTTTAGCACAAGAGTGACACATGATAGACATCCTATAAATGCTTAATCCTTTCCCCTTTCCTCTATAGGACCTCAAAGCAGGTAAATTTATCAGCTCATGTCATCCTTTGCCCTACATAAAATCTACTTTTCCCTAAAGCATTTCAGAAAGAGTCATCATTTCTAGTCAAAACTTCATGTGTGTATGTGTGTATAGATGCGGCTTTGTGTGTCTATAAGCACACACATACATGCAGTGTCCCAAATGAAAATAGTATCCGATTTCTCACAGTCCTTTGCCCAGATTTCTCTTTTTCATTTATCTCACCATGGGAAATTCCTGTCTTATTAAACATGGTATCCACAACTCTTGATGTTTTTACCTTATGGGCATTAATGAACAACTTCCTATCACCTTAACCTGTATTATTGACATTTTCTCTAAATTAACTTCTCTATCTCCATTCTCTCTCACTCCAATCCATTGTGTTCACCGACAAAAGCTGGGAGGTTAGACTAGAAAGTAAGTTTAGACATAGGTTGTGAAGGACTTTGAATGTCGGGCAAAGAAGTTCAGACTTGAAAGAGGACGTGACATTATCAGAAGCTCAATCAGTTTGCTTGCACATGGTGAAGTTTAGAGGGGAGAGACTAAAGACTGGATGCTGGTTTAAATATGACTGCAACAATCCAAGAGAAAGAGAAGGAGTACGTGGATGTTGGCAATGAGAATGGAGAGGGAGAAAGGGAGAGAGTTTTTTTTTTTTAACCCTTACTTTCTGTCTTAGAATCAATACTAAGTATTGGTTCTAGGATAGAAGAGCAGTAAGGGCCAGGCAATGGGGGGGGGGGGGGGGGGAGGGGGAGGGTTAAGTGACTTGCTCAAGGTCACACAGCTAGGAAGTGTTTGGGGCCAGATTTGAACCCAGGATCTCCCTGACTCTATCCACTGAGCTACCTGGCTGCCCTTAGGAAGAGAGACTCTGAACACAGGTTCAGATCTTGGTCCATTGGTATAATTGAAATTTTGTTGTTCTATGTTCTCCCTCCTTAGATACAACTCCCAGGCTCTCCTTGACTTTCCCTTTTGTGCAATTCCAGTTATAGTTTTCCTTTATTTGTACAGGGCTCAGGTGTTCTCTACCTTTACTAGTTTACATTGCAAAGTCCTCCACTTAAACACTTTTTCAGCCCTCAGGCATACTGGCACACCAGAACAGCTACTCTCTGACTATTTAACAAATGGTTCTAGGGGGATTAAATGATACTAGAACTGTGAGGGAAGGAAGTTTACAGACTTAACCAGCTCAAGGCCATTGTCTCCTTCCTTAGGGTTTTGTTCTTCACTTGTTTTTCAGGTATTCCAAAGTCTTCCTGATTCTATTTGGGGTTTTCTTGTCAAAGATACATGGAGTGGTTTGCCATTTCCTACTCCATTTTCCAGACAAGGAAACTGAATAAACAAAGTGAAATGACTTGCTCAGGGTCACCCAGCTATCTGAGTATCTGAGACGGGATTTGAACTCGGGAAGAGGAGACTTCCTAACTGCAAGGCTGCAGTTCCCAAATATTTCCCAAATCCTGGGCAGGCCTATACAAGGCATACTCTCTGCGAGTGCAATGGAAGAGCCAGAGCTACTGATTACTGTTTTTTCCTGATTCCCCCATTTACATGTTCCCACCTAATCACTCTGGATTGATTTTGTCTATGTCTTACACTTGAGCTCTTTTTATACACCCTAGTAGGATGTTCCTTGAGAGCAGGGACTTTTGATTTCCTATCTTTACACATGACATAAGCCTTGTACTCATCTAGTCCAAGGCCTTAATTTTACATTGGAAAGAATTGAGGGAATTGAGGATTGAGGGAAATGACTTGCCCAAGATAACACATTAAGTTTGTGGCAGGGCCTGTTTAGATTTGAAACTAAAGGTCCTGAGTTGCAACTTGGCATTCTATGTTCTTTTTTATCTTCATTTTATTTTAATAACAAATTTACAGATAAGTTTTCCCGAGTTATGATTCATGTAACATTCTATGTGATGGACCATTTTTCAGAAGTAGAAACTAGGAAGAAAGCTGGGCCAGAAGCATTTGGAAGATCCCACCCAAGACTGGCCATTACTCCTAAATCACTTCTAGCTTCCTCCTTCCCTTATTCTAGGACTAAATTTTCTTTGGGACTTAGACACATCTCAGATGTGTGACCTTGGACAAGTCACTTAATCCCAAGTGCTTGGCCTTTGCTGCTCTTCTACCTTGGAAAGGACAATTAGTACAGATTTTTTTTTAAATCCTTACCTTCTGTCTTCTAATACTAAGTCCCATACCATGTTTAGTCTTTTTGATGTGTTGATCAGTTTTGCTGAATTTTTCCCTTCAAAAAAATTCTTTGTTATAAGAAGTGGTTTCTGAGAGGTAAAGATGGGGATATGGAAGTGATATAAAAATAAGATGTCAATAAGTAATTTTTAAATTTTAAAACCCTTAGTGATCCAGAAGACATAATTAGCTCCTGGGAAAGCCATATACTAAGAGGGAAAAGTATGAATAATAATAACTACAAAACATTTCCAGTAATAATAATAACAAATAGTTAATACTTATATAGTGCCTGCTATGTACCAAGTATGGTGATAAAAACTTTATAGTTATTAACTCATTTGATTTCACAACTACCTGGGAAGAAGATGCTATAATTATATCTTCATTTTACAGAGAGGAAACTGAAGTAAAGAAAGGTGAAGTGACTTGCCAAGGGTCATATAATTAACAAGTGTTTGAGTCTGGATTTGAACACAGGTCTTCCTGTCTCCAGGCCCACTGTGCACCTAATTCACTGTGTACCTAATTGCCCATAAACCTGAGGAACTCTGTCCCATAAGAATACATAGATTTCTCAGGAAGAATGGGCTCTAACTTCAAGTAAATTGGTGGAGAGATTCATTTATGTATAGGATATATACGTAGCAAAGGCAACTGGTTCTTTGCTGCTTGGAACCCCGTTCTAGCTTCATAAAGTCCTCTCACAGTTCCCCTGAAGTACATCATCTCTGCCAGGCTCATTTGGGTTCCTATCCATCACCAGCTCTTTTCTATTGGCAAAGGTCTTGTTCCTCCAACTTGTTTCTTCAAGTCTCTTTGTATACAGCTTATGTTCATCCTGACGGCTGCATTATCTCTTACTGGTCCAGTAACTCCATTCTAAAGTGATGTGGCTAATGTGGGTGGGTTTGGTAAAAAGAGGAGTGATTCCTTCTCAGGGACCTGGTGGCTCCCCTACCTCTGACCCCCAGCTTGGAACTGCCTATTGGGCCAGCAACTCGGGCTTTTACTGACCCTCAGAGCTGTCCAGTTTTCTATTCCTTTCCATTCACCCAAGTAACTTATTTCTACCTCATGTCAGTTTTATAGTTAGTTTGATATCTTGTTACCCTGTTAAATCCTCATCATCTGTAAATAAACCCTAGGACTATAGCAACTGAGTGGGGCAATAACATTCCCCACTTATTACACGTAACTATATTCAGCTCCAGTGAAGTGCTTCGGGCTGGGGCTCTCCGTTGCTATTAACACCCTCTCTGTCGCTAAAGAGAAAAAAGAGAGAGAGCAAAGTCCAAGGTGTGTTGACTTCCTTGGAGGATTTAAAAGTTAGCCCTAACAAGTAAGAAGGCATGAATGGAATATACTGCCAGAAAAAAGTGACATCTGTGAGATCACTAATCCAGTTTAGCCCATAGCCCTGGTTCTGTGAGTTCTGCTCTCTTGATAATTTGGGGTCTGAGGAAGCAAAAAGGAGTCCCTCATTCTACAGAAAGAGAACTAGACTCTAGGGAGACAGCAGGCTCTGGTTCTTTTCCCACCTCCAACACTGACTTTCTGTGTGTTCTTAAGCAAGTCACTGGCCCTACCTGTATGGACTGGCTTCCTCCTCATAAAGTAAGGGAGGTGGCCTGATTATATAATCTTTAAGGTTCCTTTCAGCTCCAAAATCTAATATTCTAAGGCTTCTTCCAGCTCTGATGTCCTCTCTTCTAAGGTTCTTTCCAGCTCTGATGCCCAGTGTTCTAAGGCTCTTTCCAGCTCTGATGCCCAGTGTTCTAAGGCTCTTTCCAGCTCTGATGCCCAGTGTTCTAAGGCTCTTTCCAGCTCTGATGCCCAGTGTTCTAAGGCTCTTTCCAGCTCTGATGCCCAGTGTTCTAAGGCTCTTTTGAGCCCTGTGATGCCCAGTGTTCTAAGGCTCTTTTGAGCCCTGATGCCCAGTGTTCTAAGGCTCTTTTGAGCCCTGTGATGCCCAGTGTTCTAAGGCTCTTTTGAGCCCTTGAGTTCTGATGCCCAGTGTTCTAAGGCTCTTTTGAGCCCTGTGATGCCCAGTGTTCTAAGGCTCTTTTGAGCTCTGATGCCCAGTGTTCTAAGGCTCTTTTGAGCTCTGATGCCCAGTGTTCTAAGGCTCTTTTGAGCTCTGATGCCCAGTGTTCTAAGGCTCTTTTGAGCCCTGATGCCCAGTGTTCTAAGGCTCTTTCCAGCTCTGATGCCCAGTGTTCTAAGGCTCTTTTGAGCCCTGTGATGCCCAGTGTTCTAAGGCTCTTTTGAGCCCTGATGCCCAGTGTTCTAAGGCTCTTTTGAGCCCTGTGATGCCTAGTGTTCTAAGGCTCTTTTGAGCTCTGATGCCCAGTGTTCTAAGGCTCTTTTGAGCCCTGTGATGCCCAGTGTTCTAAGGCTCTTTTGAGCCCTGATGACCAGTGTTCTAAGGCTCTTTCCAGCTCTGATGCCCAGTGTTCTAAGGCTCTTTTGAGCCCTGTGATGCCTAGTGTTCTAAGGCTCTTTTGAGCTCTGATGCCCAGTGTTCTAAGGCTCTTTTGAGCCCTGTGATGCCTAGTGTTCTAAGGCTCTTTTGAGCCCTGATGCCCAGTGTTCTAAGGCTCTTTTGAGCCCTGTGATGCCCAGTGTTCTAAGGCTCTTTTGAGCCCTGATGCCTAGTGTTCTAAGGATCTTTTGAGCTCTGATGCCCAGTGTTCTAAGGCTCTTTTGAGCCCTGTGATGCCCAGTGTTCTAAGGCTCTTTTGAGCCCTGATGCCCAGTGTTCTAAGGCTCTTTTGAGCCCTGTGATGCCCAGTGTTCTAAGGCTCTTTTGAGCTCTGATGCCCAGTGTTCTAAGGCTCTTTTGAGCCCTGTGATGCCCAGTGTTCTAAGGCTCTTTTGAGCCCTGATGACCAGTGTTCTAAGGCTCTTTCCAGCTCTGATGCCCAGTGTTCTAAGGCTCTTTTGAGCCCTGTGATGCCTAGTGTTCTAAGGCTCTTTTGAGCTCTGATGCCCAGTGTTCTAAGGCTCTTTTGAGCCCTGTGATGCCTAGTGTTCTAAGGCTCTTTTGAGCTCTGATGCCCAGTGTTCTAAGGCTCTTTTGAGCTCTGATGCCCAGTGTTCTAAGGCTCTTTTGAGCTCTGATGCCCAGTGTTCTAAGGCTCTTTTGAGCCCTGTGATGCCCAGTGTTCTAAGACTCTTTCCAGCTCTGACATCCTATATTTCAAGGTCCTTTTAAATTCTAACCTTCCAGTTAAATAAAGTCCCTCCCAGCTCTGACATTCTCTGTTCTAAAGTTCTTTCCAGTTCTAAGGATGTAAAAAAGCCCCTTTAGGTTCTGAAATTTTGTGTCATAAGATCCCTTCCAACTTGGACGTTCCCCATTGTGTTTGCTACTGTTTTTCATTGAGAGCGGATGAGGAGCTGAAGCCCAACAAATTCCACAGCTGAGCTGCATATATTTCCCTTACTCCACTAGGGGTCAGGCAAGCCCCAAGTCAGAGTACAGCCTTAGCCAGCAGACATGAAGACAGTAAGATTTAATGACGTGGGGTAAGCAGGGCTGGGAGAGAAAAGCTCGGAGGCCAAGAGAAGAGACCAGTCTAGGGATCTGAGGGGGCAGCCAGATGACTCAGTGGATTGAGAGCCAGGCCTCGAGAGAACCCAGGTCCTGGGTTCAAATCTAGCCTCAGATACTTCTTAGCCATGGAATCATGGACAAGTCACTTAACCCCCATTACCTAAACTTTACAACTCTTCTGCCTTAGAAATTCTAAGATGGAAGGAAAGGATTTAAAAACCCCCAAAAAATATAGGGAAAAATAAGAGTTCTTGTCTTGACTTTATTGCTCTTTGACTCTGGGGAAATGACTGGCCCTCTTGGGGTCTCAGTTTCCTCATCTGTCAAATGAGGGAGTTGAATTAGATCAGTTTTTCTGGACAAATTTGATCAAAGAACACTTTTGGATCTGATGTTTTCATAAGTGCAAGGGAAGGAAGGGCACCTAGAGATGGGAAATATACCCAAAAGAAATGATGGGCAATGGGCTGGGGAGATTTTTTAATAAAATAAAGAAATTTATCATTTTGCACACTTAAAGGGTTTTGTGTATAATTTGTATTTTAATGTATTTTATTAAAATTAATTTGCTTAATTTTATTAATTATAAGTATTTTGTTACATCCTATATTATAAATGTAATAGTCTTTTACTAATTAAACATTAAAATATTTTTAGCTAAGTTTTATTTTAATGCTCAACTAAAGACATCCTATGACATCATAGGATTTTCTTGAGATAAGTTGTTTGTCCTTTCCCAGAGGGCTGATGACATCATGGGATGATATCTTCACACACACACACATACACGAATTGGATTGAAATGAGGCAGTTATACAAAGACATTAGCCTCACTCCTTCTACCAGAGTCATCCCAGTCCAGTGGCAGGACAAGGTGGTAATGCCTGGGATGTAGTGGATCACCGTGGCATCTTCAAGTTCTGACCGAGCTCTAGGTGCTCCTCAGTGCCTGTTTTAGCCACTTTCATAACTTATGGGAAAAAAAATTGTTTTCATCAGTCCATTCTTCCAGGGAAAGTCTGTATTCTTGGGGTAGATGTCCCCTTTACTCACAAAAGGCTTTGAGATCTATCCTGCCAAGATGGTTTTACCAGGGTATGGCTGCTGTACATGCTACAGCTTCTTGGAAGCACAGGTGAGAGTTGGGTGAAAGGTGGACACCAAAAGGAGATGAAAAGGCCTCGGCAAACCCTTACTCCAGAGGTGCTAGCCCTCCCTAAACACCCCACACATATCTTGAGATGCATATGGCATAAGCATATAAGTAATACTAATAAATAGTGTCGAGCAGTGAGTTTGGTACCTGTAGGAAGGCAGAGGAGATCCACAGCTCTACTCTCCCTTTCGTTTACTCAATGAAATTCTCAGAGTGATTTGATTTGGATGGACCTAGGCTAGTAACCCAGGCATGCTGGGAGCAGAAAAGAGGATGTTACCCTAACTCAAATGATACTCGGGGAGTAGCAGCTTAGCCAGAAAGCAAAGGAGTTCAAAAAACAAGATTAAGCTTGGCTTAAGACTGATAGTTATGAGTCTGATCCAAAAAGAGCTGACGTAGTCCCTGAGTTTGGGGGTTAAAAAGATCTGTGGCCCTTATCTGGAAAAAGCTAGATGGCAAGTAGAATTCAGTAGGACTCCAGAAGATGGAAATGGAGAGTTGCCAGATTGTGCTTAGCAGTAGAAACCAACAGATACCATCAATGTCTCCTCGGGGTAATAGCAATTGGCAATGTCGGTGGCAGAGAGGGATTCTAGTTGTGACAGCCCTGGGAGCATGAGTTGCCCAGCTATGTGTGTGTCCCATGTATGCACCTCCTCCACACATATTCCTTGGCCACATGTGTTCTCTCTTCCCACAGTCGTACAGGAAATTTAGTGAACTATGCTATTTAATGAATGCATTTTTTTTAGAATTAATTAGTCTAGGGAATAATCAATAGATGCTCGTGAGCTGTAGTTTTATATGGATCCTGACTTAAAATGTGCCTTGAGACTTTTTAGGAGGTTCACATTTGAGGGGGATGTCATAATCCCCCTCAATCATAATAAGACCTCACATTTCTGTGGTATTTTAATGTTTACCAAGGACCTCCCCCCACAGTAACCCCATGAGTTACTTTTTATAAATATTACCTTGATTTTATAGAGAAGGAAAATTGAACCTCAAAGAAGAGGAAATGACATACTCAAAATCACCCAAATAAAGGCAGGTAGGTGGCTCAGTGGAGTCAGATATGGAGCTGGGAGGTCCTGGGTTCAAATCTGGCCTCAGACACTTCCTACCTGTGTGATCCTGGACAAGTCACTTAACCTCCATTGCCTGGCTCTTACTACTTTCCTGCTTTAGAACCAATACCATTTTAAGACAGAAGGTAAGGGTTTAAATGCACACATACACACACACACACACACACACACACACACACACACAACTAACAAACACTAGAGCCACAATTGAAACTCAAATCTTCAAGATTTCTTATTTTTGTACTTCCTTCCCTAGATTTGGTTTTCTTCCTGTTTATAGGTCATTGAGAATTAAAACAGTGGCCTGGTCCCATTACCCAATCTTGGGTGATAAAAGGTGAGAAACCCACATAAGTTTGGTCTCACAAAACTGTCACCCATTTATCTGCCTTAGGACATTGAGTCTAGTCAAGAAATAACTGGGGAAAAATAATCAAAGAGCAAAACAAATACTCAAAGGTTTTTATGGATATGGAGAACTTGGGGAGCAGTAGGGCATGGGGAGGGTTGTCCAAGTAGAATGGAAGAGCAATCCCTGAAGCTGGAAGTGAGACAGCTATTGCAATGGTAAGAGCACAGAATTTGGAGTCTGAGAATCCAAGTCCAAATCCTCCCTCTTCTAAGTATGTCCATACGGGAGTCACTTGGTGGCTCACCTTCCTCAACTATAATATGAGAGAATTTGCCCAAGTAATCTAGAGGGCCCTACCAGTCCTCAGTCCCATTATGACTTTGCAAGATATTGCCTAAACATTGCCCATCCCAGAGGCCCCCACTCCCATCCACCCCACTCACCTAAGGGGTGTCCAGGCAACAGGCAAAAGGCGGAAAGACAGCTATTTCACTTCCTGCCTGTTACTTCTATGGAAGGAAGTGTGGCCATGTATGCAAATAAGACCCCATGCTAGAAACTCCTCCCAGTCTTCTCTATGGAGACTCCCATGTTCAGGTTTCCAAAACCATCTAAGCTCAGGGATCAGTGAGTGGCAAGAAAGCTGGAAGGCATCTGTCCTCTGGTGCTGGAGATAGGATCTATGACCCCAGGTCACTCTTACTGTCTGGAATAAGTATGGGCTTGGGAATTGGGAGTCCAGAGTTCTGTTCTGGCTTGCCGTGTGATCTTGGGTCAGCCCTTGGACCCCTTCCAAAAAATAGAAGTGGAAATACCTTCCTCACCGTTGGCCAGAGAACATCAAATGGGCTAATGGGTATAAAAGTACTCTGAGTACTGTAAAATGCTGTCTAGGTATAAAAAATAGAAGTGTCAATTGATAAAGGCAAAGGTGGACACAGACATTGGCGCCATGATATCCTGTTCTTGAGAATAGTTGTTGGCTCCAACCTTATTCACTAAAGAAAGATGGTCCTCCCGAAGGGTTCTGCTGAAGGGGATGAGGGCTTTAGGAATCAGAAGAGACATCTCCATGTTGTGTTAAAGTATCTCCAAGGGGAATTCCAACCTCCTTTCCCTTTAGCTACCCACATTTTTTTTTACCAATTTTACCAGCTCTCTTTTACCATCTCTTAGTCCTCAGCAGAAACTTACCTTCTCCAGGAAACCGATAAGAGTCAATCAGGACCTAAACCTACATCTTGACTATTTCTAAGTAGCCACACATACCTTCAGGTACATTTAAACATGAACTTTTAGGAGGCAATGCCAATCTTCCAGGCTGTTATGAAGAACTCGCTATAGAAACAGGAGCTGTTAATAGTATTAATTATCAAGGGATTATCTCTATGGGAGTTTCATGCCATGAAGTAGGCCAGAAGTGAAATATTTTTAGGGCAGAGGCCAGATCCCTTCAATCTTACTATGTAGGTGACCATCTACTCTACTGAAGCACACGGTCAGGTTCCTATGCTGGTCCAATAGGGCAGAAGGGGAGGTGGGAAGCTGGAAGAGGGAAGAGCTTTCCCAACCTGGACAAGAGGGATACCTGAGCATCCTCTCTCCTCACTATTATCATCATCTCACCATCCCACCACTGCCTAGACCCTGGCAACTCCTGTTTATAGGAGCAGGTACTTAGCTGCTCAGGGCTGGCTGCTGGGGTCCTGAGGGCAAGGAGGAAGAAAGTGAGGGGTGATAGAAGCTGCTTGAATAGGGCTAGTGACAGCACTCTCCAGGAGGGTTTTAGAGGAGTCTAGAAGGCCCTTATATGGGTAGGGACAGAAACAGCCCAGAATAGGGAATGAGGGGTAGAGGGCCAAAGTCTTGAGGACAGCTGAGTCTATTGCACAATCTCCCCAAGTTGTAGCCCCCAAGGCTTCCTCCTTCCTCCAGAAGAAGCCAAACTGCTCTGGGAGAACTATTGCCTGAGGCTGAAGAAACAGGAAAGAACCTTAGATTTGGGGGAAATGTGGCCCACACAGAGAAAGTAACTTATAGCAGAACTGAGATTATTCTAAAAATAAGTTTTCATTGTTATCGTCCATTTCTTACATCATCCTAGTTATCCCAGTTGTCTTTACCCTTCCTTCTAAAAGAGCCATCCCATATAATAAATAGCATTTTTTAGAGAGGGGGGAAATTTAGCACAATTGATCAATAAAAAGTTAGAAAATATGTAATATCTTTGGACCTTCCATCTCCAAGAAGGGGATAGTTTGGGGGAGTTTTCTTATATCTCTTCATTTAAGTCCTGCTTGATCTTCATAATTTTGCTATATTTACTATCAATTTTTAGTGTGTAATGTTCTTTCTATTTGCATTGTTGTAGTTACTATGTATGTTGTTTTCTTAGATCTGCTTACTTCATTCTGCATCAGTTCATATAAATTGATATTCTTAAAGCACAACAATATTCCATTATATTAATGTTCCATAATTTGTTTGGTCTTTCCTTAACTGATGAGCATCTACTTTGTTTTCAATTCTTAACTGTCACAGAAAGTCCTGCTGTAAATATTTTGGAGTATATGGGGATTTACTACTTATTGATAACTTCCTTGAGATATAAGCCCAGTAATAGATCTCTAGTTCAAAGGGTATAGACATTTTAGTCCCTTTATTTGCATAACTGTTGCAAATAATTGCAAATAAAAATTGCAATAAAAATTTTGCAGGTCTACCAACAATGTATTAGTGTATCTATATCTAAAAACCTCTCAAATTGCCTTTTAAACATTTTTTTGCTAATTTTTAGAGTTTGAAGTGAAACACCAGTGTTGTTTTGATTTTAATTTCTCTGATTATGTGAATTTTAGCTTTCTTTCATGTGGTTGTGAATACTTTGCAATTCTTCTTTTGAGAACTATTTGTTCATATCTTTTGACCACTTAACTATTGGAGAACAACTATTATATATAAATACTAAATCCTTATCAAAGAAATTTGATATAAAGATTTTTTCCTCCCATTTGGCCACTTCCTATCTTAGGGTACATTAATTTTGTCTACAGAAAATTTTCATTTTCAATTAATAAAAGTTATCTATTTTATCTCAATTAATTTACCTCTATCTCTTGCTTGGTTAAGAATATATTTCCTACCCATAGCTAAAAGAGATACATAGTCCATTTTTCTTATTTTTTTAATATTATGAGCATTAATATTAAGGTTGCATATCAATTTGGAATATATTATGGAATATGGTGTAAGGTGTTACTATAATAAGCTTAATTTCCATCAGACTGCTTTCCAGTTTTTCCAGCAGTTTTTTTTTTATATCAGGGAATTTCTTTACAGTTGGCTATAAAAGAAAGGCAATATGGGGTAATAACTTGAGGGGATAAATGAGTCAAGTAAAGGCTTTTTAAGTATGGAGGGAACCTGGTCAGATAGGCAATAGAGAAAGAGTCAGTAGATAAAAAGAGATTAAAATTGAGAAAAGAAATGGAATTACCAAAAAGACACAAATTCCTGGAGGAGAAAGGAGGTAATGGTAATAAGAGCACAAGTAGGGAGCTAGGCTTGGCAAGAAGAAGCCATTCATGAAAGAATGGAGCAAAGAAGAGAATGAATGATGACAAAGGGATTTTGATGTGTGGAGTGGAAGAAGCTCATGAGTGAAGAAGCTCATAACAGACTGCCTCAAAGATTATTTTTAGGGCTACAAGGACCCTTAGAGGTCATCTAATCAAATTTCCTCATTTTATAGATATTAAAACTAAAGCTTAGAATAATTAAGTGACTTACCTAAGGTCATACAACAAATCAGCAAAAAAGCCAAACCTAGAACCCTGGTATTCCAAGGTCACATAAATAGTAAATAGGAGAGCCTAGATTTGAACCCAGGTCCTCTGATCTTTCTATAGTAGGAAGAGTCTTGAGTTCATGCCATATGAGGTTCATTTGAAAGAAAAGATGATGCATTGCTGATCTGGTGAAGAGAAAGGAAGACATGAGAGTTTTCATCAAACATTTATTTGAGGGCATATCACATTGAAGAAGGATTGGACTTGTTCTGCTTTGGCTACAAAGGGTTGAAGCAGGAGCAACTTGGTGGATGTTTTCACAAAGAGGGAGATTTAGACTTCAATGTAAGGAAAACATTCTCCTGGTTAGAGCTGTGCATAAGAGAGTGGCTGGGGGTAGGGGGAAAACTCTCTCCCCATTGGGTGTGCTCAAGAAAAGGCGGAATCACCACTTGAGTCTAAGATTTACCTTTCCTTCTGTGTCCCTTGGATCTCCTAGGCTTGATAACAGTGCTGAATACTAAAAAATAATAAAAATAACTCACTAAAGTTTGCCTAAATAGTATTTTCTTCCTAATATTTCTTCCTAATAGTACGAATTCCTCCTAATTTCTTCCTAATAATATCTCCATTTTACAGATGACAAAATTGAACCTAGAAACTTCCTAGAAACTTCCCCATGATGACAGTAATTGTTTGGCACATGATTTGAATCCAGATCTCCCAAGCATTTTGTAAGTTCAGCATTCTATTTATTATATATAAGGAGCTGCCTCCCTTTTTTTAAAGAAGCTCTTGGATAATAGGGGAAATATGTATACAAAAATATTCATAGCTGCGCTCTTTGTGGTGGCAAAAAATTGGAAAATGAGGGGATGCCCTCCATTGGGGAATGGCTGAACAAATTGTGGTATATGTTGGTGATGGAATACTATTGCGCTCAAAGGAATAATAAAGTGGAGGAGTTCCATGGAGACTGGAACAACCTCCAGGAAGTGATGCAGAGCGAAAGGAGCAGAACCAGGAAAACATTGTACACAGAGACTGATACACTGTGGTACAATTGAATGTACTGGACTTCTCTGCTAGCAGCAATGCAGTGAACCAGGACAATTCTGAGAGACTTATGAGAAAGAAGCTATCCACATCCAGAGGAAGAACTGTGGGAGCAGAAACACAGAAGGAAAGCATTTTCTTGACCACATAGTTCAATGGGGATATGATTGGGGATGTAGACTCTAAATGGTCACTCTACTGCAAGTATTAATAATATGGAAATAGGTCTTGATCAATGATACATGTAAAACCCAGAGGAATTGCTCATTGGCTACGGGGGGAGGGGAAAGAACATGAATCATGGAACCATGGAAAAATCTCCTAAATTAATTAATTTACACACATATGAGCTATGTGACCTTGGGCAAGTCACCTAATCCTAACTGCCTAGTCCTTGTTGCTCTTGTATCTTAGAAATGATACAAAGACAGAAAGTAAGGATTTAAAAAAGAAGAAGAAGGATCTCTTGGGGTAATGCTATAATCATGTATTAAATATTGATCGTTACTCTTTGCTTTTACTGCTTGAGAGATGATGAAATATCTTTATTCTTTAGAGCCCATTTGTTACATCTATCTCATAACTCATTATAAGTCAGCACCAATTTCACTGGCCCACTTTTACTGAATTTTGCCAACACTCAGTATAATATCTCAGGACATTATATTCTCATGCACAGAGTAGGTGGTTAGTAAATGAATGTTTAATTAAATTCTTATTTGGCCCTGAGGTATTTTCAGAGGAAGGAAATTTTGGAAAATGCATTGGTGCAGCTACCTTTCCACCAGAAATTCCCTACTGATATAATCACCAGTTCCGACCATAGAAAAGGCCAAGAAAGAACATTTTGTCTTATACCCAAACCGAAATAGGGAAGGGGAGGGGACCATTCAGGGAGAAAGTTGGTGTTTGAGTTTCTAAGCTTTTCCCGGTTCTTCCAGAACCATTCTTTGTGATTCTCTTTAAAAAGGCCCTCAGAGAACCTTCTATGACTCACTCTCCCCACCTGGGCCTTCCACTGGAACTATAAAGTGGTGTAACAATATCCCCCAGTGCTTGGATAAAACTAGAATTTTTCATTTGACTTGCAAATATCTACATTTATGAAAAGGAAGACTTTACATAATGATATAGTTTGGAAATGCTCACTGCAATCATCTTTGCTAACACTCACAACTCTTTAGGAAATGAAGTTTTAGAAATCATGGTGGTTTTGTCTCTTTTTTTAAAAAATGGGTTATTTTTATCACTGTCTAGGCAAGAAAAGTGAACCATTTGACTAGCATGCAGTTTATAGAGGCACAAGTTTTCTGCTGATCTAGACATAAGATCCTAAGGAAGGGATCCAAGAAGAACCATTATAGAATGGAATGACCCAAGTCACTTCACTTCCAGGGGAAAAAAAGTTGAGTTGATAGCCCTAAGGTTTCTTCCGCTACATAGAAACAAATGATCATATTATCTGGTTCTCAAGGATTATTAGAATAATAGGAAGCCAACAGAATTCTGGTAAAGTACTTTACCCTTCATTCGACCTCTCCCCTAGTAGCCAGTGTCCTAGCATCTCTATCCAAAAAAAACCAATGTCTAGTGGTCTCTGTTTCCCTAAATTCCACAGGAAAATAGTGTACTCTTTCCCAAAAGGGCTGGTCTTAGCTGAATTTATTTTTTTAAGTGAATTTAAGGACATATTTAAAACTACTTTCCTCCACTCAGAACTGCTAGTTCTAACTCTGAGTCTGAAATTCTAATGCTTGTCATCTAAAAATGGACCTTCTCTGTCTCCTTTGGGGTTAGGCCAGTAACAATTAATCTGGTATTCTCTCTCCTGGCTGAGAAGGGCTTTGCCAGTTTGATGTTATATCTTGGTCCTTGTTCAGGTTTTCTAGGTAGGAATACTCTGGTACTCTAGGAGGATTCAGTTCCACTTAAAAATTGAAACCAGAAACAAGGGGTAGCATGACAGGAAGGTCACTTGGTTTTAATGCAAAGAGCTTCCCATCAGTCTGGTCCATCCAAAAATAGAATGGGCTGCCTTCATAGGCAGAGAGCTCTTCTTCATGGGACTTCTCCAAAAGGAGGTTTGGAGGCTCACTTGCCAGACTGGATTCTTTATCATCTGTTGGCTGGCCAGGACTGCCTCTGAAGTCACTTTCAACTGAAAGATTCTGTGGTTTTATGACCTGAACTCATCAAAGACAGCTAGATAGGGCTGGAAATGAAGTGAACATGGCGAGGACCCCATAAGAAAAGGTGATCCCAGCCAATCAGGAGAGCAGGTCTTAGCTTGTCATCCCAAGAAAATCAAAGTTGAACAAAGTTCCCCTCATCATCTTTTACCATTGTCCCATCTATGCTGAGTCTCAACCTTTTTTGGTTCTTGTCTTTTCTGCAAAATGGTGGGTTTGGGGTGTGTTTTTGGTAAACCTTTACCTTCTATCTTAGAATCAAGACTGTGTGTTGGTTCCAAGGGAGG
Organism: Monodelphis domestica; assembly: GCF_027887165.1. Classification (NCBI taxonomy): domain Eukaryota; kingdom Metazoa; phylum Chordata; class Mammalia; order Didelphimorphia; family Didelphidae; genus Monodelphis; species Monodelphis domestica. Next base: position 509,421,612 of record NC_077227.1, on the reverse strand, counting down.
AGAGTGGTAAGGGCTAGGCAATGGGGCTAAGTGACTTGCTCAGGGTCAGCTAGGAAGTGTCTGAAGCCAGACTTGTCTCTAGACCTGTTTCTCAATCCACTGAGTCACCTAGCTACCCCCCAAAACAATTTTTAAAAATATTCTCCTTTCTTCAGATTCTTCTATACTTTTATATCGAAGGCCTTCTTCTGTTTTTTAATAGAATACTTCTTTCTCATCCATAAAGCCTTTCTTTAAGCCTTTTGCCTTCTCTTCTAGGAGATAAATAAGGCTATTCTTTGAACATAGATAACAACTTTTTGACCAGAGAGGAAAAACAAACATTGTACAGTATGCAAGTTACCACAAATTTCTGAATAATTTCTGGGAGACAGATCCTCAGGCCTTTGTGCTTGTTCTTTTTGCTAGTAATTCTTGTGGCCAGTTTCCCTAGAAAACAGCCACCAGGCTAGGGGAGGGAGAGGAGGAGGGAGGGCCATCTCCAGAGGTATCTTGTGTGCTCATCTCTTTGTACTTTTTCACAGTTAACCTTTTCTCTTAAGCCCTTACCTTGTCTTGGAACCTGTACCAATTATGGTTTCCAAGGCTCTCAATCCTTTGAGCCACTTAGCTGCCCCATTGTGAACAGTTTTTAAAGAAACTGAGGTTCAGAAAAGTTGTGACTTCTCCAGGGTTGTAGGCTTGACATTGGCAAACCATCCTGGAGACTTCACCGGACCAGAGGACTAAGGTCTCGATACCTGATATCCTCAGCCTCAGGGACAATAGCCCAGCATGCTGTTTGTCCCACCAGACCAGGCATACAACCATGGTCAATACAGAGGTAGGGCCACTGTGCTCAATTCAACCACTGCTCAATTCTTGCTGGATATCATTTCATATATTGTTGTTTTTTAAGGCAGAGGAACTTTAATTTATTGAAGGGACTGTAGTTTTATCAATAGTAATTTAATCAATTAAATGATCATTTCTTTTCAAATAAATTATTGGGGGCAGGTAGGTAGCTCAGTGGATAGAGAGCCAGGCCCAGAGATGGAAAGTCTTGGATTCAAAACTGATCCCAGACACTTCCTAGCTATGTGACCCTGGGCAAGTCACTTAACCCCCATTGCCTAACCTTTACCACTCTTCTGTCTTGGAACCATTACACAGTATTAATTCTAAGATGGAAGGTAAGGGTTTAAAAAATAAAGTAAAATAGAAAAAAAATATTATTTAACCAATCAATTGATTAAATACACATTTATTAGGACACTCCTATATGCCAGGCACTATACTATATGACACAGATGCAAGAGCAAAGAATTAAATGATCTCTACTCACAAAAAGTTTAAATCTAACAGAGGGAGACAATACAAATGTCTATGTTCAGCATAAATATAAAGTTTACATACATACCTACTAGTTAAATACATGATCATTCCATATATTGTTAAGTGAACTCCTTTTGTGAAATATTAGTTGGTCTATTGCGGATTAATTTCTTTCCAGTCTAGACTGACCTGAGTCTGACTTGACCCAGAGCATCAAGGTCACATAGCTAGTAAGTGTCAGAGCTGGGACTGGAACCCAGGACTCCTGGTTCCATGTAATTTCTATCAGACTATCCTGGCCCTTCGGTGACTTTACTATCTCTTCTATCCAGCTGGGTAGCTGACCGGGTGGCGGTCTTGGGAGGAAAGGGACGGGAGTGCTCCGATTCTCAAGCGCTATCTCCTGATTCTAGACCTGGTCTTATTTGTAGGGAAAATAGACATACATAGCATGACCTGGAAGGCAGTGAGTGACAGCATCTGTCCAAAACTGTCTCCTCTCCCCATCTGTTATCATTTGTTTCTTTTGAAGTTTAAAATCCTTTTGGTTTCCAGAGTTGCCTATTAAAGTCCAAATATTCTTGGAGGAGAGGGTGCATGAGCCCTAGGAATAATAGCAGAACCTTCCAGACCACCAGTCCTTTTTCCAGCCCAAGCCCTAAAGCTAATATTCAGGGAGCAATCGCTATGGAGAATAGAATCAACAACCCAGCACAAATAATAACACTCGTGGAACATATATATGGAACATAAATAACTCTCACCAACTGGCAGCAAAGTGCACTAACAGAAAAACAGTCGGTGCCAGGGAAGGTCAAACGTACCTACATCCTCCTTCTGTTTAGGTGGTTGTTTATATAGTATGAGCCTGAGACAGGCTCTATTAAAAACCAGCATTGCCAAGGGTCAAACTACTGCCATCACCTCAACTATGGCCCAGTGTCCTAAGCCCAAGAACCCCAGAAACACATTCTCTACTGGGTCTTCCTACTGAAAACCCCAAAAAGAAAGTGTTCAATGCCAGCCTGAAATAGCTTCTCCCCATCCAGAGCTTCTCAGGGCCTGTTGCCAGTTCTGGGAACTGCTGGGCACCTAAGCATCAGGGTGTCTTGGAAAGAATATTGGAAATGCAGTCAAAAGATCTAAATTCATAGCCAACTCTATGGCTTAATCAGCTTCCTCATCCTCTAAATGAGTACTTGATGACCTCTAAGGGCGCTCTGCCTCTTCTCTGCTGTCCTAGCCTAACCTACACCTACATGTCCCCTCCTCCCATCCCTTCTTTCACCATACCCTTCTCCAACGTCCCTTTCAGTGGGCCACGTTCCAGGAAAAGCTTCTGGCTCAGAGGACACAGGGACCAGCCTCACTTGGGCATCACTCCACACGCATCTAGAGAAATGGAACCTTTTCCAAGTGCCTCCCCACCATTGATTTATTCTTCACAGCTATCTTGAGAGGGAAAGGGGCAGAGATTGTTATCTGTTTTATAGGTGAGGACACTGAGACTCAGAGAAATGAAACGACTCATCCAGTTATTTATTGGCAAAGACTAGGAAGTACAGGTTATCATAGAGAGCCGATTAGTAAATATTTACTAGCACACTTCTGTTCAGTTTCCTCAACTATAAAATAATGGACCCTTGGGTCCCTTCTAGCTTTCAAGCTATGCTCCTGAAGTCCCTTATTTTACAAGTGAGGAAATAGACCCAGAGAGATGAAATGAATTGTGTGTTTGTTTTAAAGTGACTTGTTGAAGGTCACACAGGCAGGAAATAACAAGTGGAAGATATGAAGCCAGGTCCTCTGGGACCAGATGAAGTGTCTTTCCATCATATCATGCTGCTTCCTGACCTTCAGAAGCATTTATATTCTCCACAATCAGTCTGAAATTTTCAATCTTTCTCGCTCTGGTCTCCAAATAATTATTTATATTATAGGATCTCCCTCGGTTATGTTTCCCTCTGAAATGTGACTCATCTAAGCCACAGGGTCAAATATGCAACCCTCAGCCCACAATACACCAAGTACAGGTAGAACCAGTTTAAAATGTCATTTAACAAAATAAACAAAAATGCCATAAAACATAAATAATGTTAATATGTGGTTTTCTAAGTCAATGTATCCTTCAGACATCCTTAGCTATACTTTAGTGGCCCCCATTTTCATTTGAGTTTGACACCACTGATCCAAACAACTTCAGTCCACTGCTGAAAGAAGTGCTGAGTGAGGATGTGCTCATGATGTTTCATGTTTCCTTAAATTAAAAGGATATCTGTATATCTGAAAGGCACCAGTGAAATTGATTGTTAAGGCTGGAAGGAATCTTAGAAACAAAGTGGTCTAACCACTTTACAGATGGGTAAATTAAGGACCCTAGAGAGGTTAGCTTAACAACAATCTCCAATATTTGGTTTAAAAAAAAAGAATTTTTTATAACCTTTACCTTCCAACCTAGAAACAATGCTAAATATCAGTTTAAAGACAGAAGAGCAATAAGGGCTAGGCAATGGGGGTTGTGACTTGCCCAAGGTCATAGCTAGGGAACATCTGAGGGCAGATTTGAACCTAGGACCTCCTGTCTCTAGACCTGGCTCCACCTGAGCCACCTGGTTGCCCCTAATCTCTAATATCTGTAGGAGAGGGAAAGGGCCTGTGATTTTATTGGCATTGGGCATAGCCTCTACCAGTGCAGGTTGGCACCCTTCTGCATCTTAAAGTCTTCAAGAGTTGTCTCTTGACAGAGTTAAAGCACAGAGTTAAAAGGACTTTCCCATCATAATATATGGCAGAGGTGGGATTTAAACTTTAATATTTGTAGATCACTTTTAACATTAAGATACTAAGATATTAAAAAGTTAATTAAAAATAACATTTTTAAACCCTTACCTTCTGTCTTAGAATCAATACTGTGTATTGGTCTCAAGGCCGAAGAGAGGTAAAGGCTAGGCAATGGGGTTAAGTGGCTTGCCCAGGGTCACACAGCTAGGAAGTGTCTGAGGTCACATTTGAACCTAGGACCTGGCTCTTAATCCACTGAGCCACCCAGCTGCTCCTTATTACTCCTTTTAACAAATGAAAAAACCAAGATACTGAGGAGGACAGTGGTTGATCTGATCAGTGGTCATCATGGCTAGATGTATTTTTACCTGTGTATGCCCCTACCAAAGAATACACCTCATGTCCCAAACCAAGGCCATCCAAATGCCATAAAGAGTGCCTTCCATACCCCAGACTCTAGGAGCTCTAGAAATGATGCCAGCTTGTAGATAAGGCTGATATCTGGGCAGCTCAGAAGATAATCTGGCTCTCCGGCTAGTGAGGTTTGCCCAATCTATGCCCAGACCCTCCAGGCTACCTGGGCCAGGGGCTTGCCAGCTACCCCAAGGGTAGAAGCTGGGTCCCTCTTGCCAAAAATTCCTTGCCTGGAGGTGGGAGGTGGGGAACATTTCCTCCTCCAAATCATATGATAGGTATGACCAATCTCCCACTTATCTTGCCCCAGGATATAGTTCCTTATCCCCCCACTCTTTCCCCTACTTTAGTTGAGGATATAAAACCAACTCCAGGGCTTCAAAAACCCTGATCCAAGGTTTTCTCTCAGTGCCATCATGAAATTCACCATTGTTGCCCTCTGCTTTGCTCTTGGACTGGCTGGAATAACCAGCTCAGAAGAAGTTTTAGGTAAGTAGCAACTCTTCTCCAAGAGAAGGAATCATGGCGGCAGCTAGGGGCACTAAAATCCTGCTCTTACCCTTTAACTTAATATTATTTGAGAGTCAGTGTTAAACAGTTCCATGTGAAGAACACTAGGCTGAAAACAAGCGAGAACTGGGTTCTCATCTGACTTAATGGGCCATGAGTTCATAGATTCAGGGCTGAAAGGGATCTTAGAGTTCATCTAAGTCAATATTTGGGCATCTTCTCTCTAACCCTCCACTTTTGCCTTCATGAAGGGAGGGAATTGGTCTAGATGGCCTCTTAGGTATATTCCAACTCTGACATACTATATTCTAAGATCTTTCTCAGATCTGTTAGATTATAACTCTTAAAGAAAGTTTGTTGGTGCCATTTGCAGAAATCAAACCAGGGCTAGAAGAATAGATTCTGGTCTTTGGAAGTTATCTGAGGTCTACTAAGTGTGTTTTTTGCCTGTCCTAAAAACATTATCTTCCAACTCCTTGTCTCTATAACTAGAATAAAAGAGTTTGGGGGTCAGAGGATTAAAGGTTTAAAGCAGGAGAAAACCTTAGAAATCACCTAGTCCAAAGCCATTTCACAGATGAGGAAACTTAGATCTGCTTAGGGAAGATTTTTCAAGGCATTGGGGTCTTCAAGTCATGATGATATCATAGAATCATACAATGTTAATGTCTCTCCCAGCCCCTTGAGATATAGAACATTGACCAAGCAGGAGGGGGTTTTAGATCATGAAGAGTAGTCATGAATATGCATTAACACATTCAAATGATATATGTGAGGTCTGACAGGATCATAAATTACCATCTTTCGTTCCCTAGTCAAATTGTCATCCATCTGTGTACCACTCACCATATGTGAGTCCATGGTAGAGGGAATCCCTAGTGGGGAAAACTCTACTACTAATGTTGGATGACATTTATTCTATGCCTTAGCGTTTTAGAGTTGCTTGGGATACTTATGCATCTATCTATCCATCCATCCATCTATCCATCTATCTATCTATCTGTCTGTCTTTCTGTCTGCCTATCTATATCTACCTATCTATTTCTCCCTCCATCCATCCTTCCATTTATTTATCCATCCATCCCTCCTTCTATCTATCCTATATATGTATAGGTATATATAGATATCACTGTTTTGATTCATAAAAAAAAGTCTATTTGTTTCTCAACCTGTGGTTTCATTGCAAAAAGGAACTCTCACTTTGGAAACTCTACCAAGACAGTTCATCAACTATTCTATAACTTATATTTATAGTTTCCAGGGGGAACTGATAGGTTAAACAACTTGTTCAAAATCACTGTGCTAGAGGTAGGATTTGAACTCATAGTTCATATCTTCCTGAGTTGGAGTCTGAAAGCCATTAGTCCACATTGCCTTTTAATCTTAGTAAATTATTAAACTTAGAATAGAAATATCAAAATTTTCTTGTTGACTATTAGCAGTTGTTGACATTAGCAGTTGTTTTAAAGATATTATAAAGTTTGCATGATATAGAGACTTAAGATCTGGTCTCAGAGCCAGCATGGCCTGGGTTCAAGTCCTTCATACTGGCTGTACTTGGGTAAAACTCTTAACCTCTCAATGGCCCAAAGAAACTTTAAGAGACTATAAGTTTCAGTTGTTTAGTCATTTCAGTTGTGTCTGACTCTTCATGATTCCATTTGGGGATTTTTTGGCAGAGATATTGGAGTGTCATTCATTTTCAAACTCGTTTTATAAATGAAGAAACTGAGGCAAACAGGATTAGGTGACTTGCCCTGAGTCACACAGCTAGGAAGTGTCTGAAGCTCGATTCAAGCTCAAGTCTTCCTGACTACAAGTCCAGTGTTCTATCTGTTGTGCCGCCCTTCAGAGAAAGTGCTACCCTGTATTGGTAGAGGGACTTTCCTTCTCTCAAGTTCTCAAAATTGGCGAAATCCAAGCCCCAGTACTATCTCTATCCCTTAAGAGAATTAGCCAATTATTTAGATAGACATTCACCAGCTATCGATATACATTATAATATCCACCCACAGATCTGATCCCTAAAATCATCTAATCTGACATTGAATCACATCTGTAATGTCCCCAACAAATGGTCAGACAGCCTCTACTTGGTAGCCCCCAGTGAAAAGGAGTTCATTAACCACCATGGGACACTGGCTGACTGATATATGCACTTACCCTCAACCTTCCTCCTTCATCACCTCCACAGAACAAAATCCACTGAACACCCAGGAAAACCCTGTCCCATTGGTTCTGCCTTTATGCCTGCTCCCACCTGAGAGGGGCAACTGCGATTCTCTTAATCTTCGATACTTCTACAACTCAACCTCTCGCCTCTGCGAGGCTTTCATCTACAGTGGCTGTAATGGCAATGGAAACAATTTTGACACAGTAGAATGCTGCTTGAAGACCTGCAGACCCAACTGTAAGTGACCCTCACATCCATCCTCAATACCTCCTTGACAGTGGAATAAGAATGGAATAAAAATAGAAAAGGTGATGCTAGGCAGCTAGATGGCTCAGTGGAAAGAGAGCCAGACCTGGAGATGGGAAGTCCTGGGTTCAAATCTGACCTCAGACATTTCTTAGTTTTGTGACCCTGAGCAAGTCACAACCCTCATTGCCTAGCCCTTATGGCTCTTCTGCCTAGTAATTGATAAGTTCTTGGAAGGAAGGAAGGAAAGAAGGAAGGAAGGAAGGAAGGAAGGAAGGAAGGAAGGAAGGAAGGAAGGAAGGAAGGAAGGAAGGAAGGAAGGAAGGAAGGAAGGAAGGAAGGAAGGAAGGAAGGAAGGAAGGAAGGAAGGAAGGAAAGGAGGAAGGAAGGGAGGGAGGGAGGGAGGGAGGGAGGAAGGAAGGAAGGAAGGAAGGAAGGAAGGAAGGAAGGAAGGAAGGAAGGAAGGAAGGAAGGAAGGAAGGAAGGAAGGAAGGAAGGAAGGAAGGAAGGAAGGAAGGAAGGAAAGGTGATATTGCTGTTAAGGGTAATAGTGAGAAGAATAATGTTGATAATAATGACAATGATGGTGAGATGATTAAGATGATAATAATAGTGGCCATAATGATGAGCATGATGGCAGTAACTATGATGGTGAAGGTGATGGTGATTCTCTTGTTGAAGATGATGGAAATGTTGTTGGTCATGGAAGCAACTATGATAGCAGCTGTCTGAGGGGGTTGGAATAGAAGTCTGGCTTTTGGTTTTAGCTCAGCCCTGGTGGGATGACTCACTGTGACTTCCATTACAGGAAACAGGAAAAATAATAATTGAGGACAATACTGACCATTCTGGGAGCAGCTAGACTGCCACATCACTTCCTTGACCAGCCTTCCTGCCCTCTAGACCCTGGTGATGCTGTCCTGTTTCTCTCTCCCTCTATCACTCCCTCTTCTGGTACAATAAAGCATTAACAGTACTCAGGGCTCTATGTTTCCATCCTTCACAGCTGGAGGAAGATCAATGTGGGCTTTGCTGCTCACTCCTACCTCAAAACCCCTGAAGAAGAATAATTTACTGGAAATGCCCCCAGAAAATCTGTCCCCTCCTTGGTCCAGGTGACTTACACCCAGGATGGCCTTGCCAAACCCATTTTCACCTCCAAGGTGAAAAGAAAGTAAGAAGAAATCGTGTATGCTCCTCCTGGTCCATATCTACCTGTGAGGTACAAACCTGGAGCAAGGAACAGCAGCAGCAACTAGAATGGCTCCAGCTTCTTCCTCTGTCCCAACAGCAGGGACAGATCCATCCTGCCTAGGATCCTTCAGAGGAATACAGCAGGGTAGCTGGGCTGGTGGAAGGAGAGAAGCTAAGGAACCTCATAGTTAACCAAGGGTAGGGCCACCACAAGGGGATCCAGGGAAGAAAGCAATTAGAATCTTATGGAATTTTCTTCAGATTCTAGAGTGTCAGAGTGAAAGGGGATCTTCAAGATTATCTAGCCAAACTTCCCCATTTCACCAAATGGGAACCTAAATAATCTCTACATTCACACAGCCTTTTAAAACATTTTTATACAATCATTAGATCTCACAGAATTGAGACCTAGAAGACACCTCGGCAGCCATCTAGTTCAACCTATTTACCAAAGAAATTTCCACTAGAACAGTCTCAGCAAGTGTTCAATCCTGCCAGGGCTTGAAGACCTCTAAGAAGGTAGCCCATTCCATTTTACACAACTCTAATTGTTAGGAAGATTTTTCCTGACACCAAGTCTAAATTGCTCTCTTTGTAACTTTCACCCATTACTCCTTGTTTTGCCCTCTGGATCCAAACAGAAAAAAATCTAATCTCTTCTCTCTATGATAGCATCTCACATACTTGGAGATAACTATCATGTCCATCTCCCATTCCCCAATAGCTTTTCCAGACTAAACATCCTCATAGACTAAAGATCCCTTACCATCCTAGTTGCCATCTCTTGACACTTGAGTTTATCAATGTCCTTTTTAAACCATGGTGCTCAGAGTTCTTTGAAAAAAAAAAAACAAATAAAACAGATAAAGTATTGGTTAATCTAATTTTAAAAAAGAAAGAAGAGAATAAACTTAATAATATCAAAAATGAAAAGGGCGACCTCACCTCTAATGAAGAAGAAATTAAGGCAATTATTAAGAGCTATTTTGCCCAATTATATGACAATAAATATAACAATCTAGGTGAAATTGACAAATATTTATAAAAAATAAATTGCCTAGATTAACAAAAGAGGAAATAAAATACTTAAATAATCTCATATCACAAAAAAGAAATGGAATAAGCCATTAAGGAACTCTCTAGGAAAAAATCCCCAGGGCCAGATGGATTCACAAGTGAATTCTATCAAACATTTAAAGAACAGCTAATCCCAAAACTACACAAAATATTTAACAAAATAGGCAAAGAAGTCTTAGGAAATTCTTATTATGGCACAAATATGGTACTGATTCCCAAACCAGGAAGACCAAAAACAGAGAAAGAAAACTATAGACCAATCTTCTTAATGATCATAGATGCAAAAATCTTAAATAGAATACTAGCAAAAAGACTCCAGCAAGTGATCATGAGGATTATTCATTATGATCAGGTGGGATTTATACCAGGAATGCAGGGATGGTTCACTATTAGGAAAACTATCCACATAATTGACCATATCAACAAGCAAACTAACAGAAATCACATGATTATCTCAACAGATGCAGAAAATCATTTGACAAAAATACAACAGCCATCCTATTGAAAACACTAGAAAGTACAGGAATAAAAGGGCCTTTCTTCAAAATAATAAGCATATTTATTTAAAATCATCAGCAAGCATTATCTACAATGGGGATAAATTAGAAGCCTTCCCAATAAGATCAGGAGTGAAGCAAGGATATCCATTTTCACCTCTATTATTTAATATTGTACTATAAATGCTAGCAGTAGCAATTAGAGAAGAAAAAGAAACTGAAGGGATTACAGTAGGCAATGAAGAAACTAAACTATCACTCTTTGCAGATGATATGATGGTCTACTTAAAGAATCCTAGAGAATCAACTAAAAAGCTAGTGAAAATAATTAATAACTATAGCAAAATTGCAGGATACAAAATAAACTCACATAAATCATCAGCATTTCTATATATTTCCAACAAAACTCAGCAGCAAGAGTTAGAAAGTCCATTTAAAATCACTTTAAACAATATAAAATATTTGGGAATCTATTTGCCAAGACAAACTCAGGAATTATATGAACACAACTACAAAACACTTTTCACACAAATAAAACTAGAACTAAACAATTGGAAAAACATTAATTGCTCATGTGTAGGATGAGCTAATATAATAAAAATGACAGTCCTACTTAAATTAATTTACTTATTCAGTGCATACCTATCAAACTACCAAAAAACTTTTTTATAGAATTAGAAAAAAATATAACAAGGTTCACCTGGAAGAATAAAAGATTAAGAATCTCAAGGGAACTAATTTTAAAAAATGTGAAGGAAGGTGGCCTAGCAGTACCAGGTCTTAAACTGTACTATAAAGCAGTGATCATCAAAACAATATGGTATTGGCTAAGAGATAGAAGGGTGGGGTAAGTGACCTCAGCAAGCTAGTGTTCAATAAACCCAAAGATCCCAGCTTTTGGGACAAGAACCCACTATTTGACAAAAACTACTGGGAAAATTGGAAAACAGAATGGGAAAAATTAGGTTTAGATAAACATCAGACACCCTATACCAAGATAAATTCAAAATGGGAAATGACTTAAACATAAAGAGGAAAATTATAAGTAAATTAGGGGAACACAGAATGGTGTACCTGTCAGATCTATGGGAAAGAGAAGAATTTAAGACCTAGTAAGAGACAGAGAACATTATAAGATATAAAATGAATAATTCTGATTATATTAAATAAAAAAGTTTTTATACAAACAAAACCAATGCAATCAAAATTAGAAGGTGTAAAAATTAAAATTAAATCTAGATAATAAAAATATTGTATTTTAGGAGATTTATTAATGACCATTAGAAAAAAATGAATAAAAAGTTAACAAAATAAAAACCACATGCCCATGGCTAATCAGCCAGTTCAAACCCTTGCTTACCACCACCATGCTCACTGTCATCAAGCCAAAAAAGAGCTGGGACCCTCCACATCCCTGCCTGATATCCCCCATCTACGAGAAAAACATAACAACAGGAAGTCAGTGGGCTCTGGGGAAATGTAGTTCTTTTTTAGGGTAACATATTTTCAATTATACATTCCCTCTCCCCAATTTGATCATTTAAAATAATAAACTTTTAAATCACAGTAATTTGGGTATCAAAGGGAAAAGAACAAACCCATGATTGCTAGGTGCATTGACAAAAAGCCAGTTGGGGGCAGCCCCCTTCAGCATAAGAGTATACATACAAAACAAATGTTCAACCCCACACAGTTCAAATCAGCACATCCCAAAGTTCACTCTGGATCTTCTGGTGCAGCATGTGGTCTTTGCAGGCATCTTCATGGCGCCTTCTCCAAACAGTTCACTCTCTGGATTCGGAGAGGTAGTGTGTTTCTTATCCTAAAATTACTCTCAAAAAGAATTTAAACTTTGCAATTTAGAATAATAATAATACAAAGAGAATCAACAAACTGGGAAAGAATTTTATAACAAAATCCTCTGACAAAGATTTAATTTCCCAAATATATGAGAAACTAAGTCAAATTCACAAAAGTCAAGTCATTCTCCAACTGACAAATGATCAAGGGATATGGGTAGGCAGTTTTCAGATGAAGAAATCAAAACTATCAATTACATGAAAGTGTTCTAAATTCCTCCTCATTAGAGAAATGCAAATCAAAAGAACTCTGAGGTACCACCTCACACCTTGTGTATTAGCCAATATGACAGTAAAGGAAAATAATAAATGTTGGAAGGGATGTTACAAAATTGGGACACTAATGCATTGCTGGTGGAGTTGTGAATTGATCTAACCATTCTGGAAGGCAATTTGAAATTATGCCCAAAGGGCTTTAAAAGACTACAAGCCCTTTAATCCAGCAATACCACTACTAGGTTTGTGATAAAAGAGATAAAGTGTACAAAAATATTTATAGCCTTACTCTTACTTCTTAGTGGTAGCAAAAAAAATTATTTTTGGAAAACGAGGGGTTGTCCCTCGACTGGGAAATGACTGAACAAATTAGGGTATCTGATGATGATGGAATACTATTGTGTTATAAGAAATGATGAATTGCCTGATCTCTATAAGAACTGGAAAGACCTCCAGGAACAAATGTGAAGAGACTGAAACTGAAATTGTGAGGTGAGCATATGTAATCGACTTTGCTACTAATAGCAATGCAATGATCCAGGACAATTGAGGGACTTATGAGAAAGAATGTTGTCCACCTCTGGAGAAAGAACTGTGGGAATAGAAACGCACAAGAAAAACACGTGATCTATCACTTGTTTATATGGGTACGTGATTTGGAGTTTTGACTTTAAAAAATTACTTCATTACAAATATAAATAATATGGAAATAGGTATTGAGTATAACACATGTATAACCCAGTGGAATTGCTTGTCAGCTCTGGGAGGAGGAAGGGCAGAGGGGAGGGAGAGAACATGGATCATGTAACCATGGAAAAATATTTTTCTAAAAATAAAATAAACTATGGTGCTCAGAACGAAACAATCTCCAGGTGAAGCCTCATGAAGGCAGTAGCACACAATGGGACCATCACCTCCCTATTTCAGGACCTCTTAATGAGGTCCATGACCTCACTGGCTTTTTGGACCATCGCATCTTATTGCTGACTCACAGCAAGTTTGCCTAGATCTTTTTCAGAATAAGTGCCATTTATCCTTAACTCCTGCATCTCCTAGGAAATTGATTATTCTGTAGCCAAGCATAAGACTTTACATGTATCCCTCTCTGAAGTCAGCCTGTGTGTTTATTATTTCTTCCAACTCTGCCATCTGCAAATTTGGTGCATGCATCATCTACAATTTTATGCAATCTTTTATTTTATTTGAGTCTTGCCCAATTAGACAGAGAAGTAAGAGAGGAATTATTTTGCTTTAAGAAAAGAAGCTATGGCTCATAAAGGAAAAATGATTTTCGAGAATGTGATTCTAAAGGTTCTTAGAGCTGAGAATGCAGAGTTGGAAAAAATCTCAGAACAGAATTGAGAGCTAAAAGGAACCTTAGAACAAAGGATTTGGAACTATAAAAGGCTTTAAAGATAAGCTAGTCTCTAAAGGATCACTCTAGTGCAATTATCAATAATATGGAAATAGGTCTTGATCTAGTGGAACTGCATGTTGGCTATGGGGGTGGGGGAGAAGTGGGGGGGTGATAGAAGGAAAGAACATGAATCATTTAACCACGGGAAATATTCTAAATTAATTCATTAAATAAAGTTTTGCAATTCAATAAATAAAAATAAATTTTAAATAAAGATAAGCTAGTCTGAAGCCATCCACCAACTTCACAAAAGTTCCTAGTGGGTAGAACACTCAGAAAGGGGGGCCAGGGACTGAGAGAAAAATGGGTGATGGATTAAAGTCTGAGGGAAGGAGAGCGAAAGGCGAGAAGAAAGACACAAAGACAAAGAAAGTTCTGACAGGAAGTAGTCAGACAGAGTTAGCTCTGGAGGAACAGAGCTTCACTAACTTAGCCTGACATACTGGTGTTTTTATTGGGGTAACAACAGTAATGGGGGAAGGGGGAATGATAATCCAACCGCGGTCTGGCAGATTAACATTAGGAGGCAATACATCACAAGATACAAGCACAGGATCCTACGACAAAAGGTACAGCTAACGTCCAGATCAGGAGTTCATGTGGCCCAAGGCATCTAAGCTTGTGGGCTACAGATGTTGATTGATTGTTCTTGGCAAAATAAGGAGACTAAGACAGCTGGTCAGTCTTCCCCAGCGTCACCTCAGAGGAGGGTTAGGAATGTGACTAGGTTAAGGTGTTAACTTAACTCGAGCTTAGAGGAATCACTCATCTGACATATATCCAAGGGGCTGTTAAATGAGCCAATGGCACGCACGCAAGAGTCCTTTTTTGGGTACCCCTAAAATATTCTCAAGATTTATGCGTGCCTTTAGAGGTGAAGAGTCTGGGCCCAGAGAGGAGACGAATCTAATCCTGACCACTTCAACCTAGCATCCTGGCTTCCGTGTCCCTTTAGCCCTCCAGGTCCCTCAGAGTTCGGTGAATCTAGGTCAGTGGGGTTCTTATCTTTCTTCTTCAGGGGAAAGTCTCTTGACTCCAAGCCCTCCCCCTCCCACCGTCCAGACTTGTGGCCTGCCCCCTCGCCTCCCAGCTTTGCATACTGAATGCCTTCTAGGGTCTGAATTCCACCATGGGGGGCACACGAAACAGGAAAAGGTAAGTAGTAATAGAAGATTCAAATAAAGATGTAAAACAAGGAAGGATAGAAGAGATCAGTTTATAAGTGAGGAAATAGAAGGTCAGGCAGCGGGAGTGATATCCAAGATCACACTGGGAGTCGGAGGTTGAGGCAGGAGTCAAATTTACTGGTCTTTTCACTGGAGAGAGAGACAGACAGACAGATTTAAGTGAAATGTAATCAATCAATAAACATTTATTAAACACCTGCTATGTGTTGGGCACTGTGCTAAGTGCTGAAGATACAAAAAGAGACAAAAGACAGTCCCTGCCCTCAAGGAGAATATACTCGAATGGAGACTGTGATGGTCAAGGAAGGTTTCCTGGAGGATAGAACAACTTAAAATTGAGTGAAAATCTGATACCCTGGACAGAGCACTACTAGATTTGGACTTAGGAAAAAAAATCCTAGTTCTGCCCCTCATGTGTGACCTTGAACAAATTATTTCACTTCTCTGGACCTCTGTTTCCTCATCAATCAAATTAGGGGAATGGTCTACATGGTCTGTAAGGCCTCTTAGACCTCATCGATCTCCCTATAAGCCTAGGAATTTACTTCACCTCTTGGATGTTCACTCAATTCCCTCATCTATAAAATGGGGATAATAATATTTGCACTACCAACCTCCCTGAGTTTCTGGGAAGAAAACATTTTGCAAATACAAATTGATTTAGAAATGGGAAGTATTGTTATTCTAAATTAACTTCATGCTCTAAATCCTATGATCTATTATTGTTGACCTGGGCACTAAAGACTGGGTAAAGTTTGATGAAAAGGGTTGAATGGATGTGAAAGCCAGAGGCAGAAAAAATGAAAGGAATGTTCCCAAAAAAAAAATCAACTAACATTTATTAGCATCTTCTAAGTGCTAAGCATTGGAGAGACAAAAACCAAAAGGAACAAATTTCTTCTTCCAAGGAACTTACATTCTGTCAGGGAAACACTATATTATAGCACTACCTTTGTCACCACTTTGCCAACTCAAACTAACACTGACAAGTTGGGTCCCCAAAGGGCAATGACTCCTCCTTCTTCTAGAACTCTGGAGGTTAGTGAGTCAGGGAAGGAGCAGCAGAGAGAGAACAAGTATTTAGGTAGTTCCTGCTATGTGTCAAGTTCTTTTTACAATTATCTCATTTGATCCTCGACACAATACTTTGAGGTAGAGACTATTATTATCCCCATTTTACAGTTGAGGAAACTGAGGCAAATAGATTTTTTTTTCAAGTGACTTGCCTAGAGTATTATAAGATTAGGCTTGATGGTTTTGAGACCACCATGTTACTCCCCAGTTGATGGCCATCTCCTCAATTTCCAGTTCTTTGCCAATACAAAAAGAGCTGCTATAATTATTTTTGAACTTCTAGTTTTTCTTTTCTTTTTTTTAATCTCTTTGGGATAAAACCTAGTAGTTGTATTGCTGGGTCATTTGGTATAGTTCCAAATTCCTCTCCAGGGGACTGGTTGGATCAGTTCACCAGAGTAGTTTTAATTATTTTTATATGACTATAGATAGCTCTGATTACTTTATTACTATGTTACTTTATTTGGAAACTGCCTGTTCATATCTTTTGACCATCTATGAATTGAGGAATGGTTTGTATTCTTATAAATTTGACCCAGTTCTCTCTATGTTTGAGAGATGAGGCATTTATCAGAGAATCAAGTCACTTCTTTTCTCCAAGATTGTTTCCCCAACTGTAAAATAATAGAGTTGAACTAAGCTATCATCATCAGTCTATATTTTTCTTTTGTGAAGTTTCTTTTGGCTCTGACCATCAATGCCCTAAGCCCTCTTCCAGCTCTTCCATTCCAACACTCTATTGCCCTTCTCTACTCATTCTCCTGGTGCCATCCTTCCCTGGTCTTGAAAATACGGTCAACATTTATGACCAAAAATGCAAAAGGGTCGTAAGTGGCTGCTGAATCATCCATGACCAAGGTTTTAGCCCCAGGGAAGGAATTCAGACAGTCTCCAAGCCTATGGCAGCTTGTGTGTGGGATCTTTAGAGCTTCCTGGACATGGAACCCATATACAGTCCCAGTAGCACTTTCTTATGGGACAGGAACCTGGAGTCATGGACACAGAGTGCTAGGGACTCTTGGTCCTGCCCCTACCAGTCACATTCTCTTCTTGTCCTCATATTAGAGCCCCAGAAGTGGTATAGTATTGGTGGAGAAGAGAGGGGTAAAGATACCCACCCTGTGTTCTATTACATTCAGTTTCTGCCCAAAGCACCATGAAGCTCATCAGCCTTCTCTCATTCTTTGTGCTCAGTGGCCCCTGCTTGGCTCTAAAAGGTAAATCAGAAAATGTGGCAGGGGGAAGCTAGAAACATACTAAGCACCCAATCTCCTTTTTGAAGTGAGAGCATTATAAAATCAGGCCTGATGGTCTTGTGACCACCATGTCAATCTCCAACTGATGGGCATTCCCTCAATTTCCATTTCTTTGCCACCATAAAAAGAGGTTCAATGAATATTTTTTGTACATATTGGTTCTTTTTCTTCCTTCCTTCCTTCCTTCCTTCCTTCCTTCCTTCCTTCCTTCCTTCCTTCCTTCCTTCCTTTCTTTGTCTCTCTCTCTTTTTTCTTTCTTTCCTTTTTAATCTCTTTGGGATATAGACCAAATTGTTGCATTGCTGAATCAGATGGTACATACAGTTTGATAGGAGATACCTTCTTTTCCCTATGCCATTATCTGATGGTACAGTTACTTTCTACCTTATCTAACCTTGGAGAGTGAAAAGAGCAAGAGGGGACTGGACAAATAAGAATAAGATAGAAATTAATAAATAATAATAAATGAATAAGATACCAAAGTACTAAGATTATTAGAGTATACATACAATGCTTGAACTAGATGACTTCAAAACAGGGGAAATAGCCTTGGAAGCTATTGAAATTCTGGTGAAAGTGATTTGCCTGGTGGAGCTTGTATTAGAACCTGAACCTCCTGATTCCAGCCCAGTGGTCTTCACTCTGCACAAAGCTACCACCCCTATGCTGGAGGCTCCAGCTGAAGATCTGGTCTCCTTACTCCTTAAGTATAGAAAAGCCCCTCTTGACTCAAACAGGACCAGTGTGAATCTAAAGTCTCATCTCACTACCACAATGCATCTACTAAGCTGTCAGCCCCAGATAACATCTTGTCCTCTGCCATAGTTCCTCATTGGTAAAATGAGAATTATAACATTTATATGCCCCAAGTAGATGTGTTGTGAAGGTAGTACCTGAGGCACTCCCCTCTCACACATGGTGAGCCCAGAATAGCTCAAAGTGCTCTGTGAGTACTCATCTATTTTTTAAGTAGCTCATAAAAAATTTATGTGGACATTTTTATTAAGATAAAAAAATTTAAATAATTACTAATTTATTAAAATCAATTATAAAAATATAAATAATAAAAATGTTAATAAAAATAATAATTAAAAATAAATAGCTCATGAGCCCCCAACCAATGTGTTTTCTTTTTCCTCTAGTCATCCAGAGAGTCTAACAAATGAATTTAATGTAATAACATAAGAAAAATCTCAATATAACATTTTCCCAAGTAAAAAGACCACGGGTCATGCCCCCCCCCAATAAATATACACACCATTAGTAAAGAAAATGAGAATGCCTAAGGATCAACAAGTGAGGAGCACACATTCATGAAACACATGTGGCCAGGAGCGAAGGGGGTAAATCATATCTCTGACATTGTAGAGCCATCAGAGTCTTCTGCCAATGTCATTATATGGCTGCCACTGATGTCCCTACAGGATGTGGCATCTCAACTGAGCATGTTGGTCTGCTAGTAAATCCTGGGCACACTGTCTCAGATTCCTGCTACCAGCTTCTGGACTCTTCAGGGCCAAGAACCTTTCCCTAATATCAATCAATAAACATTGTTAAATGCCTACTAGGTGCCAGGCACTGTGCTAAGTACTGGATCAATATAACGAGGAGAGTCTCATAGCTTTTTAATCATAGCCACCACCTTGAGGTAATATGAGCCAAGCAAAGTACTCCCAAGCTACAACAAAACCTTCTCCAACTCTGTGCCTGGGCGGAGATCTTTGATCATGTAGCAAAACCTAAATGATGTTGTGCTGTGTGTTTGGTCATGAAAATGTAGGGTGAGTTGTAATGATCATTATTGTTCCCCTTCCCTCCAAGGTATCCCCAGCTACTGCAACTTGCCTTTGAATATAGATTCATGCAATGGCAATTACCAAGAGGCTAAAATCCAATTCTTCTACAACTCAACTGCAAGGTCTTGTGAGCCTTTTGATTACAAAGGCTGCAGAGGCAACAGAAACAACTTTCTCACACGGAAAATGTGTCAGGACAACTGCAAAGAATCAAGTGAGTCTGCAAATGTTTGGGCCTAGGCCTGGATTTCACAGCTGCTCAGGACTTAGGGATGCCCTAGTGGGTCAAATGGGCTCAGGGAATTGGAGCAATTTGCTCTTCTAATAGCTCCTCATACCCATACTCCTCTCCCTGATTCCCATCACCATTTCTCCCCAGCCCA
Organism: Monodelphis domestica; assembly: GCF_027887165.1. Classification (NCBI taxonomy): domain Eukaryota; kingdom Metazoa; phylum Chordata; class Mammalia; order Didelphimorphia; family Didelphidae; genus Monodelphis; species Monodelphis domestica. The sequence continues at coordinate 509,402,218 of NC_077227.1, read as the reverse complement.
AATCAAAATTAGGGAATCTATCTCTTCTTTCCCACTTCCAACCCTTCTCTAGGGCATTTTGTAAAGCTGAAAGAACCCCGAGCCATCTCAATTTTTTAAAAATAGCTCTTGAGTCTCTACCAATGTGTTTATTTTTCTCTCTAGCCAGCCAGAGAATGACTAGAAAAGGGATTTAATGAAATGACCTAAGAAAAATCCCAATATAACATTCTCCCAAATAAATATGGGACACACTCCCCTCACAAATATACACACCATTCACAAAGAGAATGAGAATGCCTTGGGATCACAGGTGAGGGGCACACATTTTTTTTTTCAGAAAAAGGAGAGTGGGATCTGGAAAAAAATATGACTTGTCCAAAGTTGCACAGCAAGTGAAAGTGGCAAATCCTAGGTCTCCTGATTTCTAGGACCGTGCCCTCTCTACTATGCCAGGTTGCCTCAGTTGCTCAGGGAGTGATAATGACAAGATGAAGGAGTACTATCACTTCTTTTACACTGTTTCCTCATTTATAAAATGAAAATCATAATCTTTATACTATACATATTAGAATTTTTCTGAAAATGTTTTATAAACCTTAAAGTATTCTAGAAATGAGATGTTAATTAAGAACGAATAAATAGTGGGCAGCTTGGTGGTCAGTGGATTGAGAGCCAAACATTAAGATGGGAGGTCCTGGGTTCAAATCGGGCCTCAGACATTTCTTAGCTGAGTGACCCTGAGCAAGTCACTTAATCCCCATTATCTATCCCTTACCACTCTTCTGCCTTAGAAGCAATATTGAATATTGATTCCAAGATTCCAAGGCAGGGGTTTAAAAAAAGAGAGAATAAATGAAAAAGAATTTATTTAGCACTTACTAGGTTCTGTGTATACAGATACAAAAGTGAGACAATCCCTGTCTTCAAGGAGCTTATATTCTATTTTTTTAACTCTTATCTTCTGTCTTAAAATTGATACTTAAGTATGGGTTCCAAGACAGAGGAACAGTAAGGGTGAGGTTACATCCAGTTAGAAGGCCTCAGAACCTCCTGTCTCTAGGCCTGGCTGTAATCCACTGAGCTACTTAGCTGCCCCCAAGGAGCTTATATTCTAAAAAAGGGGAAATCCTATATTGGGTAAAAGAATCCTCAACAACTTGACTGAGACTTACTCATAAAACTATATTATTGGAGAAAGCTAGGTGGACACTTCCTAGCATTTATTAACACCTACTATGCTCTGGAGGAGGTCAGAGTCTCCTGGGGGGAGACAGCATGAGAAATGTCAGTTGATTGATCACTTAAAAGTCCCTTACTGGGTTTCCTCCAACACCCTTCCAGCTCAGAGTTCCTGCAGTCTGCCAGAAAGCAGGAGTAAGGTGTATAGCCAATTCCCAGAGTAGAAGAAATAATCCTGGATTCAGAATCCAAACAAAGCCCTAGGTATGATTAGTTTATCACTAATTGATTGTCCTACCTTGAATGTGTCACTTTTCCTATAAAATTAGACTCAATAATGGCCAAGACCTCTTCTAGCTCTATAATTCTAGGCCCTGCTCACAATGTTGATCCATCAGTTTTCTTTTGATCCCCCAAAAAGGGTCAAAGGAGGAGAGAAATTCTCATGCCTTGGGAGAGGAAGCCCTGGGGAAAGCTTTCCAGGCTGAGTCAATGAAGTCCCACTCCCAAAACAAACAACCCCCTCTCCAAGCCACAGCCCTAGAGTGCACCTTTTATACATGTCCCTGGTTACTTTGAGGGACATCACCATCTTCCCAAACCCTCAGGCTCACAACCTAGCTGCCATCCTGGACACTTCACTGTCCCTCCCACCCCCCACCCAGCTGCCTCATTTCCCAAAGCCACTGCCAAGGTCTGCCAGTTTCACCTTTGCATCATCTCTCCATCACCTCTCTCTTCTGACACTATTGCCACTCTGGTGCAAGCTCTCATCACCTCACACCTAGTTACTGCAGTAGCCTGCCTCAAGTCTCCTAATTCCAGTGCAATCTTCATTTGGCCTCCAAAGTGATTTTCCTAAAAGCACAGGCTTGATTACCTCACCCCTATATTTATATCCTGCCATCAATGGCTCCCTATTACCTCCATGATCAAATACAGAATCCTATTTATTGTTCAAAGCCCTTCATAACCTAGTCCCTTCCCTTCCCTCCCTCTGCCCACTCCATTCACGTCCTCAGTGTTCTTACACCTTACAACCTTCCATGTACTATTCAATCCAGTGATGCTACTCCATCCCTCAACTTCTGGCATTCTCTCTTGCTGTCCTGTATGTGAGGAACACTTAACCTACTCAACTCCATCTTCTGGCTTCCTTTAAGACCCAGCTTCAAGTCCCCCCTCCAAGAAGCCTTCCTTCATAATCCTTCATAATTCTAGTGCCTTCCCTGTTATTTCCTATTTATCCAGAAAAGAATTCTAAAGGCATCCAGAAATTGCTTGTTGTCTCCCCGTTAGCTTTCTACAAGGACAGGAACTGTCTTTTGCCTCTTTGTATTCCCAGAACTTAGCGTAGTGCCTGGCACACAGTAGGAGTTTAATAAATGCTTATCAACTGAGTGAAGATCTTTCCTCTCACTTCAATTCCTCCCTTCTCCTCAGGAACCTCTGATTTGTGGGGACTATACCCTGAAAGAAGACCCTGCAAAGCTAAGATCCATCAGATATTTTTACGACTCAAGATTGAACAACTGCATACCTTTTATTTATGGTGGCTGTAAAGGCAACAAAAGCAACTTTGAAAAGAAAATCTCTTGCTTGAGGGCATGCAAATACTGTAGCACCAGCAGTTAGTGATGGAGATAATGATGAAAGTGATGGTGCTGGTGAGTGAGGATGGTGATGGTGAAAAGGCTAGCAGAAACACAGCAAGACACTTGTAGACTGCTTAGTCTAACACTCCTGATCCATCACTGAACCAATGGGGACTTAAGATACTCTGGGTAATAGCTAGCCCCATGGAAGGACAAGTAGGATTTATTTCCCTATCCCATTAAAGGGTAGGATTATGAGATGTACTAACTGAGGGGCTGATTAGCAGTCCCCTCTCCCCAGCCCCAGCAGTGAGTGTCAGGGCACTCAGGAAGGGGCCCAGTGATATTTTCAACCTGAGCTGCAGTGTACAACCTGATGATTATTCCATTGCAGAGACCAAGGCAAAAATATAAACCAGGGAGCAAGCCTGGCACAGTAGGAAGCAGAGATGTCACAGCCCTGACACCACCATGGAGGGTCCCACCTCCCCAAACTGGCAATAATAAAGTACTTCTAGCAACTTCAACAATGAAGCTATTATACTTGGAACCTCATTCTCCAAGGAGTCAGGCCACAGACAGTGCTGTCTTCTCCTACTTCTTCCCCTCTGAAGACAGTAAAACTATCTCCTGGAGGAGAAGCCCAGAGACAAGAAGTATGCAATAAGGGAAAGAAGCCTAGTTGAAGGCAGGAAGCTAGAATTCTAGTCCCTGATAAGTCACCAACACTCTCTAGGACCTCACCCCAAGTCCTTAATTAGTCAATTCCTCCTCTATAAAATGAGAGACTAGAGACTTTCTAGTATTACTTAAAGCCCTAAAATTCTATGATTTATGATTGTTAATCCTTTGTTCAAATCTAAGAAAAGAAAATGACAGTGACTTTATAGCCTCTTCAGTTATTGTTAACCCTGCATGGGGCTCTACCGTATTTTAAGTGAAATTCCAACCCCCAATTCTAATGACCTGGCACTTAAGAACTGAGAAGGGACCTCAGAGACCACCTAGTCCAACCCCCTTTTCACGGAGTTGAAACCCAGAGAAGGGAAATGACTCATCTAAGGTCCAACTACAGCCATGCCTAACAAAAAGCCATGCCTCCCACAAAGGCACCCGTGGCCCCAGAAACAAGATCACACTGAACTAGATTGGCAGCCACACTTTATTCCACATCAGCTGCTCAGCAGCAAACAGGCTCCACCCATCTCATGTGATCAGGAAAGCTCAGTCCTGCTCCACCCACTATTCCTTTGACCAATCCTGGGGACACCTGGACCTTCCTGTGACTCTAGACTCCTAGTGGGTTAGGCAGGTGATGGAGAGTCAGAGATCACCACATGAGGGTCTGAGAGATCAAGCAGGCGCTGATCTATGGAAGAGGGTAACATCTTGACCAAGCAAGAAGGGCAGGACCAGTCACAGAGGAGGAACACCTCTGATTCTGCGGATAATGTTGGCCAACCACCTGACAAGCCTACTCCGCTTGGGCTCCTCCAGGTGGAAAGTGCGGGTCAGAAGATTGTAAAAGGAGCCATAACAAACAGCCACGACGGTGCAGGTGAGGCAGATGACGTTGTAGGGCATGCTAAAGTCTGGTGTAGGCAGGTTCACCAGCAGCGGCTCAGTGTATAATCGCACAAAATGACTGGAGCTATCAGAGATGGGAAACCTGCCAGGGAAGGAAACAAAGAGGAAGGAGTCTAGTTAGCATGAGAGCTCAGAATACTAGTCTTCACTCCTTTCCTCAGCTTCACACTAATAAGAGCATGCTCTGTGAAACTTTCAATTTGGAAAATGCTTTGCTCACAACTTCATCTTACCACCAAGTACCACAATCCTCACTTTACAGATCAGGAAACATGCTCACTCAGCAAGGGAAGGGCCAAAGCAGAGGCATGAATACAGCTCTCCTGATCTCAAAGTCAGGGATCTCTGCACCAGGCTACCTACTCATTGCCATCCAAAGCCTGACAAAATGACTTTGGTCAGTGAAAAACTATTTGGAAAAAACATGATTAAAAAAAAAAACAACTGTTAGCTTCTTAGAACCAATATTTGTATTGGTTCTAAGGCAGAAGGGTGGTAAGGGCTAGGCAAGGGGGGGTTAAGTGACTTTCCCTGTGTCACACAGCTAGGAAGTTATCTGAGGCCAAATCTGAACCCAGGACTTCCTCCTGTCTCCAAAACTGGCTCTCTATCCTGAGTCAACTAGTTGCCCTGAAAACCATCACTTTAATGATCCCCAAATGCTTTTATTATTATGTGGACCACTCTAACCAACAACCTCATGATTTCCAAGAAGTCATAAACCAAAAAGCACTTGCAAGCACCTATGGAAAATGCCATAATTGGAGTCTGTGCTTTGGTCTTGAGGCAGGTGCTAACCTTGAGGAATTCGACATACTGTAAACATGACATGAGACAAATGGCAAAACTACATGGGGCAGTGCCAAGAGCTCTAGCCCAAATCTCCAAGCTCAGTGTAGAATATCAGCTTTGTCAATTAATAGTTTTTCTGGGCCCCAGTTTCCTAAGCTGTAAAAAAAAGAGAAGTCTGGACTAGGAAGTCTTTCAGGCTTCTCCAAACTCTCAAATGCCATGAGCCAAGGGACCCTTTCAGCTCCAACATTCAATGTAATTCAATTTAACAAACTAGACGCTAGATAGCCTATGTTCTGGAAGTCTCATACAGGCCTAACATCATATGTTCTCTTCTCTAAGTTCTCTTCAGGCTCCGATATCCTATGAGTCTTTAATGATAATTTTAAAAAACTGAAATATTTATAACAATTAATGAGTTACAAAGTACTGTAGATATAAATATCATCTGATCTAATGAGATTGTAATCTAGATGACTTCTAAGGTTCTTTCCAGCTCTGATTCTATGTCTCTTTGTCCCTTACAACAATCCATCAGGGAAATAGTCCAAACAAAATCCTTCCCATTTTAGAAATGATTTGCTTGGGTTGTGACTTGCCCCTGGTCAGATGATCTGTAAAAGGCAGGACCAACACCTGAACTAGGGCTTCTGATTCTAAATCCACAAGATACCATATGGGTCTAATCAAGATTTCAGCAGCTCTACTTTGGGTCTGTTGTGGTTGTGGTTCAGTATCTTACCCAGGCTCCTTCCCAACAGCACTCCAAATCCCTGCTGTTGCTACTTATTCCATCTGCCCCAACAGCAGAATTATATGAGGTTACACCAAGGTTTGTGCCTCCAAAGGATTCCAGTTAAGGGCCAAGGGAGCTATATGTACACATGCTGAGCAGAAAAGTAATCTCAAATATGGGCTCAAGTTGTCTAGATATCACATTCTTGGGAAGCAGAAAAGTACTAAGGGAGGGAGTTAGGACAGAGCTGCCTCCCCCCCCCAGGGTATAAAGTTTTGACACTCACATTGTGCTGAAAAGTGGGCTCTCTTCCCAGTTGGTTGGTTTGGTTCCCACCAAGTTGGGCACCAGGGCACTCAGGACAGATGGGCTGCATACAAACAAAACATGGCTGACCTATTATTACCTTGTGGGGCAAACTTCAAAGAGACGGGGTCTGGAGTAAAGCTCAAGAAAGAAGACATGGACAGAAAACAAGAAGTTTCCCAACATACCTAACATAGAAACCATGATTTGGGTCAGGTGTATACTCAGTCCACTTGAGCAAAGCACGTTCAAACTGGATGGAGACCTTGGTAACAGAATTGGCTGGCAGCTGAATAAGCATCTCCAACAGATGGGGGCGTAATCGGTCCTGTGCAGGCTGGTAGTGAATATAACCTGGAGCAAGAGAGAATCATCAACTTCCCTCACCCTGAACTGGGGGCTTATACCAACCTCTGTAGTGGTCATCCTCATCTCTTGTCTTAAGGTCATGTTTTTAGGTGGTAGGGCCAGAGACTGAAGCAGTTTGGGCAGATAGAACAATATTTTCAGAGATCAGGAAGGTTATTTCTGTGGAATTAAAACTTTCCAAGATTAGAAAGGGTTGCTTCCTGAAATAGTAAATTCTCTATCCCTGGAAGCATTCCAGCAAAAGGTGGATTCTTCTTAGGGCCACCACCAAAATGACTCTCCCATGGGAGAGAAGTTAAACTAGCTAAAGACCCTCAAAGCTTTGAGGTTCCATGAAAGGACTGCTGAAAAGAGAGGGTTGTCAGGAGCCAGGAGTGGCAGAGTTACTGTTAGACAAGAAGGGCAGTCGGGGCTAGCCAGGGTCCTTACTTGGCTTGTTCTCCTTGCCCTTCGTGGTGATGGTCAGAGTATGAATGTAGAGTCGTAAGTACCAGGGTACAATCTCCAGCAGCAAAACAGGAAAAGCTCGGTATGGGTGTGTATTATGAAGTATGGTGCTCAGTTCCCCTGTCTGCAGCCCATACCCACTCACATATCGCTGGGCATGCAGAAATGGAACCAGATGACCCCCTGTGGGAAGAATGGAGAAGCAATGGGGTCATAGTGAACAACTGATCAAGCAAGGCCTAGGTCAAAATGGGGAAAATCACTGCTTCTCATATTTTCTTTCTTTTTTTTTAAACCTTATCTTCCATCTTACAATCTGTGTATTGGTTCCCAGGCAAAAGAACAGTAAGGGCTAGATAAGCGGGGCTAAGTGACTTGCCCAGTGCCATACAGCTCTGAAGTATCTGAGGCCAAATTTGAACACAGGACCTCCTGTCTCTGAGTCTGGCTTTCTATCCACTAAGCCACCTAGATGCCTCACTTCTCACATTTTCTAACTCAACATTCACCAAAGGATGATTGCAGTGCAATGAATTCAAAATTCAGGATCACAAGATCTGGGTTCTAATCCTAGCTCTGTAACTAACTTGCTGTATGACCATAGGCAAATCATTTCCCTGGTCTGAGGTACAGTTTCTTCATCTGCAATATAAGGAAGTTGAGCGGCAGCTAGGTGGATCAGCAGATAGAAACAGATAGCCTCTGACATTTCCTAGCTGTGTGACACTGGGTAAGTCACTTAACCCCAAATGCCTAGCTATAACAGCTCTTCTACATCAGAATTAATACTTAGTATAGATTTTAAGATAGAAGATTAAGGATTTTTTTAAAATGAGGCAGTTGGAGTGGATGATTTCTGAGGTATCTTCCAACCAATCCAGCTTGGGGTTCCAAAGCCCAAGAGTACATTCAAAAAGCCTTGGGATTAGTGCCATGAGGTTTTAGATTTTAGCCTTGGCCCCATCTCCTGCTTGGATGGTTACTTAACCTTTCTGAGGACCTACAAAGAGGAACAATAACCCATGCCCTGCCTACCCCATAAGGAGGTCTTGGTCCTAGAAAGAAGCTGACATAATAGACACAAAAATAAGACTTCTCGATGAGATGATACATAAAAACAAAATAAAATGACATAAAAAGGAGGCCTGATGAGCAATGTCAAGAGAAGGGTTGAAATGTCAGCTCTTACTCTTAGTCACTTAAGCTTCCAGGCTTCATTAAGAGATGTGAACTACTTACAAAGTCTATTAGGATGATGTGGCTTAAGTCTCAGTTATAGAAATATGAGTTATTATCATCCCTTCCTACCAGCTTCAGAGGTCTCTATATCTTTCCCAGATTCCCATGAGTAGGAGTCACCACGCCCCTCACCACTATCTTGTTGCTGCTTCCACCTGAGCTGCAAGTTGAGGCTTCGGGAGCCACTGAATGTGGCAGGGTTAAGCAGGTCATAGACAGCATAGGTCCTCCGGTCTCCCAGCACAACTGCCTGGTATGTGGATGTTGGTGGTGGGCTCACCTCAAGAGTCACATTGTCCTAGGGTCAAAGAATAAAGGTAGGCAAACCAACAGTAACTCCAAACCTACTCCCTATTTCAAAGGATTGCTATAAGGAAAATATGCTTAAAGTATTACAGAGATGTGAGCTTGAGCTATTACCTGACTATTTTTGGAGATATCAACATAGACATGACTTTGTGAAGCCAAAGGACAGGCCTCAGTGATGGTTCGGGAAAACATCCGGAACAGAGACCAGTCTGTAGAAACAAGTAAAGAAAGGCTGGCTAAGTATATGGATGGGGCCATGCAAGGGGGATGGGGTGGAAGTCAAGGCAGATTACCTTTCTTCCCCTGGCCTGTGGTATAGGCATCGAACACAACTGTGAGGGTCTGCCTCAGCTCCCAGGAGATACTGGTACAGTGGGAATCCTAAAATCACAGAATATTAGAGCCACAACGAACCTAGCAGCAGGGCCAGATGTGAGACTGGCAGCAGTGATTAGCATTTCCTATCCCCACCCAATCTGTTTCTAGGCCTCTGTCAAATCACAAGATTATAGTTTTAGAGCTGGAAGGGATCTTTGAGGTCCTCAAATCCAATCCCCTCATTTTATAGATATGGACATTGTAGCCCAGAGATTGATCTGTGCATGGTCAAAGAGTCTGAAGCAGGATTTGAATCTAAAGTTCTCATTCCAAATCCAACATTCTAATCTCTCTACCTTTCTGGCTCAGGTCTGGTTGGTCAGGGCTTCTCCCTTTAAGAGAAGTGACCAGTACCTAAACTGTCTCACGTTACCAGTGCACAGCAGGGCTCATTCCACCACTGGTGTCTTACCCGGCACACAGGGCGGATATGCACTGCCTGGGAGTGATAGCTGGTATGGAACAAGCGTTCAGCCTTTAGAAGCACAGAGAGACCTGCCTGGGGAGCAAAAAAAGAGAAGGCTTAGCATTCACAAGGAAAACACCTTCTGGTGCAACCTGGTGATTTGGAAAGTCTCTCCACAAGTTTGCTACCATCCCAGAATGAAGCAGTGCTCCCCACTTTCCCCAGACTCTTGGTAAGGGTGAGAGTTGGAGAATGAAACCGAATAGTTGACTCCAAATTGCAAATCTCACCTTGGAACTACAAGGCAAGAGCTTCTTCCACGGAGTGAGGTTCTCAGTGCACACCACCTCTCGAGGAAGGACAGCATAGCGAAGGAAATGATGGTTGGTACCTGCAAGAGGGAGAATCAGAGCCCAGGGTCGGCCAGTCTCTACTTACCCCCAAACCAAGTCAAACCCTAGATAATGGGGCTTACCCCTCCACCCATGTACTGCTCCCACTGCTTTTCATCATCTCAAATATTAATTGCCTACTGTGTGCACAGCATTATACTCAGCACTAGGGAAAAAATAAAGTTTTAGATAAGATATAGCCCTTTCCTTCAAGGGAGTTTAAAGTTCTGCAGTGGGATAAGTCATCAACACAACTAATTATAATACATCGCGTTATAAAATAAATGTATTTGAAAGGTACAAAATAAAGAGTTATGTGAAGTCTTAGCACTATAAAATTTTCATTAGGCCCCATTTCAAGTCACAGGAGGAAGACAATGGTGACTTAACTCTTCCTCTTACAGTCCTTGCTAGGTAATACTAGGAATACTAGAAACCAGAAAATCATTCTGGCTCTAGAAGGGAAGAATATATTCTCTCTCCTCCATCTTCTGGGGTTCAAACTAACAGTGGAACCAGAAACCTTTGTTATTCACTCTCTGAACTGCTATTTTGTCCCTTCCATGAGGGATAAATATATATTTGTGTATGCCTATATGTGTGTATGTGTGCTTTAATAGATGTGTATGTGTGTAGATAAGCACTTTACACACATTATCATATCTAATTGTCACAATAATCCTAAAAGTAAGTACTACAGGTATTAATCCTCATTTTTACAGATGAGCAAACTGAAGGCAAAAGAGGCTAAATGACTTGCCCATATTCACACAGTAAGCATGAGACCAAATATGAGCCCAGATCTCCAAGGACAAAATCTAGTACTCTTTCCAATCCACTCCTGAGAGTCTTGACTTTGTCACTTAACTGCGATGATGATCACTGGACAGTTAAGTTGAACTATCTCTTTTTGTTTTGTTTTTAAACCCTGACCTTCCATCTTAGAATCAATACTGTGTATTAGTTCTAAGGCAGAAGAGTGGTAAGGGATAAGTAATGGGGGGAGGGGGAATAAGTAATTTGCTCAGGGTCACATAGCTAGGAAGTATCTGCATCCAGATTTAAACCCAGGACCTCCCATCTCTGGGCCTGGCTCTCAGTCCACTGAGCTACCCAGCTGCCCCCGAACTAAATAAATACTCTTTAAGGTTCCTTCTAGCTTCAAAATTTGGATTTGAAAGAGGCTTCATAAAGTCACCTAGTATGATGCTCACATTTCACAGATGAGGCAACTGTGGTCTTGAAACAGTAACTTGTCCAAGGACAAAGGAAGTCAAATAACTGAATTAGATGTGAAGTCACATCCTCTGACTCCAAATCTACTGCTTTCTACAATATCACAATCAGGGAATCTGGGACTATCTCACCATTGGCCAGCCCCAAGGGTTTAAAGGAAGCAGTAGGAATGACAGTATTGGTGGAGTCAATGAAGTTGAGAGAGGCGCAGAAGATTCCCGAGAGGATGTTACTGAGTTCCTTCCAGGATTTATCAACACTGGACAGAAAAAAAGGAGGAAATACTCTAATTTAGTCCTGGGATTGCTTCTGTATGTCTTACACACAGACCTGACTCCCAGAGTGAAATTAGGGAAGAATGTGGCAAAATAAAAAACCAATCCCTCCCAAAAAATAAGGCTTGTCACCAAGGCAAAAAGAGAACAATGTCCCACAACCCAATCTCTCTATTCTTCCCACTTCCCCTATAATTCCCACCCATTCTCAAAAGCCTCCCCCCACTTAGGTCAGGCTCTTTACATTCTCTCTTGAACATCAGGAAGTCATACATTATTATTACCAAGAATAACAACTCAAATTTAAATGGCATTTTTTTTAGTTTATAAAGGATTTTCTTCACAATAACTCTGTGAGATACATGCTACAAGTATATCTTTATTTTATAGAGGAAGAAATTAAGAATCCCAGAGCCTAAATGATTTAGGATCCCAGGATCTAGAGCTGAAAGGGACCTTAGAGAGCATCTCATCTATCCCTTGTACTTTACAGATGAAGAAACTATAGCAGAGAATGGAGATAATTTAGAAAGGCTAGTTAAGGGTTTAAGGCAAAAGGCAGAAAAGAGTAGAAAAAAAGAAACCTGGAGAGAGAAAATAATAAGAGTTAGAAGTTGGGAGAGAAAGACAGCCAGGGAAAGCAAGATTCAGTAGATTTTGAAGTTTAAAATTAGAGGTTCAAGCTTTCTGTTCACATGCTTTGGGCTTCAGAGTTTTACCATCTGTTATCTATCTACCATCTATCCCTAAACTCTTGAAGCAGTGGTATTAGACTCAAATAGAAAAGGACTTAGAAAACCACATATTAACATTATCTAACTTGTATTATATTTTGATTTATTTTGTTAAATATTTTCCAATTACATTTGAATCTAGTTCCAGGGCATTTACAAGCTTTATGAATTGCTTGGGCCCATTTTAACACCTCTATCTTAAAAGATAAGTACAATCATTCTCTAGAGTATGACAATGAAGATTAATTAATCCCAAAACAGTAATCTTTCTGATAGCTGACAGAATGCTACTCCAGACCCTTCCCAGAGGAGTCCCAACTCTCCATGGAATATTTTGAGAAAATAAAACTGGAAAAGACTGATCTCAATCTGAGGCCATATGAGTCTGAGGCTCATCTTCTAACATTGCATACCTGCCAGCTGGGCTGGACAGCCTTACCTATCTCTGCTAGCCCCCATAAGCACCAGACACAATTCCTTACAAAGCAGAGTGAAGGTACTTCCAGGAATCCTGCACTGTCTCCCTTCCTTCATACCTAGTAGCTGGTAAAAGACAGGCACTTACTCCACAACTGAATCTTGGAACCAAACCCAGAGCTCAGCCCCAGCTGGGGCCTGCAGAAAGGGCTGGCCCCAGAAACGAGTCCTCCAGAAGCCCTGTGTGAGTGACAGGTGTAGCTCCTGCACAGAGTACTTGGAGATCAGCTGCCCCAAAGACTTGGGGAAAAGCCTGTAATGAGAAACTGGGAGGGAGAGATGAGTGGTGAGGCCGTGGAGGAAGATAGGACTGACTCAGCCTTCTCTCCTATGCTCCCAAGTCAATCTTCAAAAAGAAGACATGGGCCCATAAGAGAGGACTGTCATTTAGGGGAAAAGGTAGGTCAAGTACATACTCTCTTCCTTCTGACCCTCACTCCCCATTTATGACTGGTGATCTGTGAACATACACCAACCTCATAACCTCAAACAAAAGCCGGCCCAGAGCTCAGATCTTATTCAAAACCCACCCCAAGAAGAATCCTTCCTATTGTTTCAAATATTGCCCCCCAAATCTCACCTGGTTCCCACCCCCACTTTCCATCCTGAGAAGACTCTTTACCGACTCCCTACATCTTCCTTCTCTTCTTCCCCATCAAGATGAGGCCACGTATCCTACACCAAGTGTTCCCCTTACTCTAGTCCCCAAACTCCTACACCTTCTGGGGCTAAGATCCCCAGTTCTCCCAGAAACAGTCAGAGGCCCGGGCCCCAAAAGCTCCGAGGCCCCGCCCCCACGCCATCCCAACGATGACCGAGCCCCCACAAGCCCCGCCCCTACTGTAAACCAGAAGCGAAGAGGCCAGTCGCACTCGACGGCCCTCTCCCTCACCTCCTTCATGCTGCAGCTCCGAGTCCCAACGTGTGCGAAACTGGAAGGTAGCCGACACGTCTCCGGAGGGGAGCGGAGTAAGGACCAATTCCTCCCGCAGGCTGTCCCTCTCCGGCTCTGCTCTGCTCGGGCCGCTCGACCCCAAGAGCAGAGCCAGCAGCAGGTGCAGTGTGAGCGGCGCCGCCATGGCCATGGCCGCGGCACCCTCTACCGAGCCTGCCCCTCAAATCCCGCCCCCAAAGCCCCATGTCCAATAATGAGAATGAATGGTGGCAACTTCCGGGAGAGGCGCCGGCACCCGGATTGGGTTACTAAGACAACGGCCCAGCAAGAGGTGGGGCACTATTTAAGTCGCGGAGGTTGCCGGGAGAAAGAAAACTGAGAGAAATGTGAGGCCTTTCTGTTTTGGTCACTGCTCTCCCGTTTCCCCGGGCCTCAGTTTACTTTTCTACAAAATGAGACCCAGCCTTTTTATTTATTTATTTTTAATACGAAGAACTCTCTTTTCAACAAAAATTTCTCCCCTCTCCCTTCGGAGAGTATTAATATCCCTGCCAACAAACTTTCCTTGAATCCACCTTTTCAGGGAACAATTCCTCTAAAAAGCCTCCTACGTTGGTGTCTCAACTCCCTCTTTTTTTCCTTTAATAAGCCCCACACAGTTAGACTAATGACCTTATCATCCAGTCCATCAACCGACACCAACGAGCGTTTTTTAAAATTGCCCACTATATGCCAGGCACTAAGATGGGTGCTGATAATAGAAGAATGAGGAATGAAAAAATGATACCTACTCGAGAGCGGACATTCTAACAAGGAAGACAACAAGCACATATATGTGCATATATTTGCACAGATGTGCACAACATGCATATATGCACATACATATGTGCTTCTATATGTGAGTATATATAGTTATATGCAGTATAAATATAAAGTGAATAAAACTATAAACAAGTAGTTAAATACAAGGTAGAAAGATAGCACTACAAGTTTGGGGGAATCGGGGAAAGGTTTAATGCACAGGTTGTTCTAATAGCTGCAAGGAAGAATGGGACTGGAGTGAAGTTGAGGGAATAAATTCAAGGCATGGGTGGCAGCTACTTAGTGTAAAGACCTGAAGATGGGAGAGTTTCATGTGTGAGGAGCTTGAGTAGATCACACTGGGGATTAATATCCAGTTGAGCTGGAAAGATGAATTGGGATTAGTAGGGCTTTAAAAGCTAAACAAGAGAGTTCATAGTTTAACCTACAGGCAATAGGAAGCTTACCCAGGTGGACTGAGTGAGGTAGCAGTGAGGTCAAATCCTCTTGAAATCATTTTGGCAGTAGGGCAACTAGGTGGCTTGGTGGTTAGAGAACCAGGCCTGGAGTCTGAAGGACCTGGGTTCAGATTTAATCTCAGATACTTCCTAGCTGTGCAACTCTGGACAAGTCATTTAATCCCGGTTGCCTATCACTTCTATCTTAGAATTGATACTAAGACAGAAGGTATGGGTTTAAAGAAAACAAAACATAACAGTATATATATGATCTGACAGGAAGTAGGGAGAGACTTGAGGACAGACAATTAGGACCTTGTAACCTAGATAAAAGTGATGAGGACCTGAATAACAGATAGCATTTATATAGTGTTTTTAAGGGTTGCAAAACACTTTCCAAATTTTATCACAACCCTCTAAAATTACAGATGGGTAAATAGATGCTCAGGCTTACCCAGGATCATAAAGCTAAGTATCTGAGGAATAATTATTCACATCTCCCTAATTCAAAGTCCAGTCCTCTATTTATAGCACCACTTTAGCTGCCTCTTAGTAAGTTGGTAGTTATGTGAGTAGAGAATATAGGCTGGATAGAAGAGATGTAATAGCAAAAGGAATGGCACAATTTAGATATTAACTATATGTGGGGTAAGGAAGAGTGAAAAGATAAAATTGAGGATATGAACATGGCATATTTGAAGAGGGGAAGTTTTGAGGATTGATAATGAACTGAGTTTTGGACATACTGTGTTTAAGCTATATCGGGGACATACAGTTTGAAATGTCCAACAGGCAATTGGTGATGCAGACTGAAACTCAAGGAAGAGACAATGTGAAGACTCAAGTCTTCCTGATTCTAAGTACAGAACTCATTATACTGCATCCCATAGCTATTTCATGAATCATGTGTACAAAGATGATGGTAAAATCCATGGAAAGAAAAAAGTTCTATTCAGAGTCGGTGATGATCTCTTTTTAAAATAATTTTTTTAATGTGATACAGTACATATATAGACCTCATCAGCCTGCTAAGATGTCCTGGAATGAAGGACACAGAGAGAAGTTTCTGGGAACACTGTGATGACATCTGAGAGAAATGCCTTGGATTGACTGGAGGTTGTATGAACCTTCTGTAATTGGTTCTGGTTGGCCTGCCATGTGGTTAAGAGTGGCCTTTTTCTATTGACTGCATAGCCAGAATTGTTAGCATCTTAAAATGAACCTTGATCAGATACAGATGTCTTTTGGTTACAATTGAATCTGGAGAATGATGTGTTTCCTTCACTTGGCATCCAGTGAGACTATATACTAAGAAGGAAGGCCTTAAGGCCTCCTTCCCTCTCTCAGACCACATGGCCCTCCCAAAATGGGGCCTTATCAAACTTTTCATTCATTTTTTTTCCATTCTAGTTTCAGGAAATGAAATCTACAACCTCAAGAGCTTCAAACTCCAGGAGAGCAAGCCACAGGGAGTCTGTGAGTAAGAATCCAGGCTGACTTTTGCAGCCAGGTCAGCAGCAATGCCCGTACAAACAAGGAGCAACTTCCATGATTTCAGCCCAGCAAAAGTACTCATCTTGCAATGCTGCCTCCTTTGAATGGGAACTTGGTGAGATCAATGCTATGTAGGGACTGAGCTCAGTTTTGAGCCTAATTTCCATTTCTTTTCTTGCCCGTTCCCACTCCACTGAAATGTAGTGGAGATTATGACCCAAGATGTTTGGAGAAATGTTTTTACATTTGTTCTTATTACATCTTTGAAGAAAATATCCCCTTTGTAAAGTATCTTCATTTCCTCAATTCCTTCTTGGCTGTCTGGTTGCTGTTTATTCTGTATGAAACTCATAGTAAAGAGTTTGGTTTCCTTGAGATGGAGAGATTAAAGACCACAAGCAAAGAGCAGCCATTCAGACAAAAGCTTCAAGTTTATTTAAGGCAGTGAAAGAAACTAGAAATGAAGTGGATAATGAAGAACCTTTTACTGCAAGCAATCCCCCCATCTCTGGCTGCCATTGCCTCTTTGATGTTTTTTTCTTCCTAATGTTGAGCATCCAAAGATAAATGGGACAGATGCATCCTGAGGACTTTGCAAATTTGAAAGTTCTACAGGTCTGGGAGTTAGCTGTAGCATTGACCTCCCCACCCCCACCTCCATAGGGAAAGCTTCTGCACTGGGGAAGGCCACTACCCACAAGCCCAAGCTGAGGTGAATGTAAATATCTAGATCCATGATTAATGCAAATGCTAAAATAGTACCAGGTCTCATTTAATGAAAACCAAAATTCAATTACTATGACAAGTGTGAGCTAGTTTGCACTTTCCTATCATTGCGTATAGATGTTATGTGCTACTGTGTACCATATTACCAACAGTTGTGTTAATTTTTTAAAATACCTTGAGAAAAAGGACAAAAGGAAGAATGTTTCAGATGGAAACAACACCAGCCCAAAAAGGAAAAGGCTCGCTATTACATTAGAACAAAATTTTGATGTAATTGAACATGAACATGGTCATAGTAACTTTAAAATAGGGCAAGATATCTGGATGCCTGAATCTATGGTGGGGAACATTGTAAAACACAACAGGCAGCAAAAAAAAAAAAAGAAAAGAAAAGAAAAAGGAAAAAAGAAAAGAAAAAGGCAAAGCTGCATCAGCTTTTTGTGGTTTGCAAACAGCTACAAGGAACAGAACTTTTACATCAATAGAAATGGAGTATCTTTTAGCTGTAGAGATTGAAGACCACAAGCAAAAAGCATCCATTCAAATAAAAGCTTCAAGTTTATTTAAGGCAGCGAAAGGAACTGGAAATGAAATGTATAGTGAGAAACCTCTTGCTGCAAGCACTGGTTGGTTTGACTGCTTTAAAATGAGTTCAGTTGCATGCATTAAAATTACTGGAGAAGTGGCCAGTACAGATTAAGATGTGCAAGCTAAATATTTTGATCAATGGCGATATACCAATTAACAAATTTTTAATGTGGATAAAACACTTATTTTGTGAAAATTTGCCTTCTAGAACTTAGATTTCTAACAAAGAAAAACCTGGATTTGAAATACCAATGGATCACCCAATATTTTTATTGGGATATGTTGCAGAAGGAGAATTTAAATTATAACCAATGCTTAATTATGAGTCTCAAAATCTTCATGCTTTGAGAAACTACAGCCAGTGAATGCTTCCAGTTCTCTGGCTGTCAAATAAGAAAGCCTGAGTGACCAAAGCTGCTTTCAAAGACTAGTTTGCAGGTTATTTTAGCCCATCTGTTGAAAGATACTATAGGTTCAGGAATTTCATATTTAAAGCATTACTGATTTTAGATACTGTTCACAGTTGTCCAATTATACCTAGTTTGTTGTATGTGTGAGAAGGTGAGCATACAAATTTGCCAAAATGTGGATAAAGATCACTGCATCTTCCTATGTATAGGTGAAGATTTAAAGATAGAGGACAGTTTGATCTACACTGCTCAAATATTTTAAACAACAGTAAATCTTTTAATAATGTTTTCATCATATTGTCAATATAGGCTTATATTTAGGTATGATATTCGGTAATATTTTTATTTTTTCATGTTTTAAATGTTGCTTTCCATAACTATTACTTGGTAATAAGCTGGAATTATAAATGTTTTTCTTATCCTTTGCTTTTACATTAATTAACAAATAGATCAAAAAGTAATTTAGAAAATATTTTCATTGCATGTTTCCATGGGTCTGGAACCAATTAATATATTTTACATATAATTATATATGGTATAGATTTAGTTAATGAGACCATGGGATTCATTATTGACAATAACTGGGTTAAATTATTGAGAAGTTTGCAAGACTACTTTATGTTGTGATAAGACTTAAATGTTAAATCTCACATCCCATTGTAACCATAGTTATAAACTGTAACTGAATCCTATAAATTCTGTTAAGGCACACAGGTTCTTTATGTTTAACATTCCTCTTTGTGTGTAGAAATAAAATGCCTGTTCCATATTTGATTCATATTATACAGAGCACCCCTTTCATTTTTCCTCTTTTGTGGAAAGTCCAAGGCTTGTGAGCCATAAGTGAAAATGAGTACAAGAAGGAAGAGCCAAATTCCCTAATTAGAAAAAGACTTCCCTAGAAATGAAGCTAGTCCATAAATGGCAATGGCCAATATTGAAAAGAGGGCAAATTGCCTTAGCCTCTTGCCTCAGCCAACCAGTTATCTCAAGGTTATGCAAAGAAATACTTTTTTAAATAAGAGGATTATATATGTAAAATGAATGTGGTAGTTACATAATATATATCTGGCCCAAATGTGGTATATAAAGATACGGGATATAGGATATGATAGCCCACTGCATCTCCAAAAATGGCTGCAACTTTTTTTTTTACCAATTACATGTAATAATAAATTTCCACATAAGTTTTTTAAAATAATGTGATCCAAATTGTCTCCTTTCCTTCTCCCCACCCCCTAACCCCCTTCCTGGATCTGGCAAGCAATCCAGTCTGGGTTGTACATGTATTATCATGCAAAACATTTCCATATTGTTCATTTTGATGAGTGAATAATCTTATAAACCAAAACTCCAAAACATGTAACCAAATAAACATACAGCTTCTTTTGCAGAGAATGGAAACAGCATTTTGACAAACCCACTAGCAGGGAAAGCAAGTCTTCATCTCTCCAAAGGGAGTATCAGGCTAGAATTTTATAGTGTCCCAAAAGTCTAGGTACAGTTTTAAGCCATTTTAAGCTACTAAAACTTAAAACTTAACAAAGATTTTTGGAACAACCTGTATCTACCACACATCAACTATCTGTAGACTAGGACTGCATTAAACCCAGAATAAAATGCACTTTGCTTAATCACTTTGAAAAGGAGGATAACACCTTACTATCATCATCTTAGCTCCTCACCAAATGTTAGTTACACTCAAGACCAGCAAATCTCTTTCTCAAAATAAGCAGTAAATAGTAATCAGAGAAGACATAAAATTAGGAAAAAACTCTCCCTACCAAAATTTTTTTTCACATAAATGAAATCTTCATTTAGGAAGAGAGAAAAAGCTCAGTTAAAGAGAATTATTGCACCAGGATGTCTGCTCTTAGCAGTCTGTTATGGAGGCAGTGGAAGTCAAGAGATGTGTCTGGGTGGAAGGAATGGAAAGGGGAGGTGCTTCCCCAGGGGCTTATAACACATCATCTGTCTATAAACTGAAAGTCTGAGCCATATCTATCTCAAACTCTTTCTTTGTTACCTGCCTTATAGTCCTGATAGCATATTTAACATTAACAAAATCATCCCTTTTTAAATGTAGCATCACAGGGCTATCCCCTAGAATAGATTTGGGTGGAAATGGAGTTAAACATATATAAAATCAGAACTATCATGCTATTTTCTAAAAGTATTTCATTAACATGTTACTTTGGAAACTGCCTTACTTCTTTCCCTCAGAACTTTCTGGCATTTCAGAATTCAGATTTTCTCCTTTCCTACCCTCCCTTCCCACCCAAGTAGTAAGTAGCCTGATATAGGTTATACTCATATTTTCATGCAATACATATTTCCATATTGTTGTAAGAGAAGGGACATATCACACATACAATAAAAATCTCATGAAGGAAATAAAGTAGAAGATGGCATGTTTTGATCTGCACTCAGACTCCCAACAGCTCTTCCTTTGGCTATGGATATCATTTTCATTATGAGTCCCTTGTGGCTATCTCGGAAACTTACTTTGCTAGTAATGCTTCACAGTTGATCATCATATAATATTTCTATTGCTGTATATGTTGTGCTTGTTCTGCTCACTTTGCATCGGTTCATATGTCTTTCCAGATTTTTCTAATCTCACCCTGTTCATCGTTCCTTTATGGCACAATAGTATTCCATTACAACCATCTACCACAACTTGTTTAGCCGTTCCCCAAGTAAAGGGCAACTCCTCAGTTTCCAATTCTTTGATATTACAGAACTGCTAAAAATATTTTGGTATAGTTAGGTCCTTTTCCCTTATCTTCAATCTCTCTTTGGGGTACAGACCAAGTAGTGATATTGCTAGGTCAAAGGGTATGCAAGATTTTGTGGTCTCCTGTGTCTGTTAAAAATTAAATTCTTGGGGGCAGCTGGGTAGCTCAGTGGATTGAGAGCCAGGCCTAGAGATGGGAGGTCCTAGGTTCAAAGCTGGCCTCAGATATTTCCCAGCTGTGTGACCCTGGGCAAGTCACTTAACCCCCATTGCCTAGCCCTTACCACTCTTCTGCCTTGGAACCAATACACAGTATTGATTCCAAGACGGAAGGTAAGGGTTAAAAAAAAAGAAGTTAGGGAAGAGATTTGAGAGGAAAGGGAAGCTAGTGTTAGTGCTTAAAAAAAAAAAACCAGCAGTGAATTAAATTCTCAGCTACCCAGTTGCCCCCTTTTTCCCTAACTTTTTAAAACTCACTTCTTGTTATAAATAAGCAGAGTTTAGCAAGACAAATTCACACATTGATCATATCTGAAAATCTCTATCTTATTCTATAACTAATTTATCATCTCTCTGTTAGGGAGTGGTTAACATCCCTTATTATCAGTCCTATGGAGACTTGGTTGGTCACTGCATTGATCAGAACTCATAATTAAATTGTTTTTCTTCATAATACTATAGTCATTGTATAAATTGTTTATCTTGTTTTGCACCAATTCATATATGTCTTTCCCGGTTTCTCTGTATCCATTCATTTAGTAATTTCTTAGGGTAAAATAATATTCTACTATATTTCCATACCATGGCTTGCTCAACCACTCTCCAAATGATATATATACTCACTAGTTCCAGTTCTTTCTCATTCTTAAATATGTGAGTCCTTCCCTAACTTTCTGTAATCTTTTTGGTATACAAGTCTAGATGTGATAATTGCTAAATGAAAATGCTGTACATCAAAGGTATCAAACAGGTGGCCAGCAAGCTGCATGTGATCTATAACACTCTGTGTTTTAATATGTCCCAAACCAGATTAAAATGTATTTAGGAAATATTTAACAAAATTAATAAAAATATAATAAAACATAATATATTTTAAAACTAAGTCAGTATGTAGTTCCTCATATGAAGTTTAGTGGCTTCTCATTTCTATTTGAGTTTGACACCATTAGTTTTCACAGATTAATGACTTTAAGGGTATCATTCCAAATGATTGGCTTTCCAGAATTTTTGGACCACTTCATAGCTTTACCAAGAGTGCATCAACATGTCTGTCCTTTCACAATCCCTCCAACAATTGTCATCTTCCTTGCCCCCTCCCCCCACTATCTTTGCCACTGACTGGGATAAGGTAGGTCCTTGGAGTTGTTTTAATTTGAATGTCTTATTAGTGATTAGAAGCCATTTTTCATAATGATAATTTGCCTTCCTTCTTTTGAGAACAGACTATTCATATCCTTTGTCTATGGAGAATTACTTCTATGTTTTAAAACTTCACTCATGTGAATGAGGCAAAGGAGGAGAGAGACACCCAGAGAAGACCATGAGTTTGGTTTTGAAATACATTAAAAAAAAACACCATAAAATAAAGGGAAGGGGTTAAAAAAAAAGTGGAGATTAAAAGGGAGGATACAGTTGGGGAAATAATAGTCACTAATAAAATAAATGTCTTTTTCAAGTGTTAAGCATAAAGGGGACATTTAAAAGAGGAAAAGGGTAACATCCAAAGATCAGTGTCTGGGCAGGGTAAAGAAAGAAATAAGACGTGACCAATTAAATTACAGATTACAAATGCTGATCAGATTCCTTCTCTCCCAATCCTTTTTGCAAAGAAAAGAGCAGAAAAAGTATAAGAGGGGGAAATACATAACATACAATCTTTGTTGTAATGAGAATGAGATAAACTCAGTTACACATTGGGGGATAACAGATTGCATTAAAAAGGAGAATCCAGTAATAGGTTGTTTAAAAAAAACACACTTGAAATAGAACGATTCATAGAGAATTAAGATGAGGGTCTGCAGGGGACAGCTGGATATCTCAGTGGATTGAGAGTCAGGCTTAGAGATGGGAGGTCCTAGGTTCAAATCTGGCCTCAGATACTTCTCAGCTGTGTGACCTTGGGCAAGTCACTTCACCCCCATTGCCTAGCCTTTACCACTCTTCTGCCTTGGAGTCAATACATAGTCCAAGACAGAAGGTAAGGGTTTAAAAAAAAAAAAAGATGAGGATCTGGAGCAAAATTTATTATGTTTCAAGGGAACTAAAAAAAAAGGAAGGGTAACATTCATGATTTCAGACATGGAAATAGCAAAAATAGATTTGGATAAAGGAGATATACAGAAAAGTTATATTTTGTTTAAAAGCACCATAGATAATTTATATCAGTATTTAATATTAATATATATGTACCAAACCCAGCATCTAAATAAGGGAAAAGTTAATCAAATTATAACAGCAAAACCAAACTAGTTGGAGATTTTGATGTTCTCCTTTCATAGATAAATCTAACCAAACCATAAACAAGAAAGAAATTAATCACTTGAATAGAATTTGTGAAAGTTAAATATGAGAGATCATTGGTGATTGCTGAATGGAAATAGACATGAATATACATACTTCTTGGGTATGAATGAAACCTTTACAAAAATTGACCATGACTTAGGACATATGCAAACGCAAAAAAGCAGAGATAATAAATATACCCTGTGCTGACCACAAAATAATATGTATAATCAATAAAGGACCTTTGAAGAAATTCAAAGAAATGATGGGTCAAAGTACAAATCATATGTAGATCTGGGGATCAACTGGATTAGGATCATGATCTGATGAGACAGACTTAAAGGCCCAAGATTAGTAATTCTGCCCTTGGAAATGTAGTGATGAAGCATGTGAAGAGCTCATAATTTTATACCCAGTTAGACAAAACTCTTAACAATGGACTGGGGATTGGGAAAGGTCATTTTCTTATGTGGCTCTCAGAACTTGCCCAGGCCTTCATGCTGTGGAAAAAAAAAGGGGGGGGGACACAAGGGCAATCACAGGTGCTAACGAGAAATATTTAGTACAGTCAGATGCAGTCTTTAACAGAATAAAAGCACTCAGAAAACAGGTGTTAGTCTTACCCATTTGAAGTAAGATAGGGAAAGTTGGTGAGTACCTCTAGTTCTTCTGTGTTTATATTTTTCCTTAGTGTTCAGACCACCTGATAGAGAACCTGTGTTTTCAAAAATAATTATATTTTATAATACTATAGTAGCATTTATAATGTACTCGAAGGTTTACAAAGCACTTTACATATATTCATTTAATCCTCACAATAACACTGAGTGGTAGTTGCTCTTATTATCCCTATTTTATGGATGGGGAAACTGAGGTATATAGAAATTATTTAACCTCTATGACTTCTCTAGGGTCACAGAGGGAGTAAGTGTCTGAGACAGGATTCAAACGCAGGCTTCTCCTTACTTTAAGGTCCTAGACTATTCCCAAGTAGTTGCCTGCTCTGTTAGTATTTGTCTCTCCCATATCACAGGAGACAGATGGGAAGAGGACAGGAAGAAATACAACTCTGAGCGTCTATATAAAATTAGCCCCTTCTAAGTCTAAGTCTTGCTAGAATTTTTACATATTCAAACACTGATAATTTCAGCAAGAAAATGACAACACTGAGATAAGATACCAAAACTCTTGAGATGCAGCCAAAGCAATCCTTAAAAGAAAATTCAGATTTTTAAATGCATTTATCAACAAAAAAGAGGAAGAACAAATAGATGAATTGGACATTGCAACTTAAAAATAGAAAAGAGACAAGTCAAAAAACCCAAACTAAACAAAATGGAAACTATGAACATTAAAAAAGAGATGAACAAAAATGGAACAAAAAACAGGTCCTGTTTTAAAACACAGCAGAGAAAAACTAACTTGCTACTCTCAGAGATCTAAAAGGCCAATTCACAGCAAATGAAGGAAATTATTAGAAACTATCTTCCTCAATTATATGCCAACAGCCCTGATAAATGAAATGTATGAATATTTGTAAAAACACAAAATGGCCAGATTAGCAGGACAAGAAATATGGAATTCAGTTCAGAAAAAATAATTGAAACGTCATGAATGAACTCCAGAAGAATATAACCTCAGGATCAGATAGTTTTACTAGTGAATTCTATCAAATATTCAAAGAACAATTAATTTCAATATTGTATAAATTATAAAAATAAGTGATCTTGTCAGATTCTAAGATACAAATATTTTTTTCTGTTTAAAATGCCAATTTCTTACACACAAATTATGTAGTTTTTCTTTCACATATAATTTATAAATAGCTAACATTTCAATCTGTTGCCAAGTTCTGTCATTTCTACCTCTGAAGTATCTCTCCTATGCATCCCCTTTTTTCCTCTGACAATAGCTTCTAAAAGGTACATCATCACTTCATAACTGAATGAGCCGAACAGACTTCTGGTTGATCTCCTTACCTCAAAAGTCTAATTCTAATTCATCTTCCACTCAGTTGTCAAAATAATCTTCCATATTCCACTCTTCCTCACTACTCAATAAACTCTAGTGGCTTCCCTTTCATCTGTATGGCTTTTATAAATAAATGACTTCCCAGACTGGCCCCTTTCAGTCTTTTTTATACTTTACTGCCTTCCACATCCTCTAGAGTTACCAGACTTACTCATGTATGTTGAACATGGCACCCCATTTCCCAACTCCCTGCCTCTATTGGCTGTCCTCATTTCAGAAACATTCTCCTTCCCTTGTTTCTTCCTTGCCTTCCTTTGAGATTTAGCTCAAATCCAAATGTTTGCAAAAGCATTTCTAATTCCTTTACTTCACCCCATCTCCAACTGCTAATAGCTTCCTTCTGAGATGATGCCCAATTTCTCTTCTCTCTCTCTCTCTCTCTCTCTCTCTCTCTCTCTCTCTCTCTCTCTCTCTCTCTCCTCCCCCATTAGAATGTGAGCTTCTTGAGGACAGGGACTAATTTTGCTTTTCTTTGCATCCCGTCAAACTTAGTTCAATATCTGACACATGGTAGGCATTGAATAAATGCTTGACTTGACTGGACTTCACCTGACAGAAATCAATGATTTCACATTTTTAGATGTACAAAATATACCAAACTACACCTGCATACACACACTCTGAGGGAACTGAGTGGATTAGGACAGCAAGAGGTTAATTGTGGGATATAAGTGAGCCACACTGATTCCATTTTGCAATCCAGTTTTGGAGCTAGATTAGTTCCTTTTCCATTAATTATGGATCTAGTCCAAATTCTGTCTCTTGAGAAAAGTTTATTCAGTTGTAGGTACTGGGAGAAAACCTTATTGCATTGTTTGAACCTAGTCCTGCGTGGCTGGGAAACCGAGCCACCTGTACCTTTGTTTAGGGACCCTTGACCTAGGTTGTGCTGACCAGAAACACCGTCGATCTGAAGACTAATGCAAGTAATTTTCTCACAATTGTACATCTCAAGCAGCCCTATCTGAAAACTGGCCCCACGTTGATCAATCAGTTATTGTTTTCATGTTCCTTTGGCTGTTTATAGGCACTTGGGAGGAGTGGGATACTACTTTATCTGAATTCAGGGAATTGTACTTGTTCACTCCCCACCCTACCAACTTGGATAGTCCCTAATCTTTCATCCAATAAGAAATCAGATGAGCTAAAATTATTTCCTTTTAATCAACTTGCCTTATTTGATTAATAGGTTTAAAAACCCTTTACCTTCTATCTTAGAATCAATACTAAATATAAGGCAGAAGAGTGGTAAAAGCTAGGCAGTTAAAGGTAAGTGGATTGCCCAGGATCACAGCTAGGATGTGTCTGAGGTCAAATTTGAACCCAAGACCCCTCATCTTTAGGCTTGACTCTCTATCCATTGAGTCACCTAGCTGCCCCTGTGATTGTTTTTAATGTATAAAAATCTGTCTCCCTGCTTGAGGTCCAAGCCTAAACTTGAGAAAGTCTGGTCCTGGTTTGTTGGGCAATTAGCATGCATTGTTTAATAAATCATTATGCTTGGAAGATTGAACCTTTGTTTCCTCAGTCGTTTAATCTTTCACTCATGACAACACACACATTTCAGCTAAAAATTAGTAATGATCCACTAAGATACCTAGAAAATTGTTATTAGAAGAAATTTAGGTATACATATCTACATACATACGTGTGTATATACATGTCCCATGTATATACATATAAAGTATTCTCAGTGACAACTTTGCTAAATTTTTATCTTCTAAGTTGTTTTCACTAAATATATATATTTTTCTTCATCATCATTCAACCTTTAACCCTTAAGTTATTACAGTCAAAACGCTTAGGCAGCATTGTATGCATCGTCTTCTTGCCTTGCTAGTCGCACACTATTGACCAAGTTATCTGTCCCTGTCTGCAGTTGACATCAACTTATTTCCAATTTTGCCACAATGTTGCCACTGTTGGTTACCAACATTTCTCAGAACAGAAATGTGGTCTTTGGGAATTTGGGGGGTTTCTAGATATTTGGGGAAATGTCTTGCCATTGTAGGTGACCCACAGATATAAAACAAGGCATCCTTTGGATTTTCGCCTCTGTCCTTTTCAGGTATTCTTCCCTTAGGGATTATAGAGGGGCTCTGAGCCCCCTTAATTTTTTGGCCTCTTGTATAACGTGGAAACTATACATATTTTTTCTAGGAAATGTATTTGTTGAATTAAAGATGTTTTCCTTTTAAAATCCACTGATATTTTAAAAAATTGAATATAGTTTTCTTTTTCCCATCTCAAGGTCACTTCTAATGCTTGCCTAATTTCTAGGAAAACCTGCTACGGGCAGCAGTACAGAATTGAGCTGGTTAATCTTGTCTTCCTCACCCATTAACCCTAGCTTTACTGAAAAGTCTGAAGGCTGAGGGGTCAAAGAAGAGACTTCTACCAACTTGCAGGGCCACTTTAGAATCAAGGACGTATGTACTTGATGTGAACCCAGAGAGAGGGAGAATCCTTTTAAGATTTTGCCACTGATTTAAAACAGATCTGAGTCTAGTGTTTTGAGCCAATCAAAAATCCACCAACCATAGGAAACTCTGGAGTAAAGAAAGCCCTGAGCAGCTTTTAACACAGATTCTCTATCTGTGAAAAGCAAATGAAGCCTTTTAACAGTGTTGGACTTAACGATAAGCCCACATACTTTGACAACCTCCTGTCAAGAAACATTTGCTGTTCTCTCCAAGTGATTGATTTTCCTTCGAGCTTTCAATATGGGATGCCTGGTGTAAAGATTAAAATTTAGGGGAGACTGGGGAGACTGAGGCATCTGAGGCAGGTAGAAATTAGTTTCTCTCTGCAAAGAGTATTATATTTTTTAGAGGTTTATTGAAGATTAAGGATTAAAGAAAATACAGGATAAGAAACACGTGTCCAGGCCATAGAGTGGCCTAGACACAACCTCACCTACGTTATGAAAAAAAGCTACGCCTGCCCCAAAGTGGAAGTCCAAGAGAGTGAGAGCCACCTCAAAAGCCTTTGAATCAGTTTAAATACCTTCTCGATCTCGGCCCAGGTGAGATTACAAGGCATTCTGGGGAAGTGGAGCAAAGGCTTGTGGGGATTGTAGTCCTGTATTCGAGTATTTTTTACATTTCTCCGTTTGATCATTTGAAAAAAATTAATTTTTTTCCAAAGGATCATGAAAACATAATCAATTTAAAGATTACAATAATTTGAGGATAAGAGAAACAAAAGAGTAAAACCAATGATTGCTGAACACATTGACAAAAAGCTGTTAGGGAGCAGTCTCCTTTGGCATAAAAGTATACATACAAATAAATGTTCAATCAACCACACCCAAAGTTCAATTTTGTGCAACTTGTGGTCTGGAGGCTTCTTCATGGTGGCTTCTCCAACAGTTCAGTTCTGGATTCAGAGAGGTAGCATCTTCTTTACCTAAAATTCTTCTCAAAAGGAATTTAAACTTTGCAATTTAAATAATGATATTTTTTTTACATTCCCCCCGTTAAGAGGGTGATTAAAAAACCGGGATCACTTAGGGATGCATGGCTGAGGTATATGAATCAATTGGCAAGAGATATTAAAAAGACATCAGAAAAATCAAAAAGAAAAGAAAAATCTCTGGATGAAAATATAGACTATCAAAGTCTTATATGTAAAAATTCCGAGTAAAAGAAAAATAAATGTATAACAGGTCCTTGAATCAGGGCCCAATCAAAATGATCTAAGCAATGAGGCATTTACCCCGTCAGTAGCCAGGACTACAGAAAGGTACCACACTATGAGAGGCAGAAAAGAAAGGGACCAGATTATAGAAGTCAAGTAGGAGCCAAGGCTCGTGGGGATTGTAGTCCTGTATTCGAGTCTATTTTTTACACTGGTGAAGGAACACAGTTGTGGGCCTCAGCTGTGACAATGCATCCTGAGAACAGGGCATTCCAGCAGAGCCTCTCGATAACTGGTATCACAAAAACATGGGCATGGCACTTCCTGGCAAAGAGTATAAAATGCCCACGGCCACACAGCTATGCAGGGTGTTCCAAGAGTCTTGTGAAGTTTTAAGCTATTAAAACCATGCCAAACTTCCAAAGGATTTCTAGAGCTAGAAAGGCAATAAAATTTCTCTGGAGGAATAAAAGATCAAGGCGTTTGAGGGAAATAATAAAAACAAAGAAGGAAGGAAGGGGCTTAGCAGAACTAGATATTAAGCTACGGTATAGGACAGTAATCTTCAAAACTCTTTGGTACTGAATCAAGATATCTTTAGGGTAGCCTAAAGTCATGCCATAAACAAATTAGAGGACCACGTAAGGAGATACTTTTCACAACTATAGATAAGGGAAGAGTTCTTGGCCAAAGTAGCGATAAAGAGACTCACAGGTAATACAATTAATCATTTTGATAACAAAATTGAAAGGGTATTTTTGTACAATCAGAATCAACGCAATTGTAATTAGAAAGGAAATGGCTATTTAATTAGATGATTATGAATATTTTTCCATGGTTACAAGACTCATGTTCTTTCCCTCTCCCCACCTCCTTCCCATAGCTGACACTGGGTTGCCTCTTCTTCTCAAGTGCCTCAATTAGGCACAAGTTTCTCCTCACCTCTTCCTTAGAATATTTTTTTCTTCTTCCTGTTTCTTCCCTTTTCCAGATTGCTCCAAGACATACAAAACCACCAGATGGCGCTCAAAACTCAAGTTGCTCAGACTTCTTTCTGTGCAGGTAGAGGTGCAGGTAGGACCTCAGTTCCAAATCCTGAGTGTTTCCTAATCCCTTGGTTCCTAAATGGATAGGACCAGCCTTTTACCTCTTGGTGCCTGTGATTTGGTCTAGTCTGAGGTTATTCATCTCTTTCTACAAATAATTCTCCATTTATTTGGCATGTGTTTGTTCCTGTCACAGTGAGGGTCTATCTAACTTCTTGCCTAACTTTGTGTGGTCCAAAAGGATTACTTGCTCATATCCAAAAGAGAACATTTACTCAGTGAAATCACAGATAAAGTTTTAAAGTCACTTTTAAAGTCTCCTGGGAAGAGAAGCCATATCAATACCATCCTGCTTCTAGGCAACAAGCCAAGTAAGTTGTTTATTTCTAGCACTCATAATAATTGCTTTCAATTCCTTATAGAAAACCATCCAGAGGCATCAGAGTTGGATTTGAAGTCAGGAGGACCAGAGTCCATATGCTGCCTCAGACCCTTAATAGTTGAGTGAAACTGAACAAGTAACTTAACATCCTTTAGTTTCAGCTTCTTCATCTGTAAAATGGGA